>NC_138549.1:85746608-86434474 GCF_964273705.1 Natrix helvetica
ATAAGCTGTGCCGCGTGAATCAGCTGAGCCAGAAAGAAGGAAATATAGGACAGGATAGGGCAGGTGCGGGTGGGCAGGGCCAACTGATCATCAGAACTACCGGTTCGCCTAAACCAGTCCGAACCGCCAGCAGCTCACCACTGGTTGCGCCATTGTATTTTTGTTTATTTATCCTGCATTGCATTTGCCATTTTAATATCCATTTCTCAAATTTGAACAACTAGAACAACAGCTAGAGCTTGGAGATTTCTTGGTTGATTTGTTTTCTCAAACTTCCTAAATTAACTTGGTATCATTTATATCTGGAGCAAAGCACTGCTCACCTCTGAATCTAGGGGTGAATAATTCATTTTCTGTGAAAACTGTTTAATTTTGGTTTTTTTCCTCTTTACTAACTTACAGAAAGGTATATTTTGTTACCTGAAATTCCTAATTTTGTCCCAAAAGTTTTGATAAAGATCAAGCAAATCTGGGGTTGTTGACTTGTTAAAGTTAGGTGTGAGAATTTCTACAATAGCCATATTAAGCGCTTTATTCAAGAAGACTTATTTATGTGCTTATTGTTAATATTTCCCCCTAATGCATGCAGAATACAAATTAAACTAACTTCTCGTAATTCTTCTTAAATTGGTTTTACACTTCATATTTCCCAGTTCTCTGATGTTTTTCGTAGGGACATATTACATATTTTTGTTAAATGGCCTTCTGGTTCACATTTTGATTCTTTGAAGAACATGTGACTTGTTTATTTCGAGTTTGATAAAATGTAAATCATAATCGGCCAATGAAATTCTGCAGCAAAATGGCTGGTTTGTTTCTTTGTTTCTTTATTATTTAAGGAATTTATAAGGCCGCCCAACTCTATAATGTCTCTGGAGAATGTACAGGAAAAAAGCAATTTTGAACAACAGGCAATACAATTTGAACAACAAGAAAACATCACCCACACACCAAAAGAAAAAGCATCCAATAAAAAACACACAAATACACTACGAACTCTAACCCAAAGGCTGGAGGAAGAAAAGGAGATGGCCTTTCAGAGGGAAGATGTTGTGATAGAGAAGGGATAGATTTCTGTCTGCATGTTGGGGGCAGGAGGTGGGGGGGGATGGGAGAGGGAGAAGATGCATGTCAAATTGAGGGTGAAAATTTAGGTGCCCCAAATTTGCTAGGAAAAACTCATGGCTATTTAATGCCTATTATTTTTGAAACCCGCAAAGACTAAAAGAAGATTAAATCCTATCATCTTGAATCACTAGGAATGTCCCAGCAGGACCTCATGAGGGAAATTGTCAAAGAGGAGAAGACAGTCCATAGTCTGAAAAAATGTCACCTGTTTTTAGCCTAATACTGAAAAGAGGGAAGACTGATGGTGTCACCAAAAGTTATCTCCAAGCTTGTGTTACCTTCTGAATCTTCTTAAACAGAGGCCTCCAACCTTGGCAACTTTAAGTTGCCAAGGTTGGAGACCCTGTCTTAAAAGGCTACTCAGGCAACTTTGAAGGGCGTTGTGGCCCGCCAGCAGCCAGTAGAGCTGGCAGCAGATTCGGACAGTGAGGAAGTTGGGGAGGAACATGGGCCAGTCCTGGAGTCTGGGGAAGGCTCTGATGAGGGCTCTGTGTCAGAGGCAGAGCTGTCTCTGCCAGTTATCAGCTATCTTCAGAGTCAGACATCAGTGAGGCAGGCAAACAGCTAGAACCTGTTCCCTGTGTGCGCATGCACAGAGTTGCCAGACGAAGGGAACAGCTAAAGAACAGGGGTCGATTTGGGAGTAAGGCCACAATTGGACGGTGAATGGCCCTCCCAGAGTAAATATAAGAGGAGTGAAAGGGAAGTGGCGCTTGCAGGAGACAATTAGTTTGCTTAATTGGTTCGTGACTCTCCAAGACTCCTTGCCAAGGTTTGCAGATATCGGCCTGGCAGCTCTCCAAGCCAGATAAGGTCTGTGACTGTAAATCCTCCCTTGAAAGAATTTTGCTGGATGTGAATGAGCAGAATTCACAGTAAATTAATAAAAGGGTTTTTTTGTTGGGAAAGGAGTTGCTTCATGCTCTTGGGAAGCCTCGGTCAGGACAAAGGGACTTGGAAGTGAAACTCGTGTCGTGGAGAAAACCTCCTTGATGAAACTGTCTTGAAACAGAGTCGTACACTCAGAAGAAGAATGGATTGAAAATATACTGGGGATTCAGACATGATTGGTTGGTTGGTTTCATCTTCCCGTTGCCTTTACAGGAGCTTAGGAGCATAAGTCAGGATGTGATTTCCCCCAGCACCACCACATTTAATTGCTGATCGTGGCTGTCTTGTAAGTTGCCTTTTCCTGGATGCCCAGTTTAGGAGCCAAATTGTCAGTGGTTGTTTGCAAATGCCAGCAATATTAATGGATGATTGACTTCTGGTCAGCATTGCCTGGTAATTAGTATAGAATCCCAGTAATATTTCTTTAAAAACATGATTTTGTGGATAAATCCTTTTTTCTCTATCTTTATTCCATAACATAATTTCATCAAGAAGAATTCCCAGCATGGTTAATTCAGTCTCCATAGCAACGGCAATTGTTCTATCTTACAGGGCAGTTTTTAGAACCTAAGTAGGATGAGTCATGCTCCTTCCCTATTCAAGTTGATGCATAGGTGCTTCCTATGTATCTAATATAAGGAAATGAATTTTTTAATGGATTGCGTTATTAGAGTAGAGCTTCATAGAAACACAAAAAGTGAATGGGGAAATCAAAGCTTCTTCTTTGATTGTTCTCCATCTACAAATTTCCACTACAACTAATTTGATAACATTGTATTGTTGTCTTCTTTAATATCCTTCAGGGTTTTGGAAGGCATGTTTCCCACCGAACATCTCTAGTACTTCTAAACTGCACAAGTCTTTTCCTCAAGGAGCTTACAAGCTCCTGCTCTCTCTTCCTTCCAGTCCTTTTGGTACAGAATAATAGAGTTGGAAGGGACCTTGAAGGTCTTCTAGCTGAAACCTGGTACCACTTCAGACAAATGATTGTCCAACTATAAGGTGCACTGGAGTATAAGACACACCAAGGTTTTGAAGAGGCAAATAAAAAAAATTTTTCACAAAAACAGGCCCGTTTCCCCCCCCCCCCAAAAAAGGCATGAATAGCCTTTAGGGGGCTTGCAGAGTGCTCCTGGGGGCAGTGACGTGCGGTGAGGGTTATGGCTGGTGAGGCTGGTGACGTCATCAGGAAGGCGGGGAATGGGACCACGTGTGCAGGAGGCTGAAGCAGCCTCCAGCACACGTGGTCCCATTCTCCGCCTTCCTGAGTGAACATTAAGGGGACCGCGGAGTGCACTGATCCGCGTAGCATTGCTTCCTCCACCGGTGCCAGTCCCTTCCCCCACCCACTCTTTCAAGGTCTCCCACCAACCCAAAGCCCGATCCCCAGCTCCCTCGGGCAAGGCTTGAGCGGGGTGAATGGGAAAGCAACGAAAGGGGCTGCGCTTTCACCCCGCTCAAGCCTTGCTGCCTGCAGCCACCTCGCTGCCCCTTTCGTTGCTTTCCCGCCCGCCCTCGCTGCCCCTTTCGTTGCTTTCTCATTCAAGTGGCTGCGCTTCCCATTTCCCATTCAGGCGGCTTCCCATGCAGGCGGCAAGGCTTGAGTGGGGTGAAAGCGCGGCCCCTTTCGTTGCTTTCCCATTCAGGCGGCTGCGCTTTCGTGCCTTCGTCATCTGGCAGCGCCGACAACATTTCTGCCTCCGCCCTCCACAGCTCCCGGGCGCGCCCGGACGGAGGTAGCCAGAATGGCGCCAAGGCAGTCCAGCAGGCGAGCAAGTGAGGATCAGGCTGCCTTGCTAGCTCGCCCGCCGGACTGCCTCGGCGCCATTCTGGCTACCTCCGTCCGGGCGCGCCCGGGAGCTGCGGAGGGTGGAGGCAGAAATGTTGTCAGCGCTGCCGGATGACGAAGGCATGAAAGCGACAGTTGCTTTCGTGCCTTCGTCATCCGGCAGCGCCGACAACATTTCTGCCTCCTCAGCTCCCGGGTGCGCCCGGACGGATGTATATAATATTATAATATTATATATATATATAGTATATAATATTATATACTATTATTTCATGAAGAGAGGTGAGGCTCTGCCTCCCCTGCCTCCCCTGACCGCACGTCCCTGCCTGAGGGTGGGGGGGCCAAAAACGAGCAAAAAACGGCCCATTTTCCACAAAAACGGGTCCACTTTTCGTTTTTTTTAAAAAGGGCATGGATAGCCTTTAGGAAGCTTATAGAGTGCTCCTGGGGGTTGGGAGGGTAAAATTGCCCTCTCCAGCCCCCATGAGCTCTCTGAAAGCCTTCTACAGGCTCTGCACGGCCATTTTGGTGAAGGGGGCGGAGTTTCAGGAGGCAAAAAATGCTGTATTCAGTGTATAAGATGCACCCAGATTTTTTGAGGGAAAAAGGTGCATCTTATACTCCGAAAAATACGATACTTCTTTAAAACCTCCAGTGTTGGAGCACTCACAATTTCTGGAGGCAGCTCATTCCAGTGACTAATTGTTCTAACTATCAGGAAATTTCTCCTTAGTTCTAGGTTGCTTCTCTCCTTGATTAGTTATGGCTTCTTGTCCTACCTTCAGGTGCTTTGGAGAACAGATTGACACCCCCCCCCCCTTCCTTGTGGCAACCCTTCAAATGTTGGAACACTGCTAACATGCTACCCTTAATTCTTCTTTTCATTAAATTAGATCATACCCAGTTCCTGCGACCATTCTTCATATGTTTTAGCCTCCAGTCCCCTAATCATTTTTGTTGCTCTTCTCTGCACTCTTTCTAGAGTCTCAGCATCTTTTCTTATATTAGGGGCGACCAAAACTGGATACAGTATTCCAAATGTGGAATGTTAGGAACCAGGTCGCACAAGCAGCAAGCAACCAAGGAAAGCCTAATCTGCACCCACATGGGATCTAGGTGTGTGTTAACACATATGCTCCTTGGTCCATGGAAGTATTGTGTTCTAGAAACCGGTCCCTGGTGCCTGAAAGGTTGGAGGCTGTCGGAGTAAAGCCATGCTATCATTGCCACAGCTTGTCTATGGAGATTCTCAGTCACCCAAGGGATGGTTGTCCCAAAGGTGCTTTTTTAAAAGGCAACTGGATTTTCTTTGTTTTTCCTTGAAGATGTTTTGCTTCTCATCCAAAAACAGAAGAGGCTTCTTGGATGAGAAGTGAAATGTTTTCAAGGGGGGGGGGGGAAATGTCCAGTTGCCTTTTGAAAAACACTTTTTGGACATCGCCTCCACTGTTAATTCTCGTTCTTCTCCATTGTGAATGGTCACTGGTGCTAGGTGGTATTGACTTCTAGGCAACCTTTCTGCCTCCTTCTCTATAACCTATAACTCCATTTCCCCTTTGCCTTATAATGTTCTTTTAAAGATTAGTGATATACCTATGACATCACTGCTGCCATTTAATCTGTGTTGTCCTTCTGTACATGCTTCCTCAGTGGGATATATTCATGTTGTTGGTACTGTGGGTCATGACCCTTCTGTCCCTCAACATCAGTGAGAACACAGTTTTCTTCATTGGCTGCACTGTTCAGCCTTTGCCATTCAGGTTTCTGTAACTCTGTAATCTGTTACCAAGTTGGTAAAGTTGATGATAGGCCGCCACTATCCTCAGATTCATTGTAGCTCCAAGAATGCAAGAATCAATTATATTGGGGCTTGCATGGCTGGACAAGTGGGTGCCTACAATAAAGTGGGAGGACGGCGTTAGAAAATTGATTATCGGCTTTGGGCCGCTACCACCGGTGGAGCCAAAAGGGCACCCAGGAACGATGGGACCTAACAGCCCAGACCATCCGGAACCTGCGGCATCTGCAGCAGACACCAAACCCCTCCTAAGGCAACCCCTGAAATGGACAGTGGGCTATGCCGATCGGGTGTCCACTTGAACAGCATTTTTTTAGTTTACAAGTTAATTGGAGAAACTACGAGGTTTCTTCTTCTGTAGTATTAGAGTTGGAGGGGAGAGCAGTTCCCAGCCTTTGGGTTTTGGATGATTGCTTTGCTCTTCCTCTTTGACCTGTATCTCTCTCTTGGTCCTTATTTAAGCCAGCTAATCCCTCAATTTTTATCTGTCAGTCTGGGCTATTGGTCCTGCTATCATCCTCTTGGACCCTACACAGCGAAAGCTACGCCTTCTTCTATTGCAACTGGTGATCTAACACTGAGGGAAGGGTTATGTTCTCCTGCTCCAGAATCAAGAGGCCACCTGTGAACCCCACAATTCCCAACCATTTGGGACATTTTTTTTTAGCACTCTACCATTGGCTTCCCTTCCCTCCAGAGCTTCCCAGTTAAGAGAAGCCCAACTTTTTGCTGATACCCAGTACTGCATGAAGATAACTCCACTCCCCAAATTGATTGGGCTGGAGAAGGTCTAATCATTCCAGCTTAGACATGTGTTGCCAAGTAATTTATGTAACTCCGCCTTGTTCTAACTTCCAGATACAATTGAAGTAAATCACAGCTCTTATCATTCTGGTTTCTTTTTTTAAAAAAAAAAATTCTCTGCAACGGGGCATTATGTTTTCTGCATTGAACAGTTGGCTGGTAGGCTTGGTCAAAACTGTTCCATGCCGAGCAGAAGATTGAACATTCTAGGCCTGTTGCCAGAGAAGAAAAGAGAAATGTGCTTTTGAGAGAGATTTCTTTTTGATTGGTGTGAGAAACAGAATTAGGCACTAAATAGCTTGTTAGTTTAATCCAGCAAGGGTGCCACTTGAAGCTGAGGTGGTTGTTAGTTTGTTAAAATTGATTCTACCCCAATGTTCAACTGGATTTGCCTTATTTAAAGGGAAAGCAAGCTAAATAACACATCAACTATGTCTTCTTCATGGTGATTGTGTTTTTCAGGACCAGAATCTATACATACTGAACATACGGCTATATGTGTCCATCTAAAGAAAGTTATGAGTGATGGCTTTCATATTCATTCTCTTGACATGTTTAATTAGTTACACAAAGTTTATTATCAACTAATAAATAATTCTACATTTCTTGCATCGACACTTGATCATTGGATCCCAGCGAAAACTTTAGATTTAAATATTTATTGGGATCTATAAGAGCAAAGGCCATTTCATTCAGTTTAGAGCCCTGAACTGCAGTTTCAGAAATGGCCAATCCTATCCAGATTGTTATAATAGTAAGTAGACCTGGTCTGATTCTAGAATCTGGAACATGATTCAGAAAAACAGAGCTCCTTCTACCCATATTTTAGCATCTTCTTTTATTTTCCAGCAATTCAATTTGCAGGCAGTCTAGGGACTTAAGAAGAATGAAAACTCATAAATTTCATATAAATCAGTGCAAAGATTTTCAAAGTATGCTCTGATTTTTTTTCCAAAGTACTCTAACTTCATAGTTCGAGAATTGAATATGATTAAATTCCATTCTTTGGAGACTATTGTTGCCAAATTGGTTAGCTTTCTTTTTCCTTTTCCTTTTGTTTTTGTGCAGAAGGAATCAACAATAATACACCTTCATGAAAGTGATGGGGTTTATTGTTGGTGGTTGACAAAGCAGGATGCGGAATGAACCTGTTGACCTTTTCCGCAATATAAATCAATTGCTATGCGAAATCAGAAAAACAGTGTGCCACCACTCAAAAAATTCACAAACCATTCAAGGTGAGAATTACACAAAGAGCTATTGCTAGTAATTAGACCATTGCTTCTCAACTTTGGCAGCTTGAAGATGCGTGAACGTCAACTCACAGAATTGCTCACCCAACATGCTGGCTGGAGAAATCTGGAATTGAAGTCCACACTTCTTCAAGTTGCCATGGTTAAGAAACACTGAATTAGACAATGCTTGGAGTCCAGTTGCCTCCTGAAAAAGCACCTTTGAGACAACCATGACCTGGATGACTGAGAATCTCTACAGACTTTTAGCTATGCAGTTTGAGATGAATACCAGAGGTGGGTGGCTCCCTGTTCAGCTGAACTGGTAGTGGTGGTGGCGGGAGGCTCTGCCCACCCATCCAGATGCATCTGTAAACCGGTAGTAAACCACTGATGAACACCCTTTGAATGGTGTGGGAGTATGAATGGATTTCCAGAAAAATGGCAGACTACAGGAACCAGGAGTACACAGATAAATCTTCACGTGCTTCAACGACCCTTTAAAAGGATGCAACTGATCAGCTGTCTGCAAGGAATATAAATCCTTCCATCCCCCACTATCCTGGCAGAGCTGAAGAAGCTTCTTGGATGAGAAGTGAAACGTCTTCAAAACAAAAACAAAAAGAAAATCCAGTAGCCTCCTGAAAAAGCACCTTTGGGACAAGCGTGAACCTGATGATTAAGAATCTCTACAGACTTCAACCCTTTCCTGTTCTATGATTACAATATCTTACTGCTGGGTCATTTCTATGCAACTTCCTCTCCCTTTCTGCAGAAGGAGACAGTGGCATACGGATTCACTGCATAGCATTAGAGTTTCTGAGTTCCCTAATTCACAATCTCTGGCTTTCAATCTTTATTGTGTTACAAACTTGCCTACATCCATTCTCTTGTTCAGCTTCTGCAACCAGAACCGGAGCTCTTCAAATACCGATTCCTTTACCTTTGGTTCATATATATCTCTGTACCCCCTCACATAGACAAACAGGGCTACAACTTTTAATTACAATTTTAATGGCAAACTTGAAGCAGCTCTAAAACCCCTGGGCCGCTCCAACAGAATTAAGGTTGCTGTGGATCCTATAACTTTTAATGAAACAGAATTTGCCAATAAGAAATAAATGGTTATATTTTGCAGAAACGTGAAATTATTTCCTGAGGTCATTAATAAGATAGATCATTACACAGGAATATGTCCTTCTACTGAAAAACAGAAAGAATAATAGCTACCTAAACGCACAGGATATTATGCGGTGAATGTTCTTTGTTTAACCCAATACAAGCTCCCGAGTTAAATGATTCTGTAGAGGTGTGGAATAAACATATTCACAGCAAACTTGGAAGGGATTTGGACACTAATAATACAGTGTTGAGCTTTGCTACCCTCCACAACTATTGGCCGTAAAAAATTGCTTTTTCGGTTTCCTCCACCCACACTTAGCCTAGCATTGTGCATTCCTGGCTATAGGTCAACCTAAGAACAGAGAATGATCTATGATAGTAACATGTTCAAGCCAACTCCTTCAAAACTGTAGCTCATATATCCTTGACATTGAAAGCTGTTATTTATTTATTTCCTTTTATTATTGTTCTCACTTCAGTGGCAGTGTTTACTCTTTTGACGCAAGCCTTCACCTCTGTGTTCATGCTGCAAGTGAAAAGCCCAAGCCATTTTCTTTTGTATTTTTTAAAAGAAAGGAAAGACTGGTGACTCATCCACGAAACTCAGCCATTGAGATAGGTCCATGGTGGCAAATGATTTTGGCTAAAATAAAAAGCCAATGTTTCATTGGGCATAGTGAGCAGAAATCCTGAGATATAGCTTCCTTTGAGTAAGGGCTGCCTCCTTTTCTAAGGTAGAGGTAAATGCAGTCAATGTTATGGTCCTATGCAGTGGTGGGATTCAAAAATTTTACTACCGGTTCTGTGGGCGTAGCTTAGTGGGCATGGCATGGCTTGCTGGGCGTGGCAGGGGAAAGATACTGTAAAATCTCCATTCCCTCTCCACTCCAGGGGAAGGTTACTGCAAAATCCCCATTTCCTCCTGATCAGCTGGGACTCGGGAAGCAGAGAATAGATGGGGGCAGGGGCAGTCAGAGGTGGTATTTATCGGTTCTCTGAACTACTCAAAATTTCCACCACCGGTTCTCCGGAACTGGTCAGAACCTGCTGAATACAACCTCTGGTCCTATGACATGGGTAGACAAGATGGCAAGAAAATAGGGGCAGTCAGTCATAACACAGGTTATGTAGACAGTAAACACAGGGTCAATCAAAATGGACTCAAATGTCTATACACCAATGCACAGAGTATGAGGAATAAACAGGGCGAATTAGAAATTCAAGTAAAAGAGGGCAGATACGATATTATTGCCATTACAGAAACTTGGTGGGATGAAACCGACAAATGGAACATACAGCTAGAAGGATTTAAATTATTTAAAAGAAATAGACCAAATAAAAGAGGAGGTGGAGTTGCACTATATATAAGAAATAACTACATCTCTACAGAAATAGAACACAACAATGATGAGAACTATCTTGAATGCATTTGGGTCAATATTAAAGGTTGTGGGGGAAATGACACTGCCATAGGTCTATACTACAGGCCACCCAACCAAGCAGAGGAAGTAGATGAACTTTTTGCTAGTCAGCTAACTAAGGTATGTAGGAAGCACACCACAATAGTAATGGGAGATTTTAACTACCCTGACATCAATTGGGAAACAAACTCTGCACCAAGTGGAAGATCCTACAGGTTCTTAAGAAACCTAGCAGACAACTTTGTTTTCCAAAAAGTAGAGAAGGGAACAAGGGGATCAGCCATATTGGACTTAATCCTCACTAACAGAGAGGAAATGATAGAAGGTGTTGAAGCCATAGGAACCCTGTGGGCAAGTGACCATGCAATATTGGAATTCAACATTATCCAAACACAAGTAGTAGAACAAAGCCAAACTAGAGTCTTGGACTTTAAGAAAGCTAATTTCAATAAACTTAGAGAGAGCTTGGGAAAAATTCCATGGATGAGAATCCTCAAGGGGAAAACAACTCAAGAAGCTTGGGAAATTTTGAAAAATGAGATTACAAAAGCCCAGTCTAGCACAATACCAATGAAGAAGAAAAATATCAGCTCCCAAAAGACACCAGCATGGCTGCATAAAGAACTATCTGACAAACTGAAAGACAAAAAAGGTAAGTATAAAAAGTGGAAGGAGGGGGACATAACTAAGGCAGAATATCAGCAAACAGCCCGAGCCTGTAAAGATGAAGTGAGGAAAGCTAAGGCTCACAATGAAGAAAGGCTTGCTACAAAAGTAAAAATTAACAAAAAAAGCTTCTTCCAACATGTTAAAAACAAGAAAAAAGTTAAGGAAAGAATTGGTCCATTGCTAGGAGAAAGTGGCAAGAAGGTGACAAGCAACAGGGAGAAAGCAGAACTATTTAACTCATGTTTTGCATCTGTCTTTACACAAAGGGATAAAACAGTCCAACCTGTCAAAAGCAGCACCACAAAAATCAGATTAGGAACACAAATTGAAATAGGGAAGAAAATGGTAAGTGAGCACCTGTCTACCCTAGATGAGTTCAAATCACCAGGACCGGATGGATTACACCCCAGGGTTCTGAAGGAACTAGCAGACGAGATCTCAGAACCACTGAATTATATCTTTCAGAGATCCTGGAACACCGGGGAACTACCAGAGGACTGGAAAAGAGCTGATGTGGTTCCCATCTTCAAAAAAGGGAAAAAAACAGATCCAGGAAACTACAGACCTATCAGCCTGACCTCAATACCAGGAAAGATTCTGGAAAAAATAATCAAGCAACGAATTTGCGAACACCTAGAAGCAAACAAAGTAATAGCCAAAAGTCAACATGGATTTGTCAAAAACAGATCATGCCAGACTAATCTTATTGCATTCTTTGATAATGTGACAAAATTAGTGGACCAAAGGAATGCCGTTGATATAGTTTACTTGGACTTCAGTAAGGCTTTTGATAAGGTAGACCATAACCTATTACTAGATAAAGTAGAAGAATGTGGGTTAGACAGCATCACCACCAGATGGATTCGTAACTGGCTGACCAACCGCACTCAACGTGTAGTCCTCAATGGAACTGCATCTACATGGAGGGAAGTATGCAGTGGAGTACCCCAAGGCTCTGTTTTAGGCCCAGTACTCTTCAACATCTTCATCAATGATTTGGATGAGGGAATAAATGGGGAACTCATCAAATTTGCAGATGACACCAAGCTGGCAGGAATAGCCAACACTCCAGAAGATAGGCTTAAGATACAGAAGGATCTTGACAAACTTGAACATTGGGCACTATCTAATAAAATGAAATTCAATGGTGAAAAGAGTAATGTTCTACATTTAGGCAACAAAAACGGAATGCACAGGTACAGTATAGGTGGTACCGTGCTCAATAGTAGTAACTGTGAGAGGGATCTTGGAGTTCTAGTGGACAATCATTTAAATATGAGCCAGCAGTGTGCAGCAGCTGCCAAAAAAGCCAACACAGTTCTAGGCTGCATCAACAGAGGGATAGAATCAAGATCACGTGAAGTGTTAATACCACTTTATAATGCCTTGGTAAGGCCACACTTGGAATACTGCATTCAGTTCTGGTCGCCACGATGTAAAAAAGATGTGGAGACTCTAGAAAGAGTGCAGAGAAGAGCAACAAAGATGATTAGGGGACTGGAGACTAAAACGTATGAAGAACGGTTGCAGGAACTGGGTATGTTTAGCTTAAGAGAAAGAAGGACTAGGGGAGACATGATAGCAGTGTTCCAATATCTCAGGGGTTGCCACAAAGAAGAGGGAGTCAAACTATTCTCCAAGGCACCTGAGGACAGAACAAGAAGCAATGGGTGGAAACTAATCAAGGAGAGAAGCAACTTAGAACTGAGGAGAAACTTCCTGACAGTTAGAACAATTAATCAGTGGAACAGCTTGCCTCCAGAAGTTGTGAATGCCCCAACACTGGAAGTCTTTAAGAAGATGTTGGATAGCCATTTGTCTGGAACGGTATAGGGTTTCCTGCCTAGGCAGGGGGTTGGACTAGAAGACCTCCAAGGTCCCTTCCAACTCTACTATTGTATTGTATTATAAGATAACCCATGTTTCTTATATGTGTGAAATTTTCCTTTATGGGATAAGAATGAGCCACTGAATTTACATATTTAAATACAATAATTTACAATGAAAGCTTTCAACTACTACGCAACAATTATCTGGTTCAACTTCAAGTATGGTGGCTCCAAAGAGTGGCAATCTACCATCTGGAGAGAGAGAGAGAGTAAAGTTAAGGTTCTGAGCGAGCAACATTTAACAGAACTCAAAAATATGCACCCAGCACCACAAAATTGCTCTGATAGACCCAAAGTTGAATGAAGTGATAAAATACATAGCCAGATACCAATAAAGGAGAATATTTGTAGGTTGGGGTTGAAATGAGGAGGTCGTTAGTGCTCTCTGAGCTTGGTTGTTTTCTTGAAGGACTAGAACTGATGATGTTACCCAGTTTGGGTGATGAAATGTCTGCAAGAAAACAACCAAAGCACCAAGAACTCCACCTTGCTGGGTACCCAGCAATGTCACAGAAGACCTCATCAGTCAGACCTTACTCAACCTGTTCTATATACCAAAGTGAAGTTACAATCTAATGCTGGGTAATATCTAGAATAATCTCAGAAGCAGCAGGAAAACCTATGATTCTGTGAACCATTTCAAAGGGAGGCTTCAAAGACACCTGATTTGGTTTTTAGCTTCAAAGCAGATCCCCACTTCGATTTGCGAAACTGGCTTTGATGCGATGATTTGATAGAAGATTCATAAAATAGAAGCTCTCTTTCAAAACTTTGCCCAGACTAATTTTTTTCACATTTTATAAAACTTCTGGGAAGTGCTTTCTTGTTGCATTCTTGGTGCCATTTTAAATACAATAGGATCCTCATAAGGCAACAAATGTGTTGGTTTAATCAGGTGTTTCTTCTTCCTTGAGCACAATAGACAGCTTTTCATCTAGGTTGAGACCACAGTGGGGTACAAGATTCAGTCTCTCCGTTCAGTCCCCAGACCTGATTTTTGCTAAGAAAATCCTGCATCCCAGGGCAAAAAATGCTATCCCCCCCCCCCCAAGAAGTTTGGTTCTTGCATTTATATTTATTATTGTATTGTTCTTGTTCTTATATTTAAATTTAGTGTCAGACCACATCAATCTTCAGCAACCTGAAGATTTCCTTAGATTGCTCATCATTTCAGGCTGTATTTTCAGATATTCAGGAATTGAAATCAAGCATGTCTGGGGAACACAAGATTAAGAGTGGCTGTGATATAAACCAAGCAGTAACAATAATTTTAAAAAAATTATAGATGCTTTGAACATGCTAGGAGTAAGGCCAAGGAAAATGTGGCAACATAATTTTTGAGTTTTTTTGTTTTGTTTTGTTTTTAACAGTAAAAGAGATTATTACAATCCATTAAACCCAATTTGGAATCTAAACAAAACAAAACTGAGAAAAGCTTTTTCCTAGTAAGTTCAATAATTGGGTAGCTATTTCATACCAAAATGTAGCTGAGATGCCTTCTTCATTCTTTTACTATTAAGGTAGCATAGAGGTTGGAGAGAAGCGAAGTGCTGCAGCAGTGTGTTTATCCTTCAGATCTCCTGTTGATCCACGGCAGGAGAAATGAGCCCTTAATAAGAGGTGAACTTATTCACCCAAAAGTCCATTTCAAAATTACTCTGGATAAATGATAGTAACGTATTCTTTCCAACTTCTTGCCAGGCATTTCTGTTTTAAGAAAAAATGCAATCACTGTTTAAGCCATGGACCTAGTAACAAAGAAGCATACCCCCCCCCCAATTCCCCGTACACCCTAAAATAATTTCCTAGTTAATGTAAAGTCTTTTATTTTGATTGTAAAAGGAGAACACCCTCTTTTCCCTTCAGCATAATCCAGCTAATAGGGCCACTCTGTGAGCTGGTTGTGGTTACCATGCCTTCCGTCATGTAGAATCCTAACAACCATTATAATTTGTTTCTAAACAGATCAAGAGCTATTTACCAGCTCAATGTTTTGTGCACAGCTGGGTCCCTGGCAAATGTCCAATATCCATTAACATTTAAAAAATTAGTCCCATAATGCATCTTTTCCATGGCTTGAGGAGGATGCACACTGATGCATGTTGGGAACCAATTATACTTACACCGTCATTAGCCTGGTTGCATTCAACTGCTCTGTAAATGAGGACTAATTTAGTTGCCAAAATAGTCTATCTTGAAGGCTCACAATGACCTTAGACTGCAAGGGGTGAAAGAACACACAAAAAGAAGAACACTCATTCCCCTTCCACTTCAGAAATGGAAGGATGTGAGTAAACATGTTTATTGCTGGTTTAATCATGGTGCGCTAGTCAAATGCCCACTGAAGGCAGGAAATGCAATGCCAAAAAGTCTAACTATAGCCGAGTAAAAGAGTTTCCTTCCTTCCTTCCTTCCTTCCTTCCTCCTGGAACCAACATTACTTTAGGTTTTCAGCAGATAGACCTTCTAGCCCAGAAGATTATAGTCAATGAGCCCTATTTGATCTGGGGCAAAAATACATATACGTACTTATTCATTACAATGTGGACACAAGCAGTCTCCTTCAATTTCTTTTTTTTTTTTTACCCTGACCAATCTGCAGAGACATAATCTGAGATCTGACTGCTGAATGCAACCTTCCCAAAGCTCTTGACACGGCTCCTGGAAACTCTTCCAAGATGGCTACCTAAAAGAAGAAGGATGCTCAAATCAGATGGAGAAATCATACCATAGTAATTGGATGTAATTGGGGTATATTACCTTTTAGCTTCAATGGTCTTGACTGGAAGCAGCAGCTGGACAACTATGTCGGTCTCAGAAATCCATCACGGCAGTGGTGTCCAAAATGTCTGTCTTTACTTTACTTTACTTTTATTCATATTTATAGACCGCCCCCTCTCCCAAAAGGGACTCGGGGCGGTGTACAGTCAATACATAAAAGATACATAGATAGATCAATACTTAGATATTTAAATACATAAATAGTTAGATACTTAGACGGAGGAGGTTAAAGAACTGTACATTAAAGTAAAGTATTTAAAATACAATCTTTAAAAAAACCCTAAAAATACCCCAAAAAGTTAAATTTAAAATGGTTCCCCAAAAATACCAATTAAAATATATCTGCCAGGAGGTAAAAGCTATGGGTGTGCCAGGCCAGCTAATCGAAACAGGTGAGTCTTTAGTTTTTGTCGGAAGGAGCGGAAGTCGGTGGTGGTTCTAATGTTGGGGGGGAGGTCATTCCAGAGGGTTGGGCCCATCACAGAGAAGGCCCTACTCCTAGGAGTCGCCCGTTGGCATTGCCTGGTGGACGGCACCAGGAGAAGTCCCTCCCTGTGAGAGCGAATTGGTCGCAGGGATGTGTGCGGCAGGATGCGATCCCGCAGATAGTTAGGTCCTGTGCCATGGAGTGCTTTGAAGATGGTAATCAACACCTTGAAACGCACCCGAAAAACCACAGGCAGCCAGTGCAGCTCACGCAGGAGAGGTGTTACGTGGGAGTACCTAGTACTCCCCATGATGGCCCGCGCGGCTGCATTCTGGACTAGCTGTAGTCTTCGGGCGCGTCCCAAGGGAAGCCCCATGTAGAGGGCATTGCAGTAGTCCAGGCGAGACGTCACCAGCGCATGAGTGACCGTGCGTAGGGCATCCCGGTCCAGTAGGGGGTGCAATTGGCGCACCAGGCGAACCTGGTGGAACGCCCCCCTTGCCACGGCTGCCACATGGTCATCCATCGACAGCCGGGCATCTAGGAGGACGCCCAAATTGCGCGCCCGTTCCACAGGAGGCAATTGCTTGCCCCCTATGGCCAGTGATGGAGTCAACTGGCTGAACCGAGGTGCCGGTAACCACAGCCACTCAGTCTTGGAGGGGTTGAGCTTGAGTCTATTGTCCCCCATCCAGACCCCGACGGCTTCCAAACACCGGGACATCACTTCGACAGCCTCGTTGGGGTGGTTTGGGGTTGAAATGTACAGCTGAGTATCATCAGCGTACAGATGATACTCAACCCCAAAACCACGGATGATCTCCCCCAGTGGCTTCACATATGCGTTGAACAGAAGGGGCGAGAGGACCGACCCCTGTGGCACCCCACAAGTGAGTGGCCTCAGGGTCGACCTCTGCCCCCCTGCCAACACACATTGCGTCCGGTCGGAGAGGTAGGAGCCGAACCACCGCAAAACGGTGCCTCCGACTCCCATCCCCTCCAGCTGGCGCAATAAGATACCATGGTCGATGGTATCAAAAGCCGCTGACAGATCTAATAGGACCAGGATAGAGGAACAACCCCTATCTCTGGCCCTCCAGAGATCATCAACCAACGCGACCAAGGCCGTCTCCGTGCTGTGCCCGGGTCGGAAGCCGGACTGGTGTGGGTCTAGATATTCGGATTCGTCAAGGTGTCGCGGAAATTGCTGTGCCACCCCATTCTCTACAACCTTCGCTAAAAAGGGAAGGTTGGAGACTGGACGATAATTAGCTAGCTCCATCGGGTCAAGTGAAGGCCTCTTGAGTAAGGGCCTCACCACCGCTTCTTTCAAGGCGGTTGGTAAGGACCCCTCGCCCAACGAGGCGTTCACCAGGCCCAGGAGCCAGCCTCGTGTCACCTCCCAGGATGCCAGTACCAGCGGGTCTGCCTTACGCAGAGTTTATTTGGCTTTTATACAGTTTTAACAAGCAAAGCAAAAGCAGGGATAGCAACAGCATCTTATTGGTTCACTTTCCTTGTCAATCTCTAAATCCATCCCAACCAGAGTTGAATCTCACATAACTCCCTGGTACGGCCTGTCTCTGCTAGGTGAGCTCATAGGTTAAAAGGTAAACAGCCACTGAGATCATGGCAGTTTGCTGCTCATGTCTTTATGTAACCTTTCCTCTTATTCCTACATCTCACTCTTTTTTATTTTGTTAGACAAGGCATCATAAAAGGGGCTAATGAAAGAATCATAATCAGGAAAGGAACATCCTTGCAATTGTTTATACAGGGCATATACTTGACCCTGAGGCAGTGTAGAAGAGCGTTTAGGACAAAAAGCTGTGATGCATATATTTTGCAAAGGGAGGGAAAACACTGAATAAAAACAACACCCACCAATCAAAATAGCACAAATGATGACTAAATAATGTAGGACATTTCCCAATAAGCCTGTGGGCAACCAAGCCCAAAAGCTTTCCCACCAAGATCCTAAAGTATCGATTTTCAGATCAGAGGCCAAATTGTGTAAAATATTAAACTGGTGCTGGATAGTTCATAATTCATCTAAAAGATTGAAACAACACATTAATTACTAAAATAGCTAAAAAAAGTAGCATTAATTATTTTTACCAAATTACACACAACAGCACTAATATTAATATAAGTGCAAGCAACAAGTGCTGGCACACCCACTATAAATATAGCCAATGCTACATATTCTACTTTATTAAGCAAAGCTGTCTCAGAGTCACAAGTGCATGACTCCAAGTCAAGAACAGCTTGAGTGAAGTTGCTGTTTGGAAAGCAAAACAGGAATTAACTGGCTGAGGCAACATTGTGCTTCATTAATATTAGCAGGAATGTAATTAAAAGTTTCTTGACCACATATAAAAAAACATCCTTGCAGGAGCCAAACATAAGCAAAGTGAAAGAAAATCTCCTCAAAAGCTGTACAATTTAAAGCAGGTGAACTAATATGAAGACAGTGGGGCTTTTTACTTGAAGATGTACAATTAACTTCTTTTACACACGTTGTATTCTCAAAAACAGCTACTATTGGGGTGTGCAAAGCAATTGCTTCAGAGGGCCAGATCATAGGCAATCAACCCCTAACTAGATATAGTCTTATAGTTAAAGTTTTCATTCAATAGCAATCTACTCAAACCAGTGAAGTTTTGAATTACTTCAGGCAGGATACAAACAGGAACCAAACATGTAGAAAGCAAATTTTCCATGTCATATGATTCAGATAAGCAAGAGATATCAGTTTGTGATATTAGCTAGCTGCGCCCATAGATTTTTGCTTCAGTCTCTGTTCAAATGAGTTTTTGAGTGAGATGACAGCAGCTATCGCTAAAGGGAAGCAATTAACAATTAAACATAAACAAATGATGACTAAGGAATTGGCAGCGCATAAGATCTCGGGGGTTTGTTCCATGGGTCGTTGTTGAAGCACTGCTTGCGCTTTGGTGGTCAGGGTTTTCACATCACTGGACGGCTGGTCCGACAAGATCGTATTGGCCGCTGCACTGTCTGTAAAGTCACCTTGGTCATCTCTAGAACTGGATTTGGGGACTGGTACCAAGATATCCTTAGCTGGATAAACACAATGTGCTAGAATCCACAAAGATCCTGTAGAAGCAAGCACAGCTCCTCCCAGTCACCCTCCACCTGAAAAAACAGTAAAAGCTTGCAAAAGCAGAAAAACGAAAGCAATAGACAAATAGGAAAAGAAGAAGTCATTAAACATGCAAGTCAAAGATCTTTAGGCAAATGATATAAAATACAGCCCACATAGTTAGTTAAAGCGCACTGAAGAGATAAGTTATTCTGAAAATAAAATTAAAAACAAATTTTGGAATAGGAAAAAAATATTAATCAAATCAGTCCAATTCCTTCAACAAACTCGGGTACGTCCAAAGGTTAAAACATTTTGGGATGGGGTATTTTTGTCTTCTAATACAGCTAACATTCCTGTAGGCAGCTAACTAGTAAAAAACATCAAAAAGTTAACTAACAATTTATACAATCCACAAACTAAATGCTCAAAATCTCATTAATCTTTTCAACAATGACAAGGGCTGTGAAAAAAAATCACAATGAGATCACCGGACTGTTTTCCTTTGGTCAGTAAATCAAATAAAGAACCTAAGTAAATGTGCCGGCAAAGAAAAATACGGACGAATCCAAGTAAGGGTCCCCAACAACTGCCATAAATTAATTAGCAAAATACCTTCGTGTACATTTAAACAAAGGAAAAACCAGAGCAAGAAGAGATTACAACATTTCATACATTTATATTTTTTCCAGAGCAATCTGCAATTCATAGACACTTAAATCATTTTGCATTTCTAAAAACCAATTAGGTAATATCTTTGGGGCTCCAATTAAAAAACCATTCATAAATCAACCAGCGAAATAACTTTGGACATTTTGCTTTTGGTTTCGACCATTGATGGAAAGGACTGAGGGAGGCTGCAAACATAACCCTCCCTGGATTTCAACATTCCAAATTAGTTTGACAAGAGGCGGTTCCTATATCTTGACATGCTTTAATCATATCTGCCAAATCAGGATCATTCCCAAGACCAATAATTGCCCTCCGGCATTTGGAAGTAGCATTCTCCTTTGCTAATTTCATCAACACCTTAATCTGAGCCTCAGGATTGTCTATCTGTTGTTTTAAAGCATCCTGCAATCTGTTAACAAAATCAGGATACGGCTCAGTAGCCTTCTGCCTGATATTAGAGAAAGCTTGCTGAGGCTTGCCAGAAACAGGCACAAGCTCTTCCTGATCAGGGGGCCCGAGGGGGATAGAGAAAACGGCAGGACAGTACAGTCAAACTTTTCCTGATCGGGGGGGGGGGGCAAAGAGGGATAGAGGAAAAACAATTCTTTAATCTAATTACTTCATGATCTTGTTGAATCAATTTAGGCTAACAGAAGAAAACATATCTTCTATATCCCCCCCTCTTTTGCTAATTGTTCCTCTGACCGTGGAAAAGCAGAAGAATTAACCTCTCCGTGAGGAGCTGAAAGACCAATTAAAGACGATTTTGGGGGAAGAATTTTTACTTGATCATAATCAGGTGGAGGCTCTGTGGTCAATTGATGTCCTGTCAAAACTTTAGAGCCAAATTTTTCTACTGCTTGACGGCACTGAGACCATGGATGTAATATCGCTACTGGAACCCAGGGTTCAAAATGTAAAGTTTTCCCTATCTTTCCAGCCAGCTTCCTTATGCATACCTCAGGTGCATACCTCAGGTGCTGTAACACCTGACTTCTGTATCAAAAATCTAATTTCTTGTACATGTTTCCGCTGGTGAGAAAGATTGCGACCCATACCTACCTCTGAGGGGTCCCATAGGACAAGTGCACTTTGGGGTCTGTTCCAGACGGGAGGTAAGTATGTTGGCTGTTGTTTCCCCAAAGGGTGTCTTTTGTCCCCAGGTTTCAGCACCAGATATAGATCTCAGAAATCCATCACAGCAGTGGTGTCCAAAATGTCTGTCTGCCTTACGCAGAGTTTATTTGTCTTTTATACAGTTTTAACAAGCAAAGCAAAAGCAGGCGTAGCAAGAGCATCTTATTGGTTCACTTTCCTTGTCAATCTCTAAGTCCATCCCAGCCAGAGTTGAATCTCACATAACTCCCTGGTACGGCCTGTCTCTGCTAGGTGAGCTCATAGGTTAAAGGGTAAACAACCACTGAGATCATGGCAGTTTGCTGTGCATGTCTTTACGTAACCTTTCCTCTTATTCTTACACAACTATGCCTGGGTTCAAAAGTGAATCAAAATTGGACCCCATATAGTACTTGGAATAACAGTCTCCCACAAATTCCCAGGGCTATAAATTTAGCTTTGAAGATGGGGAGGGCGAGAATTGAAGTTTAATTTCTGCCAAAAAACAAAACCCTATAAGAGGACAAACACAACTTGCCAGAGAGTTTATCTTATTTTAATTAAATCAAATTTAAATTTTCTTAAACTGTCTCATTTTAATTAAATCCCATTTCATGTTCTTCTAGCCCCACCCTACCTTGGATTTCTATATGTGTCCTATATTTTTTATGAAGTATTTTTCTGTATAGTCGCTCTGATAAAACTATCAGCTGTGTATATGTACGTGAAAAGGCATGCTCAATGACTGGGGAAGGTTCATCTGGTCTACACTAGATCACATCATCTGGTCTACACAAGGTCCTTTTTAATATTAGCTCCATGCACAGAGAATGAATTGATTTTTCTCTGAATTCTACCTAGCCCAATTACTGTCATCTCCTCTCAAGAAAGGAGTTGAAATAGTCTCCTCCAGCACTTCATTGATGAACGTGTCAGAGTTTGTTGCATAAATTCAAATCCAGAAAGCACACACAGATAACTTATTCAACTGGATTCATAAACTTCTTTATATACATAAGAATAGATGAATAAATGTACAATACCAACAGGTGGTTCTTTCAAGTAAACACAAGGCAGGAGAGTTACAGGCAAACACAAGCAGTTACGTAGTTTCATTTCAGCAGACAAGACCAGACAGACTGCTAGTTTACTTCTCAGAGCAGCATACAGCTTAAGCTTCTGTTTCAATTCTCTGCACAGACTCCAATCTGTTTAAGCTCCCATTGGCTGACTTAGTTGCTATGCCTATTCATTGGCTGACCTTGTTCCCAGGTCTTTCCCAGTCATGAATATTTTAACAGAACATTAAAATGAAAGTTAAATAGAAATGACCAATAACCTGAAGAACCTTTTGTTGGTCACTTCTACATAAAGTGACTGTCAGGATCTCATTGATGAAAGAGGTCTCACTAGAGAGAGTCCTTTGTCCATGGTATCGCCAAATCTGTAATTGGTCCTCAGACATAATTATGAGAAAATGCATGTTGGCTACTTCTGCAAATTTTCCTGGTTTATACTTGATCCATTTACAAAGAGATTAGCTTGCAATATTCCTATTCACCCTGAGGCAAAATAAGAGATCAGCATAAATATAGTAAACTCCATGTAGGGTCTCATGAACTCCACAGTTTGTTTAAAGCAATATTCAGAAGAATAAAAAGAATTACTGTGAGTATGACAAAAAGAAAAATGCATCCCTTTTGCTTAATTATTTTGCCTCCTACTATGAAATAGCTCCTTGGAGGTAAATTATATTTCAGTGATTTCTTGAAAGAAAAGAAAAATTGCCTTGATTTTCTGTTGAATGTGGAACTTGTGACACAGCATGTGTTTGATTTAAAAACAAGTCTCAGAAACGTATTTTGTACCAGATTCATGATGAGTTCTCTCTAAGCACAACAGCATAATGACACATCTGATACAATTTAACATCACAAACCTCAATGTGGATCCCTCATCCCATTAGATTGGTGATTTCAAAATACAAAGAAAATAAAGAATATTGCATTATTATATATGCTATTTGTAGGGGGAGGACATATCATATCACCTTAGGATTTTAGAATAATGTCTTATTCGCCTTGAAAAAGCACATTAATGTTTGTGTGTTTTTTGTTTTTATTTTATTCATAAACATTTTGAATACCGTGTATTGTCAGGGCATATCATTTACAAAAAAAGCAAAGAAAGAACAAAGAGAAATATTAACACATATATTAATAATGATAATAGTGTAACAGAATAATTTTAACTAGATTTCTCTTTATATTAGCTTATTTGTAATTCTGTTAATTATATTAGCATATTTATAATTATAAACAACCTTTATATGTAATTCATACATAACAATAATCTTTCTTCATCTAATTTTTACCTCTTATCTCTAGCCACTCATAGAATCTATTCCATGTTAAGTAATATTCTGTGTCATCTTTGTCCTTTATTTTTAATGTCAATCTGTCCATTTCTGCACAGTCTTAATATTTTTCGAATTACATCCTCATCTAATGGAGTGTTCTCATTTTTTGAATATTGTGCAAATACAATCCTTGCTGGTGTAAATACATGTAAAACTAAATACTGTATATAGTCCCTTTATCATAGTCCTCCAGCATTATAACCAACAAAAATATTTCTGATTTCAGATCTATATGTCATCTTTTCCAACCAAGTATGTATTTTTGTCCAATATTTATAAAGCTTTTTCTTAAATGAGTAGCCATTGTCAGTTTATAATTCCTATCTCAAAGTTTTTGCCATTTATCTAATTCTATAGTATAACCCAAAAAAATTTGCCCACACAATCATTGTTTCTTTGACTTGTTCCTCTTCCATTTTATAACTTAATAAATAGTTATATATTATAGAATATAGCAATACAAAGAAAATTGCACTATTATATACGCTATTTGTAGGGAGAAGACATATTATATTACCTCAGGATTTTAGAATAATCTCTTATTCAGCTCCAAAAAGCACATTAATGTTTGTGTTTTAATGGAAAGGTCTTAGAGACAAATATGTGTGACAAAGATTATAAACATTTCAGTAGGGTGCATGACTATGAAACTGAATGAACAATGGCACAACCTAATCTAACCTAGTTTTTACGTTGCACAATTATCTTCTTGTAGTTTATTCTCAAAAAATGATGGCTGTAAGGGTATGAACACTTAGCGTTTCCTTTCCAAAAATTGGGAGGAGGACTTTAGTAGGGATTGGAAGGCTGATATCAGAAGCTAAGTGGCTGACGCTACTCTGTTATCTGACACACAACCTTTAAATAGTCATTCAACCAGAGATTGCATTTAGCTTGGTCTTCTGCAAGAGAAGGTCTTCCAGGGGCACGGGGGCTAAGTGGTTAAAGACACTGAGCTTGTTATATTTGAGACCCGAACACCATGGAACAGAGTGAGCTTCTGTTCCTTGCTCCAGTTCCTTCCCACCTAGCAGTTCAAAAGTGTTCAAATGTGAGTAGATTAATAAGTATCACTTCGGTGCAAAAGTAATTGCTGTCAGCATTCCAAATAACATCCAAAATTAAATCAGAGTCCAAAGCAAAGTATTGCTCAAAGTTCCAATGTATTAAGAGAGTCAGGTTGGCACATCTGTGAAAACCCGAATCGGAAAGCTTCCCGGTTTTCCCCACCCAGGTGAAAGTTCATGATCTTGCTCCCACACCCACAAGTCCATCACATGGTCCAATCTTCCACTGCCATGCTGGCAGTTCCACCCATCCAGTTCCGGTCAGGTGCAGAGGTGCAAAAACAAAGGATGACCTTGGATGTTGGAAAGGAATTTTATTTTGACAACATCACATTCTATTCCTTACTATTTTCCCTCCCAATTCCTCACTAATGAAACAGCATAGTAAAATAAGAGGGAGTGTGGCAGGCCAAAGATCCAGAAAGGAATATGACTGCAGGCCTGACAATTGCATTCTGTGCACCTTTGTCATATAGCCATGCAATCCATGTGACCAAATTGGCTCCCTTGGCCAAAAAACAGAAAATGAGCACCTCACTCTAAAGTCAGATATACTGGACATGGAAATCTCTATTATTTTTTTCTGGGAAGGAAGTGGCTCATGCCTTAAAGATGTTATGCCTTTAAGAGGATAGATGTCTCTCCACTTTTTGGCTATATATGGGTAGCAGGAAATATTTTTCATACAGCAGGATGTTCTGCTAAAAATCCATGCTCAAAATTGGAAGAGAACAAAACGAACAGTAGTAGAGGGTGTTCTTTTTTTTTTTAATGCAAAACCACATATATTGACAATTACCAGACCAAACCCCAAATTGAATTGGAGCTCTTCTGCGGTATTTGCACATCTCTGAATTTTGCAGCTCATTCCTTAAGAAATGCATAGATTGCTGGGAAATGGGAACAAAAGAGCTTATTGTTGAGAAAA
This sequence comes from Natrix helvetica, assembly GCF_964273705.1. Taxonomy (NCBI): domain Eukaryota; kingdom Metazoa; phylum Chordata; class Lepidosauria; order Squamata; family Natricidae; genus Natrix; species Natrix helvetica. The sequence continues at coordinate 85,771,868 of NC_138549.1, forward strand.
TAAGAAGCACAAATATGTAGCATTAATCAACATGGCAAGCCAAAAGTAGCATCTAGAAGGAAAAATGGGCTTTAATATAAGTGTAGGGTTCTGTTGCTTGGAAAAGAAGAAACTCCACAGAGACATAAACATGGGATATAAGGATTTAAGATTGGAAACAAAGGAAAGCAGAAAAAAACGTTACACTGAAACTGAAAACTGAACAGATGTTGGTAATGGGGATTCTTGGGACTCTTGTTAAGTGGAGTTCACTGGAAAAGTGAGTGTCTCCAGGAGTCTCTCTAAATGTAATTACTACCTTTGGGGGGGGGGGGGAATAGAATTTGATTATGAGGTCATGATAGGAGGAAAATACCATAGTAGTAGAGACAATGGGGAATCAGAACTATTGAAACATTGATTCTTGAATTGTCTCACATTTTGAAAAATACATTATAATAGGAATGACATGACAAGTAAGATTACTCGTGTACTTCTTTGTGTGTGCCTTTGTGTGTATGTGTGTGTGCCTGCATAGATTTTTGAGGATATCATGACTGCACCAGCACCAGATTCTGTAATATGATTATTTGGTAGAAACAAGGAAATGAACATCTTGTAAGCGGAGCGAAACTGGCTTGCTTAGGGGTTCCAGGCTCCTGTTGGGCCATGTTGGCTGCTGGAATTGGGCATCTGGAAAGCGTGGATTTCAAATGTCATCCCTGGTTTAAGAATATCACATTATGCCCACAAGCAGATTGCATATTCTTCAGCGCTATCCTTTCTGGCTCTCAAATAATGCCTGGTTTTCAGACATTCAAAACTGATTGCAGAGCTTTCACCCATGGCATGTTTTAGAAGAACGGTGCCACCAAACAATGGAAGAGAAAAGATGGACCGCTTCTCATGCGAATATTCAGGCTGTTTGATATGAGAATGCAGAGGGACTGAAATAGACGTGCCTTAAAGGTAAAGGTTCCCCTCGCAAATATGTGCTAGTCGTTCCCGACTCTAGGGGGCGGTGCTCATCTCTGTTTCAAAGCCGAAGAGCCAACGTTGTTCGAAGACGTCTCCGTGATCCAGTGACGTGCGGTGATGTTTATGACTGGTGAGGCTGGTGACATCATCAAACAGCGTGGTTGCTCCGATCGCATGGGCGCAGCCCAAACGGAGAAGTTTCTTTTCTCAGAAATGTCAGAAAGAGGCAGGCAGGCTGCCGCAGCTCCATTAAGAAGACATTTCTGAGAAGAGAAACTTCTCCTTTCTCCTCCTTCCCCCCCCCCCTTCTAGCACTGATGATGTTACCTAGGCATTTTTTGCATCGGGCAAGCCCGGGATCCTTGCAAGGGGAATGGGACAATGTGTGCAGGCGGCTCCTCAGTGCACAGCCTCAATCAGCGCAGCTGCGGTCCCCTTCATGTTGGTTTAGGAAGGAGGGGAATGGGACCACGTGTGCAGGGGAAGGGGATCGCGGCTGTGCTAATCTGAGGCTGTGCGCTGAGGAGCCGCTTGCACACGTTGTCCCATTCCCCTTGCAAGGATCCCGGGCTAGCTCGATGCAAAAAATGCCTAGGTAACATCATCGCACAGCCTCAGATTAGCACAGCCGCGATCCCCTTCCCCTGCACACGTGGTCCCATTCCCCTCCTTCCTGAGCCAACATGAAGGGGACCGTGGCTGCGCTGATTGAAGCTGGAGCTGAGGAGCCTCCTGCACACGTGGTCCCATTCCCCTTGCAAGGATCCCGGGCTCGCTCGATGCAAAAAATGGCGAGATCGGCACACTTGGGGCTGCTGCTGAGATGTCCAGGGAGGCTAAACCAAGCCACGCGCCTCTCCCAGCCACTTTCGCAGCTTCCCAGAGTATTTTTTTTTTAAATTTTCATGATGAGAGCGGTGCGGCTCTGCCTCCCCTGCCTCCCCTGCCTCCCCTGACTGCACGTCACTGCCATGATCATGTGACTGGCATGACTAAACGCCGAAGGTGCATGGAGCGCTGTTACCTTCCCACCAAAGGTAGTTCCTATTTTTCTACTTGCATTTTTACATGCTTTTGAACTGCTAGGTTGGCAGAAGCTGGGACAAGTAATGGGAGCTCACTCTGTTATGCGGCGCTAGGGATTCGAACTTCCAACCTTTCAATCGACAAGCTCAGCATCTTAGCCACTGAGCCACCTTGTCCCTTACTTACACCATGTCCCATACATGCCTTACTCACTCCTCAACATTTCACATGTCCCAGTGGCTGTACACACCTACCAAGCCATGCAAGAATTCTCTTGTCTTTTTAATGAATATACATTGGTTCTTTCGAATTTAACTGCCTCCATCATTCAACAACTGGATGATGCTGGGTTGGATGTGGAATAGATAGCTTGTGGTGTATGGACTGTCCATACAACATAACACATTGTTGTACACTTAAAGTAAATGTATATCATTCTTTATCATATAGAAATGTTTCTCATCTAATGATAATGACACGGAGAAATGAATCCTACGTTTCAGTTTATTATTTCAGCGAAGAATAAATAAGACCCAAGAATGAGAGAGAAAGAGAAGAAATAGCAGTGAGATAAACAGTTCATCAGGGAAACATAAAATAAATACACAAATAACGTATGCCGTAGGTTTTGAATTTATTTACAAATACAAAATTACAATTATAGGTATAAATTTTAATGGCGTAATTATTATAGCTTTTGATATGCTATTTATATTATTTTATAACTAGGCATGGCTTCAGCATAACTTTGTATTTATTATCTATAAATGTATTCAGGACTTACGGCATATTATGTATTGTGTTTATTTTAGATTTTCCATTTGAGCCTGAAACATGAACATTGTTAAAGATTTTTCTCCTTTACCTTGTCACTTCCTTTCATTTTATTTGCATTTATGTTGGGTTTCCTATTCAATGGATTTCATAAACAATAGAGTCCATTTTTAACAACTGCTAAGTGATACCTAAGTTGTTATTGCTATAATTTTGGTTTGGTTTCACAAGAAAGTCATATACTGCATATGCCAGGGCTACAGTCCAGCTAAACTAGGTGCAATCTAATTCTCACTGGGAACATGTCCCATTGAATTCACTTGCTTAGCCGTGACTAATAACACAGTATTATAACCTCAATTATGCAGTACAATAAGCCATCAGGTGGTTTTGTATGATTTTGGCTTTCAGTGTTGTAAAGGCTCAGCTACTGTGTTTTAAAAACTATGATTTATGGCTTAAGATGTTATGTGAACTCAATTTAAATGTATTTAGTCAGCAATAAATCTCTCCATGGTCAGTGGAGTTCACCCTCAATGCATATGTATAACACTGCAGCCAAGTTTCCCATTATTGGCCATGAGACATACATTAATAAGGCTTAACATGTTTCACTGGTTGCATTCCTTTCAAAGGAACTTAGTCCTGACTAGGCTAAGGTTGAATTGGACTATTTTTACAAGGATTGCTATAAAATATCTATCTTCCTATAAGAAAGCAAGTAAATAATGAAGGCCCCTATCACATTATTCAATGTTCACTCTTAAATGCTGTAACATAAAATGGTACCTCAGGAGTGTGTGTGTGTGTGTGTGATTATGTGTTTTAAGGTAGGCATCACTGGAGAAGTATTTGCATACAAAGGTCTGGGCCTTACACTTCAGACATGTTGGGAATTGTTTCACATCTGGAAAAGCTAACATTTCATACGTTCATCTCTGTAATTTAGAACTCCTGCCATGCTGCTTCATTGTGCTAGACAGGGGTATCAAACTCTAGGCCCGGGGTGCTTAGGTCTTGCCTGTGGGGCAGCCCTGGAAACAGCGACGGACCAGCCAGTGGCACCTCTGCCAGCGAAAACGGAGCTTGCGAGCCCGTTTTCACTGGCGGAGCACTTGGGCCTCCACAGGCGCCCTGACATGAGTGATGTTGAGCTGGCCATGCCCCCCTGAAGTCAAACACAACCCTGATGCAGCACTCAATGAAATCGAGTTTGACACCCTTGTGCTAGGCAAATGTTTGTGGAAATGCTGAGTGAAGAAGCCCCTGGAATGTGAGAACCTCATTAAGAGTCATCAGTCTTATGCTTAACTATATTCCATAGAACCCCACAGAACGACACTATTTTTACTGGTAATCCTCTACTTAAAATCATTTGTTTAACAACCATTGGAAGTTACAGCAGCACTAAAACAAAGTGATTTATAACTGGTCCCCTCCTATATACCATTGTTGCAGCCTCCTCATGGACACGTCATTCATAATTTGCCTCCAGAAGTTGTGAATGCTCCAACTCTGGAAGTTTTTAAGAAGAGATTGGACAACCATTTGTCTGAAACGGCCAGTGGTGGGTTTCTGCCGGTCCGCACAGGTTCGGGTGAGTCGGTTGGTCAATGAAGCCGGAAGTATGTTCCTGCCCCGCCCCTGTCACTCACTCGATTGCTTGCTCGCCCCCCGCCTGTCCAGAAGCCGCTCCATTGCTAAACCAAGCCGCATGCCTATCCATCGAAAACAGCGCTGAGTGGGGTGGGGAATCCTCCCTTTCCTCCTCTCAGTGATCTTTTGCGAAGGGAAACAGCTCTGAGAGGGGGAAAAGCCTCCCATCGAAAACAGCGCTGAGTGAGGTGGGGAATCCTCCTTTTCCTCCTCTCAGCGATCTTTTGCGAAGGGCAGCTTCTCAAAATGGGATGCCCCTATCTCTTTGCACCCCTCAATCCATCTCTCTCTCTCCCTCCACCCTCTCCCAATGGCTCAGCATGAAAAATAGGGGAGAACCATGCAGAGGAAGAGGAGGAGGAAGGAAAGGGGGGAGAGAAACAGGGGGAGGAAGAGAGAGAGAGGAGTGACACACAAAGGGGGGAAGTTGGGAGACTCTCCCTCTAAATACTTATGCCCTCTGCTTTTTGGGGGGAAAGGCAGCGATCTCAGGAGGGGAAAGGAGAGGAGGGTCCTTGGTGAAGCTCTACCCCCTATTCCCCCTATCCCAGTTAAGCCAACTCGTTTTGGGACCCAGCCTTTCTAACTTCATTTGGGATCTTCTAACATCCCACTCCCACTCGGTCACATGGCCAGCAAGCCACTCCCACCCTGTCACATGGCTGGAAAGCCACTCCCACCCTGTCACATGGCCGGCAAGCCACTCTTACCCAGTCACATGGCCTTCAAGCCACTCCCACAAAGCAGGCCACACCCACAGAGTAGGTTCCAAAACTTTTTGAAAATCACCACTGGAAACAGCATAGGGTTTCCTGTCTGAGCAGGGGATTGAACTGGAAGACCTCCAAGGTCCCTTCCGACTCTTCTAATCTATTCTATTCATAAAAATATAGGGGCTTGTATGTATTTATGATGGTTGCAGCATCTCAGGGTCAGGCGATCACCAGCTGGGACCTTCCTAGTCAACTTCTGTCAAGCAAAGTCAATGAGGGAAGCTGGATTTGCTTAATGACCACATAATTCTCTTAACAACTGAAATAATTCACTTAACAACCGTGGCAAAAAACTACCTTGATAAGCCATGGAAATAAGCCAGTTGTAATCATAAGTCAAGGGATGTCTTTGTTTCATACATGGCACCTACCACTTTCTAGGTTAGCTAAAAAGTTTATAAATATGTCTAGCAAATGTTGGAAATATAGCCAAAAATATGGGCACATTTTATCATTTGTGGTGGACTTGTGTCAAAGCAAAAAAAAGAAATGGGCAAAGATACACAGGTGGCTAGAAAAGATGATAGGAAAGCATGTATATTTTAAACCTGAATTATTTTTATTAGGTCTAATATCAGAAAAACTTGATAAGAAAAGTATGTATTTAATAGTACATGTCTTAACAGCAGTGAGGATGATTTTTTAGCATAATATTGGAAAAATGAAGATATACCACAAAATGAAGAAATAGTCAAGAAGATTGTGCAGAAATGGATAGATTGACATTGAAAATTAAAACAGAGAATGTAGAATATTATCAAACATGGAATTTATTTTACCAATGGTTGGAGAAAAGGTGTGGCAATTAAGAATGTAATTTGTATTGTTAAACAAATTGTACATCCAGACAACACGATGTTTATTAAGCACTAAGAAATGTATTTAATAGAAAATAAAATTTTAAAATAAAAGGAATGCCTTTATTTTCTTTAACTACAATCTAACTCAGTAGATGTCAGTGGTGGGTTCTGGATCCCGTTCGGTACAGTTGGAACAGGCTCAGCATCACCCACATGGACGCGTGCAGCGCACACGGACACTCGCGCAGTGTGTGCATGCGTCGTAGCTACTTGCGACACTTCCGCAAGCCTCCGCGACACTCCAACTTCTCCACAGAGCATCGCGCGGTTGCTGTATGCAGAATGTGCATGCACGGAAGCGCCAAAAGCTTAAAGCACAGGTAAGGAACGAGGGTAGGCGGGTGGGACCTCCAGAGCACCATACCGGAACGGTGTCCGGTGCTCCTGGCAGGCTCCGGTACGCCCGTACCGGGGCGTACTGCCTGCAACCCACCACTGGTAGATGTCCACTTTCAGTGGTGCTACCAGAAAACAATCAAGAAATGGAGGCAAAAAATATCCTCCATAACAACCCAAAAAGTCTGCAATCATTGTAAATTAGGTGTGTGTGTGGGAAACAACCCCACCGGCTGGTATTTCCATCTGCATTTTTTATTACTGTTCCTACATTTAAATTAAGATCATGAACTGCATATTGGCACCAAATGTGAACAACATTAAGCACCAGGAGCCTCAGATGCACGCAAGACAGAGGATTCAGGAGGGCAACGCAAATTGAAGTCTGACCAGCTCATCTGGTCACTGTTCCATTCATAAAGCAAGAACAATGGCAACACTTTGTATGGAGTTGTGCAGTTCAGTGCATTTTGGATTCCGGTGAACATTTCCATGTTGCTTACAGCTAATTTGCCCTACGTTGCTGTGATTAGGTTCCTGCTTCCAAGGTGGTGTATCAGTTCCCCGCTAATCAGAGGCTGGAGAAAGGCCCCGCTTTCCAGTTTGAGAAGCACAGGCGTGCAACTGGCAGAGTGAACTCGTATCCCACCCCCCGCCCTGTCCTTTGCAGCATATGGGAATTCTTTGTAGTTCCTCCATGCCGTAGTTGCAAAGTCCTTGATGGACAGCTGGTTAGCCACTTGAAAGCTGACCCTTGCATAATGTACAATAAAGAACCAGAGTTCAACATGCTCGCTGTGGGACTTTTTTTAAAAAAAAGAACCTGAGTTCAGAGAGAGAGAGAGAGAGAGAGAGAAAGAGAGAGAGACCACATCTGCCATTCTCACACAGGGCCAGACTGCCCTAGAACTCTGCTCACTGATTTTGTAGCAGACACGTCTGGTTGAATGTCAGAGGTGATTAACAAGACAGAGGATGGAAAAAAAAGAAACTTTTCTACTACTAGTAAGAAACACAGCACGGTTGAAGTACGACCAGAGATGTTTTAAAAAAAATACAGACACAAAAAAATGAGACAGGTCAAAGCAACCTTGTTTCCAGCAGTGTTATCAAACCCTGTTCTTGGATGCCTGGGTGTTAAAGCAGAGAAGAAACCAGTGGGGAAGCTTCCCATCAATTTGTAAGTAATTGCTTGAAAAAGAAATTTATTGGAAGGAAAGGAGTTTGTATCTGAAACCTTTCTGACCTTGGCTTGCTGCAGTGTTCCAAATTAAATTAATTTGATTTTTTAATATAAAAAAATAACACACACACAGGAGTCATTTTAATCTCATGAAATAGGAATGCACTCCATTGTATGTGGTAGCCTAATAAGTTCACTTGGCGTTGTTCTTGCAGATTAGGCGTGTACTAATTCTGCCTACACGATGAAGCTCTTGAATAAAAATTACACACAATTATGTGTGAATGAACAGCAAACCTCTCTTATCACCACCTGCAACACTTGTACTGATGTAGGTGTCAAGCCTGAATTTGATTGGGGTGGGAGATTGTTTGTATCCTTGGGCATCCTAGCATGAATTCAGTTTGGCACAGCTTAGAACTGGAGGGGGATGGAGCCTTCAGTCAAAACATCATTCCTAGCTGATGACTCGGCTACATTCCAACGTCCGGCTGACCGGAGGAGAGATGTCGCTGAGCAACCATCTCCCATTTTGGCTGGACAATGTGACAGTTGTTTTGGGAACAACTGGGAAAAATGAGAACAACTGGAAAAAAATTGGGAAAAATGAAACTTATATTGGAGTGAACAGCCCAGTACTGGCTTTTCACCAGTAGCACCAACATGGTGTATCTAAATAAATGTGTTCTTTGAGGAAAAGCAATGCCTTGGAGTTCGGTTTGTGATGGATGCATTATTTGGAGCCTGACAGTAGGATTGGCATTACATCTCTTCATATTTAGGACATTGGGACTGCTAAGGAAACTGTTCTGCAACTTTCAGATCAAGAGTTTTACAAAAAACCATAAAAATAATTGTTCTATGCTGAAGCTGCAAGACAGGCTATTTCACATTGACAAGAACCTTCACTTGATTTTCCACCTTGCAGGCAGGTCCCGGGGTGGTGGGATTAAACCAAAATCGAGATGCCGATCACAGCTGCACCAATGCAGCCTCTCTTTATGCAATGAAAAGGTCCAGTTTCCATTATGCGGTCATGTCTTCCATCTCAACCCTTTTGACACCTGCTTCCCGAAGTCAAGTGACAACACACCGCCATTAAATGAGGTTTCTCCAACTGATTTCAGAAAACAAATGCAATGAGACAAAGGTGAGGTTTGGGATGCAGGACTACCGGCTCAATGCAATTTATGTGTTCCTGAACAGCTCAGCGCAAAGGAACATTGGTCCCTGCTATGACAATACAAATAAAAATTAAATGAAGATTTCTTCATGAACATCATTATACAAAACTGATCCATCCTCATTTTTAGCAGTGGTGGGTTGCAGGCGGTACGCCCCGGTATGGGTGTACCGGAGCCTGCACGGAGCACTGGATACCGTTCCGATATGGTGCTCCAGAAGGCCCACCCGCCCACCCGGGCTGCTTACTGGTCCTTTAAGTCTTCGGTGCTTCCATGCACATGCATAGCATGTACAGCACCTGTGCAACGCTCCGCTGAGCAGCTAGAGCGTCGTGGAGGCGGTAAGATGCTTGTGCGCACTGCGCACATGTACATGCACACTGCACATGTTCACGTGGATGACACTGGGCCCATTCCAACCGTACTGGTTGGAACGGGATCCGGAACCCACCACTGATTTTTAGATAATGTAAGTGGTCACATTACACTAAGAGACATGATAGGTAGTCATTTTCTTATGGTTACAACTGGGACCAGATTTTTGGTTGTTGGGTGAAGTGGTCATTACGTGAAACTCCCATATGATTAAAAAGGTGAAGGTTCCCCTCGCACATATATGCTAGTCATTCCTGACTCTAGGGGGCAGTGTTCATCTCCGTTACTTTGCTCAATTCAGACCTTATTGGTTGTGGTCATTAAGCAATGTTGCAGTTATTAACAGACAGTCCCAAGTAAGGAATGTGGGGGTGGGTTAGAGGAGACCTTGAAGGGGGGCTCCACTTGTAAAGCCTATGCTGGGTCTTACGGAGCTATATCTCTGCTTCCTACTTGGATTTTGGATTCCCTTCATCTCTGGGAGGTGGCAGAAAATGCTGCCTGCTGGAGAATTTCAGCTCCCCTCATTGCACAAAACTCCTTCATCAGGGTGCAGGTATGCAGCTCCCTCTCTTACCTTGTTGTAAGAGTTCAGGGCCGTTGGGCAAGCTGTTCTTTCAGCCAACCCCCACAGATGAGAGAGAGCCCCCCCTCTCTCTATGTGACAGCAGCTTGCAACCTCTGGGCCAGCTTTCCCTTGAGTTCCTGGATAAAATGGAGGAAAGATTGCAAATGGCAATCACATGATTGCAAATGGCACTTGGCAATTGGTTATAAAGGCAAACAGGCTGTCAAATACCCAGAACATGATCTCAACATTGTACAATTTCCAGAAGTGCTTTATAGGCCACAAAGCCCCCTTTCCAAGGTTCTCATAATTCTGAACCATTGGTAAACGAGAAGGGATATCAGGGACTCCCTGTATAATGGTTCATATCAGAGAGCATCCAAAAAACTCCACTGTTACTTCAATGGCATCCATGGCATAGGGCAGGGGTTGGTAAGCTTAAGCAGTCAAAGAGCCATTTGGATCCATCTCCCACAGAAAAGAAAACCCCGGGAGCCACAAAACTGTTTTGACATCTAAAATGAAGATAGCACTGCATATGTATGTGTGTGTGTGTGTGTGTGTGTATGTATGTATCTATGTATCTATGTATATATGCATTTGTGTTACAACCCCTGGTATGCCTAAATATGGGAGGAAGCTCACTACTCCCTCTTTCTGTCCTTCGGCTCATTACAGAAAACCATCCAGGCAGAAAACCATATTTTTATTTTTAATGTTGCCTTTTATATATATATATATATATATATATATATATATATATATATATATATATATATATATATATATATATATATATATATATATATATATATATATATATATATATATATATATATATATATATATATATATATATATATATATATATATATATATATATATATATATATATATATATATATATATATATATATATATATATATATATATATATATATATATATATATATATATATATATATATATATATATATATATATATATATATATATATATATATATTTGTGTTGTATTTGTGCTTATAAATAAATAAAGGGAGACTAGTATAGATCTATTTCAAGCTATTTAGCTCTCATCAGCTAGCCATACCCTTACTGGGACTCCTGCCTAATATGTAATACAGCCCAGGTTCAAATCCCAGTAAGGGTATGGCTAGCTGATGAGAGCTAAATAGCTTGAAATAGATCTATACTAGTCTCCCTTTATTTATTTATCAGCACAAATACAACACACACACACACACACACACACACACACATGTATTTGTGTCACAACCCCTGGTATGCCCAAATATGGGAGGAAGCCTTTATGCTATGTATACAAAGAACTATACTGCATTGCATTTATGAAATCAATGAACTGCTACAGAGAAAGCAGATTTTTATTTCTGCATGCAAAAAAACATTTTGCACTCAGGAAAAAAAGATGGGTCAGAAGCCTCAATAAATCATGTGCTGGTGGGTATCACACATTGGCAGTTGGGACACATATTTTGAGTGACAGGGAGCTGCAACAGATGGATCAAAGAGCCACATGCGGCTCCAGAGCCGCAGATTGCAGACCCCTGGCATAGGGTAATGCATGATATGCTTCTAAAAACTGCTGTCCCCTACTTATCTAAGCAGTTTCATGTTATTGGTAGCCCTTTCCTTCCCTTCCCCTTCCTTCCCTCCCCCTTTCTCATTCCCATTCCCTTTCCTTCCCCAATAAAGAATCATTAGTTCCTTAGATTTATTGGGTAAGGTAAAGGTAAAGGTTCCCCTTGCACATATGTGCTAGTCGTTCCCGACCTTAGGGGGCGGTGCTCATCTCCGTTTCAAAGCTGAAGAGCCAGCACTGTCCGAAGATGTCTCTGTGGTCATGTGGCCGGCATGACTAAATGCCGAAGATGCATGGAATGCTGTTACCTTCCCACCAAAGGTGGTCCCTCTTTTTCTACTTGCATTTTACATGCTTTTGAACTGCCAGGTTGGCAGAAGCTGGGACAAGTAACCGGAGCTTACTAAGTTACGTGATGCTAGGGATTCGAACCACTGAACTGCCGACCTTCTGATCAACAAGCTCAGCATCTTAGCCACTGAGCCACCCCGTCCCATATTTGGTAATTAGATGCAATTTTAAACAATAAAACAATTTATGAAAAATACAGTTCTCTCTCTTTCTTTGTCTCTCTCGTCTATCTCTCATCTACCCATCATCTCTATCTCTATATCTATCATCTCTCTGTCTGTGTATCATCTATCTATCTATCTATCTATCTATCTATCTATCTATCTATCTATCATCTATCTACCTATCTATCCATCCATCCATCTATCTATCTATCTATCTATCTATCTATCATCTATCTATCATCTATCTATCTATCTATCTATCTATCTATCTATCATCTATCTACCTATCTATCCATCCATCCATCCATCTATCTATCTATCTATCTATCTATCATCTATCTATCATCTATCTATCTATCTATCTATCTATCTATCTATCTATCTATCATCTATCTACCTATCTATCCATCTATCTATCTATCTATCTATCTATCTATCTATCTATCATCTTGAGGCAGCAGGTAAATAACCCCCTCATTTGAAGGGTATAGGAGCCCCTAGACTCCTTGATAAAACTCCTTGATAAAAACATGGATTAAGTCTGCATATTAAAAGGACTTCTGTAGCTGGCATAGGAAATTACACATTTTAGTGACACAGAGCTCAGGAAACGCTTTATGGAAGGGCACAGAAAAACAGATGTTGTAAGATAAGAAATAAGGAAGTGGCATTTAGCATTTTAATCACCTTTATGTAGAGATCGCCTAGGCTAACACATTATTTCTGTTTTTCTGTATAATGTTAGCATTTTCAACTTCTCTTTTCTTGCAGTCAACAACTTCACTTCTGTTTTTTGCTAAATGTCAAGGAGCATATTTGTAACATTTTACTGTAAAAGTTGTGATGATGATGAATCTAAAATGTACCTCCGCTTGACCGAATGTACCTCCCCTTGACCTTCCTTTTTCCTTTGGACAAACACGCCTATGGAACCCCCAAAACGTCTGAAGGGGTATTAAAGTTCTGTCCTGGCCTACCCAGGACAGTTCAGACTTTGCAGTGTTAAACGCTCTGAACTCTGATGCATCATTAAAAACCTGTTTCTCTTTTACCTTGTGGTCTCGCGTCCTATGTTTGGCTGATTGAGGTTTCCTGCCACAGTCTGCCGCAACATTTCTGGCGACTCCGCCGGGACTGTGAGGGGTTTTGGAACCCTCTGGTGTGTCGGCCCCGGTGCCGCTCGCCCGGCTGCTCCTAGGGACTTCCCCCTGGCGCCAACGGACCTTTGTTCCGAGGGGCTTTCCAGAGGACTGGGGCGCCGCGGCACCTGCGGCTGATGACTCTAAGAACCACGTGAAAAGGACCAGAGACCAGGAGCTCACAGACGCCGGCCGGCTGGGACAAGGGGATTCAGACAGGCAAGTATTGCGGGATCCCTCTCCCCTGAAGTTGAGCCGGACTCGTTAGAGAGCCGGACCAGAACGCCCGGATTCCTTAGTGAACCGGAGGCGCGGGCTGATCCCCCGACGCTAACTGAACAGGTACCTCTGGGTGGATTGTCTAAGCATGAGTGCTTTCTGAGGCTATTGCGGTTCCCTACGGTGACCCTGTTGATCGGGCACCCTGGGCCAGTAGCAGGTGCGTGAGCGTCCGCAGTTCCCTACGGTGACCCTGGTGATCGGGCTCCCTGGGTCGGACGATTGTTTGTGTGTGTGTAAAGGTGTTACGTTCGCAGTTCCCATTGGTGGCCGTGGTGAACCGGGACCGTGGGTCGGACGTGTGAGTGAAAGCTATTTGTTTTGTCTGGGGCCCCGGGAGGACCATGGGTGGCAGTGAAAGTACACCCCAGACCCCCCTCCAATGTATGTTAGACCATTTTAAGGCTGAATTTATGTCTCAGGACTATGGCATCAGGTGGAGTAGGCACAAACTCAGGGTATTTTGCACTTCCGAATGGCCCACTTTTGGCTTTGATTGGCCAGCCACAGGCACATTTGATCCCCAAATTACTTTAAAAGTTCATCAGTTGGTGTTTCATCCTGAATTAGGCCACCCTGACCAGGCTCCTTACATAGATGTGTGGTATTTCCTGGTGCGAAGACCCCCTCCCTGGATGAAAAAATGCCAAGCCAAAGCAGTCAACGTTATGCTGTCTCGTACACTGACGCTGAAACGCCCGAAAATAAAAGTGGTTCCTCCCATAGTGGCCAGTGCTCCAGAAGAAGTGCCCCATCCCCCACCTTATGAAGTCTCTCAGGTGGAGGCACCTCGATTGGCTGTGGCCAGGCCACCCCCGGTGCCTGCGTTAGTGCCCCAAGTGCACCATTCAGGTGCCCGTCCACGCAGCGTAAGCTCAAGCGGAACCTCGGGGGTTACATGGATGGAAGAAAGGCTGGATGACCTAGCCCCCCTACTCTCAGCCACCAGCTCTTTCAAAGGCTCCCAGGATCTGGCTCCCTCTGAAAGACCAGTATCCCCAGAAGCAAAAAAAGAAGCAGAAGAGGGGGAAGAGATGGAAGCAAGTGGAGGCATACCCATGAGGGAAAGTCAGGATCCCCCCATTTCTACCCGTACCAGGGCAAGAAAAACTGAAACAGCCCTTACGGCCCCCTTGAGAAGGGTGGATCAGCTCCTAGTGGATCGAGATGACCCTACCAAAGTGCTGACCAGTCCCCTGTTTCAGCACGTTCCTTTTTCTACATCAGACCTCCTTAATTGGAAGCTCCATTATGGACCCTTTAGTGAAAAGCCAAATGATGTGGCTGACCTGTTTAAAACTATCATGGACACCCACAACCCAAACTGGAGGGATCTCCAACAGCTGCTTGCCACTTTGTTCAACCCAGAAGAAAGGGAAAAGATCCGAATAGCAATTGGCCAGATTTTGAAGCCTGATGTCCCTGCTCATACCACTTTGGCCCAGTTTATTGAGAGACGTTTTCCATCTCAGGATCCCCATTGGGACCCTTATGAGCCCCGCCAGATGGCTGAATTGCGTCAACTCCAGCAGTTAATTGTCAGGGCCATCCGGATGGCTGGCAAACCAACTACCAACATGTCAAAGCCCTCCCTCGTTCATCAGGAACCAAATGAAAGCCCCGAGGCATTCTATACCAGGCTCATTGATGCCTACCAAATGTATACTCCCATAGACCCCACTTCGCCTGAAAATGCTCGCATGTTGGCTATGGCTTACATTTCCCAAAGCGCCTCAGACATCCGTCGGAAGCTTCAAAAGCTAGAAGGTGCCTTGGGCAAGCCCATGAGTGAGCTAGTGGAAGTGGCCCGCAAGGTGTTTGTCAACAGAGAAGTTGTGGAGGAGAAGAAGAAAGAGTCCAAAATGCAACGTAAGGCTGAACTTCTGGCAGCTGCCTTCATGACACTGCCACCAGGAGAAGGAAGAATGAGAGGAAGAGAGAGTGGAGGGCCCTTGGGACGCAATCAATGTGCTTACTGTCATCAATATGGACACTGGAGGGAGGAGTGCCCCCAAAAGGCTAGGGATGGCGCAGAGGGACCAGCAAGAGGATCTGGACGACCCAGACCACCCAGAGACCCTCGTCTCCGCCCCACTAACCGGGGGCGCGGAGGCAGAAGAGGCTTCCTTCCCCCTGCCCCCCTTATGCAGTTGGGCCACTTAGAAGAGGAAGACTGAAACCGACCGGGTTCCAGCAGCCTCCCTGAACCTATGGTCCGTATTAAAATTGGGGGCACAGAAATTCCCTTCCTTGTTGACACAGGGGCTACCCGCTCCGTGCTTACCAAACCCTTGGGCCCCCTCTCTAATCAATCTATCAACATCCAAGGGGCCACAGGAGGCCCTCAGAAGCGTTCACTCCTACAGCCCCTGCTTTGTAAAACGGGAGGAAAGTCCATTCTTCATCAATTTGTGTATTTGCCCGAATGCCCACTCCCCTTGTTGGGCCGAGACTTACTTTGCAAACTACGTGCTCAGATCTTCTTTACTGAAGATGGGGAGATGGATCTTAAATATGGGCGGGTGAATTTGGAAGTGCCCTGGGAGGAGGCTTGGAGAATTATGACCATCGTGCAAGTACCAGGAGAAAAGTGGCGTGAATTCAAGGTCCCCGAATTATGGGCAGAGGACAACCCCCCTGGCTTTGCAGCTCATCACCCACCTATCATAGTGGAAGAGCTCCCCTTTAAAAACCCTGTCAGGATTCGTCAAAGACCCTACCCCAGACCCATAGTGGCAGCCATCCAAGAAGTCATTGATCTGTATTTGGACAACCATATTCTGGTTCCCACTGACTCCAAATGGAACACCCCGATTTTGCCTATCCCTAAGGGTGAGGGTCGTTTTCGCTTGGCGCAGGATCTACGCCCCGTGAACCTGGCTACAGTTACCATACATCCGACTGTTCCAAACCCATATGTACTGTTGGGTCTGATTCCTCCAACTGCTAAGTGGTTTTCCGTCATTGATCTGAAAGATGCCTTCTTTTCCATCCCCATACATCGCAAGAGTAGACACTTGTTTGCCTTTGAGTGGGAAAGCCCTGTCACGGGTCGCAAGCAACAGTACACCTGGACTCGTCTCCCACAAGGTTTTAAGAACTCCCCCACTCTGTTTGGAGAAGCCCTGGCAAAAGACCTTGAGTCATTACAAATCCCTCGGCCTGATGTATTGCTTCAATATGTAGACGACTTATTAGTCACCGGACACAACCAGGAGCACTGTCACAAAAACACATCAGCTCTGTTGAATTTGTTAATGGAGAGGGGATACAAGGCTTCTAGGAAGAAGGCTCAGTTAGTCCAAACAGAGGTCAGATATTTGGGCTATGATATACAACAAGGCCAAAGGGCATTGGGGCATGAACGGAAAGAGGCCATTTGCAAATTACCAATCCCCAAGAATCGCAAGGAGCTGAGAGGCTTTCTGGGGGCAGCAGGCTTCTGTCGCATTTGGATCCCTAATTTTGCCCTATTAGCTAAGTCATTGTATGATGCCACAAGAGGACATGAAAAAGAACCTATGCAATGGGGAAAAGAGGAACAGGCCAGCTTCTTGCAGCTTAAGAAGGCTCTTACCCAAGCACCCAGCTTGGGCCTTCCGGATTTGGACAAGCCTTTTCATTTGTTTGTGGACACAAAACAGAATATGGCTGTGGGAGTGTTAACTCAGAAATTTGGTACCTGGCACCGTCCTGTGGCCTATTTGTCCAAACAGTTGGACCCTGTAGCAAAAGGATGGCCTGCTTGCCTTAAAGCTGTTGCTGGCACGGCCCTCCTTACCCACGAGGCCAATAAATTGACCTTTGGCCAGGACCTGAACATATACACCCCACATGCCCTTAAGGCTGTCTTGGACCGAAAAGGCCATCAATGGCTCACAAATCCACGGATGCTCAAATACCAAGGCCTGATTACTCACAATCCTGCTGTCACATTGATCCAATCGCACGCCCTCAACCCCGCTACTCTTCTACCTGAACCAGATGCCCAAACCACCCATGATTGTTTACAAACCATTGCTGAGACCTATGCCAGTCGCCCCGACTTGAAGGATGAGCCCCTCCTTCGCCCCGATGCTTCTCTGTACACAGATGGCACCAGTTTTCTCCATGAGGGAACCCGCAAGGCTGCCTATGCAATTGTCACTCTCGAGGAGGTATGGGAAGCAGAGCCCCTTCCCCCAGGCACCAGCGCTCAATTGGCTGAGCTACATGCTCTCACACGGGCTCTGGAATTAGCTCAAGGCCTCCGAGTCAACATTTACACAGACTCCAAATATGCCTTCCTCACTGTACAGGTCCATGGGGCCCTTTACAAAGAAAGGGGGCTTATCACGGCAGGAGGAAAAGATATTAAATATGGCCCACAGATTCTGAGGTTATTGGACAGTGTCTGGGCACCTAAGGAGGTGGCCGTTATGCATGTAAGGGGACATCAGAAAGGCGCCACGGACACTGAGCGAGGCAACAATAAAGCTGACCGCACGGCCCGTGCCGCTGCTCTCCGCCCTATGAAATTGCAAGCTACATGCCTTACCTTGTGGACCCCAGACTCATCCCATCCACCTTCATATTCGAACCAAGAAATCCAACAGGCCATAGCCATAGGAGCCCATCTTCAGGAAGGATGGTGGGTCTTACCTGACAACAGAGTTTTTGTTCCTCAACATTTGGCATGGGAAGCAGTTACCTCCCTTCATAGGAACCTACATCTGGGGAAGACTGCCCTACAAAATGCTTTGGCCAGAGAAGTCTACATTGAGCACCTTCCTAGTATGGCAGCTAGTGTATGTGCCAGATGTCAAATTTGTGCTGCCAATAACCCTCGACAAGGTCCTTCTCTTCCCCAGGGACACCAACCAAGGGGATCCTATCCTTTTGACTCCTTAATGATTGACTTCACAGACATGCCTAGGTCAGGTCCATACAATGCCATGTTAGTCTTAGCATGCACTTATACTGGCTGGCCTGAATGTGTCCCCACTAGGACGAAGAAGGCCTTCGAGGTGACACGCGCCCTCATGTGTCTTATAATTCCTCGTTATGGCCTCCCGTCTCGTATTTCTTCTGACAATGGCCCGGAATTTATTCATAAGGCCACGCAACAGGTGGCTTCTATCTTAGGGATCACCTGGAAGCTGCATTCGTCGTTCCACCCTGAATCTGGCGGTTTTATAGAGAGACGGAACCGCACTATTAAGGACAAGGTCGCTAAAATTTGCCAAGAAACCCACCTTAAGTGGCCAGATGCCCTGCCTATGGCTCTCTTGGCGGTTCGTTGTGCTCCAAGCAAGGGTCTTGGTCTCTCGCCCTTCGAGCTGTTGTATGGGCGGGTCCCCAACCTCTTGGCCCCTAACTTGCACCCGACCGCTCAGATAGCTGACTCCATTAAAATTAAACAATTACAAGCCCTGAATGCCATAGTCCTCCAATTGCAAAAATATGTATTGGCCTGTCGGCCATATGTTGTTGCCACTCCGGTCCATGTCTTCCACCCTGGCCAGGAGGTCTGGGTCAAGGACTGGAAAAAGGAACCATTGGGCCCCAAGTGGAAAGGACCATATACTGTTGTCATATGTTCTCCCCTTGCTGTTAAGGTTGCTGAAATCAAGTCGTGGATCCATTGGTCGCGAGTTAAGTTGGCAGCAACTTCCCAGTGGCACGCTGCCAGCGACCCACACGATCCCTTGAAGCTCACTCTGCGTCGTCATCGGGACCCCGACTTGAGGACTGTCACCTCTCTTGACGACACTCGGGACGCTGTCTCTCTACGGACAGGTGACCAACGCTCTCCACCCCCTGCAGGTGGTCTACCAGGCGTGATCACCCATCGCACGGGCAACTTACGACGTCTCCCGTGGACTCTTCGCTCATCCCGACGTTCCAAATAGCTCGATGGAAGCCACCCAGCGCCTGCGCCAAACGGCCTGGATCAGACGAGGCCTTATGCCCACCGTCTGGGTGGTAGTCGTCCTTCTTTTTATTTCTATTGTAATTAACTCTATGTATTTGTACCGACTTTTGCGTGCCCAGGACCCTCCTCTGGTTCTGCCGGAGGGATTCCCCGAGTCGGTTGACCCTCCAACAGGGGGGAATGGGACACACCCCGTATATGAAACTATGGGACCGGGCCCCTTTCCACCCTGTGAGGAGTGTTTCGTGTACGGTCCAGGGGGAAAACAGTTCCTTCATAGTGATTCTTGGTTCCCCGAATGCCATAAGGAGGAAGGGCTCTCCCCTTGTGAGTATGAAAAGACTAACTTTTGGCAATGCAGAATAGACCCCAATGGTACAAAATGGGCCCCCAATGATATTTACAACTCATCCATCATGTGTCACTTGCTAAGGCCCACTCAGGTACCAATTTCTGGTATCAGACATACCAGACATAAACGAGCCAAAGTCACACCTACTAGTAAGGAATCCACTAAAAAGGACCTCCACACCCTTCAGAAACACATGACAGCCTTCGAGAGTTGGAAGAACCTCTCCCTCTAAGTACTAAGGCAGTCAATTTGTTTGTGGAAATGGCTGAGGTCGTTGCAAAGTCCCTCGCAATTAAAAACTGCTTTGTGTGTGGTGGAACCAACATGGGAGAACAGTGGCCATGGGAAGCTTTGGAAACTAGCCCCGAAGTATATAACAACATGAGTCAAGATGGCAATATCACCGCCAGAACTGATCCATCGGGCATAGTCTGGACGCTCACCACAAATTTGGTGGGACGAAATTGCTTTGTCCGGAATGGGTCATTCCCGGTGGGCCATCTGATATGCCTGGGTACGTGGGATGTCAATTATACCCAATGGACATCGCCATCTGATTTGCCAGCCCCTCCAAAGTTCAACAGCACTTTCCTTCCTTTCATTAGCTCCAACCCTAAGTTCCCGGGCCCATGGGTTGCCCCTGCAAATATGTATTGGATTTGTGGCAACACTGCTTATGAGGTCTTGCCACCGTATTGGTCTGGGTCATGTGTTCTGGGGTGGATAAAACCTTCTTTTTTCCTACTCCCCATCCAAAAACGCCAAGTCTTAGGGGTCCCTCTATATGAACACATAGGGCTTCAAAGGAAGAAGAGGGACTCCAAACATGCATTCTCCAACTCCCCTTGTAAAGAACTGGCCCAATACGAAGAACAAACATTCTGGGATTCGGAACGTATTGTTTGCACCTATGGGAAGGCCACTTGGGCTGAGGATGGGTCCTGGGGGTATCGCACTCCTATATATATGCTGAATCGCATCATTAGGCTCCAGGCAGTGTTGGACCTAGCAGGTGAAAGGATTGATAAGTCACTTAACATTTTGGCCTCAACAGCAGATAAACTAAGGACCGCTGTATATCAGAATCGGCTGGCCCTGGACTATCTGCTGGCCAAAGAGGGTGGGGTGTGTGGAAAATTTAACCTTACCAACTGTTGTCTCCAAATAGATGAAACTGGCTCAGTTATAAAGCAATTGACTACTGAAATGAGGCAACTTACCCACTTTGAGGGGCAGGATTGGAAAGGGTTTGATTTCTCCTCAGCTTTTGGGTCTTGGTTTCCCAAACTCCCTGGACTGCAGGCAATAGTGGCTTTGATTGGCCTAATTGCTGCTGGATGTGTTATTCTGCCTTGCATCCTCCCCATTTTTGTGAGAACCATTAGTAACAGTCTCTCACTTCTGGTCGACAAAAAGGCCTCTGTAAAGGCCTTGGCTCTGTGTGACTTGGAAGGTGAGTATGTCACCTTGCTCCGGCAAGAAAAGGAGGAACCCCCTCTCTGGCGTACTTGGGATGATCCCAACGGTGCTTATGAAACTCCCCAGTAAGCTATCACATACAGGTGAAGTTTCAACAGGGGGGAATGAGGCAGCAGGTAAATAACCCCCTCATTTGAAGGGTATAGGACCCCCTAGACTCCTTGATAAAACTCCTTGATAAAAACATGGATTAAGTCTGCATATTAAAAGGACTTCTGTAGCTGGCATAGGAAATTACACATTTTAGTGACACAGAGCTCAGGAAACGCTTTATGGAAGGGCACAGAAAAACAGATGTTGTAAGATAAGAAATAAGGAAGTGGCATTTATCATTTTAATCACCTTTATGTAGAGATCGCCTAGGCTAACACATTATTTCTGTTTTTCTGTATAATGTTAGCATTTTCAACTTCTCTTTTCTTGCAGTCAACAACTTCACTTCTGTTTTTTGCTAAATGTCAAGGAGCATATTTGTAACATTTTACTGTAAAAGTTGTGATGATGATGAATCTAAAATGTACCTCCCCTTGACCGAATGTACCTCCCCTTGACCTTCCTTTTTCCTTTGGACAAACACGCCTATGGAACCCCCAAAACGTCCGAAGGGGTATTAAAGTTCTGTCCTGGCCTACCCAGGACAGTTCAGACTTTGCAGTGTTAAACGCTCTGAACTCTGATGCATCATTAAAAACCTGTTTCTCTTTTACCTTGTGGTCTCGCGTCCTATGTTTGGCTGATTGAGGTTTCCTGCCACAGTCTGCCGCAACAATCTATCTATCATCTATCTACCTATCTATCCATCATCTATCTATCTATCTATCTATCTATCTATCTATCTATCTATCTATCTATCTATCATCTATCTACCTATCTATCCATCTGTCTGTCTATCTATCTATCTATCTATCTATCTATCTATCTATCTATCTATCTATCTATCTATCTATCTATCTCATCTACCTACCTGTTTATTTATCTATCTCTATCTATCATCTATCCATCTAATCTGTCATCTACCTATTTATCATCCAACACCTATCTTCTGCCTTACCATCTGTGGTAGAGTTATTTTTGTGGACAAAAGTGGGAATCCATGCCAGCCTTTATGCAGAATTCTTCAATCAGTTAATAATAAGTAAACAATTCAACTTTCCTGCTTAATTGTATCAAAGTTCTTCTTAGTGCATTGTTAAAATAGCACTGATAAGAAGAAGAAGAATGAAATGACACTAGCGATGACACTGCAGGAAGAAACAATCAAAAGAATGGGAAATGGCAGCACTCTCACTTGATCCCAATATTGCCACTATTTCCATTTTGATCCAATTACTGGAATGTTTAGCTTAGCACACGGACTGTGTTTGTTCTTTGCCTGCCATTAAATATAAGTCTCATTAAGGTGAAATCTGACAAGTTCTGACTCCTCCAAATGAGAATTCTCTAGCTGTTGCTCTATAAAGCATCAGGTTGTAAAGTTTCAGCCAGATTTGAGAATATGCCCTTGCATAAAAATAATATCTTAATGGTTTCTCTCATCAGCTGTCTGGGCTATTTAGAACTAGATAAATCTTTGCCGTCTCAGAAAAATGTAGCAACACAAACACAGAGAGAGAGAGAGAGAGAAATTCCATGTCAATCTATTTGCTTCCAGATCTTTCAATGGCCTGGCAGTGAATTGCTGCAACAAACTTGTCAGAATTGTGGGAATGAAGGCAAGGCGGATTTGCTCTATGCTCTTCCCATTCCACGCATACTGCATTGAAAAGCCAACTAGAACATCAGCAAGCAGAGTATTATGTCTTCTAATCAAACATGTTTTTTTCTCTCTCATCCTGTACTTTCTTCACTAGGTGTGACAATACAAGTGGTACCCAAAGCTTTGTGCCAAAGGGGCTTCGGGAGATTCCTGATTGAAAGAAGCATCACAAGGTTAGTTCTCCTCTTCCCATCACCACCATTTCCTCAATTCAATTTTTTATTTGTTTTATTATATAAAATACAGAAGAAAAGAAAATAGGAAATGAAGGGAAGGAACAGGCACGAGGAAAAGAGGGTGTGAGATACAAGGGATGGAAAAAAAGAAGAAAAAAGGCATTGACTTCCAATTCTTATTAGCACAGTACAAGACAAAAACACACTTCATCCTCAACTGTTTGCTCTTACACATTAATATATCTAGAATATTTAGAATGAATGAGCTGGAAGCGACCTTGGAGGTCTTCTTGTCCAGCCACCTGTTCAAGCAGGAGAACCTATACCATTTCAGATAAGTGACTGTCTAGATCAGGGGTGTCCAAACTTGGGAACTTTAAGACTTGTGGACTTCAACTCCCAGAATTCCCCAGCCAGCATGGCTGGCTGGGGAATTCTGGGAGTTGAAGTCCACAAGTCTTAAAGTTCCCAAGTTTGGACACCCCTGGTCTAGATTCTTCTTTAAAACCTCCAGAGATGGAGCACTCAAGATTTCTAAAGATAAGCTGTTCCACTGGTTAATTGTCCTCACTGTTAAGAAGTTTCTCCTTAATTCCAGGTTGCTTCTCTCTTTGATTAGTTTCCAAACATTGTTTCTTGTCCTGCCATCTGGTGCGTTGGAGAATAATTTGACACCCCCCTTCTTTGTGGGAGCCCCTCAATTACTGGAATACTGCTATCATGTCGCCCCTAAATCTTCTTTTCTTTAGACTAGCCAAACCTAAATCCTGCAGCTGTTTCAGTCTCCGGGTCTTTGATCATCTTAGTTGCTCTTCTCTGAACTTTTTCCAAAGTATCAACATCTTTTTTGTAGTATGGTGAGCAAAATTGGTTGCAGTATTCCAGATGTGGTCTTACTAGGGTAACAAGTCATTTCTATAATGACAAATCTTTCTGATCAATAAAACCAAAGTCAAAGTTTCATTTTTGTTTTCATCACAAGCACAAAATCCAGAAGTGATATCCAAATGAAAACGTATTTTCCTCTCTGAATAAAATAACTAATTTAACCATTCCTGTTTTATCTTCCTTGCTATGGAATATTATGTATTTCTATTTGCACCCATGTAATCTTTGTGAACTGTCACCATTTTTATTAACAAGATTGATTGCATTTTTTTTCAAATTCTTTGACTTACTGGGAGGAAAAACACCTCTTTTTTCACCCCTTTTTTAAAGCGCTAAACCTTTTTAAAAAAAACACTTTAAAAAACTTTCTAGTGCATCTTTTTCTTTGACTTCTTGACATACAAGCTTTACACTTCAGTATTACATTAGATCCCTCCAAACTACTCTTATAGAATAATATATATATATATTAGAAAAACATCCTTTTTAAGACAGAGAGCTTTTCTTTAAACTGGTACATTATTTTCTTTAACTTTCTCTTAATAGAGCTACTCTCAAATGCATTTTCAATAACGTTTGCCTGCTTTAAGAATTACTATCACCACTATTTCCTCTGCTTAACTTGTTATTGTAGTCCTGGACTGGACTCTGGTTGAACTTTACACAACAATTAATCAGTGGAACAGCTTGCCTCCAGAAGTTGTGAATGCCCCAACACTGGAATTCTTTAAGAAGATGTTGGATAGCTATTTGTCTGAAACGGTATAGGGTTTCCTGCCTAGGCAGGGGGTTGGACTAGAAGACCTCCAAGGTCCCTTCCAACTCTACTATTGTATTATTGTATTGTATTACATTGTTTGCTAATAAATTTTCCACCAGGATTAGAAAGTATCACGAAACAATAACACTGTTTTATTTTTCTAGAAAGGGAAGCATTCTGGATGCAGTTGAATGGCTTTTCCCAACAGCTGCATGCAATAGGGCCAGTGGTTTTTATTTTTGTGGGGTGAGGTACCTCACATAGGTGTGGAGGGTTCCATGTACAGGTAGTCCTTGACTTACAACAGTTCATTTATTGACTGTTCAAACCAGTGGTGGGTTCCAGATCCCATTGCAACTGGTACGGTGCAATGGGGCTGGGAATCCACCACAGGCATGCGTGCAGCATACTTACTGCCCGCGATGCTCCACGATACTCCAGCTGCTTCCCGGAGCATCGCACAGTGGCTGTACGCTCCAGGTGCGGAAGCCCCAATCGGCTCCAATAACGGTAAGGAGGACAAGCAGGAGGTGAGCTCTCCGGAGCACCATACCAGAACAGTAATAGGGAGGGAAAAAAGGAGAGGGAGGAAGGACCACAAACCTGGCACTAGATGCAGCTTCAGAGGATACCTTGAAAGAGCACAGCAATCCAGGTTGGAAGGGACCTGGAAGTCATCTAGTCCAACCCACTGTTCCAGCAGGACATTGTTAAAGTGAGTTTTTGTCTTTTGATGCCCCCCCCAGTCACATGACTACATAGCCACACCCACCCAGTCACATGACACCCCCACCCCCACCAAGCTATGCTCACAGAACCGGTAGGAAAAAATATTAGATTCCACCACTGGTCAAAAGCCTTCATCCGATCAGCTTATTGCTCACTTGTTCTTCTTTCTAGAGCCCTCACACAGCATCAGATACTACGGCAAGAACAACTTTCTTGTATTGATTTACTGAAAATATATCTAGGTTATCTTAAAAGCTCCAAACTCTCCCAAGGCAACGGAGATATATATAAAAGAAATTAAACATACGTTAAACTTTGTAGGAAAACATAATAGCATCGTTTAAAACACCTCTTCAGAAACAGTAAAATCAACTCCAGTTCCCACAAGGAATCTGGATGCAGCAGCAGGGCAGCTTCAAAAGAAGCTGAGAGAGGCAAACAAATTGAAATGGGAGGGGGAGTTATTAGGAAGGGACCTCACAAGCTTTGATTCAGGCACAGATGTTTGTCTAAACAGTGAGCTCTGAGCTTGCACCTTGTCTTCCAATTTCTCTCACCAGCAGAAAGTGAAATAGAAGTAGGGATTTCTCTGTTGGAATCTCCTCTCCACAAAGACTCAAACGGGGCCAGGAAAAGACACCCCAAGAGCTTGGATGAGATTTTAATTAGTTCTGTTACATTTTGTTGTATTGTTGTTGTTGTTGACTTTGCGGCTATTTGATGTTCTAATTGAATTGTTTAAATGCCTGTTATTCATTCTGACAGGTCTTCAGAAGCTGGACCACAGTGTTGTTTGTGTGTGTGTGTGTTTGTCTGTGTTTGTGTACAAAAGTGATACACTTTTACCACCAATATACATAAGGTAAAGGTTCCCCTTGCACATATGTGCTAGTCATTCCTGACACTAGGGGACATTGCTCATCTCTGTTTCAAAACCAAAGAGCCAGAGCTGTCTGAAACATCTCCGTGGTCATTTTGCTGGCATGACTAAATGCCAAAGGCGCACGGAACGCTGTTACATTCACACTAAAGGTGATCCCTATTTTTCTACTTGCATTTTTACATGCTTTCGAATTGCTAGGTTGGCAGAAGCTGGGAAAAGTAACGGGAGCTCACTCCGTTACGTGGTGCTAGGGATTCGAACTGCCAAACTGCCCACCTTTCTGATCGACAAACTCAGGGTCTTAGCCACTGAGCCACCACGTCCCAATATATATAGAGAGCACAGCAAAAGAGGTGATCCTTGGAAATTTAGCTCACTTCAAACAGCCAGGGCTGAGAACAAGTTTTTGAGCTTAACAAAGTTGAAAATCCCATAAAGAAGCAAGAAATAATCAAGAAAATTGACCAGCAGAAAACATAGCTGAATAAACCACAGCCAATATGCGACGTTGACCCGGTGTTACAGTTCACAGCAATCAATGCGAGTTTCATCAAAAGCATGGAGTCGGTCTTAAGGAACACTGGATTCTTTTCAATAGCTCATTTGAGAGACAAACTAAATGTGAAGCTAATTATATAAATATTATGAATATGATTGCTTTTTTTAAAAAAAACTGTAAATAGCAGTGGGTTGGGAAGAAGATCACAGGTTGTAAGGAAAAGAAGACTGACTTACTAAGATCATCTTGACCTTGTAGAAAATTGCACCTTAAAACTCCTATTGGAGGAGAAATCCTCTTTGGCACTTCATCCAAGCATGGGGAGTTTGGACTATCCTAGGATTGTTATCCACATTTGACATTCATGTCATATGAGACTTGAATCCAAGACAAAGAGATGTCTAACAGGGGAAAGAATGGTCCATTCATAAATGTTACCATGGTTACGTCAGATAAATTCATCAGATAAATTCAAGAAAAATAATCCTGGCATCACTAGTGGTGGTTTCTGATGGCCAAGTTCAAATGAAAGTGACTTGAGGTTACACAATAATTGAATGACATGTGACTACTCATTTCTGGAGAATAAATTCATAATTGGTACTCTTACTTAATAGATTTCAGCAAGTTTCCCCCATCTTTGTTTCATTTGCAAATTGTCTAAGCCTCTCTCAACCATCTTTTAGTTTGCAGCTCACACTGAGCCAAACAAATATCTTCTTATCAAATACACTATTTTTGGGAAGGAGGGAATTTTGTTCAAAAAAGTCACAGTATGTTTACACACACCCTACCCTACAAGATCAAGAAACATGAATATTTCAAAACAATTGACATTTCCTCACAATGAAGCTGGATGAATTATTTTTGGCGGAGTTCTATATAGCACAGTTAAAGTATGCTGTATAAAAATTGTATCTTCTACAATTGCTTAAAATCTGTATTAATTACATTTCTATCATCCTCTCCTTTTCAGCCCGCCTAGTTTTGTTCTCCTCCCTTCTTAGTCCAAAGAAAATAGTGCCATCTTTTAGAAACACTAGTTTCAATATTCTTAACTCAGTGGGGGGATTCAAATAATTTAACAACCGGTTCTCTGCCCTAATGACCAGCTGGGTAGGTGGGGCTCGGTGGTCATGTGACTGGGTGGGCATGGCCAACTCATCGTCTCTCACATTGATGGCCGCTTCACCTTAGCTGTTACAATGTAATCAGGATTAACCGGAGAGGCAGTTTCTGTAAGCAGGGCAATAAAGATTAGGCTAGAAACAACACCAGAATGTTTCCTTCCTGCCTTACAGGATTAGCCCTGTGAAGTGGAAAAAACAAAATGAGATTTCTTCCAACAACCGGTTCTCCGAACTGCTTAGAAAGTTAACAACTGGTTCTCCTGAATAGGTGCGAACTGGCTGAATCCCACCACTGTCTTAACTAGACAATTTTTCAGAAGAGAGCTGTTACTTCCCATGTTTACTTTTGCTGCATAGATTCTTCTAAACCGTGGAAAGTAAGCATTCTTTTTCATGTCACTGTAGATGGATATCTTTCTTAGACTCTCTTGCATTCCTGAGCAATGGCTTCAGCCTTACTAATACAGATTAAAACTTCTGTTTTGTTAAGGCTCTGTCAGATGTCCTGTCAACTCCTGAGCTCAAATCAAGCACCGGCATATATCACAGGAGACCTGACATATCCCTTGAAGTGGGAAGGAAGCGAGGGCGGGGAGAAACAGTCTCAAGAAAAAGCATTAAAATGGGGGGAACGGGTACAACTGATGTGAATTATACAAAATAAAGCAAACTGGCTTGAGACAGAAGATTGATTTGTTTTGGTTTTCACGGGAACTGAAAATCAATGCAGTGATTCAGCAGGAAAAAAATCCCTATGTGAACTGAGAATCGTTGGTGTGGTTGCACATTCAGAACTTGGCAATGAATCCTAGAGTCTGAAGGGACCTTTAGAATATCAACTCCAACCCGCTGCTCAATGTAGGCATCCAAACTAAAGCAGCCCTGAAGGATGTTTGCCCAGCCATGTATAACATTCCCAGTTTACTAAGGCTTTTACCTTATCCCCCCAAAAATGAGATTAGGTGATTCTGGCAAGACTAATTCTTGAAAAATCGATGTTATATTTTGATAATGCTGATTTCTAACATGTCAAAATCCCAAGGCAACGATGGCCTAGGTTGACCAGTTCATGGTTTTCTGGATCTTCCTTTTTTATCTTCTCAGAGATGGGAACAATATCTGCCTCTCTCCAATCATTTCATATGTAAAGTTTCAACTGAATCATCAGCAAGTTCCTTCAATACTCCAGCATGCAACTCTTCTGGTCCTGGAGTTTTAAAATTACCTAAAATTACACAGATATTCAATAACTCCATCAGGCAGGGCTCCTTGGTACTCTCTGACTTTGGTTGTTTTCATGCAGACATTTCATTACCCAAACAAGATATCATCATCAGTGTTGGTAGGGAGTGGAGTTTGCTCTTATTTTATATTCTAGTAGCTTGACCTGACAGTGTTGTTGGAAATGGTTTTGGGAATTCTTTCATTGGTCTATTTATTCTTAGCTTGTTTGGCAGTTCCTTGATTGGGGTATTGTTTGCTTCTTGACTGTTGGTCTGATGTTAATCTTGGTGTTAATCTCTGCTCACCTTTGCAACAATGCAAAGTTCACTGTGTTTTGAAAGAAGTGATATGGGGAGCACCATTCATTGACATGAAGAAGGTGAACAGTCCTCATAAACACATGTCCTAATTGTCCTATGCTGTGACAAATAGAATAATAAAATAAAGTGGTAAATACTGCACCATGAGTTTTCTGTACTCTACTTCTACACACTTCAGCTTATGAGGGTTCACCATAGGGCAGGTGATGTACAAGAAGGTAGATGTGCTTTGTAGGAAATATGGAGCTAAGGAATGGAAAAGGGTGAAGGATCACGCATCTCCTCCTTCGTGTTATTTGATGAGATCACAGATGGTTCCAAGGTAGAGAAGGCTGGGCTTTAATCATACCCAAGGGATATGCTCATTGAACACTGGTTGTATATTATCAATTCCAGCTTTTCTCTCTGTTTGAAATGTCATTTCCCTTCTGAACTCTACGCCGATAGAATACTGACATAAATAATGATCGATTTATTTGATTGATTTTTAAAAAAATCTGTGCAACAAAACTGTGCAGGTAATTTTATGCATCTCTCTGTTTTGAAGCATCAAGTTGCTGTTTGGGTCTATTCATGCAAGCTGCCCAAACCATAAACATTTCCACCCTCAGCTTCGTCAACTTTGACATTTCTATAGAAGTAGAGATAGATTCACAAGATCTTTGTCAGCTGAAATTTCTGCAGAGTGGCAGCTCTCATCACATGCAAGCAACATCTGCCAATCAATAAGGAAGCATGCATGCGACCCTCACATTGGGAAGTGCTCATGTGAATCCAGCCTTAGTAAAATAGCCTACATGTTGTCGGTTCCATTAATGCAATTGCTCGCTAGTCCAGCGTTTAATGTTCTGGTGATGTGTGAAGGACATATCTCCACAAATCAGAACTTCACTCCAAACCATTGGAAAGTCCTCCTTGATCTTCCAGAATTTATTTTGCTGTATGTTTTTGATGTTGCACAATGGCCCTCTTTATAGTCATATTGCAGATTTGAGAGACAGCACAACAATGTAGATCGTTCACGAAATATTGTGACCTATTTAGATAGTAAACAAAAAAACCCATTTAAATCTGACATATGTTTTACCATCTATATTTACCCTTTTGATCAATGGAAGAGAACTGATTTGTCTTTTTAATTAAAACATCACTATTTCACAATGCTGGCTCTCACCTTTATTTAACATCATATATTCAGCTGCAGCTACTAATATGTGAAATTATTTAATAGCTGTCAGAATATTTGCAGAAAGTTACAGGGAAAGGTTCCTTTGACTGCCTTAAATGGCCATTCATCCAATATCTCTTAAGGTAATAGTTTGTAGATTAGAACCACACTTCTCATCGCTTCTCTCTGTTATTGTCGGGTCCCCTTTAATTCTAACTCTTTAATTCCTCTCTTAATCCAACAATTGATGGAATTCCTCCATGAAACTGTTTTAAATTCCCAATTTATTGTTTCAGATCATTCCAGACATTCCAGCTTCCTGAGAGAAGGAAGTTTTGTTTTGGGATCAAAAGTGCCTTTCTGGCACTAATTCCATACTATGTAATTTATTTAGTGAGTCTTACAGAGAACAGTGCCTGTCATTTCCATAGATGTTCCTGCATGCCCCAATAAGAATGTGATTAATATTCACAATATTAATAAACCTGTCCCAAAGCTCACATTTATGGTTTGGAAAAATTATTAGCTGCATTTTTAAAAAAAGCAGACGTACGGACTGAACTTTAATGAGCCAAATTTTTTAAAAATCTACATTTTCAATATGTTTCTGGACTTGCGTGTATAATGTTTAGTGGGAATGACAGCACATTACTATATACTCATGGTATTTGCATGATGATGTTATCCTACATGATGATGTCATCATTTTGGTATCATTTTTATTTGTTACAGAGCTTCCCGAGTTTACTTAACCACAAAAAATGTACCATAATAAATTATCATAAGAGGCAGTTATGGCGGAACAGCTTCAGAGATGGTATTTAGCTGGTTCAGACTGCTTTGGGCAAACTGGTAATGCTGCTGATCAGTTGGCCCCGCCCACCTGCCCCTGCCCTATCCTGTCCTTTATTTCCTGCTTTCTAGCTCATCTCATTTGCGTGGCACAGCTGTTTCCCTCCCCTCGCTATTCTACTTACCGTTGCTGACTTGGAAAGTAAGCAGCTGAGCTACTAAATGCTCAACTGTTAGTGCTGTGTGCAAATGTTTTAGGCTCACGCAGGCACGAAGCACACATGCGCAAGCAAAGTGCGTGCTCACCAAACCGGTTGTTAAACCGGCAGCATCCCACCACTCAAAAGCTTACCTATTATATAGTCTAAATACGGTTAACTATGCACTTTGTAAGATATTATGAACCATTGATTCCCTAATGGCAAATCCAAATCTAATATATGGCTAGGCAGAATGGAATATATATGCAGCCTCTGGCCATTTGTCCACTCAACTCCCAGCATCTGGGTACACTTGTGTCCATTGGAGCTTACAGTTGTGCGTGGACAATGGATAGTTATAGCTACTTGAAGAGGGAAAGGGATAGTTCAAGATAGGCGTCATGGTTCTGAGTAATGCTCCCAACCAATTCAAGACTCTGAGGCCTTGGCTTTCTCAAAAATCCAGTTTATTGGGTACATCATATCGGCACAGTGAAAGGTGAAACCAACACTGAATAATTCCCACAATTTTGGTATCATTAAAGAATAGATACTGTCCGCCCCAATGTGTCACAGGTCACGTTAGCCAACCAAGCAGATGACGAACTTCTCAGCACTCCTTCTTGCCGTTGCTAGAGCACACTGATTTGGCCTCGGTTCTCAGGAGTCCTTCTACAATTCCATGCATTCTACATTCTCTAAATCCCCCCTCCATAAGTATGGCAACTAAGAAACGAAGCAAGAAAAACGTGGCTTCAGCTAGAGTCGTTTTGAGAGTTGACAACAGGAGGTCTTCTCCGGTCTCTTTCAACCAGACTGCCTGGCTTCACTGCTTTCCTACTACCATTAGCTGTTCAAAGGAGCTGTCACAGAACTATTGTGTAAACAGGACATTGTGAAAAAGGCACCTTTCCTGCTCCTAATAGTCTTGGGAGGAATGTATGCATCTGTGTGAGATGTGCATCTCCTGAACCACAACTCAGCATAGGAACTATAAATCAGAGTTGGGTTGCTCCCGATTTGGGCTGGATCGGGCAAACTGGTAGTGGCGGCAGTGGGAGGCTCCACCCACCCACCCGGGTGCTTCTGTGCATGCACAGAAGTGTTGTTTACACACATGAGTGCACACACATGCACGAGTGAACTGGGAGCAAAAAAAAGGGAAACCCATCACTGCTATAAACTTTGTGCGAAGCTTTTCCAATGATTTTTTTTCTGTCTTCAAATTTCTGATACAACCTGAGCGAAGCCCATTTTTCTGCATTAGCAATGTGCAATTAGAATACAGGAACAGTTTGTTGCATTGGGCCAAAGACCAAAAATGGTCCATAGTTCTGTTTTCGAATGGGGTTAGGTCAACCTTGCGGAAAATCGGTAAGCAAAACATGTATTGCATTGAACAACAATATGGTTTAGTTGTTGCAAAATGAAGATTTTTTTTAATATACATATAGAATATACAAAAGCTTTTTCCCCAGGTGATATTTTTATTGGGTGTCTGCAGATTTTTCAATCTTTTACCTCTTCTTTTCACAGCGTGCTGCTTTCGCTTTAAAATGTAAAATGTGTATTAATATATTTTAATGTTTATATACTTCCTCCATAAGTTGCCTTGTACCACATTGTATGGAAAGGGATAAAAAAGCTATTAAACAAATGTAACCAGATTCTGCTGAAGCCAGTAGAGCAAGTCAGATTGTCAATATCTTAAGCCTCTTGCTTTCATCATGATACGCCGAGCAATTCAAGGGATGTTTACTTAGAAGTAGATCCCACTGTGTTCATTAACACTCTTGAGCCATGGCGAAGTGCGCAAAAGACTGCAGTCTTAACTCTTAGCTGAAGCTAGAATGAAATTCATGGGCTTTCAATGTGTTATTTTAGTTAAACAAGTGAATGGTCAGCTTCCACAGAGCCATCTCTAAAAATCTTAACTATTTTCTGTATCTATTTAGGAATAAATAAGTATAAATAAACAAATGAGTAAATAGGTGAAATATACAGTATTTGGCTCTCAGGACTAGCATGCTCATGCTAAAAATCCAGTTAAGTATCAATTTGATTTTGTAAGGTTTTTTTTTTCTTGCAAGCCCATGGTTCTTCTTTTGTTACTCTACTGTAAAATCTGGGTTGGGCTATCTGGGCTTTCTTCTGGGATCTTAAAATCCTGATTTGTATCAAGGACAGGATCTGCACAATATAGTTTTGCTTTGCTATCTGTTTTGCAGTATAGCTGGGAATGTTCTTCTGCATCCGGTGCCTCAGGCCAAAGATATACAACTGGCTCTGACTTAGAACCAAAGGTGTCAGCTACAGCCATTGGTGGTGGCTCTTTCTATAGAGCAGGAATGGACAAGTAGCAGATTAAGTGCTTCTCAGCCCGATTTTAGGGAGTCCAGAACTTCTTAGGAACACAATAATGACAAATGCACAACTTAAATCCATCTTTCTCTATCAATTCTGTCTCTATCTTTCTATGATCTCTTTTTTCTCATCTATCCATCATCTATTGATACTCTATTGATCTATAATCTATCTCTATCTATCGCTCTATTGCTATCTATCTATCTATCCATTATTTATCTGTCTATCTATCTATCTATCTATCTATCTATCTATCTATCTATCTATCTATCTAACTATCTAACTATCTAACTATCTAACTATCTAACTATCTAACTATCTAACTATCTATCAATATCTATCATCTATCAATATCCATCTATCCATCTATCCATCTATCCATCTATCCATCTATCCATCTATCCATCTATCCATCTATCCATCTATCCATCTATCCATCTATCCATCTATCCATCTATCCATCTATCCATCTATCCATCTATCCATCTATCCATCCATCATTCATTCATTCATCTACCATCCTTCTATCACCTATCGCCTATCTCCTACTCATAAACTCCTTTTTTAATAAAAGGACCATTGGCTTACTGAATGATCATTCTCTAGGTGCTGCAGGAGTGTCCAAGCATGGGTTAACTTCAGCTTGCTGCCCAAGGACTGAGTTCAAAGTTTGTGTAGCCACGCCTCTTGCTCTCCTCAGAGGCTCAGTTTAAAAAACGAAGAATAAGTCCCAAAAGGAAGAAATATATGAATGATCTATGTCCTCAAAGGTGGTAACACACGCACCCGCAGGTGACCCTAGGGTGGGTTGGACACTCCCGCAGCGCCTAGAGAACAACCATTCAGGTAAGCCAACAGTCATTCTCCTAGGCGCTGCTTGGAGTGTCCAAGCATGGGACACACCCAAGCTATGTAGTCCCAGGGTAGGAAGAAGAAGTGTCCAGGACCGCAGGAGGTGCGATGACCAATTGTAAGACTCTTCTTCTGAAGAAAGCCTCCGCAGATGCAAAGGCATCCAGCCTGTAGTTCTTCACGAAAGGAGATGGTGAGAACCATGTCGCGGCCCTGCATATCTCCTTGATGGGCGCTTGCGTGGCCCACACAGCCGAAGTTGTGGCACTCCTCGTGGAGCATGCTGTAATGCGAGGAGGAACCAGTCTGGCCTTTTGCTCATAAGCTAGCTTAATACAGGCCCATATCCAGCATCCTATGGTAGAAGATGAAACTTTCCTGCCCATGGAAACGGGCTGAAAAGACACAAAGAATAATTCCAACCTGCAAAAAGGAGCAGTTCTTGTACATGCACACAGCCCGGCGAACATCAAGCTTATGCCACACATGCTCCCTTGGATGTCTGGGTCACAGACAAAAGTCAGTAAGAATCACGTCTTGCGTCCAGTGGAAGACACTGTTGACTTTCGGCACAAATGCCGGGTCCAGTCGGAGAATGACCCTGTCCAGATGCACAACACAAAGGTCCTCTCTGACTGAAAGAGTGGCTAGCTCAGAAATCCTGCGGGCTGAGGTGACAGCTATAAGAAAAGCCATCTTGAGAGACAAGTGACACAAACCGACAGATCAAAGTGGTTTGAATGGAGCTGCGATCAGAGTCTGTAGGACGATGGACAACTCCCAGGTCGGGTATCGGTGAATTGCAGGAGGGCTGAGGTTGGTAGCTCCCTTGAGGAAACTATGAACCTGAAGATGTCTACTAAGTGGTAGAGATGAGTTCGTGGACAGAATGGTGGCCAAAGCTGCCATCTGGCGATGGAGCATGTTGAGCGCGAGGCCCTTGTACAAGCCAGCCTGGAGAAAATCCAGGAGTTGCAGAATAGTTGCGGAAGTGGTGCTAATGTGATGAGACTAGCACCAAGTTGAGAAAGCAGACCAAGTTGCCTCATAAATTCTGACTGTGGAGGGCCACCTGGATGCCTGGATGGTGCAGATGACCTTGCCTGAAAATCTGCTTAGCCTCAGGAGGTCCCCCTCAAGTGCCAAATGGCTAGTTGCAGCCACTGGGGGTCCAGATATTGAATGGCCCCTTGGCTGAGAGAGATCTGCTCCTGAAGTATGCACCAGTGCTTGGTCACTGACAGGCTGACGAGGTCGGCAAACCAGGACCTCCTCGGCCAGTATCGTGCTATGAGCAACACTTCTGCTCCCTCCGACAAAATGTTCCTGATCACCAGGGGTATCAAGGGAAGAGGCAGAAACGCATACAGGAGGCCGGGAGGCCAGCAACATCATAGGGCATCTGTCCCTTCCACGCTGGGACACTGAAACCTAGCGAAGAACCTGGGAAGATGTGTGTTGGCCAGGGTGGTGAATAGGTCA
The DNA here is from genome assembly GCF_964273705.1 of Natrix helvetica. Taxonomy (NCBI): domain Eukaryota; kingdom Metazoa; phylum Chordata; class Lepidosauria; order Squamata; family Natricidae; genus Natrix; species Natrix helvetica. Next base: position 85,808,063 of record NC_138549.1, read on the forward strand.
ACCCTCGGAAGGCTGAACCTCTGCAACAGCTGACGGAATAGTGCTGGATGGAGCCCCCATTCCGAGTTGTTGATGGTAGTCCTGCTCAGGCAGTCCACGGTCACGTTGTCCTCCCCCGAGATGTGGTCTGCCGGCAGGGATGTCAGGTAATGCTCCGCCCACCCACCCAGTGCTTCTGCCTCCGCCATCAGGGCTTGTGATCGAGTGCTGACCTGGTGGTTTATATATGCCTTTGTGACCTAGTTATTTGCGGGATCGTATCCTGCCCCATACATTCCTGCGACCAATCCGCTCTCACAGAGAGGGACTCCTCCAGGTGCCGTCCACTAGGCAGTGCCAGAGGGCGGCGCCCAGGAGTAGGGCCTTCTCTGTGATGGGCCCAGCCCTCTGGAACGACCTCCCCCCAGATATTAGGACAACGACTGATCTCCGCTCCTTCCGCACGAAACTCAAGACCCACCTGTTCCAACTAGCCAGCCTGGCTTAATTAGAACTCTCTAACCTCCCTGGCAATTTTAAACTGTAATTTAAATCTTTTGGGTATTTTAACTGTTTTAATTGTTGTAATTTTACTGTTATTTATCTTAACTTTGTGGCTTTTATTTCTATTTGAATTGTTAAAAGTTGATGTATTTACCTCCTCCATGCCACACGCCTATATATTTGATTGTACGTCGCCCCGAGTCCCTTCGCGGAGAGTGCGCGACTGATAAATCGAATAAATAAATAAATAAATAATGTTGTCGGTCAATATTAGGACATCACGTCCCCCAATGTGCCGGTGAAAATGGCACAGGGCTAACTTGGTGGTCTGTAGCTCCAGCCAATTTATGTTGTGGGCGAGCTCCACCTGTGACCATCTGCCCTGTATTACGTGAGTCTGGAGATGAACGCCCCAACCGTATAAGCTGGTGTCCGTTGTTTTGACCAGGCACTCTGGTTCCTTGAAGTAGGATCCCCGTAGCAGGGCCTCCGACTGCCACCACCTGAGGGACCAAACCACCTTTGGGTGGAGACGAATCACCCTCCTGGAGTTGCTAGCCTTGTGTCTCTTGAGATTGGGAATATGTCCAATTAAATCCCGCAAAAGAGGCTGGGAGGGTCTGCGTTCTGAAAGGGCTGCCTTGCAGTCTGGCTTTTTGGTGACCACTAGTAGGATTTTACATTTATCCTTGGATTCAATTAAGACCGAATCCAAGGCCTCCCCAAAAAGCTTTTCCCCTTTAAAGGGAGTGGAAGCGAGCTTCCACTTCACCTTCATGTACGCCTGCCAGTGGTGGAGCCACAGTAGATGGCGCAAGGTCACATTGGAGGTGAGGGCTTTGGAGGAAATTTTTGTGGCATTAAGTGAAGCGTCGGCAGAGTACTCGATGGCCGCTATGATTTTATTTACATCCTGGTGTGCCCTGGTGTCTCCCACCGGTAGGCTGGACAGCAGTTTGCGGAGCCAGAACAGCGCTGCCCTGCTAAAGTAAGATGATGAAGATGCTCTCATGGCCCATGCAGTGGCCAGGTGGGTTTTGTGAGAGGCCTTCTCCACCCTCTTGTCTTCAGCTTTGAGGCTTTACAGCAGGTCGGCTAGAAGCACTGAATTGGAAGTTAGGGCCACAATAGGATCATCTACCTGAGGAAGCTTTAAGAGATCCTCAAGACTACTCTCCATGGTATACAGCTTCTTATCTACCCCACTGGGATTATCCATAGAGCCCGGTTGGGTCCATTGGTGCTGGATAACAGCCAGGAACAGCTAGGGGGCTGGAACCAGATCCTGAGGAGGAATGGTCTCCTTGAAGAGCCCTGCACCTGGATCCTGGGGCCCAATAGCATCCTTATTGCCCTGATCAGTGGAGGACTTGTCTCCCTGAGCTGGGAGACCCATTTGTGTGGCAGAGGCCCTGGCCTTGGTAAGGATAGCCCTAAACATTGAAGGCTTGAATAAGCTGAGAAGGTGGGCATATCAGGGAGGGGATTTTCGTCCTCTGAAAGATCAGGAGCATCCTGCTCACCCTCCTCCACCTCCTCCACCTCACAGACCCCCGAAGGCACCGGTGAGGCAGCTCTAGCCGGTGGGTTCTTAAGCCCAGCAGCACAAGCCCTGCTCGGGTTGTTGGTCTGAAGAGGCAATGTGATGCCTAACTGTTGGATGTCATCTGCAATGCCTTGGGAAATCGCACGTGCGACTATCTCTTGCATTTCCCTGGACAGCTGATCAGCAGGAGGGCTTGGTCCAGCTCCAGATGGAGGCAAAGATTCCTCCTCAATAATGGAGCAGGCCTCATCCATGGATTCCTCAGCTAGAGATGGACAGGGGGACCCAAGAGATGCCCTAGAGGGATTGGGCGAAAAACTGAAGCCCTATAAGAATGGGGACCTGTCTCGCTTGGGAGTGGGAAGGGAAGGACCCGCAAACACCTCCCTGGGTGGAGAGGGATCCCCTGCATGTCTTTGGGCCAATTGAGCCTTTTGAAATTGTTTTTCAAGGACCCTTTGGTGCCTTTCAGCCGCCATCTCCGCAGCTTTGGACGCTTTCTTTGGCTTGGGCTGCTTTCCCTAGGATGGGCACCCAGTCCCCTCACCCTTAGCAGCAGGGTTGAGCCTGCTGTGCTTACTGGTGGTAGGTCCTACCTAGGAATTTGCTTCAGCCTCATTGGTATTGGCCATGATGTCAGGCACAGAGGCAAAACTGGCTTGAGGAGCTGGAAAAAGAACCGAGCCTTTAGGGCCGAAGACGGTGCGGTCACGTTGAACTGGAGGCCTTTAGACTCAGTCAAAGTCCCATTTAAGAAGCAAGGGCAAGACAAAATAGTGCTGGTCAGATCAGTCCAGGGCGCTCGCAGATCCACGCTATGTTTAAAGCAGGGAATGGCCAGGCAATAGCCAAAGTCCCTGCAGCCGCTTTGTTGAAAGTCTGGGGGAGGGGGAGGCTTGTCTGGAGACCTGGAGCAAGGCCAATTGATTAAAACCCTTCCCAGCAGCGATGTGCTGTAGGAAACAGGCTGCAGTGGCTTGAAACGGCTCAGGAATAAAGCGCGCCAATTTTTTCTTCTCCAGAATGGCCGCCGCGCACCTGGAGCGGCACCGGGGAAATTGTCAGCTATTCCGAAGGCTCAGGAGAGCCTCCAGCTATCTACAAGTCCTCCAACAGCTTTTGGGGGGTCCCTGACTGCCTACCTGTCCCCAAAGTTCTCCAGCAGCTGCTAGCAAGCCTCCCACAGTGTTGCTGTAATCGTGGCAGCGCGAAAGCCAGCCACGCTCCAGGCAGCCTGTTTCACGCGTCAGAAGGCAAAGGGAGGGAATCCACACTTTGACAGATTGTAAAAAACAACAAAGGAGCTAAGGGACTCTACCTAACTATACACAAAGATAATAAAGGCTACACTACACAGACTTGGAGAGTCCAACCTGCTGTTCAAGGACTGGAACTCCCCAAACATGTTCTTTTAGGGCGACTGAGTTTTTTAAACTGAGCCTCTGAAGAGAGCAAGAGGCGTGGCTACACAGACTTTGAACTCATCCTTGGGCAGCAAGCTGAAGTTAACCCATGCGTGGACACTCCAAGCAGCACTAGTAGAAACACCTTTGTCCCTCTTATGATTATTTTATTTTTGTCACTGCTATAATTAAAAGTCTATGTCCACAAATAGTATTCAACCCTACCCCAGAAATCCGGAACCAGACATCAATAATGGTTCCAACAAAGCTCTTGATTGGAAGAATAGCTGTTTTTTATGAAGTGGTGTCAGCAGACCATATCCAGTGCTTCTATAATATAAAAGATTCTCATATCTATTGTTCTCCAGCAGGCAAAGTATTTACTTAGCTGTTTGAGCCACATTATTCACCAAAAAACCTCTAAGCCATATATACTTCATCCTCATCTTCCTTCCTTCTTTTTTTTTCTTTCTTTCTTTCTTTCTTTCTTTCTTTCTTTCTTTCTTTCTTTCTTTCTTTCTTTCTTTCTTCCTTCCTTCCTTCCTACCTTCCTTCCTTCTTCTTCTTCTTCTTCTTCTTCTTCTTCTTCTTCTTCTTCTTCTTCTTCTTCTTCTTCTTCTTCTCCTTCTCCTTCTCCTTCTCCTTCTCTTCCTCCTCCTCCTCCTCCTCCTGTCCTTTGGAACAACCTCCCATCTGAGATCTAAGGGATCTCTACCTTTTTAGCCTTCCAGAAGGTTTGAAGAGCTGGTCTTTCCCCCAAGAGATAGGATAGGATGGATGGGACTGCAAGATGTTGATGTGGAACGTGGGGCGAAGGATTCCTTTGTTTATAACCATGTTTTTTAAATAGATGGTTCTGACCACATAGAGTCATTGTATGAAATAAATGGCCATATAAGTCCTCTAAATAAATAAAAATAATTCCTGCAGACACTTTAAAATTGGTATTCATAAAAGACAGCATTTCAGTAGAAGTATTTTTGTTTAAAGGTAAATGTTCCCCTTGCACATATCTGCTAGTCCTTCCCGACTCTAGGGGGCGGTGCTCATCACCATTTTAAAGCTGAAGAGCCAGCGCTGTTCAAAGACGTCTCCATGGTCATGTGGCAGGCATGACTGAATGCTGAAGGTACACAGAACACTGCTACTTTCCCACCAAAGGTGGTTCCTATTTTTCTACTTGCATTTTTTAAAGTGCTTTCAAACTGCTAGGTTGGCAGAAACTGGGACAAGTAACGAGAGCTCACTCCGTTATGCGTTGCTAGGGATTCAAACTGCTGACCTTTCTGATCAACAAGCACAGCGTCTTAGCCACTGAGCCACTGCGTCCCTCTGTGGGTGGTGGTGGGCGGGTGGGGGTGGGCGTGCATTTGTTTCTCTGGGAAATGATAAAGTATATGTTTTTTATTTTAATAATTACTGCCATTAACGTTCTGAAGCACGAGCGAGACAATCCAACTGAAGCAATAGTATATATCAGATGTCTTCTTGTTAATAAAATAGAAAATGGAATATAAGATTCCCTTGACTTTTCTTAGACCTGTTGGCTATTTTATTCCATGGGAGAAAAAGCATCCACCTTATCTAAAATAGCTAGTGATGATAGAAGCCATTTTTACACATCAAGGCTCTCTCTGTTGGGTTTCATTTTTTTTTTTTTGCTTCTTTTTTCTTCTTGAGTCTCAGGTAAAGTTTACAATCTGGGAAATAATGTGGGAGGTTTTCCACCTGAGCTTTTTGACAAGGGCAGAGGCGTATATATTTATCCAGACCTTTAAAAGTGCCAATAAGAACATTTAGAGTTTTTATCAGAGAAAACTCTTGTCTTATAAAAAGGATTAAATAAGGGCATAATGCTAGGAGCCAAAGTAGACTTTCCAATTCTGTCAGGTCTCCTTATGTAATCTAACAGCACACTGGAGGTGTACCAAAAAGGCCATTGCATAGATTATAACAAGGACAGGGGGAGGGGACAGATGGAGCAAGGGATAAAAGTAGACATGAAGGCAGGCAGGCTGGGCTGATCAAGATGTTGAAAGGGAAAGCACATGCTTGTAGAACTGTGCTTTACCTGTAGTATGGAGGAGTCTTTCTCCACCATAGCAATTTCAAAATGTGTAGATTTCAGCTTCCAGAATTTCCCAGCCATCATGCTGGCTGGGGAATTCTGTGAGCTGAAGTTCACACATCTTGAAATTGATTGAGGTGGAGAAAGACTGCCATGAAGGAGGGAAGAAATATTGAGAGTGTGAATCTTTGATGATCTGTGGCAGAGCTGTAGAACCCTTCAATTATTGCACCAACAACCAGAGTTTCCAGTGCTGTAAGTGCTTAAAGAGGAGAGCCCAGGAAATCACCATGTAAGCCATTCTATAGAAAAACAGCAGCAGAACTGGGGGAGGGCGAAGTTAAATACATCATAAGTTTAGAGTCTTTGTGTTGCCACAAGAGATCCAAGTCCAGCTCCCCTTGAATTCTGTTGACCTTTATCTGGTGCCAATAGTGCTGACTATTAATTAACCAGATTCTTGGATACAAGTCTGAATAAATCTTTATAAATCTGAATAAAACCTTATGAATGACCACAATTATTTTCATCCAATTCATTCCCAACAAAATAAATACTTGTCATAATGCACAGGTACAGTATAGGTGGTACCGTGCTCAATAGTAGTAACTGTGAGAGGGATCTTGGAGTTATAGTGGACAACCATTTAAATATGAGCCAGCAATGTGCAGCAGCTGCCAAAAAAGTCAACACAGTTCTAGGCTGCATCAACAGAGGGATAGAATCAAGATCATGTGAAGTGTTAATACCACTTTATAATGCCTTGGTAAGTCCATACTTGGAATACTGCATTCAGTTCTGGTCGCCAAGATGTAAAAAAGATGTGGAGACTCTAGAAAGAGTGCAGAGAAGAGCAACAAAGATGATTAGGGGACTGGAGACTAAAACATATGAAGAACGGTTGCAGGAACTGGGTATGTCTAGCTTAAGAGAAAGAAGGACTTGGGGAGACATGATAGCAGTGTTCCAATATCTCAGGGGTTGCCACAAAGAATTATTTATTTATTTATTTATTTATTAATCCATTTTATATGCCGCACCCTCTCCACCAAGGGACTCGGGGCGGCGTACAATTTACTACATAACAAATAAATAACAAGGAGGAGATATACAAAAAGCATTATACAACACATAATAAATAAATAAATAATCAATTAATTAAAAACAGCAAAAAGCAATTAAAAAACAATTAAAACACCCAAAGTCAAACCTAATTTAAAATTTTATCCAGAGGGATTAGAATAGCTATAATTCAGGCCAGGCTGGCTAGTTGGAACAGGTGGGTCTCGAGTTTCGTGTGGAAGGAGCGGAGATCGGTTGTTGTCCAAATGTCGGGGGGGAGGTCATTCCAGAGGGCTGGGCCCATCACAGGGAAGGCCCTGCCCCTCGGCGCCGCCCTCTGGCATTGGTTGGTGGACGGCACCCAGAGAAGTCCCTCCCTGTGAGAGAGAATTGGTCGCAGGGATGTATGGGGAAGGATACGATCCCGCAAATAGCTAGGTCCTGTGCCATGGAGCGCTTTAAAGATAGTAATCAAAACCTTGAAACGCACCCGAAAGACTACAGGGAGCCAGTGCAGCTCGCGCAGGAGTGGTGTCACATGGGAGTACCTCGTACTCCCCATCACTGCCCACGCGGCGGCGTTCTGGACCAACTGCAGTCCTCGGGTGCATCTCAAGGGAAGCCCCATGTAAAGAGCATTGCAGTAATCCAGACGAGACGTCACCAGCGCATGAGTGACTGTGCGAAGGGCATCCCGGTCCAATAGGGGGCGCAATTGGCGCACCAGGCGAACCTGGTGGAACGCCCCCCTTGCCACGGCTGCCACATGGTCATCCATAGACAGCCGGGCATCTAGGAGGATGCCCAGATTGCGCGCCCGTTCCACGGGGGCCAGTTGGTTGCCCCCAATGGCCAGCGATGGGGTCAGCTGGTTGAACCGAGAGGCCGGTAGCCACAGCCACTCCGTCTTGGAGGGGTTGAGTTTAAGTCTGTTGTCTCCCATCCAGACCCGTACGGCTTCCAGACACCGGGACATCACGTCAACGGCCTCGTTGGGGTGGTTCGGGGTGGAAATGTACAGCTGAGTATCATCAGCGTACAGATGGTATCCCACCCCAAAACCACGGATGATCTCACCCAGCGGTTTCATATATGTGTTGAACAGGAGAGGCGAGAGGACCGACCCCTGTGGCACCCCACAAGTGAGTGGCCTCAGGGTCGACCGCTGCTCCCCTGCCAACACACATTGCGTCCGGTCGGAGAGGTAGGAGCAGAACCACCATAAAACGGTGCCCCTTACTCCCAGCCCCTCCAGCCGGCGCAATAGGATACCATGGTCGATGGTATCGAAAGCCGCTGAGAGGTCTAACAGAACCAGGATAGAGGAACAACCCCTCTAAGAAGAGGGAGTCAAGCTATTCTCCAAGGCACCTGAGGACAGAACAAGAAGCAATGGGTGGAAACTAATCAAGGAGAGAAGCAACTTAGAACTGAGGAGAAACTTCCTGACAGTTAGAACAATTAATCAGTGGAACAGCTTGCCTCCAGAAGTTGTGAATGCCCCAACACTGGAAGTCTTTAAGAAGATGTTGGATAGCCATTTGTCTGGAACAGTATAGGGTTTCCTGCCTAGGCAGCGGGTTGGACTAGAAGACCTCCAAGGTCCCTTCCAACTCTACTATTGTATTGTATTGTCCCTAAAGGTGCTTTTTCAAGAGGCAACTAGACTTTTTGGACTTTTCTTTGAAGACGTTTCACTTCTCATCCAAGAAGCTTCTTGGATGAAAAGCAAAACGTCTTCAAAGAAAAACCAGAAAGTCCAGTTGCCTCTTGAAAAAGCACTTTTGGGACAACCATGACCTGGATGACTGAGAATCTCCATAGATACTTGTCATTTGCTATTGTAGACCAAGGGAGGAGGCATCTGTGTCTCCAGGTCTGTTATCTGTTTGCTCCCCACAAGGTCTAGGATTAAAAATCTGAAGATTACTTCCCAAATTGTCAGAGAAGCATTAGATCAGGGGTGTCAAACTCAAGGCACCGGGGCTGAATCCGGCCCACGGGGTGCTTAGATCTGACCCGCAGGGCCAGCCTGGAAACAGTCCATTTTCACTGGCAGAGCTCTCGGGCTCCACAGGCACCCCTGACAAGAGTGACGTATAGATGGCCACCTCCTCCTTCCTGACGTCAAACAATGTTGGTGCAGCTCTCAATGAAATCGAGTTTGACACACCTGCCTTAGATCATCCATCTCAATTATAATGAGTATACCGTATTCATTACTTATTGTATTTACCTTTTGATAAATGACAATTGAACCCAGTGGCCAACATTTAGATATCATTTATCCTGTGGCATGTCTTAGATCTGATGTCTCTAATGCATTGCCCATAGCATAACTTTGCCTTTCCCTAAAATTGCATATAATTTTATTTTATATAAGAAAATGACCTCAACCAGTCAATGGTTCAAATTCACTACCTTGCTAGAACCAGGTATCTTCCAAATGGATCACAGCTTCTTTCATCTAGCTCAGTGGTCGGCAAGCCGCGGCTCGCGAGCCACATGCGGCTCTTTACACACTTTAATGTGGCTCTTCTGTGTGCCGGGTGCCCGCTCCCCTCCCTCCTCTCGGGCACTTCAAAACAAGCGCCCCTTTCCCTTTTTTCTTTTCGACCCACAATGATTAGGGAGGATCCTGAAGTCGGGCGGGGACGAGAAGCGAGGAGGCAGAAAAAGAAACGGAGGCTAAGGAGCTTCCCCCCGCCTCCTCCCAGCAAAAATCTAACCGGGGAGCCGGGCGGGCAGTAGCAAATTAGCCGATCACGCCGCGTGATCAGCTAATTTGCTACTGCCCGCCGGCTCCCTGATAAGATTTTTGAGGGGGGGGGAGAAGCTCCTTGGCCACCGTCTCTTTTTCTCCCTCCTTGCTTCTTGGGGCTCCACCAATGGGGGAGCAAGGCCCACCCAGCGCCAGGCTTTGGGGTAACACAGAGGTCTGCAAAGTTGGCTGTTTTAAGACTGGTGGACTTCAATTCTCAGAATTCTGGGAGTTGAAGTCCACCAGTCTTAAGAGCCAATTTTGCAGATCCCTGCCTGGGCTAATATGATTGATGCCCTTGGTGGACTTCAACTCTCAGAATTCTGGGAGTTGAAGTCCACCAGTCTTAAGAGCCAATTTTGCAGATCCCTGGGCTAATATGATTGATGCCCTTGGTGGACTTCAATTCTCAGAATTCTGGGAGTTGAAGTCCACAAGTCTTCAAGCTGTCAGGTTTGAAGACCCTGGGTTTTTTTCTAAAGGGTTAGGTGTGCAAGGGTCTTGCAACTTGACAGCTTTAAGACTTGTATGCTTCAATGCCAGAGTTCCTGAGCCAACATGACTGGAGGAGGAATTCTGGGAGTTGAAGTCCACAAGTCTTAAAGCTGTCAGGTTTGAAGACCCCTGGGTTTTTTTTGCTAAAGGGTTAAGGGTGCAAGGATCTTGTAACTTGACAGCTTTAAGACTTGCGTGCTTCAAATGCCAGAGTTTATTGAAACTAAAAACAGTGTACCATCCTATGTATTTTCGGTTTTAAAAATGTGGCTCTCAAAATAAATTTCAGTCGTGGTTTTGGCGAGATTTGGCTCAGTTGAAAAAAAAGGTTGCCCACCACTGATCTAGCTAAATATGAAGTATTTTAGGAACTGTAGCTCCAAACATATGAAAGGTTAGCACTCCTGCCTTAAAGAATTTCTCTGAAGATCTTGTAGTATACAGGATTTCTTTTTTAATTTTTATTTTATTTTAAAAACAAACAAAAACATTAATAAAAAATATATCATCACTTACATATCTATTTAGTATGCTGTTTGGTCACAAACATTTGTGCATCACCACTTTCAATTGCATATAAAATCAGTAGTTATCAACCCACTATACGCTAATACATTGATTATCATTGTAAATCATATATTCAACTTACTCTTATAATTTCTTCTTTTTAAACATGTATTCTAAAGATTAAATTCATATATATGCTAACTGTTACATCATTGTAAATTTATTAAGTAAGAACATATCTTTAAGGTATAATCTACCTTATTTCAATATTTATTGCAGTATATTAACAAATGATTCACCAACATATATTTGTATATCATTACTTTCAATTATATTGTAAAATCATAAAATATCTATCAAATATATATAAATACATCTTTATCATTGTATCTCATATAATCAACTACAATTATTATTTCTTCATTTTAAACAAGATATTCTAAATATTCAATTCATATATATACCAATATTCCATTACTTTGTTATAACTATAGAATCTATATATTCAACTCATATTCCATTGTTATAAATTGTTATAAATCTATGAAATCTATATAAAAGTAATATGTCTTTATAATATCTCCTATTACATTCTATTATTACAATTCAAGATTGTTGTAATTGTATCCATTGATAAAACAAGTCCCAAATCTTAAACAATTGTTCATCCTCTTGTTCTCTGATTTCAAATGTCAATTTACTCATTTCAGCACATTCCATTGTTTTTCGAATAACTTCCTCCTGCGTTGGTATTTTCTCATTTTTTCCAATTTTTTGCAAATGCTGGCTGCCGTTAAAATATTTACAATCAAATATTTCAAGTCTTTATTGTATGTATCTGGTATAATACCCAATAAAAGAGTCTCTGGTTTAAAGTCTATACGTTTCTGTGTCATTTTTTCCAACCACATGTGGATTTTAGTCCAATACCTTTTAGCTTCTGTGCAAGTCCACCACATGTGGTAGTATGATCCCAATGTCTGATGACATTTCCAACACTTTTCCGATTTGTTTTTGGACATTCTTGCTATTCTCGTTGGGGGTAGGTGCCACCTGTAAAACATCTTATACAAATTTTCCTTATAAGCTGTTGACATTGTCATTTTATAATTTTGGGACCACAATTTCTCCCATTTCTCTAGTTCAATCCCATGTCCAAAATTTTCCCCCCAAGCTATCATAGGTTCTTTAACTTGTTCTTCTTTTAGCTTAACCTCTAGTAAATGTCCATATAGTTTTTAAATTATTTTTTCATCAGTACCTGTCAAAATTTCATCTCAGTTTTTTTATTGTAAAAACCTTCCATTTTGCAGTTTTTGTCATATCTAGATTGTATTTGCACATATGAAACCCAATTCATTTCTATTCCTTCCTGTTTCAGCTCTTGCATAGATTTGAGTTTACCTTCTGCATACAAAATTTCACCATATCTAACCGTTTGTTCCTTTTTGTATATTATTTTATATGAAAAGACTTCAATAGTTGATAGCCAGACTGGTATTTTTAAGTAATATTGTTTTTAATCTTCTCCCAATTCAATAACAAAGCTTCCCTTAGGTCAGCGATGGCGAACCTTTTTTGGCTCACGTGCCATAAGTGGGGGGAGCGCAGGTGGGTAGTGTGCAGGTGTGCCGCACCCAGAATGCAATGCACGACACACACACCCCAGTGCGCATGCGCACACTACAGGCCCGACACCCCATTTTTACATGCTTGTTTTGCCCTCCCCAGGCTCCAAAGGCTTTATAGGAGCCTGGGGAGGGTGAAAACAGCCTCCCCCACCCCCCGGAAGCCCTCCGGAGGCTTCAGGGACCTTCAGGACGCTTCCCTGAGGCCTCCGGAGCAGTCAAAATGAACCTCAGAGCAAACCAGAAGTCTGTTCCCGAACTTCCAGTTTACCTGTAGGGCCGTTTTTTGGGCTCCGGAGGCTTCAGGGAAGCTCATGAAGCCTGCGGAGGGCCTCGGGGGGCGGGGGCGGGGAGGCTCTTTTCGCCCTCCCTAGGCTCCTATAAAGGCTCTGGAGCCTTTGCTCGGAGGGTCATTTTGAGTGCTTCCCTAAAGCCTCAGGAGCAGTCAAAACGACCCTCCGAGCAAACCGGAAGTCTGTTCCCGAACTTCCAGTTTGCCTGTAGGGCCGTTTTTTGGGGCTCCAGAGGCTTCAGGGAAGCTCATGAAGCCTGCAGAGGGCCTCGGGGGGCGGGGGCGGAGAGACTCTTTTCGCCCTCCTTAGGCTCCTATAAAGGCTCTGGAGCCTGGGGGGGGGGAGCAAAAAATGGCTTTAAAAATGGTTAACTCAGCTGGCCAGCGCACACATGTTCATACATCTTCCCATAGTAATCTTGTATAATTTTCTTCTTCTCTACCATTCCATAGCAAATATGCCCTTGATTGTTTTTTAATTGCAATATTTTCTTTGATTCTCTTTCTTTTTTCAATTTGTACGCCAACCATCTGCCTGGTTTATTAGCATTTTCAAAATAGTTCTGTTTAGCTCCTCTAATTTTTTTGTGCTAATTCCTCTTTTTCCAGTAAGTCCATTTTGTGTTTATTTATATCCATTTTTATTTTAATATTCTTTTTTTGTGGCGAATTCTGTAGCTCTTTTTCAAGGGCCTTGTAGGCCTTCTAAGCCTTTAAGAAGTTGTCTTTTCTTTATATTTCTCTTTCTTGCATAGTCTATTATCAAACCTCTAGTATAAGCCTTCATTGTATCCCAAAGGTACTGCATCAATGTCTCTTCCTTTCTATTTTCTTTAAAGAAAAAAGCCAATTCTTTTTCCATTTTCTGTACAAAATCCTTCTTTTTTAATATCGTATTATTTAATGTCCATCTGAATCTCTTTCTTTGTCCTTTCCATTTAATTATAATTGGATTATGATCTGCCCAAGTACTTGTTTCAATTTCAAGTTCCTGTATCTTACAAATCAGTTCTGGTTTTTTTTGTTTTTGTTTTAAACAAGTTTTATTGATTTTTACAAATTTTCCAAGGAAAAGGGGTTCAAAGGGGTGTGATAACATTTTGACAGCTACATCGTGCGGGGGAGAGCAGTCCCCCCAAGTCTCACAACTTTAAAAACAAGCGTTAAAAGGAAAAACCTCAACATTTGAATAGATATTAGCAGTTTTGAGTTTAACCAAATCATCAGTATGTTTCAATCATTTTGTTTTGTATCACTTCCGTAAAAATACATTGTAACAATTGCAATAATGTTTCAAATCCCTTTTGTGACCGGAGCCTTCCAATTGTTGCATCTTCCCCCCCGCCTGCTGGCAGAGCCTTAGCCCCTCCCTCCCTCGTCTCTTGTGTACCATCCCCCATTTCATCTAGGAGAGCATTATATTTTTTAGTGAAAGCCTCCGCCTCCACAACTGTGTTGCCCTTATTCTGCTGCCCTCCCAGAAAATCAACATGCCTTCTGGTAATAGCCACCTGAACCAGACCCCTTTGTTATATAATTTTTTTGCTAAAAAGGAATATTTCTTCCTTCTATCTCTTACTTTCTTTGGGATCTGCTTAAGAATGGTTATTTCTTTATCTTTATATTTTAGCAGTCCTCCCCTTTGAGCTCCTAGGACCTCATCTCTTGTGGTCTTTCTAAGAAATTTAACATGAACTTCCCTTGGAATATTGTGTGTTCTTGCGTAGGCTGAGTTAATCCTATAGATCAGGTCAATGTCCCACCAAAGCTGTTGTTTATCTCTATTAATGTATTCTGCTAATATTGTGGTCATAATCTCCTTAAGATCTTCATTCTCAACTTCTAGCAGATTTTGGAACCTAAGGAAAAAGGACATCCTTTCAAATTCCATTTTTATCATGTGGTTTTCAAATTCTACATTCCCCCTTTGAATTGTCTTCACCTCGTCCCTCATCCCAATCGCACCCTCTTCCTGTACACCTATTCTCTGTTCATTCCGTGTGGCTTGTTGTTTCATTTCTCTGAGCTGATCATTTAAGTTTTGTAGTTGTTTTTTATTTCGTCCTGTCCCTTTAAGATAGATTGAAGCATCTGGTGAGTAGACAAATCCCTTGCACTCTCTTCAGGGGCTTTAGGTTGTAGAAATGACCTTAGTTGTGACTGCTGCACAATCGGACTTGACGTGGAAGATGTCAGGGCCGATGAAGCCTTGCCAGGTGGTAGGTTTTTTGGACCCATCATGAAGCTCAGAAATAGTTATTAATCTGTACAAAGAAATGGCATCTGTAGGGAAGCACAGCCGGGAGAGATCACAAGGCAGGCAAATTAAATTTGATTTTTACCTATGTGTATGATTGTTTGTATGTTTTAAATTTATTCCTGTACACCGCCCCGAGTCCCTCTGGGGAGAGGGGCGGTCTAGAAATTTAATAAATTATTATTATTATTATTATTATTATTATTATTATTATTATTATTATTATTATTATTATTAAATGGATCAGTCAGAATTTTTTTTTAAGATTTCAAAACATAGAGGAAGAAAAAGATGACTACTTGGAGCAAATAATATCAGAATTAGAGAAGTTGATTGATGGCATAGACAAGGTGTTTCGAGTCTACACGAGATATTCAGTGAGAAAGGGACTCCTGAGGGAAGTCCATGTAAGGTTTACTAAGAAAATAATTAAATCACAAATTCCACAGAAAACAAGAGATAGAAATTTGGAATATAAAGGGAAGGATATTGTAGTGTTGAAACAAATCCCAAGAAGAGTGAGAGAGATGAGAAGAACATATCAATTATTGACTAAGATTCTACTTAAGAAAGGCGCTAACTACAGATGGCTTATACCAGAAGGTTTAATATTTACATGGCAAGGACAAAGATATAGAATAGACACAACCGATAAGGCAGAAGCATTTTTCAATGAACATTTGAGAGGAAAGGCTGAGAAGATCAGAAGAGAAGATCCATTGGTAGACTTGCAAGAGGCATGCGCAGTTGAGATTGAGGAACTTGAAGGTATGGTAGGTGGGATTCAAACAGAGGAGGCAGCTACAGGTGGCGTTGACATCCCAGTATTCAGCTGTTATCATTTTCCACTATATTCAATCTACTATCAATATTCTCCATTTTCTTCTCTCTTTCTTCATCCCTTTCTTCAATTTTTTGTAGTCTATCTTCATATTTCATCATCCACTGTTGAATAATATCAATTTTTTCTACTGTTTTACTTGTCTTTTGTTCTATATTTTCTAATCGCTTTTCAATATTCTCTGATCTCTTCTCAATACTCTCCCCTCTTGCCTCTAGTTTTTGTATTCCTTGAATGATTGCCTCTAGTGTTACACCCTTGTCCTTTTCCTTCTCCTGTTGAAGCATCATCTGTATTGATCTCTGCCCTCCTCCAGGTGAAGAGGAGGGAGTTGTTGTCGCAGAGCCAACAGTTGCTATTTTTCTGCTCATCTTCCTCTTTATATTTGGGTTTTGACTGTGGAGGGACAAAGAGAAAAAAAAGCAATAACTAATAGTTAAGGCAACAATAAAAAAGGGAAGGGAAATGGAAAAAATATGCAAAACCAAAAAATCAGGAAGAGAAAAGAGAAATATGAAAAAATAAAGATTCTTTAATCTCTTCAATGCAAAAAGTTATGAAAAAAGGAAGAAGAAGGTAATAAAAAAGAGGAGAAAAAAATTGTTGAAATTTGCCTTAGTCCAGCATCCTTGAACACTCTAACAAAAGGGAAAAAGAAAAAAAAGTCAAAATCAAAACAGAAGAAGTAGACAGAGTGAAACCACATTTCCAAAACAAGGTAAGATAAACACTGCCACCAAAAAGGAGAAAAAAAGAGAAAAAGTTCAAAGTCTTTATAGGATAAAAGCCTTTCCAACGTCACTCTAAGTTTCCCCGTTTAAAAGGAAAAAATTTGTTTATTCTTTCAGAGAAATTTTCTCAGCTACTGATAGTTTCCAAGAAACATCTGTGTTTTTCTGTGTTTCTCTCACTATCTTATCTAACTGAATAGCTTTGTATAGCTTCTCTCCAAACATTCATGCGAAAAACAAGACATTATTACAAAACCATTAGGTGGCATTGAAACTTGTTTCTATCTCAATCCTTGTTACACCGTTACACTCTGCTTTAACATTCTCTAAAAAAAAAAAAGATTAATAAAAAGGGAAAGGATTCTAGATCAATTCCAACTTAATTGTAACAATAATTCCAAAAGGTCCAACAAAGCAAGTAAGAAGAAAAGCACAATGAACTAGTCCAAGTCAAAATCCAAGTCAAAATCAAATCGCTTCTTAAATCTAGTCAGGCTTGTGGCATTAAAAAGGGAAAAGAAAAAAGGAAACCTTCAATTAACTATTTCTTACATCTGCCACTTATTTTCTTATCAGTCTTTCTTTTTTTAAGTAAAGTCTCCAAGTTTTAGGGTATTCTCCCTCCAACAAAAAAAAAAACTTTCATCAAATTGACATGCCTCTCTCCAGCGCTTACGTTTGGGGCGGTCAGCTTTTTCAGCAGCCAAGAGGCTGACTCTTAGTCGCCAGCAAGAGGGGCTTTTTCCCAGATCACCAGAGACTTTGTGGGTGTCTCTGGGATCGGCAGGACGTACCCCTACCTATCACTGTCTCTACATAACTGTTTAGGTCCGAATGGACTGTCCAGATGACCAGAATTCGGCGGCGATCCCAGGCTCCCAGGAAGTCCGATTGTTCCACCGCCATGCCCCTTCTCAGTATACAGGATTTCTATTACAGTAATGAAGTGTATCTTGATGGAAAGGCCTCCCAGAAGACAAAAAGCTTAAAAACTATGCAAGTACATGTTACAAGACCGTTCTTTACATATGTGGTTGCACATGAAAATTAGCCCTCATAATTGCACCCCATGTATTTTTCAGGGATCTCAATTCTAGTGAAAGCTTTGGTGTTGTGTGGCCAAATCACTGTTACACAGAACAACACCAAAAAGTGTAACCACTAATTTAATCTCACCAGTTCTTCGTCTTCTTAATATTATACTATTGCAACATATTTTATGAATCTGGTTTCCACCTCACTTTCTCTAACATGAAATAAGTGGGAAGTTCTTCAATCAATAATAAGCATAAGAACTAGTTATTAAAGAGATAACATGTGAAGTTTTTCATAAGCTCTGCCAGAAAGAGCAAATCTATTTCTTAGGTAAGACTCCAAGATAATTATGCAAGACTCTATCATGTACTATTTATTGTAAGACTCAAGACAAAAGTTTTGTTTGAATCATGTTCTTTCCTGTACTTGAAATAATTCAGCATTGGCAGTTAGGAAACATTTTGAAGGTTTCAGATTACATTTTTTTTCTTACTAAACATGTATTAATAAAAATGATATGCTGCCTAATTGAAATATTAATCTATATCGCTAGTGTAAAATGCTGTACTCTAAATAATAAATATGCTGCCTCATTTTCCCCCCTGTATTTTCTTGACCCTTGGAGAACATCCCTGCATGGTTTTGTAGGAAGCTTAAGCAAAGGACTGCTTTACTGCTTTGGAAATATTAAGACCCTTTAGAGTGACAAATTTGTATTGCAGTCGCTGAGTCCCCTTCTTAGTATAATTTTAAATACAAATTTAAGAGAAAAACATCTTTTCAAATAAACAGCAAAAGGATGTTTAGAGTGTTTATTTTGGAAAGTGAAAACATACTAAGGGTCCTAATAAATTATACATGCACACATACACATACTTATACACACGCATACATAGATAGAATAATAAAAGTCCTAAAATGTTAAAGTTATCAAAAAGAAATGCTAAGAGCAGTCAACTAACCGAATATCCGAGAGAAAAGATGGAATCCTTGATGAGCATTAGCAATAGTTTAACAGTTTAAGTTTTCTTAAACAAGCGTCTTAAGTAATTTTCAGAAGTGAAGAGGATAGCAGTTGATTGAAGTTGAGAAGCAAAACATTCTTTAATTCTAGCTCTCTGATAGAAAGCTATCTGCATTCCTGTATCCTCCTTACCTTATGGAAATGGGAAGCTAGTTGCAGGTTGTTCTAGGACCTCCACATTGAATGGA
Source organism: Natrix helvetica (assembly GCF_964273705.1). NCBI lineage: Eukaryota > Metazoa > Chordata > Lepidosauria > Squamata > Natricidae > Natrix > Natrix helvetica. Next base: position 85,826,384 of record NC_138549.1, read on the forward strand.
CGGAGAAGGTAAATTCAGGGATACTGAGAGCTAAGACACATGGTCTAAATATCAAAACCAGCTCATTGAGTTGCACCTCAAAGTTAAGAGGAAGTCTGTGCAGGAAGTCTGGAACACACCTGTGAAGTGCTTGTGTCAGCAATGTGTGTTCAGGAGACAAGCCACTGTATTCTGGACTAATTGTAGTTTTTCGGAGGCAGTCCAAACAGCTTGCAATAGGGTAGTCCAGATGGGTGATAATAAGAACATGAATCACTGTTGCAAGAGTCACCTGTTCCAATTAAAGACACAACTGAAGCACTAGTTGAAGGCCGGCCAAAGCTCTCCCTGGCCATGGTTTCCATTTGCCCACCTAGCAGTAGCTGCGAGTGTAGCAGAAGCTCTAAATTAGAAGCACCCCATGGAATCAAGAGATACAATTAGTGAGGTCAGGAATATGTAGTGGACAGGCAATAACTTCATTTTGCTATAATTCAACTGCAGTCTGTTTTGTCTCATCCAAACTCTCACAGTTTGCAGACATCAAGTCTCTTGCTGCAGACAAGCTATTTAGGCTCAGTCACAATGTCCAGGCTCCCAAATCTCACACATAAGCTATTTGAAAGGATTTCACAAACTGGAGGATTTCAACTAGATCATGCATATGATTTTCTCTACAACTTGATAATGAACCATATTGTAAAAGTAAAGAGGACTGAAGCAGGATGAACTTTCCCATAGAGAAGCTTTATCTGAGTGTCTTCTAGAGGTATTAAAGTATGTTCGCTCCAAACTAGTAATTTTCAAGGTAATTGGCAGTGATGGGTGTTGTATCCAATGTATCCAGAGGGCACTAGTTCGATCAAAGGAATACAATCTGTGCCATATTTTGTGTATGGTTCTTTGTAATAGGCATATCCTCTCTAACACATGGCCTCTACTTTCACATAAGTCAGAGTTAGTAATCTTTACAAACTGAATGAATGGACCATCTTTAACTCGATTCATTGGAGGAATGCAATACTTTTAATTCTATGGGGAAAAATGTTCATAGCTATTGTAGGAGAAGAGTAGGCTGAGCTTGGGGGTGGAGCCAAGAGAGAAGTCAACCTAGAATTCTTACATAGCCATAAATACTCCAAGTCCAACCCCTCTTGAATTCTTAAATTCTTGGCCAACTCTTATCTAACACCAATTTAGTGCAAATGGTTTACTAGATTCTTCTATACAAGCTTGAGCAATAAATCTTCTGAATTAGAAATTACAATTAATTAGCCAGACACCTGACACTAACATTGTGTTCTAGTTGATGTTTCGAAGATACCTTACACACTCATCACATGAAAAGATCATACAATTTGGAGGTTTTCATCATTACAGCTGAAAAATTATATTAGAATTGTGTTCCTGAAAGAGCTGTTGCTTTTCACTGCCACCTAATTCTGATCTTTCACTTCAGCCCTTGGCTCACTGGTTGGCCATACTGCCTTCAAATGGCATAATGACAGGAAGGGACCACTCACCCTTAACTAATTAGCAGGGAAATTTGGCATTCACTGTTCATATCACGTCTAGCATTCAAATACACACTGTTAGGCACAGGAACCCAGCTGGCACTGCTGAAGTTTGAGGGCTGTTGAAGGATTATATTTTTGTCTCTGAATGCATCAGCCATAAGGCCAGTCAAGTTTTCAACTCTTAAATGGACGCATCCCCCAAATACAGAGGAAGATCTATTTTTGGCCGCACGTACAAAAATGGAATTTGCCACAAAAATGTACATAGAGAGGTCTGGGGTAGGTTTTTTTAAATTTTTGAACAAAGGATACAATTAAATGGTCAAGTTCATGCCTACTAAATAAAGCCCATGTAACCGAATGAATCAGTACTGCAAAAAGGCAAATGAACAAACAGTGCTTGATTTAAATTTGTAGCTACACAGCTTTAAGTGCTGTAATGATGGAGAACTGTGCCACACAACTCATTAACCCATTTGTAAATAGGAGCGTCTTATTGGGCTTGTGTCTGGAATTGTAATGAAAAGCAGAGAAGTGCTCTCTGGTAAGAGGGACTTAGTTAATGCAATCCTTTATGGAAACATAAGGATACATTTGGAGTCCATAACCGAATGATTGAAGAACTATGGTGAACAGCTCCACAATATTAATGCATCGGTCTTGCTTTATTGCCTAGAAAACTCCCTATTTTAGTATTCTGTGTATTCATCTGCCCCCTTTCTGGCTGGATCAGCTTTCTGCATTACGATGCATTCTAGATACTTGGTATTTCAACTCCCATAATACCCAGCCAGCATGGTTATTATGTCTGCATCGTCATTCTGTATGCTGTTCCTTACGGTTTTCTACTCCGCATTTTCCTAGTGCATTAAACGTCCCCCCTCAATAGCATGGTATTGTAACTTTATGTCTTCCCACCTCATCAATCAAGAGTGTCCATTTTAATGGTTCTGTAATGCTACAGTTATTTATTGGGCCCATGTCTCTTTACTCAAGAGGATCACGGCAGCCTACACTAAATTGGTTCTCTTTACTGCTTGAAGTAGGTTAACCAAGCAGAATTTTAACTCAGCTTTTACACTTGCCCCAAATCCCAGTATAAAATTCTATCCAACATCTCATATAGTCCAGCATTTTGGTAGAATATCCCCTTGAAATCTCATCATGAAAAAAACATACCATCCTTGAATTTTTCAGTGGGGATGTTGAGTTCTGTAACCAATATGATTCAGAAGTGAAGGAGTTGGACTGGGACTAAGAATTCCTGGGGCAAATCTCAAGTTGACTATGAAATTGCCAGGGAGTTCTTGGGATAGCCATACTCTCTCAGCAAAAAAGGATTAAAATTACAGGACTGACATTAGTACCTATATAAGAGAATTTTTGTAGCTTAAGATTGAACTGTGAGATCTTTGGTGCTCTCTGAACTTGATTGTTTCCTTGGAGACATTTCATATCCAACTAGGTAACTTCATCAATGTTATCCCAAAGGTGTTTTTTCAAGAAGAAAGTGGACTTTCTGGTTTTTCCTTGAAGACATTTTGCTTCTCGTCCAAGAAGCTTCTTCAGCTCTCAAGATCATGGAATGTTTCTCCATTTACCAGAAAAAAAATAAGTTTTGCAACTTTCCAAAATATAAATATTCCAGCTTTCCAAGATATAAATTCTATTGTGAGCTGGAAGACTACATTTGTGTATTGACTTCAAGGTAATGCCATGTGAATATGTGCTGATGTATCACCCTCTACACTTATCTATTTTATTTATTATTCACATTTGTATGCCTCCTGACCACACACAACTCCAATTTAATTTGCTCCTCCTTGTTTAAAAGTTGAGTGAATATACAGTAGGTGTAGCACAATTAAGTCCAAAATTTCTGTTGCTAAGCAAAATGGTTGTTAAGTGAATTTGCCCCATTTTGTAATCCGTCTTGAGACAGTTGTTAAGTGAATTACTGCAGTGGTTAAATTAGTAAACACGGTTGCTAAGTGAATCTGACTTCTCCATTGACTTTCAGAAGGTTGCAGAAGGTGATCACATGACCCTGGGACACTGCAACCATCATAAGTATGAACCAGTTGCCAAGCATCCGAATTTTGATCACATGACTGTGGGGAATGCTGCAATAGTCATAAGTGTGAAAAACAGTCACAAGTCACTTTTTTGGCACAGTTGTAACTTTGAACAGTCACTAAATGAACTGTTGAGGACTACCTGTATATGATTTCAGTTGTGGCTGTAGAAATGAATTAAAGAAATTTGACTGTTGAATGTTTTCAGCTAGAAAGGAATTTTGGAAGCAGGGAACATTTTAATATTCTACCTCAATCTCAATGAAATACACAACTGAAACATCAGGTCACCATACTTAATAGCACTAACATATGAGCAGCTGTAGCATTAAGATGAGTTGCAATTGTCATGCTTTACTTTTGGCTGTGGGATCTCTCCCACTGGATTTCCAATTCCCAGAAGGTTTCTGAAGGCCTAAGTAGGCCATCTGTAAACACTTACTATTGGTGAAGTGTGTTTTTGTTTGTTTGTGTGTGTGTGTATGTGTTCTTGTGTGTAAGGAAAGACAGAAAAAGCAAAAACTAGCCACAGTCTAAATGCTGAAAAAATTCTGATTGCTTTCAATGAGAATAAATGAAACACAAATTTAATCCTCCCGCTGAATTCACTTTGGCTGAGTATTTGCATTTTAAAAGTAAAGGTTCCTCTCGCACATATGTGCTAGTTGTTCCCGACTCTAGGGGGCGGTGCTCATCTCCATTACAAAGTTGAAGAGCCAGCGCTGTCTGAGGATGTCTCCATGGTCATGTGGCCAGCATGACTAAATGCTGAAGGTGCACAGAACGCTGTTATCTTCCCATCAAAGTGGCCCCTATTTTTCTACTTGCATTTTTACATGCTTTTGAACTGCTAGGTTGGCAGAAGCTGGGACAAGTAATGGGAGCTCACTCCGTTACACGGCACTAGGGATTCGAACCCCCAAACTGCTGACTTTTCTGATCGACAAGCTTGGCGTCTTAGTCACTGAGCCACCACATCCCTTAATTGCATTGTTACCCCCAAACAAATCCTATTGAACAACATTAAATACTCTCAAACTCCCCACTAAACCTCACATAAGTCTCAGCTCTAAATCCTAAGCAAAATTAGCGACCATTTTCCTGAGGCTAGCTTGTGCCTCATCCCTTCAATTAAAGATATTGAGATAGATTGCACGGCTTGCTTGTGGAAATTTGTTAAGATTGATTTTCTTACTTACATTCCAAACATCACAATCCTACCGAATATAAAATGACCTTATTTTAGGATAAGCTTATTTCCCCCCCAGTCCTGATGGTTTTAATTGGGGGCTGTTTATCACAGCAGGCTACTTCAAGATGAAGAATTGTATAAACATAAAAGAAATCACCATCATTTTCAGATGAGATGTACTTCACAATACCCCCTTCCTTTTAAATATTATGTGTCTCCATGGTGATGTCATCCTGAACTAAGCTATCTAAGTGGCAACATGACCATCTCTGCTTAGGCAATTTGAATAGGAGAGATTTCCCTCTCATAAGAGGAAGAACAAAGAGCTTGATATTATATATGTCGCTTGGGAGTTCTGGAAGTTACTATCTATCACACCTGGAAGATGTCAGGCTGACAACATAGACTATACATAGTATACGCTGATGGCAAGCAAAAATTACTTGGACAAGCGAAAGGTAATTCTTGACTCACATTCGTTTAGTTACTGTTTGAATTTACAACAGCACTGAAAAAATGACTTACCAGTATGACCATTTTTCAGAAAAGATCACCTTTTGTGACCTTCTGACAAGCAATGTCCATGGGGAAACGAGATTCATTGAACGACCGTGTTCTTGACTTAATAGCTGTAGTAATTCACTTAACAATTGTGGCAAGAAAGGACATAACATGGGGAAAAACTCACTTAACAACAGTCCCGCTTAGCAACAGAAATGTTGGGCTCAATTGGGGTCATACGTTGAGGGCTATTTGTAATTGTTTATACATCTAGGAGAAAGAGATGCTTCTGCAATGATTGTTTACTACATAAACATGCACTAAACATTTACTGTCAAGGGATAACTATCAATAACAAAGGTGATTTTTTTTAGAGACAAATATCAACAACCTGTGTTAGGTTGATGACACAATCTTGATATCTGAAAATCCAAGGGATCTCTGAGGTCTAGTAATCAAAGTCAAAGAGAATCATGAAAAAAATGAGACTAAAATGAAAGATAAAGAAGATCAAACTAGCAACAACAGGAGGAACAACTAGTGTTAAAATGAAGACATTGAAGTGGTGGATAACTTATGAAATTTTAGGATCAACCATCAACAGTAAAGGAAAAAGCAGTCATGAAGTATGTTGCAGGTTAGGACAGAGCAAGGGTCCCCAACCACAAGCCTGCATCTCATAACTAGGCTGCAGCCCATTCAGAACTGAGCCACAGAAGTGGCAGCCAAGTGCACACATATACAGTATGCAGCTCTACTTACACATGCAGTGGGCAGGCAAGCACATGCGAGCAGCTCCATTTGTGCGAGCAGCAGATGTATGTGCTCGCCTCTTGCACGAATGGAGGTGCACATATGTGCCTACCCTTGCCACTCATGCAGAACTATTACACACATACACAGTCTGCAAAGCCAAAAAGGTTGGAGACCTCCGGTCCTTCCGATGCCCCCTAAAAAGTTGGCTTTTCCAGCAAGCCGGCCTGGCCTGTTAATTTTATTTAATTTTTCAAATGTGAGTGTTATATAAATTGGATTTGTTTTTTGGACTGTTTCTAATTTCCTTTTAACTTTTGTACTACGTGTTTTTTAATGCTGTACGCTGCCCTGAGTCCTTGGGAGAAGGGCGGCATATAAATCTAATAAATCCAATCCAATCCATAAAGACCTTGGAAAATATATTCAAATACTGTGATGTGTCTATATCTACAAAGATCAGAACAGCCTTCATCTTCCCTGGGAACAAAAGTTCCCTTGGGAACAAAAATTGTACTTTGAAGAAGCAGAGTTGGAAGAGTATTGACACTTTTGAACATTGCTGTTGGAGAAGACTCCTTAGAATACTGGACAGCCAAGAAAACAAAGAAATGTATCACTGAGTTAATCAATCCTTAGCTTTCCCTCAAGAACAAATGATGAGGGTTCAAAATGTCCTACTTCGGGCATGTAATAAGAAGATCTAACTCTCTGAAAAAGGCTGGAATGCTGAAAAAGATGGAAGGAAAAAATAGAAGAGGATAATCAGCAGCAAGATAGATGAATTCAATCACAGTGACAATGAATGTGTCATTGGAAGACAAGAGTAGAGACAGATTGTCATGGAGGAAATCTATCCATTGGCTGCTAGGCGTTGACAATGATTTGATGGCATGTTATTGGCTGTTACGAATTCTGAAATTGATTGAGATTCTTTATATATGCTTATGAGATTATGCTTAACCAGTAACTCATTTATTGCAATTTCAATATGGTTTTTTAAAAATTTATTTATCACAGACATTTAATTGATTATATGTTGCTGTGGTCCATTTATCTTTTTGCATGTTTTTTCATGGATATTTTAGCAGCTGATATTATGTAAAGCAGCCATCAGCCTATATGAAATCAGCACCACCCAAAATAATTAATAAACAAACAAACAAACAAATACCTTGCTGCCAAGTTGAAAGTAAACGTGTGTGTGTGTGTGTGTGTGTGTGTGTGTGTGTGTGTGTGTGTGTGTGTATGGATGGACATGCTTTGCCTTTTTCCAAGAAAGGTATTAAAAGTTTACTTTCAACTTTTTATTTATATATATAAATAAAAATAAAAATTGCTCTTGTCTTCTTTTTCTTCAAGCTTCTCTCTGGGTCAAACCTACATACACATGTTTTCTTAAAATGGTTTAGATGATTGTCAACACCTGTCTATGTGTAAAATCTTCTCTTTTTCCCCCCAGAGCAGGTGTCAGATTGAAAGTCTATGGGGAGAAAATTCAGAAAAGAACTCAATTTGTGAAGAGCTTTGTGTTTCATGGCTGGTGCTAGGAATGGCATACTGGCAGGGTACCATTGGTATTTGTATGCCAATGTTACAACTCAGGAGAGAACTGGAGGAAACAGATGCATCCAAATGTTCTCAGGAAATGTGTAAATATTGAGCCAGCTCTGATATGAGCCAAGGAAAATCTTTCCATTGCACAACAAATAAGAAATAATGCCCATTTATTGTTCAAAACAAACATTACACTATTGTGTGGAAAAACATATAGTGTTTTGGGGAATACAATCAACTCTAGATGTTTTGTTACTTGTAGCTTGGCAGTAAATCCACTCTTGCAACACTTCGAGTAGTTAGTTTCCAAAGCCAGCCAAGTTATTTTGCATCTGAGACAAAAAAAAAAATCCTCAAGAAAAATAAACACTCAGCAATTATCAACAAAATGAACCAACCCCTTTCTGCGTTTTCATGACCAAAACTGTTGCCTCAGGAAACCATCCCATTCCATTCATGATTATGGCCAGCCTTGTGGATGCCAGTGGCACCGATGGCTCTGCGATGATGCTTCATTCACTTGTACAGAATTTTCTGTCCATTTCGGAATTATTTCTTCATAATTACAGAGAAGAGTCAGTTGGGTGAAACACATTTTTCTTTTTCGCGGCCAAATGTGTCTAGTTTCAGTGCATTTCTGTGGAGAGTCATCTGAGGGAATGATGAAGGAAGCAAAGCAGGATGAAGCATGGAAAGTCATGGACATTAATTTACAGTGAAAATGATTAACACAGGTTTATGTTCCTTGCTTTGAAAACAAGCATGCTAGGAACAAGGGCACTATATTCCTAGCATGCTGAATATAGCACACTGAAAGCACTATTTGATACAAAAGACTTCATTTTTTGAGGGGGGCACTCCTGGGGTACCTTGTAGCATTACAGGTGGGTTTTGACTAGACCCATCATATGGAGAAATGATTTATATGCCCCTCTTCAGCTAATAGCTTTTGTTATTTTCATGGAGTAACAAGGGCTGAAAAATGCATCGATCACCAATTTTAGTTTTTGTTGTTGGCAATTAATATGTGCTTCTTTCAACTGTCACTTTCAAGGGAAAAAACAACAACTGTCAAATGTCATGTTTTCCTCATAATTCTGTTCCCTTCCACGTTTCTGAAAAATGCTTACCTCCAATACTGATTGAGAAACTGTGACGACTTCCCTTCATCTACATTTCACTGTTGTTGTTTTTTAAAGTTCACGTAGAAATATGCCCACCTGATTGTTTGCTCAGAACTTTTAAAACAAATTAATGTCTTGGTTAATTAATAAAATAATAGCTTTGGGGGATTAGATTCATTGCTTTACAACTTCCTGTAATGGTATAGGCTACTTCTATTCCAGTCGTGAAGTATTTTTTTTTCCTGAGGGAGAAAAAACCTGGAGCACTGATATAGGAACTTTGATCAGAAAAGGAAAGAATGTAAATTGTCCAGGATGGTATAAGGCAGTGATGGCGAACCTATGGCACGTGTGCCACAGGTGGCACGCAGAGCCATTTGTCAGGGTATGCGAGGCACTGCCCTGTCAGCTGGCCACCGCGCATGCGCGTGCTGGCCAGCTGAGTTCACTCTTTTTTAAAGCCATTTTTCACCCTCCCCAGGCTCCAGAGGCCTTATAGGAGCCTGGGGAGGGCGAAAATAACCTCCCCTGCACCCCCCACCCGGAGGCCCTCCGGAGGCTTCATGAGCTTCTCTGATGCCTTTCGGAGTGCTCAAAATGACCCTCTGAGCAAACTGGAAGTGACTTCCGGTTTGCTTGGAGGGTCGTTTTAAGTGTTCTGAAGGCTTCAGGGACCGTCCGGAGGCTTCCCTGATGCCTCCGGAGGGTGTCCGGGGGGCGGGGGGGCTGTTTTTGTCCTCCCCAGGCTCCTATAAAGCCTCTGGAGCCTGGGGAGGGCGAAAAAAGCATGTAAAATGGGGTTGGGTCGCGCCTTAGTGCACGCATGCGCACTGGTGGGTGGCGCATTGCATTATGGGTGCGGCACGCCTGCACACGACCCCCCTGCGCTCCCCCCACTTATGACACACGAGCCAAAAAAGGTTCGCCATCGCTGGTATAAGGTCTCCTGCCTTGAGCTGGACTAGAACACTTCCAACGTCCTTTCCAGCTTTTATGATTCTATGATTTGAAATAGTAGCCGTAAGTTACTGCAACAAGCAGTAAGCCTACATTTTTCACTTCCAGTTTAGCTTTTAAAAGGGACAGTAGGTGTAACTCCAAGCATTGATAAATCATCTCTGTAGCATTCCTGCCACCAAAGTGAGACTTGGCAACAGAGCCCCTGCCTGTAGTAGCAGGATCCTAGTTTCCAATGAAATACAATTTTGCTACTTACAGAGTACACCAGGCACACTTAACCCTTCTTCCCAAAAGATGAGAAGGATTGACTCTGAGCAGAAGCCTCTACTAGGGTGAGGCAGGGAGATGGTAGAGGCAAGGAATGAAATGTATGCCTTGATGTCACAAAACATGATCCAGATGACACACATGTGAGATGTTGGAATGAAAGTACAAAGGAATAAGGTCTGACTTACGACATCACCAAAAGCATCTTCCCCATTTTCCTATCATTATGGCTGTCTATCAAGGCCTGGGAACAGTGGCCAACAAATATGTCAGAACCACTTATATGCTCCACTATAAATATCTGCTTTTACCTTTCCGAAAGTTCAGATGAGAACTTTTGAAATAGGAACTTCAGTTGGCTGGTTCTGTTGGGCAAACAAAACCTAAAAGATCTGTGTCTATAATAGCTAGATAAAGCCAGGCTACCCATACGTTTTCAGTTGTGCCTTAGATTGCATTTGTACTGAAATGTCTTACCATTTAACAACAGCAGCCTCAAAAACAATATTACATCCACAGCTGTCTTTTATTCCGGCTACATTTAGATTCCAGATAAAAAATAATTTAGAAAAATAAATAAGCTTGCCCTTGCTTATTAGTCTCATCAATTAAACCGACCTTCACTGATCAAACTTGGCATCAACCAATTAATTGCCTAAAGCTGTATACCTGATTAACGCCTCTAGGCATAAAGTTTGAAAAGGAACAGCAACGTACCCAGGCTATAGCAGAAAGCATTTGCATTGAAAGAAAATACTCCTCGCATCTGGCAGTTCAAAAATTGGTGAAGCAGAACTTAGAGTCAGTCTAGAATATCTGGCAGCTGCTATTATCTTTTACTAAAACCCCTAGTAAATGAGACATCTTATGATCCTTATTCCAGTATCATACAGTTCGCAAAAAGACAGAAAACTTTTAAGACGAATTATAATACTTACGTTAATGTTTTACCTTTCCCTCCATTTCCTTGAGTCTTCCCTTCTCCTCCTCTACAGGTAAGGTAGTCCTCAACTTATAACCATTCAAGAAGAAGAGCCATAACCAAAACTATAGTCAGATAAGAGAAATCTTATCTTTTAAGGAATTCATGGTAATCAGCCTCTCTGATAAAATCTATTTTTTATGCATCTTGTCAATGGGACACGGTTTTTGCTTTCATGCTAGCACAACACGGTCTAGACTTGAGTGCGGGAAACAGAAGCTGGGAAGAAATGGTGATGGAAGACTTAGTATTATAGAAAATTGGTCCCAACTGAAAGTCTACATAATTTGGAAGGGTGAGGATTTATATTTGTCAAGAGCCAGAAGGAGACCAAAACCTCTTCATTTTTAAAAGCTATCCATCACTACATGTTTCAGATTTTAAAGAGCATGCCAACTACTTTGCTGAGAAAAAAGTACCACACTGGGTGAGGCCTTGCTAAAAACCCGTGGTAGGTTGTCATTTTTTTCAGTACAGGTTTGGGCTTGCTCCCACATATGCACAGAAGCGTCTGGGCAGGTGGGCTGAACCTCCCGCTGCCACTACTACCGGTTCAGCCAAACCGGGCCGAACCGGGAGCAACCCACCCTTGCTACAAACCCAACTTCTCCATACAAAGGAAAGCATTTATTTCTGATCTCATATTTGGATCTTCTGCTTTCCTTGGCTCTCTAAACATTTAAGACAATGAATTCAATCCAATAAAGTAGAATATTTGTAGTTTGGGATTGAAATGAGGGATCCTTGGTGATTGGTTGTTTTCTTGCAGATATAACTAGTACTGGTGATATTATCTAGTTTGGGTAATGACATGTCTGTAAGAAAACAACCAAGCTCAGAGAGCATCAAAGATCCCTCAATTCCATAATTCCTAATCAGCAAGATCGCAACATTCTATCAGATATCAAATGAGATATCAGTGTTAGATTTGGGATAGTGGCTTTGGTGGTACCATTAATCCTTCTTGTTACGTTTTGTCAACCTGGCCTTCCATTTTGAAATCGTATTTTAAAAAGGCTAAAGGTGTCAGAATGGGATTTCAACCATGGGAGAACTTTTACAATTCTATTTAAAGAAGGCAATCATATCCACAGAAGGAAAAATGTAAATCCAAAAAAGGGAGATTTTCTTTTCAGCAAAAAGGCTTGGGATTGCAGTACAAATCCCTTTCTCCATTTTCATTAACACAGATGTTCCTTTCCTTTGCATAATATTACACAATTAACCATCTGAAACTCACTGAAATGATTTCGATAACTTCAGCAGCGCCCATGGAAAGAAATTAGTTCTCTTTAAGATCCGCAGAGGTCTAAGAAAATTGTGTTGATCACCCAGCAACAACGAGAGGGATTTTTTTCTTCTTCCGTCGAACCATTATTCTTTCTTTCGAATAAATGGACAGGAGATGTTCAACCTCCTGTTACAAACAGATGGGTTTTTTAATGCCACACTTTTCTAGGTGTAAGATTTAAAATCGATATTCTCGATAACCAGCAGAAAACGAGGGCCCTGAATGCAGAACCGCTTCTCGTGGGGTTTAGTGACTTAACAGCATGTGGACTATCATAACCACCTTCTTTTCGTTATTGAAGGACAGCTCTGGAGCACTGAGGCATCAGGTATTCAAACATTTATGTAACATTGGAGGTAAAATGTCACTTGCAATCTAAACAGTTGACTTTCAGCCTACGCCATATATAAAACCTTGGGCAAGAGGAGAGGAAGGAGTTAGCAAGCCCTGGAATTCCTGACAGCTCGGGGTAATGTACTTTCTTTAGAGAGCTGCTTAATAGCTGTGAGCTGAGCAGGCGTTTACCTCATGCATTAAATTACTGGCGGCTGAGGCAATTAGAAAATCCAAACAATTACTAAGATATCACATGCCTGCCGTGTTATTGTAAACTGACAAAAGCTCTTCCTAAGTGCCGTGTGCCCTGGATTTAGGGAAACGCTGCCCTCTGGTGCAGGAAAATAAAGCAACTGCGTGCCTTTTTTTTTAAAAAAAAGTCCATTTTCCACCAGCCAATTCAGCTCAGGGGTTTCAACCCTTGGGAAGTCCTCTTTATAGGTTGAAGGTCTGGCTTCTTTTTCCTTCCTTTTCCTCAGTGATCTCCACTGAGAAGATTTCTGAATGGACAAGACCCTATTTAACTATGCAGTAAGCTACAGTATCTACGATCTTATTTGCTCTGTTAATTACATCTGGATGTAAGGAGCAAGATTCAAACACTGTCTCAATCCACACATACCACTAAGCCATGATGTGATTGCGTTTGGCTTGGTGCGCTGGGTGAACTGAGCTGGGGTTTATTCAATTAACATTGTTTATACCAATCATACTATAATGAAAAGTATGAAGCGGTGTTTATGGAAAAACTCACTTTTGTCACTGAGAACTTAGAACAAAGAACATAGAGTTGGAAGAAGACCTCAGAGGTCTTCTAGTCCAACCCCCTGCTTGAGCAGGAGATCCTATACTATTTCAGACAAATGGTTGTTCAGTCTTGCTAAAGCTATGCTACGCTATGATACATTACACACTATATTAGTAATTCAGATGGCTTTGGAGAAAAGTTATAGCTCAGTAGTAAAACTTCTGCCTTGAAAACAAAAACCCCAATTCCATCCTTAACATCTCCAAGTATCTATAGCAAAGGGTCCACCTGAAGCTACATAGTATTGCCAGTCTTTGATAACTTTGAACCAGCTCTCTGAGGTGTATGAGAAATTTTGAGTCTCACTGGATCATGTTGGCTCAGCCTCCCATCTTTCCAAGGTCGGTAAAATGATGACCCAGATTGTTGGGAGGGGGGGGCAACATGCTGATTCTGCCAACTGCTTAGAGAGGGCTGTAAACTTTCTTTTGTGTCATAATATCTGCTTTTCAGCAGTTGATCAAAATGGATTTAGGCTTGGATTCAGTTTTTTAAAAAAATTGCTTGTCATATTTTAATGCCACTAAATTGTCCTATGGAGTAAATGATTGCTTGGTTGCTATAAGGGTAGAGTTTATCTATGTTCTGACTTTTTCCAGCAGCCCATAGTGGTTTATGCTGAGATTCCTTTAATTTTATTACCATAACTGCAATTGTGTGACTAAGTTGTGCTGAGAGACAGTGACTTTCCCAAAGTCACCCCACGAGTTCCTGTGGGGTATGAGCCTACTTGACCCTAGGTTCCCCTCAGTCTCAGCCCAATATCTCACAACTACACCACACCGTTTTTCTACTTATAGTAGTTAATGCATTTGCAAGACAGACTAAATCACAGCTGAGTCTGGATTTATTCCAGAGAATTTTTTTCCATCATTCTCATGCTAACAAATACATTCTCGTAATTCTTTTTGTTCCATATGTTTTTCTTATGCTATAACTCTTCAGCTGATGAACTACAGACAGGTAAAAGCATCAGGAAGCTACTGAAGCTGTGCTGTACTTGTGAAAAAGAAGAATACTGCGTGCCTCCCACAGTTCAGAGCCCTCCACAAACCATACAACAAGCACAACTCATTGATGAGTAACATAAATGAAAACCAGCACCACGGTTGTGCAGCAAGAGGATGCAAAGCAGATACCAATTCAACTCCTGAGTTTATGTAGCTGTTGCTGTTGAAGTTGGTTGTTACTTATGTTTTCCTATCTGTTGGCCTTTTGCAAATCCATTTATGTGGAATATATTGTATGACTAAAGTATAAAGCTACTTATTTCCATTATATTAGGCAATATATTACAGAGATGGCAGTCTGTGAGCCTCCATATATTACTGGACTAAAACTCCCGGTATCACTTGCCATTGGAAATCCCGGCTGGAATTTAATCAGCATTTGGACTCTCAGAGATTCTCTATTCCTCTTGTAATGTAGAGATGCTAAAGAAATCTGCCATAGTCCTCCATGGAGTAGATCTACAAGATTCCTCCCCAAGTGAATTCCTATGCAACATCAACAACAGTATTGGTAATGTTCTGTTAGTATCCATTTCTCTTATCTAACATATGAGATTCTTCATCTACATTTAAAATACATGCACTGGGGAAATTTATTTGACAACAACTGTCCTGGAAGGACAAAAAAATACTGGAATCCCTTTGATGCTCTGCAGCATGGAACACTTTCATTTGTGCAGTTAAGTTAATATTAGTATAGTACGTGCTCCATGCTTCTCTTTCTCTCAAAAGCTACACAACAGCCTTCTATTCCAATTGCAATTTCTGTTTGATTTTCAAAGACTAAATAAGATGTTAAGAGGAAATATTCTCTGACTAGATTATTCTCTGCAGCTCCTTAAAATATGAAAGTTGGGCAGCGATAGTCTTTGTTATGGAATAAAGCTGGGTTATGTAAACTCTACTTACGATATATATAATCATGGATAAGCCAACCCTTGAAATTTCTAACAAAGTACCATGAAAAATTTATCACCCAAGTATGAGCCAAAGCTCATTTTTAACCACAGTGACAGGAGAGAAACTGAAAACGGTGATGTATGATTTTTAAGGCCAGGATGGGCTTTTTTTAAAAGACTGAGCTCTGCTCAATAGGTAAGCCAAATCTGGGAGGCATATTTGGAACACAAAATTCTTATCTGCAATAATATATGGTAGGCTGAAGAAATGTCCTTTCAAGGAATTGCTTTGAAGAAAGGTATCAGAGTTCCAAAAAAACCACCCCCAACGAAATAAAATTCGGAGGCTTGAGTTTCCTCAAAGTTCCACTTTATTAGAGATGTCATGTTGGCATATCTGGAAAAAAACGAATCTGAAAGCATCCAGGTTTTCCCACCCAGTTGAAAGTTCAAGATCCTGTCCAACATCCACAAGTTCATCACATGGTCCAATCTTCCACTGTCACAAAGACAGAGTCCATCCATCCAGTTCCGGCCAGGTGCAGAAACAAAGGATGACCTTGACTTTCTAAGAAGAATGTTATTATGACTACATATCACCCAACTCCATATAATCCCCCCTCCCAGTTTCCCACAGTAGAAAGTGTGGCAGGCTTGAAGTCCAAAAGGGAAAGATGGCTTGCAGGCATGACAAAAGATACATCATTAGAAAGAGACAAAAAACACAGAGCCTAGGTCAAAGCAGCCTCAAATACGTTGAAGCAAGCTACGGGAAAATTTAAATGGATTGTTGGTTTTGTTTTCTTTTTAAATGGCCAAAGCCTATTCAGAGTTCCTATACCTATTCAGAAATACAGGGACGCCAGGTAAATAGTTACATTCCTTAAGGCAGGGCTCATGCCAAGCTTCTTCTCCGGTAACACTGTATTGCTAATTAGGGCATACAAAACCTTTGCCAGACCAATTCTTGAATACAGCTCGTCTGCTTGGAACCCACACTGAATATCGGACATTAGTACAATTGAGTGGGTCCAGAGGTACTTCACGAGAAGAGTACTCCACTCCTCTACTCACAACAGAATCCCTTATGTCACCAGGCTCGAAATTCTGGGCTTAGACAATCTGGAACTATGCCGCCTGTGGTATGATCTAAGCACACTACACAAAATTGTTTATTACAACGTCTTACCTGTCAATGACTTCTTCAGCTTCAACGTCAATACACGGGCAAACAATTGATAGATACTCAAAGTAACCCGTTTCAAACTCGATTGCAGAAAATATGACTTCAGCAACAGAGTGGTCAATGCCTGGAATGCTCTACCTGACTTAAGTTGTTACATCCTCAAACCCCCACAGCTTCAACCTTAAACTGTCTATTGTGGACCTCACCTCATTCCCAAGTGATCTGTAAAGGGGGTGTTCATAAGCGCACCAGCGTGTCTACCGCCCCTGTCCTACTGTCCCCTTTATTTGTATTCATTTCTTTCATTCATGTCCATGTTTATATTTATACCTGCTACCTTGTACATGTTTGACAAACTAATAAATACAAATACAAATACGGAGCAATAGGCGGTCTATTTCCAGAAGTTGAGGTTTCCTGGTGCTCTGTGCACTTATGGTCTAGCCTCCTGCCTTCAAGTATGTTGGCCATGCATTTTATTTTATAGCTTCTTTTTAAGTTGGAAGAACTATCAGTGAGAAAACAGCTCTCTATTTGATGGTCTTCTATTGGAAGAACTATCCACGCTAGAGCCAATATTAAATCCAATCCAATCTATAAAAAAAATCAAATCAGATCTTTAAAACTCTTAAAGAGAAGACTTTTGTTCATTGAGTTTGTTTCTGTATATGACATACGTACTTGCACCTTTAATGCATGGACAAAGGACCTTTTCCACTGTTCTGCCTTCCCAGAAGATCGCACATGGTGAGGACAGGACAGGGAAAGAATAAAGCTTCTGAAAATAAGGCACTGCAAAGCTGTCAGCTGCTGTCATATTTCTGACTGTTATTTTGTCTGTGATAAGAAAATCCTGGGTACTGTGTGTGTAGGTATCCTATAAGCTAACATAGGTCTATTGGTAGAAATCATTTTTCTGGCAATTCAGAAATGACCACCTAAGTCTTTGTCCTGCACAAGGGTACAGATTGGGTCCCAAAGACATGGCACCACAGCAACAGTGTCACAATAAATAATGTGGCTGTCGGGATGACTGAGAAGAGGACCTTCTAAAAGCATCTCCTCCCTCAAATCTGGATCCTGCGTTGGTTTGTTAACTTGGACAGTTAGCTAGTCCAGTATCAATTCTCCTCTTTGCTTCCTTAATTAAAATCCAAAGCTGCTGCTGTCCTTGTCTCATTTCTAAGCTAACTGGCAACTCACTCTCTCTGGCACACATACACATATACAATACAGTGCCTTTCCATACCTACATTTTTTTTACTATTTCTATATCCATTACTATCTGCGTATGAAGGATTAATTAGGAATGCTTACGGTAGAGTTGAGACTATTTGAGATTTCCATTTGTGTGCGCTTGTGTGTGTGTGTGTGTGTGTGTTCCTTTATGAGGTTGTTAAATGACTGTGTTCTCACTTCCAATGGTCACTGCTTCAGTAGTCTACTAGTTTTCTCATGGGGACACTTAGGAGAAGGCAGTCAATGAAGGCAAGGGGAAATGTAATGATAAAATGTACAGCTGTGCCCTCTCTCATTCTCTCCCTCCTTTTAAGCTTTTGGAAGCATTGAGATAATAACCTAGGCTTGGGATTTAAAAAAAAGAAAAAGAAAGCAAGCCCTGAGAATTTCAGCTTGTCAAATATTCTGAAATCTGAGTAAGGCTTTTCCACCAGGACAAAGAAGTTTACGGTGCAGTTTATTCTATTATGTTAATGGAATGGTTAATTCTATTGCCATAGCAACAAAGAACAGACATAGTAAAAAGCTAAAGGTCTCCCCATAATGTCTGGTACAAGGTCTCTTTGTAAAGCTGATTTTAGTAGTTATAATAGAAGTGATCTGTGTTCTCGGTATCATCTTAAGCTTCCTTATCAACGATGCCTGCTTAGTCCACCGAATATACTTGTACCACAGAAGTGGCAGGTGCATTTGCACCTTTAATGCCTAGACAAAGGAACTTTTCCACTGTCCTGCCTTCCCAGAGGTTCTCAGCTGATGTGGAAAAAGTAAAGCTGAAAATCAGGCATTGCAAAGCTGGGACAACTGTCAGATGCTGACTGCCATATTATGTATCTCAAAATAGAGAAGAGCCTGAGAAACACACACACACACACACCCTGCAGGCTGGGAGTTCAGACATTCTATTCCCCCTCCCCACCTGAAAAGACCTTTGTTCCAATGGCCACTTGCCTCACATTCCGTTACCTCAGTTCAAACTGGCAGACGTTCCACTCCTTCACTCAGGAGCGGTCTGGGGCTCCTTACAGTACTAAACGTCGGTACCTCACCAAAGGGGAGGAAAAAAAAACAAATTTATATGGCCCCCCAACTCACAGATAGGTGACTCTGCAGGAGTCATTCATTCATTCATTCATTTTGATATGGTACCTGGTACTCTAGAAATCCTTCAGGGTTACTTGGCATGGAAATAATGGAAAGAGAGCAAATCAGATGACATAAACTAAATTTTGAGACCAAAGTCTGACTTTGAACAATAGAAAAAAAAATATAAGGCTGTTTGGGACTACCTTGTAGTTCTAGGCATGATGGTGGGAAATCTGTGGCCATTAATTTTAATAGCTATAGCCGCCATAAGCTCTTGAATGGAAGCTGGGAAGGATAATGCACCATCGCATAGCGGATGAAAAGATCTAATTCATTATCAATTTGGATCGCATCCATTTTTCTTCGAGGCCAAGATCAAATGCTGAATCAGGGAGTCCATGCAGCGCTTCTTCAAGATTATTTTGTAAAAATGCCTTTTATGCATCTTATAATTTGTCAGTGATGCGCTCTTTATATATATAAAAAGCATGTTGGGATTTTTATGTAATAGACAGTGGCATGGCAAACATAGACATCACCTGTCAGAAGTAAGCTGTTTTATTTAATGGGACGGACTTAAGGTTTCAGTATAATATTTGTGCTGAAGTGTGCGGCCTGCATCATTTGTGTTAAGTTTGGAGAGTGTGGAGTCAGCAATATTCCAGCAGAGCAGGATGTGACATTTTCAAATGTTTCTGTCAGAGGAAACAAGGGGCACTTGCTTCCTTGTCCAGGGTCACAACAGTAGGGGGAATAGTGGTGCATCCCGATTGCTATCAGATAAACAACTGCCAAAAATAAGGAAACAGTTTTATTTATTTATTTATTTATTTATTTATTTATTTATTTATTTATTTATTTATTTATTTTTTAATGAAAATATTAAAAAGTTCCCCCAGGAATTGGGGAAGTGGTTGCTGTTGAGAATAAAAGAGAGACGACTCTCTAGATAAGCTGCCTTGCATTCTTGAGGAAAAGGTAAGATAGAAATCAAACAAACAAACAAACAAATGTTTCCATTGCTTCCTATGGGCTTTCATTTATATATACTGTATAAAAAAAACATTCCCCCAGTGAATTTTATGTCGAATGAGTGGCAATCGGCATGGATGATTCACCAAGTTTCCACGTTGTGAAGTTTGTCTGCCTTTCTAAACACAGACCCAGTTAAAAAAAGCAAGCAATTTGCATTTTGAAGCTGCAAAAACATATAAACAAAACAAATTGTATCACATCAGGAGCAGTTGACTGGTTGGCCATCACAATCCTAGACCTCAACATCAGGGCAGGAGAATCAAGACTGATACTTTAGTCGTGAGACCAACTGTTTTACATCAGTAGTACTAGCACCCATTCCCTAAGTGCTTAGCCACCAATCAAAGCCATGCTATACGAGCTGGATTGAAATAAATAATAACAAAACAACACTCACAAACCAGAGAAGTCCAATTCCAGTGTTAAAACAGTCTGGCATGCTCACACCAACTCCACCTTTTGCATACTTCCACTTAAGTATACATTTATTATTCAAAGAAGCAAGAAGTACATCATTCATATTTATTATTCCAAGATGGTATTTTGATAACCAATTCTTTAAAGACGGTTGTGATATTATGGATTGTTGCATATACATGGATGTTTTTTTAAGCCAAACAAGTTTAACTAAGAGTTTGTCTTCATTTGCTAAAAATAAATCTAACACTCCATTTTAATTATTGAATTATACTTATAAATTGCTCCCTAGTTTTAAAGCATAACTTAATTGGCATACAATACTCTGACAAGTTACAGAGTTGGTCCTTTTTTATTTTTAGGAAGTTATTTTGAATATGATATTGAAAACGATCCTATTTTTTTTATTTCTCAAGAAAAAAATGAGAACACTTCTCTGGATTGAAATTAGATTTTTAAGGACTAAAAAACCTCGCAAATCACTGGTAACTAAAGACAGGTTGCCAGAGAAAGGGTGAAAGGGAGAAAATAGGTCAAAGAATGTCATATTTAGTTGTTTTATTTCATTACTTATGGAAATGAATACTGCTTGAAGAATACAAAACCCCATGAAGCCAACAAGTTACTAGTAAGAATTTTGAAGGATAAGAAGAGATGTTATAATTGCTTAAACACAGCCTACATTTTTTAAAAACAAATTGAATTATAATTTCAACAATTTCAGAATTTTATCATTTGTAACTCCTGGTAATTATTATCTGGTTTCTATGCTTCTTTCATTTTGATTTTATGTTGATTAAAAGTTGACATTATTTCCAAGGAAACTTTGGTAGGTTAGAGAAAACTGCAATTTTCTAACCAATGCACTCTAGTATTTTCTATATAGTACGTATCAATAATTGGAATAGGTGTAGCTTAGGAGGGTGCATAAGTCCAGGGGTGGTATACACTTACCTTCCCTACTGGTTCACATGTGAACGTGCATGTGAGATCTTTCCACGCATGCACATTTGTTGAAAAAAAGGCCTAAATAGGGTGCCATAAAGCCGTGCGCAGATGGGCAGAGCCACCCGCGATTTCTGATACCGGTTCGGGCGATCTGGTCCAAACCATTAGAATACCGGTTCTGCATAAGTCCTATATATCTAGGGCATTTTCATATAGCTCTGTGCCATTATTGATAGCTCTTATAACACTTAGCAGGCCCTTCTTAGATTGCTTCAAAATGAACATTAACATCATTTTATATTTGGCTCTGCAGCCTATTCAATTAAAGAAAAGATCTGCACATCAAAAAGTACAAAATTGCCATACAGTTTTATAGCTAAACCAAAACAATGGAAATTTTTTAAATTCCTCCTGCTCAACCAACTAATGCAAATGTGACTCATTTAATTTTATACTTTTTCAGTTTGGACAAAATGTCTACTTTTTTTCTGCATTTATGCTGATTGATAAGGCAAATGTTTATTTTCTGATTTATTTTATTATTTTGATTACACTCATTTCGCCCACCACCCAGAAAGACAAAATAGAATATAAGTTCATAAACAAAACACTTTCCTATGCTTACAATTTAAAAAGAACAGGCAGAAGGAAAAGGGCTGGAGAGGGGAATGAAAGCATCAGATGGCTTAGAGAAATTGCCAATCTTTGCTCAAAAATATTGCTCACAATGTGTCTTTTAAAAGCTCGAACTGTTAAAGGTTATGTGTAAAAGTACATTGGCTGTCTGTTTTTGAAAATGATATTAAATGAAAAGAAAAAGGCAGCATTTCTTTTAGTCACCATCAAAACCTGAGTAACTGGTTTAACAAGAGAGCTATATATAGGATTTTGAGTTTTAACTTCTACCAAATAGTCAACCATTCCCTTCATAAATCAGCACATGCCAGTCAAAATTTTGTAATCGTTTGTGCTGAAGTAGGCACAACTGAATTCAGCAGCAATTCATTGATATGGGATCATATCATTGTGACCTTTTGGCAGGGGTGTCAAGCTCAAGGCCCGTGGTTAGATGCGGCCAGGCCTGGAAATAGTAAAGGATTGGTTCGCAGTGCCTCTGCAGCCAAAACAGGCACGGGGAGGGGGGGCGCCTACTCCCCTGCAGCCCGTTTTCGGCCTGGACAGCATCCTGCAGCACAGTCTATGAAAATACTCTACATCAGTGATGGCGAACCTTTTTCGCCTCGGGTGCCAAAAGCACATACGTGCGCGTTATCACACGAACTCGAGTGCTGACCCACATAACGTAATGTCCCCGCTCACTTGTGTGGACCGTGCATTTTTGCACAAGGCTTCCTCGCCACTCCCTGCTCTGGCTGCTTCCCCTTGGCTAACACCCAGTGAGGGGAGAAGTTGCTCTGCTACTAACGGGCAGAGATTGGGGTGGGGGTGGGGGTATGCTCAAGTGTGCTCCTGTGTCAAAAAACCTTCCCTTATCATTCTCCTGTGTAAAGATTGGGCCCTTTTTACAATGGCAGGTGTGAGTCCAGTTGCTAAATTCTCCCCTTCTATTAAAGAGGATCCTGGGCACTACAGTCAATAGACAAATGAGGAAGGGAGCTGCTGGCACAGGGGAAAGAAAAGCAGCAAGAAAAGAAGAAAAAGCAGCTTTTCCCCCTCAAGGTGGCTGCTCTGTTTCCCCTCCTCCCCCGTGCTAGCCCAGAGGATCCTGCCTGGTCCCTGCAATCCAAAGGGAAATGAGGAAGAGACCAATCTGCATGAGGGAAAGACAAGTAGCAAGGAAATAAGGAAAAGCAGCTTTTCCCCCCTCAAGGTGGCTGCTCTGTTGCCCTTTTCTCCATTTCAGCACCACTCCATGGAGCCTGTCCCACCCCTCATCGCCCAGGTCCTCGCTTCTCCCAAGCATTTCTTTGCCTATTTAATTTCCCCTCCGTAGCATTTTTCCATCGTGTTTCTTGCCGTTTTGGACAGGAAAACAAAGTTTGTGGGACTAAAAAAAAACTCCTTTCAATCAATCAATTCCAACTTTGCGAGATCTCTTCCCCCTCCCCAAGTTGTAATTGATTGAAGTTTTGTTTTAGTCCCACAAACTTTGTTTCTCTGCACACGATGGCAAGAAACGCGATGGAGCTGGAAATCAGGTAGGCAAAGAAATGTTTGGGAGAAGCGAGGACCTGGGCGATGGTGGGTGGGGCAACCTCGATGCCCTAGCACTGAAATGGAGAAAAGGGCAACAGCAGCCACGTTGAGTGAAAGAAGCCTCTTTTCTTCTTTCCTTACTGCTTGTCTTTCCCCCCTGCTGGCAGCTCTCCTCATTTCCCTGTGGATTCAAGCGATCGGGTAGGATCCTTTTTAGTAGCAGGGGGGAGGGGGGAACACAGCAGGCAGCAGGGGGGAAAGACAAGCGGCAAGAAAAGAGGCTTCTGTCACTAGTGCTGGCAGCTCTCTCCTTTCCCTGTGGATTCAAGCGATCGGGCAGGATCCTTTTTAGTAGCAGAGGGGAGGGGGGAACACAGCAGGCAGCACGAGTGAAAGAAGCCTCTTTCCTTGCCGCTTGTCTCCCCCGTGCTGGCAGCTCTCTCAGTGATCGGGCAGGATCCTTTTTAGTATCAGGGGGGAGGGGGGGAACAGAGCAGCCAGCAGGAGTGAAAGAAGCCTCTTTCCTTGCCGCTTGTCTTTCCCCGTTCCAGCAGCTCTCTTTGCATTGGGCTGTTTTTCGCCCTTTGGAGGCTTCAGGGAATCCCCTGGAGATTAAAAAAAACTATCGAAAATCAGCTGGCCAGCAGGTGCATGCGCACTGGAGCTGACAGGGCAATGCCTCGCGTGCCGTCAGAAATGGCTCTGCGTGCCGCCTGTGGCACGCATGCCATAGGTTCTCCATCACGGCTCTACATTATTACAGAAAATATAAATAAAATACTTTTTAACCCGAGTCATTTAAATATGATGGGCAAAGACGGAATCCAAAGAATAAAGGCTTTATCAGAAATGTTATTGGGTCTTAGATATTTTCAGGAAACTGCAAATCCCAATCTTTATACTTTTGAGGTCCATGTAAGTTATAGAATATATTTATATAAATAGTGGCAGTTATTTCATCTAGAGGTGATATCGTTTGGACACATTTGTTTGTTAATGAAGAAGGGAAAGCAGTTTTAAATGTTATGCTAGTGCTAAAGGTATTGCTAGCAGTGAGATAGCTTGCAAGCTGAGGAGTGAAACCAGGTATGTTGTGAATCAAATCCGTCTGAGAAAATACTGGGTTTGACTGTTTTAGCTTACTTACCAGATTAAAGATGATGCAGCGGTGATGTGAACTGAAAGCCATCCATCTCTTTCTCTCACAAGTACAAATAGTCCTTTTGGAACTTCTATATGTGTTTCTCAACCTTTAAGATGGGTGGACTTCAACTCCCCAGCTGGTGAATTCTGGGAGTTGAAGTCCAAGCATCTGAAAAGTCAACAAGATTGAGAAACATTGTTTTATACTACTAAAACTCTTGTTGTCATGACCTTTAATTGGGCAAACGGTGTACCATAGAGTAACAATTTTGGAACTAAGGTACTTCAAATGGGATAATTTACAAAATCCATTATCCACAAAATGAAATTTGGGATAAGTTGTGGCTACTTCAGTGTTACTGCCTGCTGCTGTGCTGTTGCTTGATCTTAATATGTCATTTGTTAAAACAGTTTAAAACAGTTATTTCTCTGTAATATTTAGTGTTATGTGTTAGGGTTTCATTTCATATGAAAAAAATAACAGATAACACCCCTCCCAAAAAAACCCCTCCACCCCACCAACCAAGACCAAAACAAAACCAGCATAAATGAAATTCCAAATTATTTTAAACAGAAACAGGTTACACATTTGACTTTACTTAACAATCAACAGTTCTTTGCAATGCTCTGACATGAACAATCCTCTCAAATATATATATAGCAATCCTATTTTTGAGATAATTGAAGAACAATAGATAGTGTAATTGTCATGCTTGGTATGGAAAGATGAGAATATCACCGCCACAAAACAATCCAGGATCAATTCTGCTTTTCCTGCGTAATAGTAATGCTTTGAATTGGGTTGTATGTGCACAGCAATTCCTCTATCAAATTTTTAAAAATCTGCAGAGCTCTTTTTGATAGTGGGTTAATGAAAAACATTTTCTTTATTATTATGAAGTTCATTCTTTGCTACAAGCCCAGCTTCATCAATATAAAATGATTGGGTTATATATGACTGTTTGATAGCAAGTGATCAAAAAGGAGAGAGCTAGTTCTGGAGAACATGAAGCTTATTACATATAAAATGCAAATTGGCTTGCTATTTTTTTTTATATATAAAACACACACACAAAATGCAGAGGAAAAACACGTTTTAAAACAAGTTGTATAATGTTCTTTAATTCTGATTTATTTATAACTATGCAAATATATTGAAATTTGAACGCAAGCATTATTTAATATGCACAATCAAAGTTTTGCATTTCAGTTGATAGCAAAGAGCACAGAGAAATGGATACATTATTTGCTATTTTAAATATTGAACAACATATGGTTCTCTTGGAGCTTCTTTGGGATAGAATAGTTAGCAAAGTATTAGTACAAGAAAACACCCAACTGAGAATGAGAAATAAGTCGATGGTAACATGCTGTTTCAGAATGGTGGAAAATCCTTATCTTGGTTTTATTGTAAACAAACATGTTTCTATTTTGAATGTTTATTACACATTTTTTAAAAACATATGGCATTGATATGCTAACAATTATTTACCTTACATTTTGCCATTTAAAATGCTTGCATATAGAAGATGTGGCTAGTAATATTTTCATGTAAGCAAAAAGTTATTAAAACACTTATATGGTTTCCGAATGTTTACATATTTCTACTGTATTTCTTCTTGTGTGAGAACATATTGTTTGATCCAACATTATATACATGATCTTTGGGTTAGAAGATAGGATTTTTTTTCAAAACCACTCTTGCTGTAGTAGTAGTAGTACAGGATGAGGAGAAATCCATTCTACTAGTGATTTTTCTTTGTCTGCTGGATAGCAAGTATTTCAGTTGCTATCTGCGGCTGAGTCTTTGCGTACTTCCCACTAGTCCTTTCCACCCCGATGTATTCCTATTTTGAGAACACACAATAAAGGAGAATATTTGTGGCTCAGGGTTGAAATAAGGCATCCTGGGTGCTCTCTGAGCTCATTGGTTTTCTTGCAGACATTTCATTACCCAACTAGGTAACATCATCAGTGCTAGTCAGTCTACCTAGTCACTCCCTTTTTACAACCCTGTAATCCGGATGCCACGTTAGGGTAATGAAACATCTGCAAGAAAACAAGCAAGCTCAAAGAGCACTAAGGACCACCAGCCCAAGAATGCACAATAACGTGTTTGGTTATCCCTAAGAAGTGTCAGGTGGGAAGATTGTTAAAGAGATCTAGAACCTAGAACCAAGGAGAAACAGCTTGTCTCCTGGAGTTTTCAAGAAGAGACTGGAGAGCCATTTGTTAGGAATATATAGGGCCTCCAGCTTGAGCAGAGAGTTGAACTAGAAGACTTCCAACATCCCTTCCCATCCTATTCTTTATATTTATATATATATATATATATATATATATATATATATATATATATATATATATATATATATATATATATATATATAATTTTTTTATTTTCAAAACAAACGCAAAATCTTCCTTCTTTACATACTGTAGAAAGTGTATCAGTTGGTTACAAAAGGCTTTCGTGCATCTCTTCCGCAGTCATCAAGCATAATTCATATTAAGTTAAGTATTTTAACTCAGATATTTATACATGTTACCATCATCATACCTCCATTTTCATCTGACTATAATTGTTTAAACGTCCTTCATCATAAAATATACCAAGATTTAATACATAACCACATACTGGCATTTCATTTACTATTTCTAAAATCCTCCAATAACATTGAATCCTTATGTCCTATTCTAGCTAAACATCCATAATATTTAGTAACAAAATTTTCTAATCCTCCTTTCCAAATCACTGTTTACAATTTACATCCAGTTTCCTTATGTTGTACCCATATATATATGTTATCATTAATCTTCCTTTATTTGACTATATCCTGTATCATAACATTTCCCCCCTATTAATCAAGACTTAACTGAATCTAACTTAATTCTTTTTTTATTAACCTTTATATATAATCCAAAAGGATTTCTAATCTTCCTTTCATGGATACCATTCAATATTCATATCCAATTATTACTTATCATAACACTACACATTGTATACTGTACATTATTATCATTATCAATTATTTATTTAACTATACCTATTGTTACTAAATTTCACTAAGTTTAACTAGTTTTAAATTATACACTTCCATTTATCAACCTGTATCTTTCCAGTACCAAAACAGTCTCATGTCTTCTGCCATTTGTGGTGTCAGTCCTCTAATCATCTCCTTAATCAAATTTGTATGGACTCCTCTTAGCAACTCCTTGCTTATAAAATCTCTCATATAATTTCGATTCCCTTCTTCTGTTTCCTTAATCATCTTATCTTTAATTGTCAGTACTGTTATCAATGATGTTGCTAATAAAATTTCTCTCTTTAAATCCATAAATTCTTTTGTTTCTTCTTCTTCTGTGTCTTGCCATCTGGGGTAGAGTTCCCCTCCATTTAATTCCTCTTTCAATATTCCACTCTTTCCATTTCCAGAAACAAACCAATCACCATAAATATCAGCAGATTTAATTTCTTTATGGTCAGTTTCCTCTTTGGTTTTTAGGATTCTAGCCTCTACTTTTTCCGCTTGATAAACAACTCCAACTTCTTCATCATATTTTACTGTTAGATGCTCTAAGTCTTCCAACTTCTTCTCCATCCTCTCAAATGTGTTTGATAATTTCTGAATTTCTAAGAATATTTTTGCAGGCTTAAAGTTTCTTTCTGCTGTTGAAGTTGTGCCATTATCTCCAGCTAACAAACACTGCTGCTCTAGTTTGGAAGGTTCTTACAAGATTAAGCATAGAAAATAAAGTTTTATTTTCACTTTTCTCTGGTTAAAGCTATACTTCAAAGGGACATCTGGGGGGGTGTGTTCTGTTAAGATACAGCCTGTTGTACCTTAAAATGGCTTCTACTGTACAGTACAGTGGAGTTGCCATGGTAACGGCTTCACATTACCCCACACGGGGGCTCCCTCTGGTAAGGGGGAACATACAACATTAGAAATTATGTTTGGTCCGGACATTTTCAACAAGGCTTTGATTATTTTTGAGGACAAACATATGGCTTCTGGGGGCACAGGGAAAACATTTGTAATTAATTTAATTGTTGCTGAAATTAGGGCTTTTCCTGCCTAATACAGGATTAGGATAAATAAATACCCAGGCAACACCAGGTTATCAGCTAATTACCTATATTTATTGGGACCTCAACTCATTCTTTCTCCAACAATTTGTGGAACTTTCATTTAGGCATAGTGAAGCCCAGGAGTGAAATGGACTTGGTATTTGAAAAATATATAGTAGATGCCATTCATTGTCAGATACTATCTGTGGCAACCAAAAAGCCTGTATCTTCTGAGCCTCACCCATCCATGTATGCTGAAAGAACCACATTATTTTATCCTGCACTGTGTGTATGAATGGTAGCAAACAAAGAAAATGTTGAAGTAATTGCCTTCGGTCCTCTCCTAGTGCCTCAAGAATAATTTCATTTTGCCAACATCACAGTGATGCCACAAAAAATGTCCTATATTTACATGTGAAAGATTAGAATTAATAGATAGGGACTGGAAGTTCATTAACAGAACAACAACAACAAAAATTGTGCTACCAACTGAAAACATCAAATGACAAAAGTGCACTGTATTTGCACATTTGATTTTTAATGCCTAGTCAGAGGTAGCATTTAGGGAGAAGTAGAATTTAGTGAGAACTAGAGTAATAGACCAGCAGATGCTGCCACTATCAAAACTGATTAATTGTTCAGGAATAGCAGTTTAACCCTCTTTTTATATCTTTCTGTAAAAGCATCCCCCCCCCCGCATGATATACAATCCTTTGTTTGTGTGTTATATAGTTAATTACATCTTCTAAAACCAGTTTTAAAAGGAAATGAAATGTGTAATTACCCAATGTTTCCATGGTAACAAAGTTTGTCCATGTGTTAGGGTTTACATGATTACGAAAAGTTTCTTGAATTTCATTCCATTGTTACAGGGAAGAAAAATTAAAACTCAGATCATCAGAACATGTACAGATTTTGTGAAAGAGAGAGAGAAAGAAGAAAGTTATGCATCTTATAAAAGGCAAAGCCAAATCACATCCAGCAAACTAACTTGTTATCTGTCTGAAGATCAGAAAGGGAAAGAGATGGGAAATAAACTGAAAAATTCAGCCTGTTTTATTTATCTAATTAGTGTATTAGGTTCCTTTCCTCTCCTCTTCCTTTTCTCCTCCCCTTCCCCCTTTCCTCCCTCCCTCTTTTCCCCTCTTTCTTTCCCTCTTTCCTTCTTTTTGCTAGAATGTACTGGACTCGCTGGTACTAATTAGAAAGCAAATCAATAGAATCAAGCAAATATAAGTTTCCCTTTAACTGTTGGTCTGATCTGCTCAGCACACGGGGATCACAGCTAAGGGCAGGCCTCTCTTTGCTTCATAAGGTGTTGTCCTGGAAACCATTCGGATGCAGTCAATAATAGGGCAGATACTGAGACACAGAGTGCAGCCTGTACAACTGTCAGCAACAGTGGGCAGGTGGGTTTCTGGATCAAATTGTATAGCCTGGAAAGCAGAAATAAACAGCATTGATGTCACTCACAGAAAAGGTCAAAAACAACCCCATTTTTAGCATCTACATTTCCTGTAGTTGAGGTGCTTGGAGAAATCTTTGTTTGGTACCGCATTGCAGCTACAGTAACAGTTTCAATCGCTAGGAAAACAACATTTCCTAAAATTATGTGAAATATTGAGGTAAATCGGGCTCTGGGAGAAATCTCTTTTCTTCCTTTCGTCCTTATTCTCCTTCTTATGTCCTCAGTGGAGTTTCGAACAAAATCAAGCTTCAGCACAAGTTGGTCAAGTTTCACAGAAAATATCTGTGCCTTTGAAAAGTAAATTCTTCACAGCATACTGATGTACTGGCATTATTGCAACACAAAGGTTCCACACTAGTGGGGAGAGTGGGAAAAGCCATTCCTCCCCTTTCCTCATTATTGCTGCTGTCATTATTTCAAGTATATGACATATAAAAGCATTTACAACACTAAGTAAGTAGGTAAGTAAGTAAGAGATGAGTTTTCCTATGAGAAGATTGAGCTGGGCAAATATTTTACACTTGTGCGAACAATGTAATGAGAAAGGGCTGTGCAAGCACCTGGGTGCATCAACAGCCTAGAAATGCTTTCCGAATAGTCATGGCAGTGGTGGGTTCCGGATCCAATTGCAACCAGTACGGTGCAACGGGGCCTGGCGTCCACCACATGAACGTGCACAGCGCACACATGCATATTTACTGTCCGCGATGCTCCGCAATGCTCCAGCTGCTCGGCAGAGCATCGCACAGGTGCCATACACTTCATATGCGTGTGCAGAAGCTCCGAAGAGCTCAAATACAGGTAAGGACAGCGGGCGGGCAGGTGGGTCTTCCGGAGCGCCATACCGGAACGGTACCCGGTGCTCCCGGCAGGCACTGGTAGGCTCATACTGGGGCATACTGGTCATAATCCACCACTGAGTCCTGGACATCTTGAAGAAGACACTGCTTTAAGAAGCAAAAAAGGTGTTTTGCTTGTGCTCCTGCTCATATTGCAGAATCTCTCTCAACGGGTTTGTGTAGCCTTCTCCCCCCCTCCCCCCAATGCCTTTCAGTCGGTGTTAGGTCCTAGAAGCTGCCGGGACAAGTTTCTGCATTTTTCTTGGCAAGATTTCAGAAGTGGTTTGCCATTACCGGCTTCCTAGAACTGAGAAAGTATGACTGGCTCAAGATCATTTAGCTGGCTTTCTGCCTCCATAGCTGAAAGTCATAATCTTCTGGTTTCTAGCCTGCTGCCTTAGTCGCTACACTAAACTGTATAGGCTATAAGATATCCTAAATCTAACTCTGCTTTGTGATGTAGGTAACGCCACAAGTTGTAAACTGGAGTCAATACTACCAACAATGAATTTTCTTGCATAATGTATATCTTTTCAAAGTGCCTACACAGAAACTCTTGCAAAAACTTTAATGTTCACCTAAAGCCATGCTATGTCAGTTTTTGTGGCCTGCTTCTGTAGATCCAGAGACTGCAGTTTACTTTTCAAAAAGTTTCTTTACTTCATGTGTTTGTGTAGGCCGAGGGAATGTGCTTCCCAATGCAGCAGTTTTTATTCTTCTTACGTGGGGTTGGAAAAGCTCCAGTGGGCTACTTGCCTAGTTTGTTCCAGACAAAGGTGAGAGGACAAATAGCTCATAGATCTTCCTTAAAGATGGAAGCACCAATTTAAATGCTTCCTATGGTAGTTTCCTGCTAAACTAACCATGTTATCACGGACCACATACTGACTCTAGAAACCTGCAGGTAAATCCAGAAACAGCACAAACAGTTGGAACAGAAGGCTGGGTATTCAGGCATATCTCTCGCCTCTTTACCATCAGCAGAGAAAAATTAACAAAATACAAAGCAACCTTCAAAGCAGCACTTTTAATGAAGAATCCTCAAGGCTCACCATTTGTTGGGTGAATGATGTAGAAGGTGAATAATGAGAGAGAAGCTACAGTACAAAAAGTACAACTTGAAATGGACCAGTGAGTCTTCCCTCGTGACTAGTCTCCTGAATACCCTTGTTAATCAACAAATTATTCTTTTCCAGCAATCCGTGCCCACAGCTCCAGGCCTCGGCTGGAAAATGCAACTAATGGCCACACTTTTTGTGATAGTCCTATTCCATTGCTAAAAATAAAACAGCACCAGAACATTATTGCTGTTGCAAGCAAACTAAATTATTTCAGCGCTGTCACCGTAACGTATTATAGGACACTTTTATTAGGCTATGATATCTTTGATAGCAGCACTCTGCAAGAAGAAAAAAAACCTCAATGCTGGTATCTGTTTTTTTTAATCATTGATTCCTAGAGGATTTTTTTATTTTTTGTTTTGTAAATCTTTTTTTTTTAAGTGTGTCTTCATTTGCATAAATTCTTTTCCTGACAATATTATGTGGACTGAAGGCTGGAGCAGACTTCAGACTGCACGCGAGAGAACATATGCATCTGTCATTCGGGGGCAGTTGCATAGGTGTTCCTTTTATATGTCAGTGAATTTTAATGTTTCATGCTTGGGTCTGCCTTGCCCTCCCCCACCTCCTAGTAGGAAGTCAGAACCAATCAGCACGCAGGATGCGCACCTCCGCACAACACACAGTTGAGATTTGGGGGGAGGGGATTGCATCAGCCCATTTGCAGTCTCCGCTTACTCATCAACCCCTTCGTGGCGTAGGTATGCAGTGATACCTATGGGCAATTGCAGGCAACCCTAAATCAACCCTGTTCTGTTCCATGCCTCTTCTGTAATCTCTGATAATCTAAAAATGAACTTTGCAATAATAATAATAATAATAATGATTGGTGCTTGTGGCAGAGGTGGTATTCAGCCAGTTCTGAGAGGTTCTGGAGAACAGGTAATGGAAATTTTGAGTAGTTCGGAGAACCAGCAAATAGGCTGGTCCTGCCCCCACTGCTTCCCAGCTGATATTCTTTTGTTGCCCTGAACAGGAGAACGGAGCTGGAAAACAGGTTAGTGGGGTGGGGAGAGAATGGGGATTTTGCAGCAATCTTCCCCCAGGAATGGGGAGGGAATGGGGATTTTGTAGTATCCTTCCCCTGCCACGCCTACACAGCCATGCCCACAAAGCCACACCATGTCCACAAAGCCATGCCCACAGAACCAGTAGTAAAAATATTTGAACCCCACCACCAGCTTGTGGATATTGTGTGGAATATTTGCCTTGCAAAAACAATGGACGATTGATGCCGCAGCAATCATGAGGCTGTGCCAATGCAAACAGAATCGCACTAAGAGGAAGGGAGGAAGGGGGACATCCTTGCTTCTTAGGGATGTTTCAGGGAAACCTCTGAAAATTGGGAGCTAACTCATACTGAAATTGGAATTAAAACTTGATTGCCCATTACAATGCTGAACTCCAGTACTTTTTTTTTTACTTTAAATGTTATTTGTGTGTCTAGTATATTTCTGATGATTTAATCTTTTCTATCTACGATAAAAGAAATGTCTTCTAAGTATTTTGGACACAATTCCTGAGAATTGGCTCTGGGGCCTTGGCCAGTTGCAGTTCTACACCAGGTTGTCTGAACTAGTAAATGCAAGAACATAAACATGAGATGAAATGGGGAGGGGTGGCGAAGACCTGTTCTGTGTCCATTTATTTCTCATTTTCACTAAGCATTCTAGACTGAAATAGATGGTTACTCATCCAAATCTTCCTAATGTGATAAATTTCTTAAAATATGCGCACCCCTTGTCAAAGCAGGCAGCCTTTATTAGTTTGGCTGCAGACATGATACACTTTAATCAAGTGGAATAGATCAAAGAGAACAATTTGTTAAATGCACAAAATGTGAATGTGGGTTTTCTTTATTAGTTCAGATTGGTGTCTGCACCATTCCTCCCAGCCTTGTTTTTCTCAGCACCGTCTTAGTATATTTGCTTAATTTGTAAGGGATCATGAATGTATAACTTATCTTAGCTCATAGCATGTGGACTCCCAGCAGAAGTCTGAAATATTTGAGAACCATTTTTCAATCATCCCTAACCAACTCATGTTTCATGTATTTCCCAATGACAGTGTACTGCTTAAATAGAATAGAATATAATTCTTTATTGGCCAAGTGTGATTGGACACACAAGGAAATTGGAGTCAGTTGTAGGGGACTTGGCTGTTGTTTGTTGTATCTGACATGGAGAGGGTGGTAATAGTTGACAGTGGTTTCCTCTCAAACCTACATTAAAAATATGTACTGCTTGTTCTCTGGTATTTCATCTCCTTTATTATTTTATGAAGAATCACTTTAAGCTTACAAAATTCTAGGAATCCAGTAATTCCTATTAAAAACAACAAGAATGGGAATTACTGAACTCTATCTTGCCAGACTCAATTGTGTCCTCCAGAAATTTTTGCTGTTATAGTACGTCAAGGAGGCAGAATACATTTTTGTATGGGCAAAACAAACCTTGGAAATTCATTATGTTCAACAACAGCAACATTAAACTGCCTTGCTAAGTGTTTCATTATTATTTCTGTTTGTCTGTATATGGTGACCCGATCCCATCTTGTTTAACTCAATAAATAAAATTAACTTCTTGCATTATTTATTAAATGAAGTCTTTGTGTTATTTATTAAGTTTCTAGCATATTTTATTTTCACACCATCTCTTTTGAGCTTCTTGGTAGGTCCATTGGAAATGTTAGTTACTATTGTTGAGTCCAATATAAAATTATAACTTTGAATCTAACATTTGATTCCTTTATATTAAGTTAATTCTTGTTCATCTATATGTTTGCATTTCTGTATGAGTCTCTAAATTGTATGTACACATATATAGTGTGTGCAAATTATATGTTACACAAACATAATGAATCAATATATTGTATATTAAACTGGGGTTATCCTATCATCAGTTAGGAGTTAAAGAGATTTCTTAGATCCCAACATCAGATCACTACTAATACAAACATGGATATGGCTTCCTGCTCTACTATAGATTTGGATGTGGTCACTGAAACAATTAAATCTAATTGAATTTTATGTATTTAAATAGATTCTCCAGTGTGTCCCTGCCAACATAATTTTTTTCCTCCAACATAATCTGGAAGTATCTTGTCTTCAACAGTATTCTGCATCATGTAATGCTGGGAGAAACATGGCGGCTTAGCAATAGATGATATGCAAGAAGAACACTGAAGGGGGAAGGAAGAGAGAGAGAAAGAACGAGTGTGTGTGTGTGTGTGTGTGTGTGTGTGTGTGTGTGAGAGAGAGAGAGAGAGAGAGAGAAATCACGAACAGAGAGCACACTGTGTATATCAAGTCTCTAAGAAACCTGCTTTATTGACAACCTCTGCGAATAGATCAGACATGGTTCCTGCAGTCTATACCTGGGAGTGTGCCAATGTTAATTTCCAGTATCTTGTAAATCTACTTTTCCCATCTGCCCGTCAAGAGACAGTGGAATCCTTCTGCCTCAGCAGCAGAAAGACAACTCACAGTGCCTTTTTTTGCTAATTACAGCTGTGTTCTTACCTGGTAGCCAGAATCATTACAGGTCATGTAGCATTTGCCACAGTTGATACACATTTCCTCATCAATCAGAGCCACAACTTGTTCGGTACTACTGAGCTCTCCATATGTTCCAATATACTGCAGTGCTTTTCCAATTACATCCTGGGGGGGAGGGGAAGGGAGACGGAGACAGGAAGCAAAAAAAGAAAAAGAAAAAAAAAGAGAGGAAAACATTACTGAAATATCCAGGGTTGTTTCATGCCAAAGAGGAGCCCTTGAGAGCATGATTCCTTGGGATGTTGTTTTTCAGTGCTATGGCAATGTTGGGAATGAGGGCACAAGTCAAAAGCATTTGAAACCCAGGACCCTGCAAAGTATGGCTCGTAGGTATTGATATATAAGCAATTCCAATATCATTAGAGCTGCTAAAAACAAACAAACAACCACCAAGCCACACATCAAAAAAGAATCAGATCTGTGCGCATACACTAATTATTCTCAGTGACCATTGTTTGGTGCAACAGGAAGGGAAAAGAATGGGAAAGAAGAGATGTGTTGTGACACACACACGCAGTGTGCCTATCCACGGCTGCTGTTCATTAGCACACCTCTGAGAATTCATTATGAGACAAGGAAAAGGCTGTATTAAACAACAGGGAACCAAAATGCAGCCATTGGAAAGAATATGCAAATGGCTTGATAAACTAACACATATTATTGCAATCATCGTTTTTTTTTAAAAAAACGGTTGACCCAATTGTGCAGTTCCTGTTTTCAAGAGGGCAGGCTGCACTTTAGTGCTGGAAAGATTATTTTACTGATTGTAGAATAAGTCCAAGAATCTGCTTAGGAGAAATGTTTGGGGTTCTTTTTTTTAAAAAAAGAAGTCATCCATTCGTTCTTAAAGGATAAATCTTTAAAAGATTGGAGTAATTAGTCAGTCACCAACTTGCTCAAGCAGAGTGGCATCTGCCTGATTTTTCACAGGTAATCAGACATAACGAGGCTGTGTTAGGGAAAGGGATGTAGCTAAGGGCTAAAGCACATGTTTGTACAGAGAAGGTCTTGAGTTCAGCATCACATAGGCTGTGTGTTGAATTATTTTGAGGGGACAGCACATTTACACTGTTATACAAGCTGTATACTCACTACTTTACATTGTTAGCTAAGTGTCATTTCTTCAGTATTGTCACATGAAAAGATATACATTGGATGGAGTTGATGGACACTGAGGTCCTAAACAATGTAGTGTGATCAGGAGGCACCAAACTACATTCATTTTTGTGTAATTTGGTCTGCTGCAGTAGTTGTTGCCACCTGCCATCTTTGTCAGGTGGCAGCTACTGCTGCCATCCACCATCATTGTTGAAATAGAGGTTTTATTCCATGCATTATTTATTCCCATAATTTTTGACACTTCGTTTAATGCTTACAGATCTACAGCTTTGTTTGGTTTTAAAGGGTTTGAGGAGATTTACTTTCTTTGTATTGAAAGTAGCAGGTAAACAAGTTATGTAGCTATAATAACAACAAAAGGAACAGAAAATGCTTTGTAGGTGCACTCTTTTATTGCCTTCTAATCCTCCTCAGAGCATTCTCCTTGGATTAGTAAAGAAGCTCCAGGAATAAAATAGCATATGCACTGAGATTAGTTTGCTGCATCTCTTTTTCTTGCGTTCTTTCTCTCTCCTAAACTATCTCTTTTTGAGCGTCAGCTAAAAGGCAGAAATTGTAAGATGGCACCGTGGAACTTCTTTGCCTTATCTTGTTTTCCTCTGGATTACAGTGGTTGAATTTACAAGCATAATGATATTTTTCCTAATTGCCAACTCACTATGAGGGTAATCCAGTTCTGCTGATAGTCAAGCTGTGTTCTTTCTGACTGGGGCATTAAGTTCAGTAATGAGAATTCCACCGGCCAAATCTTGCCCTTAATTAGACCTCTGTTATGCGATTGCTTCCTAATTCTGCCCTTGGTGACATCCGTGTGGCTAAGCCTTTGTCAGTAGGGCTACCAGGTGTGTGAACAAAACCAAAGCCAGTTGATAATTTTGATGGTAATGATTTAATTCCATAATCAAAACAGTTTAGCTGCTGGGAAAACAGAAGCAGAACAGAAAATAGAACTCGAATAGATTTTTAATTTGTCAGTACTCTTCAGATTGGGGGGGGGGGGGAGTTACGGTGGTTAAGAAGTAGATTCATTTCATCTCAGCCCTTGTTGTCATGCTGAGCTGAGCACGGTCCGATTCTGAAGCTGAAGACAAACTATATATTAAGATGAACACAGGACTCTTTCCCAAAATGACAATTCCATAACGACTCTCTCTTAGAACTGGACAATGAAACTGCACATTTTGCAAAAAGAAAAAGTACACTGCACACAAAAAGCGCACAATAAAAGTGCACACTTCATATTTTCACCAATGGCATTCTACATTGGTGATGTATGAGGATAAAGGACCCTAGGAATCATCTCATCCCAATGGGATTGCCCTAATTCATCTCAGTACTGCAGAAAAGGCATGATGTGGACCCCATTGGACAAGGAATTCCTGCTAGCTCCCACCTTCTGGAATATTGTATCTCTCGAGTTAAGATCGACCCCAATCTTCTTGGCCTTTCATAAGAGCCTCAAAACCAAGTGGCCTGATGCCCTAATTGGGCATGTTGAAGACGGTTAGTGGCTTAAGTAGAATCCACCCCAAGCATTCTTGTTTTAACTTATTTAATTTCTGTTCATTTAATTTTTATTTGTATTTCTGTTTCTATGGTGTTTGTATGCCACCCAGAGTTGCTTTAAACGAGATAGGCAGCATATTAAACAAACAAACAAATCAATAAAATAAGGGAGCACTTGTTAAATTTTACTACATCTTAGGAGAGGAGAATGGGAAGGGAAATGACAGCAGGCTGATCTGATTAATTTGAACTCAAATTTCTAATGTAAATGAAATATCAGAACGGTAATCCAATTCTACCATATTTGTTGGAAAATGTCAAGTTTCCTATTTGAAGCATAGTCCTGTGAATTGATGGAAATGTTTAAATGGAATGCTGGATGACTCACATATTTTAAGGCACTAAAAATGGGCCTTGTTCAGTGGTGGGATTCAGGCTATTAACTTTCTGAGCAGTTTGGTGAACTAGTTGTTGGAAGAAATCATTAGGGCAGAGAACTGGTTGTTATATTATTTGAAACGCACCACTGGCCTTGCTTGTATTGTTTCCAAGCCTTGCCACCTAATCCAAGGATTCCCATGTTAACAGGATAAGCTAAGAATATAGATTTAATTTGAACAAAGCGGTGTAGCGAGAACAATCTGAAAAATTTCTGGCAAATTTTTCAGAGCTGTTGTCAGATTCCACCTCCACATTAGGATATTACCCTGTGGCACACCAAAGTCCTTTAAAAGTGAAAAAAAAAAGAGAGAATGGAATTGATGCTGGTTCTATTGGTTGAAAATGGGTGAGGACGAGGAGGTGGGGTTAATAATTTAAGCTTATGCAGATTTATATCACATGCTGGTTGTAGATTTTGCCAATTTACACCTTGCAGGCCTCCAAGAAACTGCATTGTGAATTAAGAGTGAACCAGATGTTTGGCTTGAAAGATATCTGTGTTGAAACAGGGAGAGGAAAAAAGAGATGTTGATCATAATATCAAAGTGGGAGGAGGAGAACTTACAGGATGAGTTTTGATACTTGCTTTTGTTCCTTTAACTTCCACAACTTACAACTGCAGCCAAATTAACTAGCAATATCATTTAGCGTCACTCCAGGAATATTTTTGTGCATAAAATACCACTCCTATTGGGATTTCTCCCCCCCCCGAAACAAATAGCAGTAGATGATCCTCCCCCAATGTCTTTTTTTAAAATGTCACCTCCTAATTGCCAAAGTGACCCATAAATATAGTGCAAGAGATAATGCAACCAAATGTTACAGAAGTTCTCATATCCCAGAGGTGTATTGTACATTTTAGAAAATATGAAATTTACCAACAACCCAAGAAGGATGCTATGAGGACAGAAAGAAGAATCTGATTGTAAAGCCTTTTGGAAATTTAGAAAGATTCCACCAGTGGAAAAAGTCTAAAGGAAATAGGTGAAGTAGCCCCAAGATATTAACTTTTAAATGCAGAGTTAAATTCAATTCCCAGACTAGACCTCCTCCCCCATTCACCCATTATTCTGATGTGGTTTACTAGCAAGGTTATTGTCTTGTTTTGTGACATTGTCAAATACGCTGAACCCAGGAGACCAGAGCATAAATTAAGAGGAGTCCTTTTATCCAGGCTACAACAGGATCCTTGTATTATATCTCCCGAAAGACATACTCAAAGGGAGCACACGTGTGCCTGAAAAGTCGTATTGTTCATTTTAAAATGAAAAGAGCTATTTTGGTGTGTAGCACAATATCTGGGAAAATGAAAGATTTGCAGATTAGATATGTCAGGCAGTTATTAATCAACACCAATACAGAAATGGGGGAAGGCAAATTAGAAAAAAGGAGGGGAGGGGATAAATGCCTGACTGTAAGAAAGATGGATGGCACCTAAGTTACCACAGAAGAGGAAAAAGGGGGCCTGATTTTTCTGAAGAATAACATACTTTGTGAAAAAGCCAAATAGATTCTGACACCTTTGAGAACACGGAGATACATTAAAGCCATACAATGAAGTTAAATAATAAAATAAAAGGTTCTTTTTTATGCCCCATCTATCTGGAAAGCACCACGTGGTATAATGAGAAAGAAGATGAAGAAGAAGGGAAAAAGAACAAGTACAACAGCCATTTCATAGGAAAAATGCAAAGCAATAAAACATCTATAGTGCTAACTTAATAAAGTGATACACGTGATTAGAAAACCATAAAATATGTCAATTAATGCAAAAAACAATCTATGAAAATTGCATTGAAACAAAATGACAGGATTCAAAATGTATATATATCTTTCCCTCCCCCCTCTTTCTCTCTCCCTCCCTCCCTATTTCTCTCTCTTTCTCTCTCCATCCCTGCCTCCCATCCCCCTCTTTCTGTCACCCCTCCCCTCTGGTAATGGAACTCAACTTAAGAAGATCAATCTGGAAGCTAGTGGGGACTTTCTTCTGTGTATCAGGATCCTAACTCTTAAATTCAACATGTATCCAAAATTGGATTGAACTGCATATGCAGTGTATTCAATAGAATTAATTTTAAAGAAGAATATATATATATGAGACCATTCTAAAGTGGAGTCACATATTATCATTGTCAGCATTTTAATCTAGATTTAATGTGGTTTCTTACTTCAGTGGAGGCTGGGCAGTTGACAGAATATAATACTAAATTAAAACAATTAAAAACAAAAAACACTCCGCCGGGCGAATTAGTGATTAAAAAAACCTTGGATTGTGCAGAGATGGACAAATTAACCCTAAAATTAAAGGACAAAGAAGAATCGGAATACTACGAAATTTGGAATAAGTGGTATGAATGGTTGGAAAATAAGAAAAATAATTAAGCCAAAAACAATATACATAAATAAATATAGAACTGTATATAAAAGTAGGTAAATATGTAAAATATCATATAAATGTATAGATAAGATGACATAATATATGGTAAAGAGAGGAAAACATAGATAGATACGACGATGTAACATTGTACAAACTGTTGATATAAAGATTGTAATATGTGATGAAAAGACAAAAACAATAAAAATTATTATAAAAAAAATAAAAACAAAAAACAAACAAGACACCCGAGATTAAAGACAGCCAATAAAACAAAGCATGACAAGAACGTCCTCCACTTCCCCCAACACAAGTCTGGAACCCAATCCAGGTTTCAAGAAAGGGATACACAGGAGCTGAGGTACCATCTATATCTCTGGAGAGATGCTTTTCCAGAAGGTGCAGCTGTGACTGATTCTGAGAAGAATGAGACACGAACAGAGGTGGAAAGAGATAATGTCTGAGATAGAAAAAGGCAGAAGGAGAAGGAGAATAATTTAAATTATATTATGTAGGGTAAGTATTATTATGTTATGTGGCAATTGATGATGTGTTCTAGTCCAAAGGAAGACAAATACTAGCCTTATGGGTCTACTTGTTTGTTTACGAGAAAATAAGTTTTAGTCACGAGAGATAGTAGAAAAGTAAGGCTAGAATCAATTGTCTACCGCACCTATGGACCACTAGAAACCCATAAACCTTGTTTCTCTTGATCTACGTTCTGTTTGCTCCCTGCTCTAGTCCAATGATGTTGGAAAATATGTGATATCAAATGAAACAACTAACTAAATGTTTTATCCATCAGTCCCTTCCAAAATTCTCAGCTGCTTTATGCAAGCAAGAATCTGTCTTGACATTTCCGTTGGATAAAACTTTGCATTAGTTTCATATGGTGCAGCCATACTTTCCTGTCTGGTAAGTTATTTTCTTGCAGCCATTTCATTACCCAAAGTAGGTAACATCATCAGTGTTAGTAAGGAGTGGGGTTTGCTCTCAATTTATATTCTAGTGGCTTGCCCTGTCAGTGTTGGTGAGGGTGCTTTTGGAGGTTCTTTCATTGGACTGTTTACTGTTAGCTTGTTTGGCAGTTCCTTGATTGGGTTATTGTTTACTTTATTTGTTAGTCTGATGTTAGTCTTGGTATTAATCTATGCTTATCTGGGCGTTGATTGCTTGTGGGGAGGTGTTTTGGTCTTTTTGTTTCCTTTTTGGATTGTTGTTTGTCTCTTTTGCACAGTATGCAGGGGTGGGCTTCAGAAATTTCAGCAATGGGTTTCTGCCCAGTTGTGGGTGGGTGTGGCCATGGCGGGCATGGCTAGTTGGCCTCCTGCATCATGGTAGGGGGGGGGCATTTTTGCCTTCTCCAGGCTGTGGAGGCTTTCTTCGAGCCTCTGGGAGAGCAAAAACTGCCTCCTCCGGGCTCTGGAGGCCTTCTGGAAGGCCCATTTTCCCCCCTCCCCGAGCTTCCGTGCGGGCCCTGCATTACCTTGCATCCAAAACAAGCCGCATGGAGACTCCTGGGACAGCCGGGGTGGGATGGGAGGGGTGGGGCATGGTGGTTGGGGCCAGCCAGGGATGGGATTTGGAGGTTCTCCAAACTGGCCATAATGTTATCTATGGGTTTGGGCAAACCCGCAGCAGCCCATCCCTGAGTATGTAGATGTTGTTTATGACTAGAGATCTATTGATGACTAATTTGTCAGAATGTCAGGCTTTCAGAAATTCCCTACCATTTTTTTAAAAAAATTCAAAATACTTTGTGTAGAACTAAATGTAACTTTTTATGATTATCCGCCAGCACATTTCTTTTCATATCCTAAAATGAATTCAATCTGGACAAAGATAAAAGAAAAAAAATAGGATGCAGAGGTCAAAGGAAGTTGAGGCTGAAGCAACTGTAGGAATGGACTGACCTTGATTTGAAAAGGCACATAATACCGTACTGCTAAAATGAACAGAGTCGGGCCATGTGGTTCACCAATGA
The DNA here is from genome assembly GCF_964273705.1 of Natrix helvetica. NCBI lineage: Eukaryota > Metazoa > Chordata > Lepidosauria > Squamata > Natricidae > Natrix > Natrix helvetica. The sequence goes on from NC_138549.1 coordinate 85,869,326, forward strand.
ATGGGTCTGGCAGAGGAAAGGAATCAACGAACATTTTGGTGGATGGAATGACAACATTATTAAACTGGCAAAGGAAGTTATATCAATCCTCAAGAGGGTTGAATGAAGTTATAAGACAAACAGCTTGGAAAACACAGAAATAAAGAAATAAATAACTTGTATGGGAAAATGGAGAAGAAAAATATAAATAGGAGCTTATGAAACTAAGAAAACCAAAGTATAGATGTCACAAGAAATCAGATAATAAGGTAATAATATGAAGCATGGTGACAGAGAACACTCCAGTAGAGAGTTTAATGTTGGCTAAGTGTTTATTGTTCACCAGTCGGGACTATAGGAAAAAGTGAAAAAACACTTGCAGATGTTTAAGGAGAATGTTCCAATGTTTGTCACCACCACCCAACTCCCCCAGCAACTTCCCAGTAATTCTGAGGTGCATATTCAGGAGAAATAAAATATAGATATAAACCTGGCATCATTCCATTACTCAGAATTATTTGGAGATAGTATAAAGAAAAGGAAAAAAAAGGCTTGGGTTGATCAATTGAAATATTACTTGCCTGAAGCACAAATTAATCTTGTTCACATCTGAAAAGAATGTGGGGTTTCTATCAGTATTTTCAAGTCTCACTGAATGTGTGGCTATGTCTGAAGGCAGGACAGGATCAAGTTTGGACCCTCTTTAGTATGAGAGAGCATTGCAAGGGTGTATTTTTCCAGCACACAGTGATAGTGGAACTGGCACATGTCCCTTCCTTCCTTCCTTCCTTCCTTCCTTCCTTCCTTCCTTCCTTCCTTCCTTCCTTCCTTCCTCCCTCGCTCCCTCCCTCCCTCCCTCCCTATACACACCTTGTAACATAGAATTACAGAAGAGGTGACAGAAAGACTATACGATCTTCGCAATTAATTGTATAGCAACTGCAGACTGCATCCTTTTGTCTTTCTGTCTGTCTGTCTACCCTCTCTCTTTCTCCCACCCTCCCTCTCTCTCTTTCCCTCTCTCTCTCTCTCTCACACACACAGTATAAAAGCCTGACTACTGGTTCCATGGCAGTAGTAGAAACCCCTCCCCTTGGCAATCTTCCTTAGGCAAGACGCTTTAGTCCATCCCATAAGTCAATCTTAACAGTGAATCTGATCTTGATCCCTTTTAGTCACATTCAATCCTTCTATCAGTTTCCTAATGTCAATAGAAACCTGTCCAGCTTGATTTTGCTTGCTTATCTAGGTAGCTTGTAACTTCGACTAGCTCCATTTCATATCTCAAAACTGATAATCCTCCACTTATGAAAGAGATTGCATTTGGCAGAACAACAGCCATGGTGGCCCCAAAGAATGATATTAAAGGCAACAGAGAAAAGTAGTTTATTTAAGAGAAAATAAAATCAAGAGGATATTTTGGAATGTTTGTAACTTATTCCAAGCAATCTACATTGACAGAATGTAATAGGTGTGCATATGAATCAGTTGTACACATTTTCCATGTATTTGCCCAGAAGATAGAATACAGAAGGCAAAAAATAAATACTTTCTTAAAGGGTAGATTATGTTCTGTAAAATGTTTTTTTAAAACATGCATTCTATTCAATGCATTTGAAACAAGTATTTTTTTTTCTTTTTTCCTTTTAGTTGAGACCCGTACTATGGCCAGCTGACACTTGCAGCTTATTTTGGGAGGCAATGAAATTTGTAAATCTTGACTTCTCAAGTATGTCTAACAGATATACATATAATAATAATGATGATGATCATGATCATGATGTACAAACTGAGTATAAAAATGGCATGATAAATTAGAACAATAGTGTATTGGAATATCTGCAAGAATACCATTTGCTTGCAAGCAAGAACTGGTGGGACCACAATATAGACAAAGTAGAAGAAAATGAAGAAATTAAAGAGCTCTGAGACTTTAGAATACAAACAGACAAGCACCTGCCACGTGACACCCCAGATGTAACAATTATTGATAAGAAAGGCAAAGAAGTCTGGAAAGTGAATATTGCAGTACCTGGAGGCAAAAAAAAATAGAAGAGACAGAATTGGAGAAAAAAATCACAAAATGCAAAGACCGGCAAATAGAAGTAGAACAACTATGGCAAAAGAAAACAAAGATAGTACCAATAATAATTAGGTGACTTGGGTGCAATCCCAAAAAAACTGGAGCACCTTGCAAACATCATCAGCATTGACAAAATCACCACCAGTTAATTGCAAAATGCAGCTTTACTTGGAACAGCTTACATCTAGTGACGATACCTTTAATACCTTCAGATAATATCAGCCTACCCCAGACTCTTGGGAAGGACTTGATAGGTGGCTAAAAATACAGTTTAGACATCTGGTTCTCTGAGAAAGCAACAACAACAAAAATAATTGTAAACATTTTCTTTGCACTCCATTATATTAGGAACAATTTTGGGCTGGTATTTTTAAGTAGAATTCTCCAGTATTATTCATGTAGATTCTTTGCAACTGAAGGCAGTTTATTTAATGTATTTATTGCATTTATAAATTTCTCCCCTACCTATCAGGTGCCTAGAGCTATGTACAATAAAAACAATTAAAGCTCACCATAAATCCAAGAAGCAAGGGAGCCAAAATCATTTAATATGCCTTCAGAACAACATTAAAATAAGAGAGTTTTGCTTCTTCTGTAGTTCTGGCTTAACCCACTCGCAAAACAATATTGAAAAGTGAGTTTGGATTGATGTTATTTTCATCCTGGAGAGAGCACTACAAACAGGATGCTGCTAACAAAAAGATCCTCTTTTAAACAGCCGCCAATCAAGGTCTCTAGCTGGTGGGGCACAAGTAGAACTATAGGTCAGAGAGGGGGGAAAATGTCACCGAGCAATATGTAACATGCCGTATTTTTCGGAGTATAAGATGCACCTTTTTCCCTCAAAAAAGAGGCTGAAAATCTGGGTGCATCTTATACACTGAATACAGCATTTTTTGCCTCCCGAAACCCCACCAAGTTCACCAAAATGGCCGTGCAGAGCCTCTAGGAAGCTTTTAGAGAGCTCCTGGGGGCTGAGGAAAGCAGAAATGAGCAAAATACGGCCCGTTTTTTGCTAAATTCCCTCCCCCCCCAGTCTCCAGGAGCACTCTATAAGCTTCCTAAAGGCTATCCACGCCCTTTTTTAAAAAATGAAAAATGGGCCCGTTTTCGTGAAAAGGGCCATTTTTTGCTCGTTTGTGCCCCCTCCCAGAAGTACTCTGCAAGCCCCCTAAAGGCTATTCGGGCGGGGGGGGGGAAACAGGCCCATTTTCGTGAAAAACAGGCCATTTTTGGGAGGTTTGCAGAGTGCAAAAACTTTTTTTTAATTTGCCTCTTCAAAACCTTGGTGGGTCTTCTACTCCAGTGCATCTTATACTCCGAAAAATACAGTATGCATAAAGAAAGTCTTCTCTTTTACTCCAAGGCCCACTTCAACATATTTTTGAAATTATTTGTAGTGCACCATGACCTAGATCTTAGAATGATTACAAAGGGCACAGGAAATAAAGCAGCAAAGTACAGTAACACCTTTATATACATTACTATTGTTTTTTAATTATTCCAGTTGTGACATTATACATAACTCTTTGGTGATTCCATCTTTGGAGAACTGGTCACTAAGCTGGCAAAACAATACTGATATAGAAGGGTTGGTTCCTTTTTATAATCCTGGCACTATAATCAGCACTTGTGCAATTTTGATCACCACACTTGCAAAATAATATTAATGAGCTGGAAGGGCAACCAAGATCATTCATGGGCTAAAGAAACCAGCCTGTAAGAAACATTATCATGTCTGGGATTTTTTTTAGCCTGAAATAAAGATCATATTGGTATATCAAAAGTACATAATGGGAAAAATGTTTACAGAAGGACTCTAAAGTGGCAAGTGTAATGTATTAAACAATTGCAAACTATACTGTACATACATGGGGGGAAATTAGAGTAAGTAGGTGACCTTCATGGATTTTGGTATAATGTTTACAAAATATTTGTTAAGAACCAAGAAAAAAGGACTGTGGAAAGAATGCTGTCCTACCCATTATGATATATGGAAGTAAGTGTTGAACAAGCTGAACACGGTAGAAATGGGCTACTTAAGAAGTAATAAAGCAAGAGAGAGGTTTTGATGAATGTGGATTGAATACAGAAGTGAGTGATCAATATGAAAGAAAAAAACATTGAGCTACTTTGGTTATGCAGAGAGAATGAATGAAAACTGCACTGTAAACAAATTTCTGAAGGAAAGAATGAATGGGCTAGGGCAGGGGTCAGCAAACTTAAATACTCAAAGAGCCATTTGGATCCATTTCCCACAGAAAAAAACAAACACCAGGAGCCACAAAGGTCCTAACGGGATGCCCCCTGTTCAATTCTGGAGCTGACCGGAAGTTCAGCTCCCCTACCATAGAGTCTCCTCCTAGCACGGTGTACTTTTTCGTCTACCTGTCATAACCAAAAGCCCTATCAATTGTGGAGACAACTGGAAAACCCTCCCCTTGCCATAGAGTCTTCTCCTGGTGCGCTGTGCTTCTCTCCCCCCCCCCCCCACAAGAAGCTCCTCTCAAAATTGTGGCACCGACGGGCGACGGAGCTTCAGCAGAGGGAGGAAAGAACCATATGCTGCTCCAGAACCACAGTTTGCTGACCTCTGGGCTAGGAAAAAGGGCAAGGGCAAGAAATAGATAGAACCCACCAGAAAAAATGTGGTTGGATGAAATTTGTGGAAACCTCAAAAATGGACAACTGAAAAGCCTAAAGAACAAAAGGCAACATATGACTCAGCATGGAGATGTGAAAACAAATGTTGGTGTTTTGCCCCTTACAATATTAGTGTTTGTTGTCGCTCACTAAAACCATATATTTTGAAACTTGGGACTGATTAAATGATGTGTTTCTCCATACAGTTAAACTGTGAGATTTGCTACAATTAGTTGTGACGACAGATGATTTAAAATCAGGACTGAAAGGCAATTCGAGGTAATGGCTAAAGGCATTAGACTAGAAACCAGAAGATCACAAGTTAGTTCTGCCCTAAGAGAGCCTATATAGCGGTTAAGGCACTAAACTAGAAACTGGGAGATTGAGAGTTCTAGATTTGTCTTAAGCATGAAGTCAGCTGTTCTTGGGCCATTCACTTCCAAAATCTGGCCAAGAACACTGCAGGGTTGCCAGGAGTCAACACTGACTCGAAGGTACAAAGAGACAGATCCACAGGACTCCTACCTTGGGGACAAAGTCAGTTGAGTAACTTTGGACCACTCCCTCTCTCTAAGTCCTAGGAAGCAGATAATAGTAAACCACTTCTGAAAATGTTGCCAAGAAAACTGCAGGGACTAGTTCAGGCAATCACTAAGAGTCAGGCCTGATTTGAGGGCACAAAAATAAAGCAGAACCAGACACATTAAAGGCGATATCTATGAATCAGAGGTGGTATTCAGACAATTCTGACCAGTTCTGGAAAACCGGTACCAAAAATTTTGAGTAGTTCGGAGAACCGGCAAATACCACCTCTGCCTGGCCCTGCCCCCAATCTATTGGCTGCCTTCTGAGTCCCAGCTGATCGGCTGGGTGTTTTGTTGCCCTGCACAGGAGAATGGAGCTGGAAACCAGGTTGGTGGGGTGGGGAGGGAATGGGGATTTTGCAGTATTCTTCCCCTGGAGTGGGGTGGAAATGGAGATTTTGCAGTATGCTTCCCCCAGGAATGAGGAGGGAATGGGGATTTTGCAGTATGCTTCCCCTGCCACACCCACCAAGCCACAGAACCGGTAGTAAACATTTTTGAATCCCACCTCTGCTATGAATACTTTTTAGTCTTGATGGCTATGTTCTTTCCCACTTCATAAGTGATATAAATTAAATTCCAGCTGCTGAGAACCAAAAAAAAAGGAAAAGGACTAGCATCTTCTTCTTCATATTTGTCAGCTTCTTGTTCTTTTAAAATTACTATTTCTTTTTTTTAAAAAAAATTGTAATCTGTTTTTGCCCAATCTCTTATTTTAATTATTATTTCAGGAGGCTATCTTTCTTCAAACTCTTGCTTACATTTTCATCTATTTTTTCAATTCTTTTTATAGCAAAAGTGCAAAATATAAATCTAGTTGATTCTCTCTCCCTCTCCCTCTGTCTCTGCATTTGTCTTTATCTGCTCTTTCACTTCTCCTCAATATCTTTTCTCAATTCTCAGTTTCATCTGCCATGGCAAAGTTAGCCCTCAGTGAAACTGCAGGTGTTTTTCTCCCTGATGATTTCATCAATATTTTTCCTGCAAGGAAAATAAAACTGTAAAACCCCTAAGGTGACAATGTCTTTGAAAGCACCAAGCCCTCTCAAAATAAATAAAGAACAATATTTGTTTGGTGTTTTCATGTGCAAAGAATGTTTTCATGTACACAGAGAAAAGACATGAAGACACAATGGTATCAGTAAACTATTGCTTGGAATAGCAATATTATGTAAATTACTAGCAGCTGAAAGAGGAAGTTTAACGATACACAACCAGACATTGGTCATATGTCACTACTCCTCTTACAACACTGTAAAGTGTATAAGTGAAAAATGTCAAGGTTCACACAACATGAAAAACCTAAGACTCACTTTCACAAGTCATCTTCTGTTCCATCTGAGGCCAATACACAATGCTTGTATAAATTAATCTAGCTTCCCTGGAAATAACAAAACCACACTACAGAGTTCATTTTAGCATATCTTTGATTTTGTATTTTTACTGCATGTTAAATATAAACAGCCTAATACAAATATCAGTTTCTGATTATATGAATAATGGCCTAAACCACAGAAACAATGCATTTTAGTAAGTTTACTCAATACATATCTGCAAACAGTCCTCAATTTAGGACCAGAATTGGGGCCAGAATTTTCAGTGCTAGTTAAAGTGGTTGTTAAATGAGTTCTGTTCAATTTTAAAATATTTTGCCACAGTTCTTAAACGAATCACTGAAGTTGTTAAGCAAATCCAAGGTCCCCATTTGATTTTGCCTGTCAAAAGCCAGTTGGGAAGGTTCACATGTGGCAATCATATGATCCAGGGACACTGCAACCGTTGTAAATACGAGGCAGTTGCCAAGTACCCTAATTCTGATCATATGACTGTGGGGATGCTGTGATGGGTTATAAGTCTATTGTTTCGGTTCTGCTGTAACCTTGCACAGTCACTAAATAAATGGATCTAAGTCCAGGATTACATATATAAGTTTATTGATATGCTAGCCACACACCGAGGGGTGGGCTTCAAAAAATTTCAGCAATGGATTCTCTGCCTGATTGCTGGGTGGGCGTGGCCATGGTGGGTGTAGCCTAGTTGGCCTCCTGCATCACAGCGGGGGCGGGTGGCGTTTTTGCCTTCCCCAGACTCTGGAAGCTTTCCGTGAGCCTCTGGGAGGGTGAAAACTGCCTCCTCTGGGCTCCAGAGGCCCTCCAGAGGATGGGGCCCATTTCCCCCACTCCCTGAGCCTCCACATGGGCCCTGCACTTACCTTGCACCCAAAACAGGATGCATGGAGACTCCAGGGCAGGGTGGGATGGGTGGGGCCAGCCAGGGGTAGGATTTGGAGGTTTTCCGAACCGGCCATAATGTTAACTACAGATTCTCTCAAACCCGGGTGAACCTGTAGCAGCCCACAACTGCATACTCACACAGAATGAAATATAATCATAAATGCAAAATTGTTTTGAGAAGGCTGCTCCTCCTTTATGTGAAACTTCTATTTATTCTTACCTTCACGGCTGGGATGGGCTTCTTTGGAGCAAAACACTTTCTCTCAAGCTGGGAATGAAGGCTGCTCTGTGCCTTTAGTTTCAGCTTATTTTCAGCTATTATCTTCTTTCGTTGCTCAAGGTAGGGTCCAAAGTTGGGAAGTTTCTATAAGAAATAGGAGGTATGGAATTACTGCTGCAGTCCTGGCCCTCTTCTGCAAACAAAGCTGTGAGCTCTTCCCAGGTTGTTAGTTGTTTTAGCGCTTAGGATGGAGGATTGTATCGAACAAGGTATTATGAGCAAGTTTCCACAATGCAAAGCTATATATATTTTGCCTGGGCATTATACATACTTAATATATATCGCCAAATCTTATATTGTAATTCTTCCTATTGTTGTCTGTCATTTTTATAGCTCTTAGTTGACAAGCAGACATCCCTCGTGGATCTCAGGCTGAGACCTCAGAAGTATTAAGATGTACTACAATTACTGTGAAGAACTCACAAGTATTAGGCTGTACTACAAGTGCTGTAGAAAATTGTGTGGCCAACAGAAGATAAAATCCATCTTGAATGAGAACAAAGCAATACATCTTAGAAACGAACATGAAAGGAAATTTGCTTTTATCCATGACTAAGCTGTTAAATGGGATTGTTCCATTAATGGAAAAGGGAAAACGAAATGCTACCAACATTTCTAACAGCAAGTTAGAGTGAAGTCAGAGGAAGATATGATTAGATTAGATTAGATTAGATTAGATTAGGTAGACAGACAGACAGACAGACAGATAGACAGACAGACAGACAGACAGACAGAACAAGAACAAGAGCCACAGTGGAGCAGTGGTTAGAGTGCAGTACTGCAGGCTACTTCTGCTGATCACCAGCAGCCAGCAGTTTGGCAGATCGATTCTCACCAGGCTCAAAGTTGACCCAGATTGTTGGGGGCAATATGCTGACTCTGTAAACCACTTAGAGAGAGCTGCAAAGCGCTATGAAGCAGTATATAAGTCTAAGTGCTAGTGCTAAGTGCTAACAAAGGTAGAGAAAACCAAATCTTATGTGACAGTAGAAAGGGTTTCTAACCAAAGAGTTTTGGTTTTTTGATTCAATACCATCATTTTAAGTTGTCCTTGGGAAGGAATTGATAACCAGTGCCTATGATTCAGAGGAGGTATCTGACCCTGTTCTTGCAGTAATCAGCAATGTCCAAACATTTTCAAAATTAGCCCCATATGAAGCATGTTGCGGGAATAAAAATGGGATATAACCAAAGCATGAATAATTATTGCTAACTCTGTCCAGGGATATAATAGGTGTGCTGGACAGAATTGTGCTCCTAATAACAAAAGCCAATTGCAAGCCCATTTCATTTAGCATATTAGTCTTGATCTACTCTATTGCTGAATTTGGGCATGTTCAGGCTGCTTTCCTAGAATTGGGGCAAGAAAAAGTAGAATTGAGAAACATCAAGATTTTGATAACACCCAATTCAGAAACCCCAGATGACCTTCATAGCCAGTTCCCTAAATACCGACCAATATAGGGAATAATATGGTATTTTGTGAGACACCAAAACTGTCTTTTGTCAAACTGTCTCCAGCACCATTTTGTTCATGTAGTCTGGAGAGATTAGAACCACAGTAAAATTGTGATAAGGTGTAATCTTCTAGGTAGTCCACTTAATTCTTAATGGAATAAATAGATGGTTTAATGATGCAAAAATGGTCAAAAGGTCAAAACAGAAAGAAAAAGAAAAACCCAAAGGATCATACCCACTTACTATTTAGGTTATCTATGAAGATGATCAAAGTAATTTCAGAACTATATCCTGCCGAAATATCAAGTGATAGGGATCAAGAAAAATCAACTTAATTTATTTATTATATATTTATATTTCCTATTTCTTAACTCCCTATCTGCCACAGATAAGTGTAGATTTATAAGGACAACTGTGCTTCCTATAAGCAGGTATTGATCATCAGCTTCAATCGTATTGTTAATTCCATCAATCAGGAGAGTTGACAGGTTAAGTAGTAGAAGTTATCTGCCATACCCTTGTCCATATATTTAACAAGCATCCTCATTCCAAAATAATAGAAACAAACATGTGCCAAGATTACATACCTATGAATTGTCTCAATGCTGCAATTTCCATCCTTTCCATATTGTTACACAATGTTAGGATGAAAATATGAAAGGACATCACAAGACACATTGTGTAATTAGACATCCTTTTGGTTAGGAACCCATACCTCCAGCAAATCACTTCCATAGATTACAACTTTGATATTCAGATATGTTCCCCTGACCATTTATGTATTCCTTCCTTTCTGTCACCATGCTTCATTTATATAATTTTGAAAAGTTTTTCACTATGTTATATTTCCCTAGCTTTAGCTACAAACTGAAGTATTACTGAGATTTTGCATTATCCCTGCTCATGGTAAAAATATAATACAATACACACTGCAATTACTTGGGGTGCAGGGATTTGAAAAGTGTAACAGTGTAAAAACGATCCCATAGAACAGTCGTGTCAAACTCATGACCACATGGCGTCACATGACGTATCACAACTTTTTTCCCCTTTGCTAAAACGAGCATGGGCATGGCCAGCGTGGGACACACCTGGCCCAGGGGCTGCGAGTTTGATACCCCTGCTATAGAACAATATATACAGTACACTTCAGAGTTGGAATCTCTGAAGTTGTACATTTATAAAATTCTCGTATGTATAAAAATAAATAAATACTTGTACAATGAAAAATGACACACACTTATTTTCACATTAGCAGGAAAATGAATTCAACGGATAGACATAGAACTCGGAGAAGCAAACCCATTTACTTAACATTTTACTTTTCCTTCTCCTTAGAGAAAAATGGATTTGCCACAAAACTTTATAAAGCACGCTCTTAGATTATTTTGACATGGCAGTTAGAGGGATATTGGAGCTGTTACTATAGTAGCAGTAAGTTCTATGCAAACTCTAGAAAGTGCTAATTTTATTCATTTCACTGTTTGACCTCGCTGAGCTTAATCTTTAGCCTGTGGGCTTGCTTTCACATAATGCGGTAATGGAGAAGAATGCTAAATTTCAAATACTGCCAGAATGCTGGTTCCAGTTTATGAACATGCCAGTGCCCACAGATAATGACAATATGTCAACTGGATAAAGACAGCTTCAGCTCAGGAAGGTAATCATGATATTTGATCTATCAAATAGTGTTATGAATCCAAACAAGTTGTTAGTGTTGGCATGCAAATGGAACATACTGTAGGACAACGTCATCTCCCTTTTCACTATCTGGATATATTTAATTGAACTAAGTAAGCCAAGTTACATAACAATTTCATAGTCATTTCATGCAACTCACTATCACTTGGTGTTTCTTATTAAATATAGATTTCTTGCACTGACAGGAAGCCTATGTCTAATTCCTTTCTTCTCACCCAACAGTTCACACTGAAATTTTCTTTTATTGTTTATTATTAATAATTTTGTGACAATCCAAGCAAACTAAAACTATATTTTGCCCACAGAGTGAGAAATGGAAGTGAGTTTATGCAAAATAATTCACTATTGAATGAGAAGCAGATATTTTGAAACAAATATCCACTGCTACCTGAATTCCTACTTAGATTTAAACAAATCTCATCAATTTTTTCTTTCTTTCTGTTTTTTTTTAAAGGAAAGTAGAAAATAAAGTTTACTTAAGTGGAGAAATCCCAAAGAAGGAAGAATTCTATAAAATGTCCCAGTATTAACTTCATCATGCACCAGACCATTATGTAATCTAAGAGCCATGCATCAGTCTGATTTAGATGTCTAGGAAGCAATGGTTTTTCCAACAGTAATGAGGATAGGCAAGCAGCTCCTGTTACAGCTGAAGTATATTTGAATAAGGGAAGGCTTAACAAGAACCATTATTGTATCTAAGAACAACTGAGCAGAATACCAGCAGAATACTTGGCCTATGCCATTGAACATTGGAACAATGTGGAACGCCTACAAATAAATCCATGAGTGAAAGTATCAGACTGCCTGAAATTACTTAAAATACAACCAATTGGAATTCAGTAGGGGTAAGCTGATGTTATAGCATCAGCTATAAAAAATATCTTCAAAAGTTCTGTTAGGCTGCTGGAATTCTACCATGATAAATCCTGGCTCCTTGAATTTCTCTTATCTAGTTACCTTGGCATTTTGGCTGTTTTACAGCTTACTGATTTATGTTGTGGCTCCTGTTTCTCTCACTTCATTCTTGTGGTCTAGCTGTGATCTTCAGGCAGTTCACAGACCATTATGTGCCTTTCCTGCCTTTGTTTGAATAACTTCAGCAGGCATTAAGTAAAATGCAAAGCACAATGTAGACACCCTTAATTTTGCAATCCTATGATGGAATCTCTATCACCTATTGCCATGCCTCCAAATATTTATTGCCTTTAGACTTAAAAAAATTACTTTTGGGTGTTTCATTACACTGCATTCAGCAACAGCTGCAACCTAAATAAACAGAATAAATATCTTCAAAGACCATCTGATGTACTGGCAGCTATCAAAACAATTCAATTATATCTTCTTTTCAAATGGGTTAATCATATTTTCAAGAAGATACATGAAAAGCTAGTGCCAGTCTGCTTTGAACTTTATTGGGGGGGGGGAATAGTGGTTGGGCAGAGTGGTACCCTCAAAAACCTCTTAATTGTTGTATAATATTATAAAACATCAGTGTAATATTTTTGTTATTATAAACAGTAGTTTTCTTGAGAGACAAAATATACAATAGCAGATAGTAGATAATAAGTGTACTTAGGATTTTTTAATGCTCATCCTGTATAAGAAACGGTTGTGTAGATGAATATTATTATTTCCTTAGTGCATATAGTGAAGTTATAGTCACTAGCAGAAGCAAGATCCATATCAGTAAATTAATCGTCCATAGCAGAGGTGGTATTCAGCAGGTTCTGACCAGTTCTGAAAAACCGGTAGCGGAAATTTTGAGTTGTTTGGCGAACTGGTAAACACCACCTCTGACTGGCCCCACCTGCATCTATTTTCTGCCTCCCGAGTCCCAGCTGATCAGGGGGGAATGGGGATTTTGCAGTAACCTTCCTCTGGAGTGGGGAGGGAATGGAAATTTTACAGTAGCCCCTGCCACGCCCACCAAGCCAAGCCCACAGAACCGGTAGTTTAAAAAAATTGAATCCCACCACTGGTCCATAGCTCAGATTTATTCACCAATGTAGTATGTGCAATATGTGTATCTATGTTATTCATTAGTATTCATAATACCTTTTGATGAGAAACTATCTGGATAGAGAACAAATTTAAATAGCAGGAATTGTATCTTCTTAGGATCACTTTCAGACCTCTAGAAGACATTTCTAAAATCAGAAGCCTTTGTATTCATTATTGTAACACTAACAGAAGTTGTACCATGTTAAACTATCCAACATCAAATGAGATAGACCACTTCATCAATTTGGTTTAAGAACCATTGTACAGCATGACACATGTCTCTCCTTTCATCCAAAGGCAAATCTTTTGCACTACGCTTCCAAAAAAACAACCTTGTAAGTGATGAACTGTGCAAATCTCCTTAACCACTTGATTTTTGTTTTAGTATTTCTCAAGGGATTCATTCACTGATGAATTTGTCCTTACTGGATAAGTTAAATCCTGTTCATTTAAAGATAGCCGTATCTATCAGTAGAGCTGTTTCTATCAAGATATAAGAAGCATTAGACTGTCAATAGAAAACTCACAACATAATGAATCAACAATGAAACATTAAGCCAGCAAAGCTTTAAGGTGAATAAGCTAGTTCTGGTTATAATTCATTCACAGATCAATCTAAATTCAATTGGGCATATTATGAACTAGGGATTGGTTACCTAATACAGATAGCACCACAATACCTTAATTTTCAAATTACTGTAATTTCTTATGTGTCTGCTCCCCAACATTTATTATATTAAAAGAAGAGGACTATAATATGGTCAATACTATAGTTTGCTACAATTTTGATATAAAATAATGAACTGAAGAAATCTTGCTTTGAGTACATAAATACTAGATGTTATGAACATTATCAACATTTATTAATTATCTCCATTGTGACAAATAAATGCAGTAGCCTGCATGGATATATTTGTATATAAAAAAAGAAATGGAAACTAGGCATGCAATAAGCATACTGTATCAAGGACTACTGCAGATTCCAAAAGGAAAGAAAATACAATACTAAGCAGCAGCGTATATTAAGAATATTTGTGATTATTTCCTTTTCTTTACCTCCTAATATGAACTTCTATGGTTTGAACATACTCCAGATAACCTTTTGGGGGGAAAAAAGAATGCTATTGGCATCTTAAAACGTTTGCCCTTTTTGTTGTTTTAAATAATAGTCATTCAGTGTGTAGAATCAGTTCTTCTGCCTGATCTTCTGAAATGTCACAGCTTAAAAAACAGGTGTCCCCACAGTGCTTTTTTGTTTTTATTCCTTTCAAGGAATACTTTTACAAAAATAGTTTCCCGAGCATGAAAATTAAAATCAATTAAAAAAAAATATCCCATGTTCTTTTCGCTCAACCTTTTATTAATAAATTCTCTGTCTGTATTTTTTCTCTGCACATTTCTATCCCTAATGGGAAAAATCTCTTTGGCCTTCCAGACACATTTTATACACGCACATCCCACTTGGGAATTAAAAAGAATTCCACGATGAATCTACCATAGTGAAAAGAACTTTGCTGATTCATTTCATTCCCGGAGGATGAACACTAATCAGAATAAAATCCAGCTAGCTCTATTCAGCTCTATGGTCAAATCAGAGATGCTAAGGAAGAAATATTTCCCCTGCCATCAGCAGATGGGCTTTTAAAAAGTTAAAGTGACAAGAAATACCCGGCATCCCAAATAATCATTTATTACATTTTAGAAAGAAAGGACAACTTCTTATGGACTCTCTGATCCACTTTGGGAAACGTTTTCTACATTTTTCTTAAACAATTGGTTCAAGAAACCCCCAAATTTCCCAGACAAAAATCTATTTGCAAAAGGAGCAGAAAAATAGAGCAGATCTTATTCTGATTCACTTAACCCATTTCGTTGTATTTAAGTACAATGACAATAAAGATTATACTTATCTCGAACCTCATTTTATACGTTAGCTTTTAAAGTCATTGTAAATAGAAGTATGGTTATGATACAATATAGGCAACACATTTATTAAGATGCCATCTGACTAGTTCAAGGAACTGATCAATGAATTGGTCACTGAATTTTGTAAATAACAACATTAGAAGCAAAAATGGAAAACCCTGCCCTAGTGGAATATCTGTAGGCATTCTGACTGAACATCAGTGAAATTCCCCTAGAGGGTGTGCATGCATTATATTTTGCCTACTGAACATCTGTGGAAACTCAAAAGAAAATTAAAAAAAACCTCAAAGCTACATCCCCCACATCTTAAATCTAGTCTTATAGTGAAATGCAATATGTACATATTATTGATGATCTCACATTCATTCCTTGGTTGTTTTACTTGAATAGGAATCTCTAAAAAGTGACTTCAAATGATAGTTTGAGAAAATCAGTGGTAGTTTTATTAACCACAACATCTGTCTCTTTCCCCGTGCTTTCTTATTTTATTTATGTATTTGTTTGTTTATTTAATTTCCCATCTTTATTATTTTTATAAAGGTACGAACAATATCTAATAGTCCTTTCTCCTTCTATTTTCCTCACAATAATAATCCTGTGAGGTGAGTTAGACTGAGAAACAGTGACTGGCCCAAAATCACCCAGTAGGCTTTCATGCCTAAGGCAGGAGTAGAATTCACAATCTCGTGGTTTCTAGCCTGCAGTCACCTTTGAAAAAAATGAGTGAATATTTTTTGTGGCAGTATACTAGCATTTGGGGTTCTAAAGATGTTTGGTCTATCTATTATAAAACATTCATCAAACACATTCACATCACATATACACATGCAAGAACAGGACCTACAGTAAATAGTTCCTATGTTCATTTACTTGATGAACAAATGTTCCAAAATGAATTATTCCTTCATAAGATGAAGTTGAGAGATGCAACCAGTGGAAAGATTTCTACTTCGTGAACATCTGGCTACCTGTCGTTTTGTAGACAAAAGCATTTCATATGAACGAAAGGGATTTGAATTTATCAGGAGTTCCTTCAGTAAAGAACGTGTTGAATTTAGATTGCAAACCTGTGGAAAATACACAAAACTAAATCCCTCCCAAATTCAATGGATTTACTTCTGAGTAAACACATGTGAGATTTGCAATGCACATGATCTTCTTTCTGTGATTTCCATACATTACCATATTCATGACACGGTGAGATGAAAGACACTCCACTTACTCTCTAACTGGAACATAAAAAAGAAATTAAAACACTGGCAAGCACTTTGTCTTCAGTTTGTTGGGCATATATGAGAAAGAGCTTCCCACCCATTTATGTAAATGAAATTCTGACAGTTTAGCAGACTAAATTGTAGCAAAGATGACAGCAGCCTGTCTATTAATAAACACCTAACATACTAACAAATGCTACTACTTTCCCCTTTTTCTAAACCCTCATTCTGGGGTGGGGGGAATGTGCTATGCTGGCAAAGCTTGTATACATAGCATCTAGGTTCTCAGAGTAGTTTAACAAGTAGGGCTTGCAATGTTTTTCTTGGGCAGAATGTAAACAAAAGGAAAAAGCTGCATACTGATTTGACCTTATGGATTTGGTTACATAAATAACTAATCTTTCATTTAGGTGCGAAAGGTAGTATACATAAGAGTTACTGTTTGGTTTAACTTCAGAAGGAAAAACCCTATTTGGTTAACAGATCCTTAAATGAGCCAATATCACCCAGTGAGCTTTATGATAAAATGGTGAATTCAAGTTGGGCCTCCTTGCTCTATCACCCGTTTCACCATACAAGCTGTCTTTAAAAAGTTACTTTCTATATGCTACCCCAAAGGTACTTTTTTCAGGAGGCACCTTTGGGACAACCATGACCTGGATGACTGAGAATCTCTATATATACTTTTCTATATACAGAACGTACAATAGTAGAGTTGGAAGGGACCTTGGAGGTCTTCTAGTCCAACTCCCTGCTTAGGCAGGAAACCCCATACCATTTCAGACAAATGGCTATCCAGCATCTTCTTAAAGACTTCCAGTGTTGGGGCATTCACAACTTCTGGAGGCAAGCTGTTCCACTGATTAATTGTTCTAACTGTCAGGAAGTTTCTCCTCAGTTCTAAGTTGCTTCTCTCCTTGATTAGTTTCCACCCATTGCTTCTTGTTCTACCCTCAGGTGCCTTGGAGAATAGTTTGACTCCCTCTTCTTTGTGGCAACCCCTGAGATATTGGAACACTGCTATCATGTCTCCCCTAGTCCTTCTTTCTCTTAAGCTAAACATACCTAGTTCCTGCAACGGTTCTTCATATGTTTTAGTCTCCAGTCCCCTAATCATCTTTGTTGCTCTTCTCTGCACTCTTTCTAGAGTCTCCACATCTTTTTTACATCAAGGTGACCAAAACTGAATGCAGTATTCCAAGTATGGCCTTACCAAGGCATTGTAAAGTGGGTTGTTTTAACATAATACTATGTTTATGTCAGAAATTATTTATTCTTTACATTGATTTGTCTATATATTTACTGATGCTTATATGTTGTTCCAAGATTTTTGAAGGCACACTTTGATGCCTTTTCTTTTTTAAAAAATAAACACTCATCATTCCTGTTACTGAAAAGTAATTAATTCTAATTATTACCAAATTGAAGGTTCTATATATAAACAAGGGCTAGGTAGGATCCACCACAGGTTGATCAGGGTTCATGATTTGGTCCACCTGCTGATTTTTTTCTTAACATGGGTTGGTTTGTGGTAGTACAACAACAACAACAACAAAATGTAAACAACCTTGTCAAAATGAATTTGATTGGGAAGATGACTGGCTGCTAGGAAGCCATACTTCAACCTTGTATCAGCCAACAACTATGCTAGAAGATGGAGAAGTGCTATGTTTAGTGAGGAAAATCCCTTAAGAGAGAAGACCAGCCTTCCGAGAGACAAGAGGAGAAAGGATATTCAAACATTAGGCTCTTCAAATGGGGTTCTGGGGAACTCTGATGGTTCACCCGAATGCAACTAATTTTCTCTCACTAGAGCTTTGGGCTCATGGAAACTTTAAAAAGGTAACATGGCCATGGTCTGAAAAAAATTGAAAACTCTTGGTCTAGAATCATGATGGCGAACCTCTCTAATGGCACGCAAGCCGTCGCCGGCCAGCTGGCCTTTGGGTCTCTGCTGCAAATGTGTGTGTGTGTGGGCACATGTGGCAGGTTGTGTGTAAATGTGTGGGGAGCAGGGCGCATGCAGGGGGTCACACAGGGTGGGGCACATGCACATGGGTCACACGTGGAGGGGTGGGGCACATGCGGGGATCATGATCACATGCATGGGACATGCACGCATATGTGGGGTGCATGCATAAAGGGTGCGCATTGCATTTTGATAATTTTAGGCATGTGTGCATTCGCGTGCACATGCGCTTTGGGCACTCAGTCTGGAAAAGGTTAGCCATCTCTGGTCTAGTATAAGCACACATGAAGAAACGATGAGGAATAAGAGGAGTTGGAATAAGGTAAGAAATATTATTCAATCATCTTGAGACCACATCCATGGGATTGCTTGCTGATGGAGCTGTCATGGCCTCAATTTAGAGACAAAGACCCTATTATGTATAGTTCTATGAAGTAATTGTTTCATAGGATTGAGGGAAGGAAATTCAGTATCCATGAGAAATAAATAAAGAATATAAGGAGAAAACAGAAACATATAAAGAAGTGACTTCATCATAAGTATAAACAAACTTAATGATTCGTCATCCCCTATAAGATGACAAATAATTATATTTTCATCCCATATCCCATCCCTTATTTATAAGCAAATCCATAAAATATCCACTTTTAAATCTTGGTGTTAGGAAAAGTCCATAAAGGATTGCCAGAACACTGCAAACATGTCTTATTTTAAACTTCAAATCAAATAAACCTACTGGATATTTCTTACTGTTACTTTTAATAGGAATAATCTTGAATTCAATCAAATGTTGTAGGATTTGATTTCTTTATCCCATCAAACAAATTTCTTCAAAGTTTTAACAACTTTATTTTATAGATCCAATCTGTCATTTGAAGTTCCACTTTTTATACTTTCTCTGCCTTGCCATATAAAATTTGTTCCATATCTGTTATTCTTTCATTAACATGTTTTGGACATAGTTTGTCCATAGAAGCAGTCATTATTACTAACGAAGTTCATATTGTAGTTACTAATTTCTAGCTCAGTTCTTCAACTTTTTCCTTTAATGTTTCTGATGCTATAACCAGTGGTGGGATTCCGAAGCTTTTCCTACCGGTTCTATGAGAACCACTCTTGGTGTTAGCGCTGGTGAGCTGAGCTGTTTTTTAGCTCAGCTGAGACATGACAATTTGCTCTGCTGCATGAATCAGCTGAGCTAAAAAAAACAAGGGAATATAGGACAAGGAACGATGGGGGCAGGAGGGTGGGGCCAACCAGAGGTGGTATTTGCTGGTTCTCCGAACTACTCAAAATTTCTGCTATTGGTTCGCCCAAACTGGTCCGAATCAGCTGAATACCACCTCTGGTTATGTTTTGTGTCGTTTCATAAGTCACAGTATTAAACAACATGAGGAATGGTTTTGTATTTTTTCCTCTTCTGCTTAGAATATTTAATTCCTTCAAGGGTCCAGTTTCAAAAGTAACTTAATAATTTAACTTTGTTATGGCTTACAAAAGGCAGGACAGCGAAATTAAGTCTCTTTCTCATTAAAAGGTGTTTATTCTTTATGGTTAATTTGAAAATCTTACAGTAAAATCAACATTCCAAATTTATCTGAACCCTCAATAGTTTGTACCTTTTAAAGATCAAAATCTTATTTAACTTCTTGTTGTACATTTCACAGTCTTTAAGTTCTTAAACTTGTAATTTTTTTTCTGTTTTTCAAAATTGCAGATAAACTTACCCAGCAATGAGTTTTAAAACTTGCCATTCTGAAGGTCTCCAATAGCTTTAATATGGTTAATAGGAAATTTCCAAAAGTGATTAGAAAGGGAAGTTTGTGAACTTAGTGCCCTTTAAAAGTCTCTGTCCTGATTGTAAGCAATATGGTTGTTGATCTCTTTTAGTCCTTGTAATCAAATCAACATAAAACATGAGGTCGCACAAAGAGCTATTGTCACAATGCATGTAATTAATCTTGCATTCTCTCCTTATCCAGAGGGATTCCAAGGTATTGGTCTATTCACTGGTCTATCTTGGTCTTTGCCACAATCGCTGGCTCATCTTTCATGGAAACATTTTTAGATTGGTATACCCCAGCAGAAGTCCTTTATTTTTCTACTTAATTCTGAAAAATCACCATTCTAATATATGTATTTGATTTTAGTATTTTTATTATGCAACAATAATAAAGGTAATGTAAAAGCCTCTCACCAACTCCTATGACTGTTGGCATACCGCTTCAATTCCAAACAGCCTAAATTTCCTAAATATGTTGTGTGTATATGTATAGGCATATATTTATTTATTTAGCCATGCTTCATAATAGGAAGTCACAAACCCGATTTACAGCATGTTAATCCACTTCAGCACTGCAAAATAAAACAAGACATATTGCCTTGACCAAATTGTGGGGTCCTTGGTGTTCTCTGAACGTGGTTGTATTGTTGCTAGCACTGGTGATGTTACCTGGTTGGGTAATGCAATGTCTGCAAGAATACAATCAAGCTCAGAGAGTACCCAGGATCCCACCAAGGATCTCAAATCTGAGCTACAAATATTTTCTTTTGTCTGTACCCGATGAAACGTTCTTCAACAATAGGGACAAGAGAGCATCTTTCAAAACATAGTTGAAAACTGATCAGGGTGATTAGAAGTGGTATGGCAGGGCAGAGTACTTTAAATAGATCAGAGGCAATGCAAGGAGGGGGATCCCCCCCTCCCATGACCATCATCTCCTTTCTAACTTTGTCTGAACTTTACACTAAAGTTAGCACTAAATAATACAAAGGCACAAAGAATCAAACTCAAAGATAACTTGCATTCATTCATCTATGGGCTGCCTTGCATGCTTCTTTTCCAAGGAAGCCTTGAAGTTGTTCAAACTGCATCACTCACAGTGACTTTCTGGGTAATAGAGATAGATAAATCAAGAATGCCACTGCTTCCATTCTTTGTTTCCTAAAACCTGTACTAACCATTCAAATGCCTTCTTCCCAGTTCTTTTGGCAGATTACTTTGGCAGAAAATAGTCTGTTGCAGATACCGGGCAAGTTAATTTATGGAAGAGTTTAGCATTCCTTTTGGTTCTGATCCCAAGTTGTAAAGAAAATAATTTAATTTCATAAGATGTCCTTCATGCTCAGTGCTCACCAAACTCCTTTACATTACAGAAATGATTTAATTTTTATAAAGGAAAAAACAACAACACCAAGTACTGCTGGCTAACTTAACGGATAATGAAAACAATTAACTTTATCCAGCAATGTAAATTCGAAATGTTCTGAACTAAACACCGTTGTCTAAACATAAATTCAACTACACTTCCAATTTTTATTGTTTCATAATTTAGCTTTTGCCGATGAAATTAGACTTATGACATCAAACTGTTTGGAAATAAATGGAGGAAGCTAAATTTCCAGGCTTTCTGAGAAGTGGCATTTTGGAGAGGCTTTTGATTATAGTAAATGTGAATATTTTTTCCATCTTAAATACAGCATGGTATATGTCATGTTAATGTATTTGGACTGTTTGAAGTTTTCCAACTGCATACTACTTTGGAGTGGTTTTAAATGATGAAATATTTGATAATTAGAAAAATTTAAATAGGGCAATGTTTTGATTTTTAAAACATTGGGCAAAATGTACTTAGTCATGCTTGATAATAGCAAGGCACAAATCAAATTTATAGCAGGCCAATCCACTTCAAGATGAACAGGAAACATTGTGTCATATTCCAAGATAAAAATCAAGAGATCTTTATATAGCCCTGACTAAAACGTGGAGTCCTTAGTGCTCGCTGAACTTTTGTTCTTCTTACAAAAGTATCTGGAAATACATTATGAAAGGTAAGCTTATGGTGCTCTATTCAATAATAATAACTCTTCTCAATGGACTATATTTTCAAATAAATGAGTGCAGGATTATAGCCTGAGATTTTAACATTTCAAAATGCAATATACTGCATTACTAAACAGTTTTCTCCACTGATCTCAAACTCTATAGATCACATATTTTGTTATGCTTTAAAATAGTTTTTTCTTGTTTTGTTTCTTTCTTTGCTCTCTTTCAGAAAAACAAGGAAAAGTGTATTTGCAATGCATCTCTCGCTAAGTTGCGAGCCTAACAAAATATAAAGTTAGGAAGCAGAAGGTAAACTTGTCTGGTTACAAATCTGTACAGTATTAAACTTACATAAAATGGATAAGATCAATATATACCATTGTTATTATTAAAATAATACTGTACAATTATAAAAGTGTAAGCTAACTGCTATTTAATTTTACCAATAACATTTACAGTAAAAGAGGAAAGTTGAGTTCTCTGTCCAAAAGTGAGCAGATGGATTGGACTTTTTTATATCCATAACTGGATTTGTTGAATGCACTAAGAGTTGTTAAAATCTTGAAGTGTCTATATGTTGGAACACTTCAACTCAAATCTCTCATGAAAATATATAAAAATAATTCATAACAACCAGAAACAAATTTTAATTCATATCACTAGGAAAAAGACCAGGATTATAACCTTACAGATGTCCGATCTTCATGTTTCTACTGAGGTCTTCCCACACAGTTGTACGCTGTGATCTTAAACCAAATTTTGTCAATCTGGTAATCTCCAGATGTGCTGAATTCAATTCCAAAATTACTTAATTAGCATTAGGGCACCAAATTGAGAAAGTTTGTACTAGATATTATTCACAATAGCTTTCCACTTGTTTTGATGGCACTTGAGGCTACTTTTTCAAAAGAAAGAATTCATGAATTCTTACAATATTTTTGAACTAAATGTTTTGTAACTTTTGCCTTAATATCAAAATGCCAATTTGAATTTGGCGATTTATCATCGTTATGTTCAATTTACATATGTGTGTTTATTCTGCACAAGCTCCCATTACCTATACTTATCTCAATGCTTAGGAAAGAATTCTACACATTTGTGTTTCTTTCCCACATAGGATTCCTTTGTTTTTTTAAATGTTTCTGCTCTGCATATATTGGGCTTTGAATTGCATTATAAATAGCAAATCTCTCTGATAACTCCAGGAGTAAACTCCCTCTTCTCTTCCCCCTGTGTTATACTAATAGATTACATAAATGCAAGCCATTGCTAATAATCCCTAAATAAACCTTCTTCTACTTCAGATTCACTGTAATCCATCTCTTATGTCAGATGAACTGTGGTACTTATCTTCCTTGCTGCAAAAGCTGTAATGCTTTTCCTTATTCATCTCTCATACACAGTAATCCTTTCACCTCAACTTTACAGATTTCTAATTTAAATGTAAAATATTCATGGCAGAGAAAGGAACCCTAAACAACAGCTCTTGTGGCTAATACGGGGGATTTTGACATTATCTTTACCTAATCTTTTTAATAAAATAAAAATAAAAAAACCAACAGGCTACTTAGTGTTTTTAGCCATGATAATTATCTGAATTCTCATGAGGAAATACCTTTAGTAATACCTTGTTACTCTCTGGAAGATGTCTCTGCAGAATTATTTTAAAGAATTTTTTATGTTTGTTGTTTTGTTATTACAACATGTTACACCACGTTAAAAGCTTCCTTTCCATTAGGGTTTTTATTCCATTTTATTACTGCCACATACAGAGTTTACATTATGTAACAGTCCTGATCTGAGACTGCTTTCAAGAGTCTCGGGCAGGTAATGGTCTGTTCAGCTGGGTTTTTCTTCGCCTCTTCCTCCTTCTCCTTCTCTTCCCCCTTCCCCCTCTTTTATCAAGCAAAAAAATATATCTGAATTTTAAATTACTGTAGGCCCATCCATTTTTATAAATTCATCTTCCCCCGATATTAATGTTGCTTAATTTTTACAGACTTACTATTTCAAGTTTGTAAATGGTAAGTCATGATGGAAGTCATTTCTTATTCAAAATACTACAAGCAATGATTTTGTAAAATAAATGGATTTGGGCAAAGTGTGTATTGCCTTAACGCTTTGACTTCTGGTGACTGTTTGGCTGAGAGGGTGACCAAGATGTCCCAAGATGATTTCATGCCTAAAGCGGGATTAGAACTCACTATAGCTTCCACTTTCTGCTCCGGTGCTTTTATCCCCTACATCAAACTGTCTCTCAAATGGAATTTAAGATGACTCTGAAAAGGAAAGGGAGCTATTTTATTCTCTATTCAAAACTATTATAAATAAACCTTTTTGATATTTTATAATAAAATACAGCAGTTTTAAATATTTTAAAAATATTTAAAAAGAAATAATTATTTGGTGTATAGTGTACGAGGAAAGTGCAAACAGATGGTGAAATGAGCTTTAAAACAAGTTTCTGTTCAGGTAGGAATGAGCTGCTGGACACAGTTACTGTTGCTAAACCTTCTACTTTCTTAATGAGTCTATAACACGGGAGAGAATAATTGTATTCATTATAGGCATAATTGTAGGATACGGTTGATGCCTTGCTTTGTGACCACATAGATAGTTAGGTTTTTCCCATAACACACATTTCTCCATCGGATCAGAAGGGTCTCTCTTTATTTTTACACCCAGTTTCATGGAAATGTTTCTAATGATTGTTTTAATTGTCTGCATGACTTTATTCCCAACTATCTATTGGGAAGTTGCACGGGAACTAGCACTCTGTAAATAAATTAAAATAAAATAAATAATAAATGAAATATTTGCAGGCAAATTTTAAATAGTACTCTGTATCACTATATTATTATGACTTATTAAAAGATTATATAAACCAATGTCATGAATATGGTAATGATCCTGACTCCTAACAATTGATGCTCTCATAGGCAGTATAACAGTATGAATACCTACCTTTTAAAATAATATAATGATGTTATATAATACATAGTATAGAGTTTAAAAATATCCTATACATTAATTGTATTATTATTCATGGTATAATAATATACTATAAATCCAAAATAATATACTACACTATAATACAAAAAAGCTATAATTTTATAGTATAATCTAAAATAGTAAGTGCTTTCCTTATCTCATGTTCACTATCTTTATCTTGATTTTCTAGAAATGAAGTTACAATAGTCATATTTCCAAATATGAATCAGATAAATAATGGCACTTTTACTTGTAAATGATTTGTTTACTTACATGGAGTAAATTGCTATTGAACTTAATTGGACCTGAGTAATGACTAGGCAGACAACTGCACATTTTAAAAAAAATCTATCTTGATTTCATGCTAGAAATAAAATGTATGACTTATCTAGCTTTGATCTGAAATATACTTTATTTTCAATAGTATTATACATTGTAGAATGGAATAACACTTTTATGGAAGATTTATATTTTATTTGACAGTATTCAAAGTTTGTAATCTAATTATCCCTTCTAAAGATAAATATTTTTCAAGTCAGAGGATATTTTTCCAACAATTAACTTGTTACCTTCAAAAAATGTTGAACTCTTCTTAGGTTATCATTTTCTCCCTTTGAAAGTCAGAAACCAAATTGAGTTCTGTAGTACAAATGAGGCATTGTCAGCGGTTAACGGAATAATAATTGTAAGGTTTCCTAATCTTAGATATATTCCTAAGTAACTATACTAAAAAGACATTAACCTCCTTCTGTATTGTCTATGTAACTAAAAAGGCATTAACCTTCTTTTACCCAATATTATCCTGTTCTTGTGTTCAGCTCACCATCCACTTCTCTTAGATGCATCTTAACTAGTTATCTTTAATCCTCAATTTTTTCTTCTCTATGTGTAATGCATTTTACTTATTGTCAAATTTCATTTTGTTACTATCTGCCATACACTTCAGAATACTCATATTAATTTGGTCAATCTTTTATAGTACAGTCCCTAGCTGGTTTATAGTTATACTGGAATTTGGCTGATGGAAAACCAACACTTTCATGCAATTCATTTGAAAAGACTTTGGATAATTTTGTGTCCACATAATGCTGCTTTTTAAATCTGAAGTCCCAGTTTATTGTATTCTATTCTTTGCAATTGGATTACGAACGAACTTATAAAATGATATTATTCTGCTTTTTAAAGCTTTTCTCTCTTAGAAACAGTCTAGGTTCTATCATATCTCAAGACCTAAAATGGACACGTAACATCAAAAATGTCATCAAAAAAGCACAACAAAGAATGTTCTTTCTGTGCCAACTCAGAAAGCTCAAACTGCCCAAGGAGCTGCTGATACAGTTCCTACAGAGGAAATATTGAGTCTGTCATCTGCACCTCTATAACTGTCTGGTTTGGTTCTGCAACCCAACAAGACAGACACAGTCTTCAGAGGATAATTAGAACTACAGAAAAAACAATTACTTCCAACCTGCCTTCCATCGAGTACCTGTATACTGCACGAGTCAAAAAGAGGGCCGTGAAATTATCTACAGACCCTTCACATCCTGGACATAAATTGTTTCAACTCCTGCCCTTAAAACAATGCTATAGAGCACTGCACACCAGAACAACTAGACACAAGAATAGTTTTTCCCTGTCGCCATCTCTCTGGTAAAGAAATAACTCCCTTAACACTATCAAACTATTTACTAGGTCTGCACTACTATTAATCTTCTCATCGTTCTTATTACCCACCTCCTCCCACATATGACTGTATGACTATAACTTTGTTGCTTCTATCCTTACAATTTATATTGATTGTTTCCTAGTATGATTTGATTGCTTATATGTAGCCTATGACTATCATTAAGTGTTGCACCTTACATTCATGATGAATGTATCTTTTCTTTTATGTACACTGAGAGCATATGCACCAAAGAGAAATTCCTTGTGCGTCCAATCACACTTGGCCAATAAAGAATTATACCATACATGGTCTCATATTGTTAATTATCGAATACTATATCAATGTATCAATGCAGTACATTTCTAACATAGTAAAAATATCATTCATTCTCAATTTTAGGCAGAGTACCAAAGATAATTTTTTTTCTCCTATATTCGGAATTAAATACTCAGACAAATGAATCCAAGAAAAATATTTTTGAATCTAACTGCAAATTATTATACACTAGCCTATGTGTCAGTCTTTACCTGGAAAGAAAATGAGATTTTTGCAACAGCGAATGCTCTGCTTAAAATGACCATCTCATCTTCATCTTGACTGCACTCAAATAGCTTCCAAATAATACATTTTTCTTCAGATGAGTCATTATGGAGGCTTGGGTATTCAAACACATGATGCTCTATTCAAAGTTTCATCTTGATTGAAAATGTGTGTATGTGTCTGTGTCTACATAGATACATAGATGATAGATAGATAGATAGATAGATAGATAGATAGATAGATAGATAGATAGATAGATAGATAGATATAGGCTGGTCTTGTTGTATCCGGGTCTTTTCCCGTGTAAGATTGAGATTGTCTTGACAACGTTTTGGCGAGGAGACCTCACCGAAATGTTGCCAAGACAATCTCAATCTTATACGGGAAAAGACCCGAATACAACAAGACCAGCATACCTACACCTGTGAAAATCTACGAAAACACACACACACACACACACACACAAACAAACACACACACACGAATGAATGAATATATACATATATATCTAAATGCCACTATTTAAGTTTTGAGAATTACTAATATATATGATGTATTTGCTTCTTTAAAGTTTTCTTTTTATAAGCAAACATTTTTAAAGTTTTTGTCATTTTCTTGATTAGATCTCTCTTGATTCTGAATCCCTGTGCTGCAATACTTTCTATTTTTTACAATTTAGACTTGGAATAATTTTATTGTCATTTAAACACACACAAATTGGCATACATTAAAATGAAATTTCATTGCATACAGCTCTCAAAGGGTCACCACCTCCAATATACACTGAATAAACATGACAAACAAACAAACATGGATGTACCCACATATATTATATGATGCAGACAAACAACACAGTCTAGTTGGGATGTATACATGTATATGGCGAGAAAAACGAATCTTGTGAGTTTACCAGATGGATAGCATAGGGAACAAAGCTGTTACAGGATCTGGTAGTCCTGCTAAAAATACCTCGAAATCTCCTCCCAGAGGGGAGCAACAGAAACAGATCGTAAAGTGGATCTATAACAATGCTTTGAGCTCTAACACATAGCGCTTATAAGCAGTATCCTGAATAATGGGAAGCATGCTTCCTATAATCATCTCAGTTGTCCTTACTCCTCTCTGTATGGACCTTCTACCCTGTTTCCCTGAAAATAAGACCTCCCTGAATAATAAGCCCAATCAGGCTCTTGAGCACATGCTCTAAAATAACCCTTCCCCCAAAAATAAGTCCTCCCCAAAAATATTGCAACAAAGCAGCAGCCATGAGGTAACCACGGTCACTGCCTTCTGCACCTCAAAAATAATAAGACTTCTCTGAAAATAAGGCCAAGTGCTTATTTTGGGGGGTCAAAAGAAAATAAGACCCTGTCTTATTTTTGGGGAAACATGGCACTGTTACCACCAAACCAAACAGTTGGATGAACAGTGACACAGTTTGTTAAGACACTGTCAATCGTGTCTCTTGTAAAAAGTGGCCAAGACAGAAGGAGAAAGAAGTGCTCTTCTCCTCCGATGTAGGAAATGCAGACATTGGCTGGCACATTTCACTAAGGATGACATGTGGAGAGACCACACTTTGCTTACATATATCCTTTTAAAGCAATACTGAGCTTTTCAGCATTTCAATTCAATCATTGAGGGATTCTGAGGAATACATAGAAGGTAAATTTAGCCCTTGTTTGGAACCCTTTGAAGCAGCTGCATCTTTCCCTGGAATTGTATGATTGTAATACCTAAAACAACCTAGGCACATTCTAGATATAAGTGACGGGTATATTATTAGAACTAAAGTGACAAGGACGGTCTGCGGCATCTACAACACATTTCCAGCCTTGCTTCCATAAAAGAATACAAATGTCAGCTAATTCCTAAATAATAGAAACCTTTGTCACATCTTAAATCACCCTCAGATTATGGCTGATAATTGAAGCTCATACGAAAAGAAAAAGAGACAAGTTCACTAAATTTGATGAAAAGCTACATGGGTTTGTCAGTGGTTACTAGTTTCTCTGTGCTTCTAGTTTGCATTCCATAAGATCACTTCAATTTATTTACTTGGCATATTTATAAGCTTTCCCAATTAATCCAGGCTTTGAGAGGCAAATAACACAACTGGTAAATACAATTAAAACTATTTTAAAAATTCAAACAAAGAAACAAAAAAATGTGGACTGTAGTTTATTCCATTTCCAATATATGGCTGACTTTCAAATGAATGTGCTGGCTTTCAAATGAATCTTAGATACTAGCTTGTTCCTACGAGCTAGTACCTAATGCTATGATACATCCCATGGGATGTATCAGCAACAGAACACAGATGCTGCCTGATGATAATTTCTCCATGTAGTTATCCAGAAGCCAATATAAAAAAGTCTCTCTCACATATGAACAAATTCCGCAATAAAGAGTCTGACATAAGGAGAAATAATGGGCAAATATTTTAAGAAATAATAATTACATTTTAATCACGGCTGGATCTGGTCCACAAGTTAAGCCCAAAATAAAAGATATTCTTCCTTGCATGAATTAATTGAATCTACTGGGTTGCATTTCATTCTAGTATCTAATTGACCTATAAAGATAGCAATGGCAATAGAATTTAGACAAATATACCGCTTCATAGTGGTTTACAGCACTCTCTAAGTGATTTACAGAGTTGGCATATTTCCCCCCAACAATCTGAGTTCTCATTTTACTGACTTTGGAAGAATGGAAGTCAACCTTCAGATGGTCAGGATTGAACTTGTGGCAATCATTGCAGAATTAGCCTGCAATACTGCATTCTAACCACTGTGCGGCCATTGTTCTTTAAAGGTAAAGGTTTACCCTATCCAGACATGTCTGACTCTAGGGGGCAGTACTCATCTCTGTTTCTTAGCCAAGGGAGCCAGCCTTGTCAAGGATATTTCAGTGGTTATGTGGCCAACATGATATTAATTATGCCTCAGCACAGAACATGCGGCGAGAGACGGAATACTGTTATCTTCCCACCAAAGTGGTACCTATTTATCTACTTGCATTTTCATGCTTTTGAACTGCTAAGTGGGCAGGAGCTGGGGCAAGAATGGGAGCTCACCCCATTGCATGGTACTCAGTCTCGAACCCAGCTGTCAGCTTTTCAGCTGAAAAGCTCAGCTGAGCCATTGCAGCCCCACATTTGCCTATGCCCTATTAACAAAGGGTGCAAGAAAGACGAACAACAAATCTCTAATTTTAAATGTAGACTAGGCAGAGCTAAAAGGAGAAAACAATGTTGTCATCTAAATTTGCCATTTCGTTGTGCAAATTTACATGCAATAAAGTTTTCATATTAACCAATTATTATGAAGACTCTTTTCAATTAATATGAAGAGTCTTAAACACAACCACAATCACTCCATGCACACATGGAAACGTATGACTAGTTGTCCCTCCTCCCCCTACTTACATTGGGATTATTCCTTATACTATTTATGTTGTTTTCATTTGTTGTCATGGATTACACCACTGAGGCTAAAACCAATTTCATTGTATTTATTTTGTACAATGACAATAAAGACTATAACTAATACTAACCAATTTCTCTCTAATGTTCTGAACAGAGATACTGTGTTTTGGTTTCCATTCTTTTTTTTTTACATCTGAACTCCTTTGACAGAGGAGTAGGTCTGGAAAAACCAAATAAACACATTATAATTAGTTTATTTGAGAAGCGTCATTACATGACGATTGTGATGACAAAAATATTATTTAAACAGAGCCATGAAATAAAAAATATTTTTAATGCTTCCCTTAAAGCTATTTTGAATTGAGAATATAAGAACGAGCATAAACATAAAGTCAAATAGAGTTCCATAGCTAAAGTCATTTCAAAATGCATTGTCTCTGGTAAAGGGTTCTTAAAGTAACTGTAAAAACCACAAGACCACTATCTAAGCTGCATGGTTGAAATTTTTAAACTGAATTTTGAAAAACCTTGTGTTTCCTTAGAAAGCTTTAAAGAATTCCTTAAGGGAGTTTCATCTGCTGTGAATTTCTACACGAGTGAATTTGCAATCCACCCAAATGATCTTCACACATGGCAATGAGAGAACATGAAAAAGATTACTTTCTGTTAGACCAATCTTTCTCCCAGAGCAGATATTATAGGGAAAAACAGCAGGAGGGAGCAATACAAATTTAGTGAATGTTCAAACTTAATAAATAAAAACTAAATACCACTTTAAGCTCTTGAACAAAAGACAAGGTAAAAAAATCAAATGAATAAAAAGATACTAACATGTCTCAGTTTTATGATTATTTTAGTAGATTACATTTGTTTTTATTCCATTAATTGAAATAAGTTACATTTCCTTGTAATTCTGCACAACTCTGCTAATGTATTTATTAATTAAATGTGATATGATACCCGAGTCAAAGGAGTCTTGGTGATATACAACTTAGAATATCCATGGTAATAATAATAAAACACTGAGTGGAGCAAACACATTCATTTAAACATGTCACCCTATTAAATTAAATGAAGAGGCCTTCTGAAATAGCTTACAGATGCCAATTAATATCAGGGCAAGTCTAACCTCTAAAGATAGAACTCTTTAACAGTCCAATTTCATTGCTGTTGCTATTCTTAGCCACTTCCTATCAAGAATCAGCCAGCATCAATGGTGGCTACTCTTCTTAGTGTGTCAATTGTTAGGTTCATTGCATGGCCAATATCTCTTAATTCCACAACAGCACAAGAAAAAAGCAACAACTTACTTGTAAACTTCCACAGTATCTAGTAGTTCATCAGATCTCCAGTCATCTCTTGGGCCACTAAAATGACCCCTAAACATAAATTATTCTTTATTGCAATTTCATTCTCTTCGTAAAACATAGTGCCTTTTTTTTTACTACCTTCCATTCTCTCCTCCTTCCTAATTTCACGAATCTATGCTGACAAACTTTCTCGTTTACTCCTTTCCAATTATCAGACAATCAACAGAAGTAATAAAACCAACTCACAACTAACTAGCTGACTAAAATAGTTATCCATTACAGACATCTTGGAGGGGGAGGAAGTAAATCACATAATGAAGTAGAGTCCTATGGTGGTTTTCTTTTCTATATCAGAATGTTTTAGTTCTTTAGGCTATCTGTTAGGCTACTTTTTAGAAATGGTGAAATAAGTTCAAGTAGATGGTGTATCTACCATTATTTATTAGACAACACTAAATGAATGAATCTACTGTGTAAATAAATATAATATTACTAAGCCATTCAGCAAATATGCACATATATTTTTACATTTTTGAATTTGTATACTTTTATTTACCAAAAGCGGGACACGATGGCTCAGTGGCTAAGACTTGTCGATCAGAAAGGTTGGCAGTTTGAATCCCTAGCACCGTGTAATGGAGTGAGCTCCCGTTATTTGTCCCAGTTTCTGCCAACCTAGCAGTTTGAAAGCATGTAAAAATGCAAGTAGAAAAAATACGAACCACCTTTGGTGGAAAGGTAATAGCATCCCATCTGCCTTTGGCATTTAGTCAGCTGGCCACATGACCATGGAGATGCCTACGGACAGCACTGGCACTAAGGCTTTGAAATGGAGATGAGCACCGCCCCCTAGAGTGGGAACGACTAGCACATATGTGTGAGGGGAACCTTTACCTTTTACCTATTTACCAAAAATAAATCTTAACAGACACTGATTTGAGACTAAATAATACTGATTTCAATGAGATGTACTTCTGAATACAGGATGCGGCAGTATTTGGAATTAATCCCTGAAATAAATCAGCAAAAGTTTTCTACCCAGATTAGTTAAATAGTCTTCTAGATTACAGCATATTCCTCTGCCTTACAGGGGTATAAAAAATATCTGCCACAAATTATTTTGGAACATGATTTGGAAGCTTTCCCTCAGAGGTTTCTATCGAAATGTAAATGCTTCCCAGAAGTGAAGTTCAGCTAGCAGTTGTTCTTACCTCCATAAAATACAATAAAATTTAAACATTTTATGGAGTATCAAGGGAATTCCACTTTTTAAAAAATATATGAAGTGGATGATGGAACTCTTTTAGCTTTTTTTTTTCTTTAAGTGCCCAGTATACTTAAAGCAATATAGCTTTCCATAGTCGTGTGGCAGTCCACTGTATGTATATAACAGTATGTAAGACTCAAATAGATAATCTTGAAAAGAAGATTTGCTGCTGCAGTGAAAAATATCTGCAAAGAAAGCATTGAACAAGTGAAAGGCAGGCTATAACCCTATTGCTTTGGAAGAGCTTACACTAAGACTGTGTAAGATATGTATTCAAAAATAATGAAAATTTCAAAAGATTTCAGAAAAGTGGAGTGCAGAATTTTCAACGGGAAATTCTGAGCTAACTTCCATGTTGAATGCTTCATCACTAAAATACAGAATCCCTAAAAAAATAGTGATTATTCTGGACACACCCTCATAAGTCATCAAATCATAGCATGTCTTGTCACAGAACAACTACTCAATGAGGAATAATATAGGGAAAACCTACAGCATAATATCTTCTGTTCTTCTCAATCACAGAAGGAGTCAAGTAATCTACTCTTTCAAGTTATTTTATGCTTGAACTCTCTTTTTAAAAAAGTTACCTTTAATTGTGTGACATAAGGAATTGGGCTTTGAAAACTCAAAGCAGTTGAATTTTTAAAAATACAGGATATATATTAAAAATAATTTGAAGCTCCTTGTAGAGATCAGGAAAGGTCAAGACTTTTACAGATACTAATCAGCTTTCACACTTCTTGATTAAACCTGGTAAGAACTTTCTCATCAGGACCAGTGGAGAATTTAAATCTCATCTGATTTTTGCATCATTTTGCTAAGATCAAGAGTACACCCTAAATATAAATGATGATCCCACTGCAGTTTTGGTAGCAAAACAATTGCAAACAGCTTTTGGATGGCACTAAGGAATAGTTGAATAATTGATTGATAAAAAATATACCTGATATATTAACAAAATGCACTGAAATTATTCTGCTTTAAGTTATTATCAAACTGAAATAAAAGGGAAAATAGCAACATTTCTATACTTTTGCTTTTTATCAAGTGGAATCCAATCTATAACTGCCATAGTCCGCCTGCCATCAGTTCTTCTTGCTATGTGACCCATTTCCCATTTCCATTTCAATTCTTTTACTCTCTTGATGATATCATATACATTCATTTGTTCTCTAATCCATGTGGAGGTCTATCTTGTCTTGTAATGCCAAGATAGTATCTTTCCATGGCTCTTTGCGCCACTCTTAGCTTTTGTATCGATTGTGAGGTTAGTGTCCATGTTTCACCGGCATATGTTAGAGCAGGTAGCACACACTAATTAAAAACTTTTCAGGCATAGTGGGAGGCTGTTCTTGAAAAGTACGCTTAGCTTGCCGAATTCCTGCCAACCACATTTAACACACTGTTCGATTTCCTTTATCACCTTCCATTGAGATCCATTGGCCAAGGTATATGTAGTGGTCTACTACATCTAATTCTTCTCCAGATATAATTTTTCTCTTTCTTTGGTGAATTTATTAAACTCTCTTTGGCTCTCTTTTTCAGCTTTACATTTAAGCCAAATGGTTCTCCTGCTTTGTGCAACTCTTGTATGTGTTTTTGTAGCTCTTCTGGGTCTGGTGAGAAGAAAGCAATATCATCTGCAAACCTTCAGCGATTTAAATAGGCGCTATTGATTTTTATTCCATCTTTTGCCCAGTCTAATTTGTGAAATATTTCTTCAAGGCAGTCTGAGAAAAGGGTAAGTGATATTGTATATCATTGATGTTAATCCTCCATCATTTGTGAGTGTACCAAACCTCCTTAAATAAGGCAAAGAAAATACCAATCCATCCTAGGAATACTCTCTCTCTCGCACTTCCATTCGCACAGTTGTATATCTATGTAGTCAGTGAGGCCCATACCACCTCCATAAGTTCAGAAGGAAAATATTCATGATGCTGCCTCTGAACCCTCTGAGAAATTTAATACTCAAGTATCCCAGTCAACACAAATATGAAAAACAGGCTCTGAAAGTTTTGTTGTTTAATCCATTTGTTTTTCTTGCTATTTGGATCATTTCTCCAGACAAGATAAGATAAGGCAAGATAAGGCTCTCTTTACTTGCCTTATTCCATCTATTAATCTAATTCTATAGGTCACAGAAGAAGGAAAAAGCGATACACACAGAGGGGAAATGTATGGTATGAAGGGTGTCGGAACATAAAGGTGTTATGTATGGCAAGGGGGTAAGAGTTGGTAGTTAATAGGAAAAGATGTCAAAAAAATTGAAACATAATAATAGTGCAATTTATCCTTGCTAAACGTACAGCAGTGTGCTATAATTAAATATGAAAACCTAAATTTATCTCTGTGTTCGGCTGTCATTAATTTAACAGGGAATGCACATGTTGTAATCTAATGGTTGGTGCTTCCTGTATGCGCCCCCCCCCCCCCCTTCCCGGCAGCATATTAAAATGTATATTAGCCTCAAGGTGCATAAACACAAAATAATAGGCCAAAGGTTTTGGCACATGGAGGGGGAAAAAATCCACGCTCAAAGGCCGTCAAGTAGCAGTGATTCAGGGGAGCCACTCACTTAGCCTCATTAAGCCAAAGCTCTTTTTTGCTTGTCTTTTGTTCTGCATGACAGCAGCCTCTTTGTTGTATAATAATTCATTCCAAGTTCGTTCCAAGCTACCGAAACTGGTGAACTGTGGCCATTTTAATGAGAAGTATTGGTGGTATGCATAATCTGGAAGCCACGTGCACCAGGCAATCACAGAGCACTGCAGCCAGCAAAATGAGACACTGTTGAAATCACAAATTTGTCAAGTTGTTTTTGGACAGGGTATTATAATAAGCACTAAAATATGCATCCCATTACTTTGCATCTGCCAGTCAAAGATCACTGTAATGAATGCATGCTGCAGGGTATGACCAGGCCGCTGTTGTAAGTAAAACAAACTGGGGAGTACAAAAAGGAATTATGTATTTTTGGCAGCGCTTGACTTATTTTAAAATCCGATTGCATTGGGAGCTAGATTTTTCTAGCACAGTAGTCCAATGTCAGCAGTGAGCTGACTACAACTGCCAGAGTTAAAGAGGTAGCTGGAATAAATTATTTTTCAGCTTCTTTTTATGGCTGTGTTTGCTAAGTGAAAAAAGATGTCTCAAAATCAGTGCTTATAGTACATATGGCAGCAATCTTTAATTCATTGGAAAAAGTTTCAGTGGAAAACTGCATATTTACTACCCCTAAAGATTTCTAAATTGGACAATTCATGCAGATTTTCCCATATACAAAGCAACATAAACACAAGCTTTAGGCTCATCATGAGCCAGAGTCTTTATATGATACCTGCATCCTTATAAATTATTTCAATGTATAGACTGTTCCAGCTCAAAGCAATTCTGGGCAGAATACAGTTGAAATACCTAATTAAGAAGCCCAAACAAACTGACAAATAAAACATCACATAATGGGGGAAACCATGTATCACAACAAAAATAAATAACACACATCATGTGAGCACACAACTGATGTATCCCAGAGGTTGGGAGATAAGCCATTTTTTAAAGATTATCTGTAGGGTTGGGGCAAACTTCTGGGAGAATGTTTTTCAGAAGAGCAGAGAAGACATGCTTCCTATGTCCCCTTAGATAGCATTGGTTAATGCTCACTCTGTCAGATTCTACAGAATGGGCAGAAAAGATTTTAAAACAAAACACTGTTAGATTCAGTGCCATGAAAGACTGTATGAATGATATCCATCATTTTGAATTGCACCTGGAAGTAACCAATGCAGTTCACATAATAGAAATATTACACGGGCATAACGTGGTAACCCTTAAGAGCTTGACCACTGCATTCTGTGTAAGAACTTCTAAGTGGTCTTAAGGGTGAGTCCTATGGAGACCACATTACAGTAGTTCACATATGAGGTGACCACGGCATGAGTGATGGCAAGAAGGAATTCCTGGTTCAGGAAAGAAAACAATTTGTGTACCAGATAATTTGTCCAAAGACTCTTCTGGCCACACTGTCACTTGCTCCTTGAGCAGGAATTGTGACTCCAGGAGAAGCTCCCAAATTTGCATATCAACTCTAAACAATGAGGTACAATCCTTTTTAAAACCAAACCTGGAAATTCACCAGAATTGGAAAAACCATATACCCACAGCTACTAAATCCTGTCAGAGTTATTTTGAACCTGTTCCTCTCCATCTAGCTCCAAATAGCCTTTGGGCACTGAGACATCATCTCAGTCACATCACCTGGTTGACCAGGAGTTGAGATCACAGTTGAGTATCATTAGTACACTGCTGTTACCTGACTCCAAGTCCCATTGAAAGCTGCTAATCACAAAAAACCCATTGAAAGCTACAGATCACAAAAAAACAGGAAGGTGATAAGCATTGTTTCAATTCTATGTTCCAGGTTGAAACTTGACTGCAGTAGCTCTAGATCAGGGGTGTCAAACTCACGGCATCATGTGGTCATCACATGATGTATCATGACTCCCTCCCTTTGCTAAACCAGGGTGGGTGTGGCCAGCACATGATGCATCTGGCCCGCGGGGCGCGCGTTTGACACCGCTGCTCTAGATAGTCTGTTTCTTCCAGGGGGTGCTGCAAATCCACTCCAACCATCTTTTCAATGAATATGCAAATGCAAATAAACTCACCAAATCAAGCAAAACATAGTAACTAATGCATAAGACTTGGACCTGGGAGATCTATATTCAGGTCCTCACCCTACTGCAAAATTTCTTGAATAACTTTGGCCCAACTACCCTCTCTTTTATTGAGAAAAAAAATTAAAGAATGCCTCCCTGTAAAATTCCTTTAGGTCATAGACAAAAGGGGAAATATAGATACCTATTTCATGCCTTTTGATATCCTTACCTTAAAGAAAAGCAATCATGGATAGTTTAATTCTGAAAAGCAGAGTAGCTAAGGGTGGGGTGGGGGGATTTCCTGCTGCCTTTCTCATTGTGAGGTTTCAGATGGAGTTTGACAGAAGCACACATCTGGATTATCAGACTGAGAAAAACAGCTGCATGTTAGGCATGCTACTGAGAGAAAAGTACCACCTACAGTTCTTCCATTCATAAAATTGCATTCTCTCACAATTCATTTTTTAAAATAGAATTTCCCTGAATATTACATTATGTCTTTCCTTTAGAAGGTTTTTCAAAGCTCAAGAACCATCTCTTGCTCAAACTGATAAAAGAGAGAGGATGCTTCATTTAATTATAAGCAAAAGGGACTAATGCTTTACGACAATACAATGACAACTTTCTTTTTTAGTCTCTTCAAATATTCGCCTTTTCTCTTCGAGTTGTTTGAATTTTCTTTATTTAAATGGCCAAAACCAATTATTTTTTTATTAATAATTAACATATAGGGAAGAAGATCTGAAGAAGTATACTGAAAGGTATTGTGATAAACCAGAGCCCCCTTCTGATG
This sequence comes from Natrix helvetica, assembly GCF_964273705.1. Classification (NCBI taxonomy): domain Eukaryota; kingdom Metazoa; phylum Chordata; class Lepidosauria; order Squamata; family Natricidae; genus Natrix; species Natrix helvetica. Next base: position 85,907,885 of record NC_138549.1, read on the forward strand.
GCGATGGGCTGTTAAAAAATATGAAATATAGCAAACAAACTAACCAACATCACCTATGTTTCCTTTTCTCTTCTTAATCTATGGTTTTATTGATTTATTGATTTATTTTGGCTTCAGTTGTTTACTATGAAAGAGAATAGTCTGCTCAGTATGCATCTATCATCTATCTATCTATCTATCTATCTATCTATCTATCTATCTATCTATCTATCTATCTATCTATCTATCTATCTATCTACATGTATATATGAGCATGAAAAATGAGCATGATATTTGTTCCTTCAGGCAGGAACAAATATTATTGCCATATTGTTTATGTTCCTGCTTGTTTATGAGCTACAAACTTTAGCTTATTTAAAACTTCAAACATTAGAACATTTTTGTTACTCCCAGTAGATTTAAGTCAAAATAATTGTAGGAAATGTTTAAAGAGAAACCAAGTAAATAACAACTGGAAGATTCTTTAAAGAAATAGATAAATATTAGTTAATCGCCAAATTTGCATGAGAAAAAAATGAAGTTTTATAGAGGTATTGAGAAAACACACACATACCTTTTATCAGGTTATTTTAAAAAATTCTCTGAAAAATTTATTTGAGGGTAAATAATTGTATAGCCATGGCTTGAATTCTGTTATATAGTATCATTTACGTTTGTAAGGGCAAATTGCTTACTCTATCTGTTTTACCAAATGAAACAGGATATCATTCATGTTTAACAAAGTATAGTGATTATGAAGATTTTTATTTTTTTTTATTTTTTTTCAGAAAAGTGTGGGTTCTGGTCCCCTTAAAAATTCATTGTGAAAGCACAGAGGTATCACAATTATTTGTGGCATCTTCTCTTCCCTCAACTCAATTATTTTTCTGGATGAGAACATATCAACATTAAGGAAAACAGGGGAACTAAAACTAAAGCTTCATAGAATCTGGCAGGGCAGGCTGATCCAGAAGTGAAATAATGAAGAGTAATTATTTTTAATAGGTGGGAACCTAAATAAAAGTTTGTCTGTGCTGTTGTAGGAAGATACAAAGGTCAACTTCATGATTTCCACTATCCTTTCTAAAAACCTTCTCTGGTAAACATCATGACAGATTATAGAATCTCGCATGTCTTTCCATGCTCTGTCTTCTAGAACAAGGCCTTTGCTGGCTGGGGAATTCTGGGAGTTGAAGTCCACCAGGCTTAAAGTTGCCAACGTTGGCGAGCCCTGTTCTAGAACATTGTTTCTCAAGATCAATATTTTTAAGGCATTATTGACTTCAACTCTCAGAAATTCACACATTTTAAAGTTGCTGAGATAGAGACACACTGTTCTAGAAGGAAGCCTCCCCAGAAAAAGTATTAGCATTCTTTTAAATCTCTATGTAAGGGACACAGTGGCTCAGTGGCTAAGACACTGAGCTTGTCGATCAGAAAAGTCAGGAGTTCGAACCCCTAGCGTCACGTAACGGAGTAAGCTCCTGTTTCTTGTCCCAGCTTCTGCCAACCTAGCAGTTCGAAAGCATGTAAAAATGCAAGTAGAAAAAATAGGGACCACTTTAGTGGGAAGGTAACAGCGTTTTGTGCTCCTTTGGCATTTAGTCATGCCAGCCACATGACCACGGAGACGTCTTTGGACAGCACTGACTCTTTGGCTTTGAAACGGAGATCAGCACTGCCCCCTAGAGTTGGGAACGACTAGCACATATGTGCAAGGGGACCCTTTACCTTTACCTTAAATCGGTATGTAATGCATGACAGAGGCTGCACGTGAAAGTAGAAATCCTCATATAAACATACATATGTATATCACCTGGGCCCTGCAATCAAATGACCATGTGCTTGGATACATTGGTTACCCATAAAATCCATAATTTGTGTCCTTGTGCAAGGCCCCATTTGGTTATGGCCATAAATTGTAAATACAGAAAGCCTAGACTGGATCTAGTCTAATGTTAATGTATTTCATTAGTTCATGCTGGAATTTCTTGCAGAAGACATTTTATTACTTCTTGAAAGATCATCACACGTAAATTTCTTTGTCAGAGTTCCTTTGGCATTCATCATGCTGCAGGATTTTCATGTTGTTAATTCTGACAATTGTCTTCACTCTATGTCTTTGGACAGGGGTAGGTTCCTGCTTCTTCTATTGCCGTTTTGCTCAGGGACGTGCTTTGGGCATGTGAGCGCATGCACAGTAGTAAAATATTGCTTCTGCGCATGCGCAGAAGCAAAAAACAAGATGGCACTACCTATGGCGCCGCCAATAGAACTGGTTCGGCGGCGTGGTCTGCCAAGTTACTATCTACTCGCCTGAACCGGTCCGAACCGGTAGGAACCTACCTCTGTCTTTGGATCAGATTATTTCAAAAACCCACCAAGCCTGTGTGTTTTTATTCCCTTTGATCCTACTTCCATCGGACATATTTTTTTTCCCTACTGACAAGCAGAAGAGATAGACAAGGGTTCCTCTTGCTGCTGAGGTTGTCCTTTATATACAGTTAACTCATCCAACACTAAATGTGGACTAATAGAAGGACTTAAGAACACAAAAGGGACACCTGATAACTATCAGGAGCAGAACACATTAATTTAATATTATAAATCAAAACTTTAAGCAAAAGATTCATATTTGAGCAATGAGGTTTTCATAAAACCCTATTTGGATCTTTTAATAAGGGCAACACATATTTATCAGTACAAGGATTATTGTAAGGAATCCACAATAGATAATTGAAGAGTTCATTCTTGTGGAAAATTGACACTGAAGCTTTTGAAGATTTTTTTTAAATTCATATGGGCACCAAAAGCCCTATGATCCCTTCCTCCCTATCTATGTGGAACACATGGATGGCTGCCTGTGCAGTTTGCATGGCAGGCTGGCATGAGAAAAGAAAAGTCTGTGCTTGCTTGCTTACTATATACCTATCTAGCTCTCCTGTTTTGTGCCTGTAAGTTTTTTATGAGTTCAAAAATTAATGTTGCATAGGTTCTTTAAAAAAAATAAAAAAAATAAAAGAGAGGCATTGGAAGAAAGAACTTTGTAAACCGCAAACTCAACAAAGCAAATGGAGTAAGTAAAATATCATAATTTCAATTTTAAAAGGGGAAAAAATCACACTTTGTGCTGTTATAGCTTGAAAGACTCTGAATATAGAAGACAACTGAAGCAACTTTTTGTTCTCTCATTCCTCCTCCTTAATTTTTGCTGATTTATATTTCACATTTGGCCTTATTTTTGATGCTAATATTCAGGATTATCTAAAACCACAATATCTAATAGATACACTAGATAGAAGGTGGCTATTGGCAAACAGGAAATGAAAAAAGCTCATTATCAGATTTAAAAGGAGCCACATGCATTTAAAAAATCCCTTGGGTTTTTTAAAAACTATATTATAGCTCTTTAAAAGGGCTTTCCGAATTATGATAATCCTTATATTCTAAAAGTGTTTTTTTTTAAAAATCCAGCCATTTAGAATATTATCTTCTACTGTGAAAAAGTTAGAACTTAAAAAAAGAGATGAACAAGATAATTACCTTTTATGATTAGGCATAAACACTCATATTTTTGTACCCTGTAGGTTTGGAAGCTTTATAAATATATTTATTCAGTTTTAGTAAATACCACAGACAATGAATGATATGTTATATTCATATGGGAAGTACTGAAAATCAGTTTGGTCTACTGCTTAAAGCACGAGGCTAGAAATCAGGAGACTGGGAATTCTAGTCCTGCTTTAGTCACAAAAGGGTGAGACTTGGTGACTTTGAGTCAGTCAGTCTTTCTCTACCTGCATCAGGGCTGACACAACCAATGGATCAACACTTTTGCTGAGCTGAAAAAAAGTGAACCCTGCACTTGTTGGGAAAAAACTAAGAAGAAAAGAAATAATATTGGATGGAAACTGGAAGAGCACCTTTAAAATATTTATATTTTAATTTATTGCATTATTTTATTTATAGTATTGTCACATATTGACAGCCGAGAAATAGGCTCCACCAAGGCCCTGCATTCGGGTGGGAGAATATTGAAAGGTGATTGGCTGAGCCATCTGACAGCTCGCTATAAAAGGCCTAGCTGTCAGACAGGCCAACGCTGGATTTGTAAAGAGTTGTCTAATAAAGAGCTGTTGATTGTCACTGAAGCCTGAGTCCTGTCTCATCCGTTCCCCCCGATCTAACAAGTTATAATATAGCAATACATTTCTCTTAGCTTCTTGATGGAAAAAGAAAATAAACATTAAAATATTACATATATTTCAAGTTGGTTAGGTAACTTTGGGCACAACTTTATGCCATAGGTTTCTTGCCCTGGGCCAAATAGAAGGCAGAAATAGTATTAGGTATATTTTCAACTTTGGTTATTTATAAAATAATAAATGAGGTGTGTGTATATGGGTGTGTGTATATACATATGTATGTACACACACACCCACACACACCCACAGTGGATGTTGGCAAATTAATCCAAATTTAAATTGATGGATTATATTTCAAAGAATAAAACTTTCATGTATTCAATGTACAATATCCCTAGAAATATTGTTAAATACAATTAATAAATTTTACAAAGAACAGCATGGAAAGTACTTCCTCAAATTAAGCTTGACCTTTGATGGCATCATAAATAATTCCTTGCAGTTCTGTGGATAACAAGAGAAATTATTTTTCTTCCTTATTTTGATATTTTTTTGTTTCCTACTACCTTGGGATTTCCTAGTTGTTTTCCATCCCAGTATTAATTAGGTCCAACGCTTTCTATTTTGAAATAAGACAAATGCTGCCAACTGACAACATGACCTATTAAGACCTTACTTGAATAGATATTCAGCATAAGATGGGTGGTTATGTAAATGTTTTAAATAGCAATAGCACTTAGATTTACAGTGCTTTACAGCCCTCTCTAAGTGGTTTACAGAGTCAGCCTATTGTCCCCAACAATTTGGGTCCTCATTTTATCCACCTTGGAAGGATGGAAGGCTGAGTCAACCTTAAGCTTGGTGAGATTCGAACTGCCAAATTGCAGTCAGCCAGCAGTCAGCAGAAGTAGCCTGAAGTACTGTACTCTAACCACTGTGCTTTATGATGCTTACAGACATATTTTGAAATGAAATGACTATATAGCTTCAGCCTAGAAACATCATTCTTGCATATACTATTCTTTTCACCAGCATATCAGAGTGAAGATGAAGAACTTAGCTCTTGCTCAACTGTTTGAATTTCTGTTTGCAGAGATTTGTATTTTCTTCTCTTTCTTCCTTCCTTCCTTTTCTTTTCTTTTCTTCTCTTTCTTTCTTCCTTTCAAGGGTATGATGCAGAGCGCAGTAGTTAATAGTACAAATTCTACCACTCCATTCTTGTAGGTTGTATAGATTGTCTGAAACCAGGATTTTCAATGTCGAATTGGAGAACTGAGCCTATTAACCAAACTTAACACCTAGGTTTGGCACACTTACGAGGAAATTTCCAATCATTTTTTTAAAAACCATGCTAGAGTGGAAGAGCAGAGGTCAACCCTTTGTTTAGACTTTCATAGATCATCTCTGGTTCAGACATGGATTTGACTTATAATCTTGTTTTCTTATCGGAATCCTTAAATTTACTAATGTCTTTGAAAAGATCGCATCAGCAACACAGGACAAGAGTGCTGGATATCCTTATGGTTTAGTCCTATCTTCCCTTTTCTGTTCACTAATCAATGAAGCTGAGAACCTAGAAAGTAAATTCTCCATAGCCATGTGTAAGAATTCTCTTCACGTAGCTGCCATCCTTAAACATTCCCAATTTGCAAGAGGTCTCCTAAGGGACTCTTGCCAGCTGGAATAAGTTACAGCAGGCTCAGGGTGACTTTTGCTTTCACTGAGGAGAGCCATGGGCAGAGCCCGGTTTTAATTTGCTCCCCAGCGGCTTTTGCCTCCCCCTCTGCTAGGAGTAGATTTTAAGCAGAAAACCCATGCTTTTGTTTCTGGCTTCTGGAAGAGATTCACTTTGAACAGTGCTTTCAGATATACATCATGCCTATTGATTATCCTTCAAAAAATCTAATATAACATGGTTGAAAATGTTGTATAAAGCCAAGATTTACAAAAGAATGGGATTTGGCATGTCAGATACCTCCAAATCTCTGCTTATCATTGCTGAAGACTGAAGTTCTTTTCAGAGAAAGGCTAGAAAAGGTTCTTTGTTCTTTGTGAAGCTCTGAAAATTATAACATTACCTTTCGGTTGTAAAGACAATCCTATCACTACACTCCGGAGAATACAATATTCCTGACTTTTTAAATTTAATTAAGCAGTTTTTCTTTCAACAAATAATATTATGTAGCTAAACCTAGATTAGTGCCAAACTCCTTTGGCCCTTGCTTCACCCCATTAACTCTTCTTCATAGAAATTTACAACTCATTTCATCCAAAGAAACTTCAAGACTTCCCTCTTTTATAATATGCAAAATAGCCATTGATAGAGAATATTTTTCACCGTGTTTTGAATGAGTGGGGAGGAGACACTGCAATTCATAGTGTTCTTAGCTTGTCACTATATCAATAATTCGCTTTTTATAAAGGTAATGTATGAAAAACTACTTAAAAGACACATTAATAAGACAAAAGAAGCTTAAACCTGAAACTGATATCACAAAAGAATGAAGAAAGTGGTGGGTGGGTGGTGATAGAAATCATGTCATTGAGAGTGCTTAAGCAGGCTTTGTCAGTACTGCAATTTGGTTTTAAAGGCACATAAAATGCAAACACTATATATTTAAGAGAGATGGCTGATTTCATAAAAAGAAAATTCTGGTTCTGTGTTCACGATACTGTATTGTTCTATTTCTATCATATTTATTATATATCTATTCCTTTCTTCCATCAAGAAGTTAAGAGACTCAAAGTATCTCTTCCCTTCCCTTTGAGGACACAATGATCCTGGCTTAAATATACCCATAATTACTCAATGAAATCTACGGTTCAGTGATTCCAAGAGCGTTTGCAGTGGGATACCGCCTACAAAATCCACCAACAAAACACTAGAAGATAGAATATATCTTTTCATGAATATAGATTGTAAATGCCACAAAAACTGAGCTAGATCACACAAGATTTTTTTTTTTTGCATGATTCTGTGTTTATGTGTGGCCTTTTATTCAACTACAGTTTCATAGAGTAGTAAAGTAAATATCATCCAGGTGGTTTGGACTATAATTCCCAGAAACTCTTGCCATTTCTGAGGCTCCCATCCTGCAGACCATCAACTTGCTTACACCTGCTGTCTACACTCAACCGAAATTAAATTCCAATAACTTTTTAACTCAACAATAGTCATGCTTTTGGATTGTAATTTTATTTAGTGGTTTTTGGGGAATATTCAAGAGTCTGCTTTAAATATTTTGAGACTTAGACAAATGTCAAATATACCATGGGGCTGCTATTCTGTGCACATTTCAGGATTCATTCCCTATTGAGCTCAGGGCAACATCCACTGTATAGGATTTTGAGAGTTATCTGTTTTTCCCCCCTATATCTTTATCTCTCAATATTTGTTCACTGAGTTATACTATTGTCTTAGTCACCAAACTATGGTTCAGAGTGATATATGCTGGATCAGATCAGTAACTATCTAAACAAATACCCAATAACACACAGAGAGGGACTCCTCCGGGTGCCGTCCACTAGGCTGTGCCAGCGGGCGACGCCCAGGGGAAGGGCCTTCTCTGTGATGGGCCCGACCCTCTGGAATGACCTTCCCCCTGATATTAGAACAACCACGGACCTCCGCTCCTTCCGTAAGAAGCTCAAAACCTACCTGTTTAATCTAGCCGGCTTGGCCTAATTCCAGCTCTCCCACCTCAGTCTGTATTTTTAAATTTCACGGGTTGGTCTTAGGCTAAGTTTTTAATTTTTATAAATTTGTACAGGGGTTTAAAGTTTAATCCGATTTTAACTATATTTATGATTATTTGTATGGTTTTTAATTTGGTACCTGTACACCGCCCCGAGTCCCTTCAGAGAGAGGGGGCAGTCTAGAAATCAAATCAAATAAATAAATAAATAAATATTGTTCTGATCCAGCATATATAATATATTACAATAATGGGTAGCCAAAAGCCACTTGAAAAACCCACAAGCTGGAAGTGGAGGCAATAGCCTTCCCGAACCATTATTCCCTGGCAACTCATAATTCAGAAATATGCTGTCCAGAATTATGCTAGAAAGAACATCTGCTTCATTTTCTAGCCTCTTGTAACTAGCTCTCCTTGAAACTCTTGCAAACTAACCATGACTGCATACTATCTCAGGGATAAATCATTTGTGTGACAATCAATATTGGATTTTGATTACACAAATGTTATCTAAACCTGTGAACACTTGCAACGCAACAAAACTGCTATTTTAATAGTGTAAAATCAGATAAAATTCCACGTCCATTCCAGGGTAGGAACAAGTCATATTGAGCATATAGATAGCAAAATCCTATCTGAGGATGACCTTAAACATTAGAAAGTGGAAAACAGCTTCTAAGAGGTAACATAATTTTTAAAAGGGATCGTGCTAGTGCAGAACTTTAATGATGTTGCCTTGAATGCTTTTTGATCAGGGATCCACCAATGGATTGTCTCTTTCAGCCCATAATTAACCATACTTGTTTATTTATTTTCATGAGTTATGGTGGAACAGTAATTAGAATTCAGTATTGCAAGCTACTTCTGCTGCCTGCCGGCTGCCTGCAATTTGGCACTTTGAATCCCACCAGGCTCAAGGTTGACTCAGCCTTCCATCCTTCTGAGGTGGATAAAATGAGGACCCAGATTGTTGGGGGCAATATGCTGACTCTGTAAACTGCTTAGAGAGGGCTGTAAAGCACTGGAAAGTGGTTTATAAGTCTAAGAGGTATTGCTATAAAGGCCAAAAGCACTAGATGCAGAAGATAACTTTCTTCAACTTGAAACAGATGTGGTAGGACAAGATGGAATTTAATGAACAGCATGAAAATCTTCAGAGACTTTGAAATCTCAAAAATAATGAATCATTTTAAAATATGTTGTTTTTCCTTTAATGACCAGTTATATGGACTTCAATAGCTAATTAATGTTTGGTTTTGGCTTTGCATGCTGTATAAATTCTACTGTTGTAGTTTGTAAACCAAAATTGGGATGGAAGGAAAAGTTGACTGTGTTGTGTCAACATAAATCAATTGCGTATGAACTGAATTGTGCTGGTTATCCTAATCTTCAATAGGAGAGGCAAATATAATCTTTCATCCTTCTGTGTTAAATGGGTTTAAATTGTTAAAAATGAATCTGATCCTTAATTTGGTTAAGTGTTTTTCTCCATAGAACTGAATGCTACTTTGTTCTTACCAAATCCATTCCTGGTACTTGGACTCGTGAAATACTAGGCAATGACTGGAGGAAGTTGAAGTTTGAGTATTAAATACTTATCATATGATCAGAGCAATGTCAAAGTACTGCCAGTGAAGAGCAGCTGTTTTGATCTGAAAGTAGTATTTTGAATTCCTAATGTTTGGCATGCCACTACACGCTAATAGATTAGCTTGACAGGATTGACAACTGTCAAGTCATTTTCTTGTTTAAATATCTTTTCATCAAATAGCAGTAGTCCATCTCCTGAGCACCTTGGGTTGATTGATTTGGGGCTGCAGGGGAAAAAGAAGATTAAGAATCTATCTTCACTTGAAAGTTTTCTTACAACACTCGCTGCTGAAATGAATAAAAGAACATGTTATATCCCCTATACTTAGGACCCAAAGTTTTGCACTCCCTTCCATGATTAATAAGGGAGAAAAAAACAACATATTGCTTCTCGTGAAGTGGAAGTTGCTGTTCAAGAATTATGGAAAAATGCATTAATTCCCACATGGAAACAGACACAATGGAAGAATGGGTGGCAGAACTCATGGAGCAGAAATGGTCAGCCTATTTTAATCAAAGAAAAAAAAATACATCCAAATTTGTTTCTACCTGGAAACCGTTTCTAAAGTTTGTGCTCAAGACAGAAAAAAAAAAGAAAGAAAATCTGACTTTGGGATTTGCTGATTAGATACATTTGCCATTATAGAAATGGTGTGTGTGTGTGTGTGTGTGTGTGTGTGTGTGTGTGTGTATGTATGGAGTATGCAAAAGTAAAAAGTTCAGGCTGAAATTTTATTATTTTTATTCTACTCTGCTGAAAAGAGTTAGAAGTTAATACTCCCCCCCCCTCTACTCCACATACTCTTCCCATTATTTCTCTTCCCAACTTACTTACTATCTTTATTTTCACTTGCATTTTATACTTTGATAATCTCAATAAATATTATATATGTATACATTCTTATATATACTGTACAAGAATTATCTTCTTCCAAAGGTGTTAATTTTTCTGTGCTGAGGACTTTATCTGACTTTGACTTACGCTTAATTAAAAAGAGATATGATAAATGCAACAATGCATTAAGAATTGTCCCTTTTATCACACTAAAAATCACAACTGCTTTTATACTGACAGTTTTCAGACACGGCACTCAGAGCTTTTGAGCCACAATGTCTCAAATTTTGTTATCTCCGCTTTTTTTGATTTGTGGTTTTGCTCTATAAAACCCTCAATGGCTTTCTTTGTAGCTATTTCCAGAATGGCCAAATCCAATTCGAATTTATCTAGCCAACGAAACTTCTGGCACTGGCCCAGTTCAGGAAGGCAAAGGAGACAAACTTTGATTGTCATTCATGTTGAACATGCCAGCTAATTTTGGGGCAAACTTGACTGAAACTGACTATATATTTTTAATTGGTTTATTATGGCTTAGTTTTCAATCAATTTTACTATGGATATTTTATTTCTATAATTACCATGGATGTTTTAATTGATGTTAACTGCTGAAAGTCTTGGATGAGAAATGAATGAATTAATGGTTATTCCTCTTTTCCCTTCTAAAATGCAGACAATATCCTCAGGTTCTGGAATTTACTAGTACAAATTGAAGTTGAGCTAAAAATGTGAACATATAGTATCTCGCCTGTAAGGCACAGTGACAGAGAAAAGAAACAGAACAACAGAGAAAGATAAAACACCACAAATTTATCTCAGACTGGTACTATGAGAGGATCTTGGCAAAGGAACAGGAATTTTTCAATGCATAGGATGGTGGCTTTAAAATTGTAGCGTAGAGGCAAGGCCCAAGGCCATTCATCACTAGGGAAGAAAGCAAGGGTGGGTTTCAGTCGCTACGCACCAGTACGCACATACCCCTTTGTGAAATTTAGTGTGCCTTCCCGTACCTGAGCTTCTGGAGGCCCCGTACCGGAATGCTCCCTCCCCTGGCCTGCCCCCCCTCCGCTCGCTCCCTCTGCCCGCCCAGTCACCGCTCGCTCAGCCTGTCCGCACCAGGCTTGCCCCACCCACCCACTTCCTTTGTCAGAGCGGAGGATTGGGAGAAGCCCATGTGGCGTGCACTCCCTTCTCTTTGACAGCCGTCGGACCGCAGGGGTGGTGGTGGTGAGTGGTAAGTGAAGAGAGTGCCCGCCAGCATCCCTGCCTCCTTCCTTTGCAAGCCGCAGCAGCGGAGAAACAGAGGGTTCTTTTTTGCCAGCCTCCCAGCTGATGCATTGTGGCAAGTACGGTGTGTATGCACATGGGTGAGGTGCATGCCTTCCGTGGCATGCCCAACACCTTCGGACACCCACCAGGTCACCTGCCAAGTGGCAGAGAATTCTGACTTCGGCAAAAGGAAAAAAAAGTCGTTTGAAATTAGCCCTCTCTGCTGCTCTGCTAAAAATGGTGGGAACCAAGGCCAAGAGATAACAGGATGACACAACCATATTCGGTTAACCCCCAGAGCAGTAGGAGTCTGAATTGGGAGCTCTGTGAATTGGCTTGAAGGACACAGAATGCTGTGATCATAGTATTGATTGGGCACCAGTTTTAGTTCATAGAATATATCTACGAATATAATTGGAAGGGATGTGTGTGAGAGACAGGGGGGGGGGGAGAGGGAGAAAGAAAAAGAGAAAAAGTAAGAGAGGAAGAAAGAAAGGAAGGAAGGAAGGAAGTGAGAGAGATCCACACAAGAAAGGAAAGAGGAAAGTAAGGAATGGAGGGAGAGTGAGAGAAAAAAGAGAGAGACAAAGATAGAAAGAGAAAGAGAAAAAGAAAGAGAAAAAGAAAGAAGAAAAGAGAAAGAAAGGAAGGAAGAAAGAAAGAAAAAAGAAAGAAAAAGAGAGAGAGACAAAGGAAGGAAGGAAGGAAAGAAAAAAGAAAGAAAGAAAGAAAGAAAGAAAGAAAGAAAGAAAGAAAGAAAGAAAGAGAACTTATGACTACAATTGAGCCCAAAATTTTGGTTGCTAAGCAAGAGCGTTGTTAAGAGAGTTTCACCAGATTTTTCAAGTTCGCCACTCCCGCCAAGCCACTCCCACCCTGTCACATGATCTCCAAGCCACTCCCACAAAACAGGCCACACCACAGAATAGGTTCTAAAACATTTTGAAACCCACCACTGGAAGAAAGGTTCATGACTTCCTAAACTGAGTACCTTTTCCTAAATAGTCCATGTTTCCTGTTATTTTCCCCTCCTCTTAGTAATTTTGAAAGTCTTTGAATATTCCACTGTCAAATGATTCCAAAAGAGATCTTCTTGACTTAAATTCATCTTGTCTTATTCTTGTACTTTTCTTTTCCATTGGAAACTGACTTACAATGCTTTACCTGTAAGTCAAGAAAGTCACTTTAAAAAAAGAAGATCCTATCTTGTGTATGATTTGTATCCCCTTAGCCCTCTCTTACAGCCCCACCAGTAGAACAGACCAGGAAATCCATAGGGAGGCAAAAGCTACTTTTATTGAGATTGGGGATAATAACAGAACTTTGCAATTGGGTTGTATCTCCCCTCCTTCAAATAGTTTAGTGGGTTAGGGAGACATCTGCCGGAGCTACTTCTGAGTATGAGCTCATTGTTCTGGGCTGAAAATCCTTCATTTCCTTTTGCCTAAGCAACAGAGCCTACATATGTCCATCAAGGTCATCTTCCTTCCTTTCTTCACCTCACTATATTTTAAATAGAGCATAAGGGAAGGTACAGTATATTGATTTTGTTGCATCTTATTGAGATTTTTCATTAATGGTGTGTGAAGTTATACTGTTTTAGTATAAAAGTTCAAGTAATTTCTGCAGCAATTTTGTATATTTCCCTGTTAAATCTGAAACAATGGCTGCATCTTTATCTCAGAATCTTAGGAGGAAGGCTAACAAAACAGAAAAACATTGAAACATTTGCAGTAGTATTTATTTTTATCATGGGAGGCAGAATGTGCACCCAGGCTTCCTCTATTCTTGTATCCAGTTGAAAGAAAGTCCAGTTGCCTTTTGAAAAAACATATTTGGGACTACCATGACCTGGGTGACTGAAAATCTCCATAGACACTGTCAAGATTAGGTTGCTGTAGGATTTCTCTCCATAAACACAGGTACTATATTCAACTCACATTGGATTGTTTCTGCAGACTGACAATCATTTCACACAAACAGTGTTCCCTGCCCCTATTCTAAAGATCTGAATAATTACACAAATGAACAATTCACATTACTTAGTACGTCTGTAAAAATACTAGCCAAATCCACAACATCACAATAATAAACAAATTTATTTTTCAGTAATCAGTAAGGCTCAATGGGATTAGGCCATCACTTTTCTCCCATACCGGCCCAAGAGATGTTTATAACTGGCCCCATAGCAGAAGCCTTTTTGCAACCACTGGCATTTTTGTTGAGTATAACTTGGCAATGGAGGAGATAAACAGAGCTGAAATTGTGACCATTGTGTTTTCTTCCATCAGAAAGACAAAAGAATTGTCTACACCAGAGGTGGGTTGCCAATTTTTCTACTACCGGTTAGGGTGTGCTCTCGTGTGCGCTTGTGTGCGTGATGCTTCTGCGCATGTGCAGAAGCATCAGGGCAGGTGGGTGGAGCCTCCCGCTGCCGGTACTACCGGTTCACCTGATCCGGGCCAAACTGGGAGCAACATACCTCTGGTCTACACCATGATATAATATAATATAACACATTTTTGCAGCTAAGTATTAAGAAACAAAGCAAGAAACCAAAGGCAACCATTATCCTACCTTTCCAATCAACTCGGAAATTTTTGGTACGGGTTTTCCTTTTTGATGCTGTATGGTTGGTGGGCTCTGTCCTTCCCAGTCTTGAAGTTCCTCAAGGCTTTCCAGATATAGCAGAGCCTTCAGCCCTGTGCAGTAGTCCTCAATTACAGTATAGTCTTGGTTCTGAATTGCACTGCATACCTAAAGTAGACAGATATCCAATGTTATTATGGAAATGTGTTCTTATAGATGTTATGATCAAAAGGTTTGGTATCTAGTGATCATAGACAACAGCTGCTCAGAATGTATGACTTCATAAGACATCCATTAATCCTGGATTGTTTCACCTGCTAATCTATTATGCAAGTCAGTGGTGGGATTCAATTTTTTTTACTATCGGTTCTGTGGATGTGGCATGGCAAGGAAAGGATACTGTAATATCTTCATTCCCACCCCACTCCAGGGGAAGGACACTGTAAAATCTCCATTCCCACCCTACTCCAGGGAAAGGTTACTGCAAAATTCCCATTTTCTCACGATCAGCTGGGACTTGGGAGGCAGAGAATAGATGGGGGTGGGGCCAGTCAGAAGTGGTATTTACCGGTTCTCTGAACTACTCAAAATTTCCACTACCGGTTCTCCAGAACTGGTCAGAACCTGCTGAATACCACTTCTGATGCAAGTAATAAACAGATTGAAAGGAATGAACAAATCATTCTGCATTTCCCCTCTCTCCCTTTTCTTTACGTGGTCAGTATACCAATCATCAACATTTCACCAATTATGTTCTGTCATTTCGGTCAAGTTCAAGTATTCTATATTTTTTAATTGCAGATGTGTAGTACAGTAAACATTTATTTCAATGCACATAATTATTAGTAGGATCCAGTAATGTTAATGAGGGTTTTATACAGGTTTTAGAACCGGAAGATAAAATTATTGTTCTTGAGCAGAATAACTGCAAAGCTACCACATAACAAACATCATTACAAAATAAAAAGATATATTCTATCCTAGTATCTAACATGTAATATAGATGTAGAATGTATTATGCAGCTCCTGAGGTTTTAGTTACAAAGCATCTCTTTAGCGTGCAAAGTTCTGGGTTCAATTCTCAGTATATCTAGAAAGAGTTGGAAACCCCACAAAAACTGCTATTAAGTCAGCACATAGGACTCCCTGATCCACCTTACGGTAGCTTCCTAATGTTCTTATGAATGGACTGTATTACTAACAGAGTTTTATTATTCATAAACAAGCCAAGTATCTTTGCATGTGTCAAGAAATAGAAAATGGTCAACTATCTCAAGGGGGGAAAAAAGATATTAAAAGTGCCCACATACACACATACACAGATATAGACACTGGACATCTATAATTAACTCCTTCAACTTTCAAGGCCACAGCTAATAACATCCCAGATAGCATTATCAAACTTTCGTTTCTGGTGTCAAGTGCTATATTACAAGCTTTTTATTCCAGGAGGGAAAAATACATGTTACCCTTTAAAATAATGTGCATACAACTGTGTAGGAAGAAACAAGGAATAAGTATAAAATATGCACAAGAACATTTCTTATGCAGCCCATTTACATTACTTAAAACCTGTTTCTCTGGAGGAACACCGCAAGCATTAATTAGGTCTGCTATGCTTCCCATAGATTTCAGCGCTGCCTCTCTTTCTCTTTCTTTCTCTCTCTCTCTCCTCCCTCTTTCCATTTCTTCAGAACAATTATAGAGATTATCTTTATAATTTCCTCCACAGGTTATTTAACTGTAAAATTCAACCAATGATTTATTTAAATGTCTTTGTTTGCTAAGGGCTTCTAATTTTTAAATATACGAGGAACGCTTTCCTTACTTCTTTGGAAAACATAAGGGAATGCTGGATAGGTAGATAAAAACTATAATGTTCTATATGCTTAAACTAAGTCAAATTGCCTTGTTGAAACCTTGTTCTTTTTTTGACAATATTCATGTACTTGAAATGTACAAGAGGTTTGATTTCTAATTAATGGTTATCATTTATTTATCAGATAAACTAAAATAACAGCATAATTATTGTAAATCAGGAAGCTATCAGGTCCAACTACTACCTTGTAGATAATAATGATACATGCCTATAAATATGAGATTTCTGGAGGGACAAATTGTGGAACGCAGATAAGAAGCATGTTCAGATAATGGAAAAGCTACTAACATAAACACGTCTTGATGGGCTTGAAATGGCTACAATTAGTACAAAATTAAGGCACACAGAGTATGTTTGACCCTCAAAACAATATGCAGTAGAGTTACATGAGTTACATTATGATTTGAAAGCATGCGTTGAAGAAGTACCATTGAATGATTTCACTCTGAACCAAACTGCCTTTTGAAATGCATCAATGATCAATTGCTATAAATTAAATAAAATAAATAAATAGTAGTTTTACAGATCCCAAGGATCTGTATTCACAGAGTTGGAAGCAGCCAAGTGATTCTATGGATAGAAAATTCTTGAACTAAAAATACAAAGGCAGGAGAACATGGTTTGGGATTTGTTATGAGATGTATGGTTTTTAGAAAACTATAGTTAGCACATGTCACTACAGAATTTACTGTGGGGAATTATGCAAGTTGGTTTAATATATTTGAGGATTACTAGTTTGGGACAGCCGCTGTTGATTAATCCACTTAGTCTTCCTTCACAGACTTGTTCCCTGTGGGTAATCTTCAAAATCTATATTGAAATTATCATTTTGTACACATTCTCCGTAGATAAGTTATGTCAATTATTGGAAATGCTTGCATTTCCATTGTCCAAAATGCAGTGTCCACAGTTTCCATTCTTTACATCTGCCATCCGAGACGCCAGGATACAAAGAAGTACCTTGCAAACACAGACTATTATCTTATGTTAATTGTTGTACATGGTATTTATACTGTCAAAACTGATGTATCTCCATGTATCGCTTTAAAAACAATGTCAGCTATCAAAGGACAGCAAAATGAGTTTTGGAGATGTTTCCACGGCTCCTTCATCTATGCTGTAGTGATTGCAGCGCATTCATGAGAGATCACAAATGTTTCACTCTGCTATCCTTTTCCTCTAGATTTTGTTGAATTGATAAAATTCCAGCATTTACAAGAATGCCATTTTGCTTCCTCCAAAGATGGAGACTTAGCTCAGCTTTGGAACTAAATGACAGAAGATTGTTAAGTAAAAGAGCTTTCCAAATGCCATCCTATTAAGAAGTCATCCTTTGACCTTGCAGTTTCATATTGATGGGATAAGCAATGAAAATTCTTTACTCAGAATCTTTGTATCTTTGAAAGATACTAGAATAGACAAGCTATTTTGTATTTTTACTTTTAAACTGGTTGACTTTTTCTTTGAAATGCTGTATAATGATAAAGCACTAAAAGTATGCATGAAGTATTATTATCATGTATTGCGTAGGAAGCAAATTTATCACTGTTTTTATTTTATATCATTTTTAGTTTAAAAAGTTAAAACAATTTTTCCCACTTTTAGAAAAAACATTAATGGAAGATCTATCTTAATTGTTTTTAATTCAAAAGGAATCATTTCCATAAGTTTATGATAATATTTTGGGAAGTACAGAAAACTGCAATAAAATATTCTAGGCAAGAGGCATTGATCCTCATTAAATATAAAATTCTTATTAAAAAAAGAAAAAGGCCAACTAAACCTTGAAACTTGTTTTGAATAATGTATATCATCCTTTAGTCAAATGCAGCTAATATTTGTGAAGCTACAAATTCCAGTCCTACAAAATTAGATATTCAGGCATTTTAAAACAACTTTGGGAGAACCGGTTGTTAACTTTCTGAGCAGTTTGGTGAACTGGTTGTTGTAAGAAATTATTAGAGAACTGGTTGTTAAATTATTTGTATCCCACCACTGTGTGTGTGTGTGTGTGTGTGTGTGTGTCTGTGCGTATGTGTGTGTGTCTGTGTGTCTGTATGTCTGTGTATTCATTTTTCCCAAGTTTAATGTACCAGTTAGATAATGTTTGAAGGGATTGATCATCGACTTCATAAGACTGGAAGTGTAAAATGATTGAGTGGCCATTGATAAATGGAATATGGACTTGTTCCAGTTTTGCTCATTTTTATTTAATAAGTTTCTTAATATACAGTAAATTGAAAAGATAAATATAGGGACACTAAGGTGAAGCTGAACTGCATATTAAAATATATCAAGAACTTTGGGTTTATAGAGCAAGGAGGGTAGGAAAGAATTACAATGGAAAGAAAATGATATTTCAGATTTAGGATCTTGGACTGATGATATATGTTTGTTCTCTCACATAATGCTGTCTTTACCAATTCAACTTTTTTTCTATATGTCTGCTAATGTTTTAGCTGCCCCTCTTTCATATTTAAGAAAATTTGTATGGGTTTTTTTTTCTATTCATTTTTTGTATAATAAAGAAAATAAAATATTTGTTTAAAGAACACAGCGATGACTATGAGCTGAGATAAGAACATTCATTTTGAACAAAGAGTCAGTCATCCTTATTGTTTTAACTATGAAAGCCATTCGTATTTCAACTGAGCTTTCAGTAATGATTAAATACAGAACTGGTCCAAATAAATCTTCACCTTTATTTGGTTTTACGGTAGTTTTGGAAGACAAAATAAATTCTAATTCATGCATCACCAATTTCATTGTAGCATTCCTACATTCTTGCTCAAGGCATCGTGAGACCAATTAAACACTATTAATTGTTTCATTGGTAATTTCCAAAATTTAAGAAACAATTAAAAGTTCCAGTAAGCCAGGATGAGGAATCTATATGATTCTTTCTGGATTTTCTCTTTATAGTCAAACTCTGTTTGGAACTGGACAATGATCTCGTACCTCTGCTTTAAAATTATTGAATGGAATTTGCTTTTGAGGCAGACATATCAAAATTATGCGACTGCAGAGAAGGTTGCTCATGACATCACTTGATTGACACCCTGATTTGTTCTTCCTTGCTCCCTTCAAATAAAGAATACCACCAAAATGTTTAAAAAAAAGTTGACCAATGAGCTCATGCTGATGGTAGTATTACATATATTTTTTTAAAAAAACAAATTGGTCTGGTCTGAAAACCGTACCCCAAAAGAACCAATAAGATGACCTGATAGAAAGCAATTCCCTAAATTCATTGCTAAGATATTGGAGCCCAACATGAGCAAGGACTATTGAATGGTTGTTGTTTTTTTGCCTTTGTATGCTTTTGATTATTCTTATCTGATATTTCTATTGTTTTAAACATTGTTTTGCTGCTTACAGTGGTCTCAGTGAGATGTGCAGTATATAAATCAAATCAAATAATAAAAATACATAGTATTGGTGGGATTCAAATAATTTAACAACTGGTTCTCAGCCCTAATGATTTCTTCCAACAACCAGTTCACCAAACTGCTCAGAAAGTTAACAACCGGTTCTCCCAAAGTGGTGCGAACTGGCTGAATCCCACCACTGGTATTGTCTGGTTTTGAGGTTCCTGGAAGTGCCTGCTTTGCTTCTGTGGGAAATGTTGATCAGATATATGTTCTTTTGATCTGATGCAGCCAAACTCTTTTCATGTCTTTATATAAAAGGTGAGTATTTCTCATCAGTGAAAAATGTCTCAATCCTATTAAGAGCCCAAATAAAATATATTTATCTAGCCTAATATCAACTTGTGCATTGCTTTTCTACTCATGCTAACCTTAATATTAGCAGAAAAATGTATGTTTGCTACCTTCCTTTTAATTTGTGTTTTTTCATAGCAGTAAAATATGGTAAACAATCCACTTGAAATGCTCATCATTTATCAAATTTTCTCACATTACTTTATGTATCGTAAAATCAAGTGATTGCATTTTTGATAACCAGGGAGTGTGTATGCGTATTACAAGTGTATTTCAATTCTTTCTCCTGGGAAGAAAGGATTAAAGAAAGCCAAAAACTAAATTTGTATTTCTAAAAAACCATCAATCCCTTTTTAAAATCAAACTTACCTATTTTGAAACAAAATCATTTAAATAACTTATAATGAAGAAAGTTTCCTTTCTTTTGTAAAAAATAGAGCGCAGTTAAAATACAGAGCATTATTACAGGTGTAATTTTACCATTGCAGCTCCTAGGGAAGGTTTTTGCTTCAGCTTAATAGAGAAAGATGTCAGGACTGAAAGATGGCAGGCCAAGAAGTCCAGGCCACCTAGACATCAACAAGTCTATCAATTTGGAAACTGTCCTAAAACACTGAGACTGAAAACACTAAGGAGAAGGGCACGGAGAGAGCTAAAATGCAAGGGATTCTCTTTTTGGAGTCCATTCTGGATGAACTTTTATTGGCCTGCACTTTTGACAGACAGAGATCTGTAATGAACAATACTGAAAGCAAGAATTTTGAGGCCCATACTCCAGGGGCCATATTTTTGTAAGCAGCAAGTCTATCAAAACTAGCTAGCAAAACAATTTTTCTGTCTTGGGACCTCAATTTAGTCATGGAGTGATTAACCTCTCATCCTTTTGAGCCTATTCCTTCAAAACTGCTATATTTTCTTTTTGTTAAAATTGCTTTTGGGCTCCATCAGCTTGGCTGTAAGAATTTGTGAACTCAATTTTGTGTCCACGAAAGAAGTGCATTTGTGATCTATAAAAGAAGAAAAGTTCTCTGACCCCTAAAGTCCTATAGGAATAAAGCAACACCTTCCCCCTTTCATACAGACAAGACACAGTTCCTTCTGCTTGCCTTTTTGCCCGGATAATTTTCAAGTATTGTAAGAGCAAAATGGATGGTGTTAGAACACTACAAAAAATCTCAGTTTCTGAAACAATTTCTTCATTCTTTGAAGAAATGACTTTTGGCCAGATAGTCCAGACACTATTGTTGACCGGGAGGATTGCTTTAGAAAATGCATGGTTTTTTAAAATAACTTTTCAATATAATGCTGATTACAGAGCTACAGAGCTGAAAATAAATCTATAAAATGTAGATGCTTCATCCTATGTAAGAGTTTTCCCCCTTCATCTTCCTCAACTGTAAAGCCAATGTTGAGAAATAAATATTGTTTAACATTGTCTAAGTAAAGGAACAGGATAAAACTGAATGAAATTAACATAAAGCAAATATGCTTAACTTTCACGCTGAATTTTCCTATTTCCTATGGCTTCCTTCCTCTTCTTCTCTCGTCTGTATGCCTCAAACCTATTTTAGAGTTTGCTCCAAATCAATTGACAAGATCTGGGATTGTGAAGATATTAATAATTCATTCTCTTGGCAAAACACTGCTCAGCAGAAGGACACTAGTAGATCCAACTTTACAGGTCTAACTTTTCCAATTTCACCATCAGTGAAAATTGCTTAAAAGCAGCAAGATTTATGATGAACCATTCAACAACATTTTCATTCAGTGAATAAATCCAGGATGGAAGAAAGAATACATCATTAGAACCTCATTCATTTTTCAATATCCTGGCCAAAAGGATGAATATATTTTCTCTAATACAACAAGTGAATATTCAAAGAATTCAATGGCTAAAACAGACCTAATTTTATTTTCAAATGAGTCTGTCTGTCTCTGTCTTTCTCTCTCTCTCAGGATCTTGCCGTCTCTCTCTTTCTCTATCTCTCACACAAAATATTTCTAGGGCTGTGTGTGTGTGTGTGTGTGTGTGATATATATATAGATATATAGATATATATAGATATATAGATATATAGATAGATAGATAGATACACAGAGAGAGAGAGAGAGAGAGAGAGAGAGAGAGAGAGAGAGAGAGAGTGCAAGAGAGATCAGAAGTGACTTGTTCTATTTCTTTTCTCGTTACAGCTGCTAGAAATAATGCCTACAGAATCCTTTTCAACAAAAGGTCATTTATGTCAATGGACAGCACATAGAGGATCAGATCACCTGCGGTAATTGCAAATTAATGCTCTACTGCTAATGCATTAACTACATACTATTGATCTACAATTGAATCATACAGGCTGCTCTGAAGTGATTTTACTTTAATATTTTTTGTGCTTTTATGGCATATTTGATAATGCAATTTCTCTTTCAATTGGAATTTTCTATAATTGTCTCCATTTTTAATTTCTTATACTAAGATGATGATTTTTTTTTAAATGCATGTCTCTGCCTCAAAAGCCTTTTAAGAAAAACACACACCAAAGAGAAAGATGTGACTGGGCTGAGGACATGCATATGGGAAGAAGAGATATGTGAATCGAGATGAAAGTCTTATTTGTCAAATAAAAGATTTAAGAAAAAGAGCTTACTTAAAAGAAAAGAAAATATGTTGAGATGGGATGCAACATTTTGTTAAACATAAATATATTTAAATATTTAATCCGTTTTTCATCACAGAAATATCACAAATTTGGAAATCTAATTGTAGGAGTCTGACACTGCTATTCTTGTGTTTCTCTTATGGTTACGTAATGATAGCTTTAACTTTTCATAGCTTTAAGGCAAAACTAATATCCATCCCATCTCACTACTGTATGCAGTAAGTAGTGAAACTGTGTAATTTTAAAACTTTAAGGAAGAATCATGGTATGCTTTGTCTGTGTTTCATCCACTATTTTTATCACCAGAACAAAGTATGTTCAGATTCAATTTTAAATGAAGTATTATTTTCCTTGTTCAAGTGTTGATTGTCTGGTTATATCAGATTGAGGGAAAATATCACAATATGTTTTAGGAGGCAGACTCAAAGGTAAGCCACCAATAAATAACAAAGTCAAAAGACTGTGATTAAACAGTCAGAGAAGTTTGTTTTCCTCTATTTTTAAAAAAAGACTGTTAATTAATTATTTAGCATATCTCTTAAGCTGAAAACATATGAGTTCTAGAGCACTTCCCAGAGGTGGGAGACTTGCTAGATCTCCATTTTCTACAGTGAAATTCACTCTTGGAGAAGAAAAGATACCCAGGTAAAGTTCTTCTGAAAGTGAGTGTTTTTAAAGGAAGAAAAAAAATTCAATCTTCAAGCAAATAGATCAAGGCGCTGCCATGCCTTAGAATCATTGAATAACACAGTTGGAGGGTAAGAGAGAAGTTCTGTGATGAAACCTCCCGTGGAGTGTAGGACATTCTTTGGAGCTATCAGACTTAGAATCTTCTGAAGGATGCTAGCTTCACCAAATCCTGAATCTAGTGTAGGAATCTTGAATTGTTCGAGGGAAGAAATTCTGGTCTTGTCCTTCTTCTGGCCAGGGGAACCTTGGCAAGACTAAAAAAAAAAAAAAAGAGGCCAAAACAGATCCCTTCTAAGTAAACGCTATTTCAGCAGTAAGGCATAGGGCTGTGCCAGTGACGTGCAGTAAGGGGAGGCAGGGGAGGCAGAGCCTCACCGCTCTCATCATGGAAAGAAAAGAAAAAGAGAAAAGGAAAAAGGCGAGTACTGAGGTGAGGATTAAAAAAGCCTCTAAAGAAGGGAGGACTGTAACAACTTTGATCTTTGCAAGGGTGCAAGCAAAATACCCCAGGATCACAGTGGCGGGGACAGCAATTCCTTCCGCTGCGCTGTGGAGAAGAGCCGCGCTGTGGAGAAGAGCCACGCTGTGCAGGAGGCTCTTAGTGCTAGCCTCAGATCAGCGCGAGCCGCAGTCCCCTTCATGTTGGCTCAGGAAGGAGGTGAATGGGACTGCGTGTGCAGGAGGCTCCTCAGCGCTAGCCTCAGATCAGCGCAAGCCACGGTCCCCTTCATGTTGGCTCAGGAAGGAGGTGAATGGGACTGTGTCTGCAGGAGGCTCCTCAGCGCTAGCCTCAGATCACCGTGAGCCACGGTCCCCTTCATGTTGGCTCAGGAAGGAGGGGAATGGGACCGCGTGTGCAGGAGGCTCCTCAGCGCTAGCCTCAGATCAGCACAAGCCACAGTCCCCTTCATGTTGGCTCAGGAAGGAGGGGAATGGGACCACGGCTCGCGCTGATCTGAGACTAGTGCTGAGGAGCCTCCTGCACAGCGTGGCTCTTCTCTGCAGCGCAGCGGGAGGAGTTGCTGTCCCCACCACCGTGATCCTGGGGTATTTTGCTTGCACGCTTGCAAAGATCAAAGTTGTCACAGTTCTTCCTTCATGATGATCATTTGATGACGTCAGTGCCTCACCAGCCATAAACCTCACCGCATGTCACTGGGCTGTGCAAAATGTTTTCAACTGTTTCATGCCTGAAACACTCTGTTTTGCCTTGGAAATGTTTCCAAGTTAACGTGTTAATGTGCTTTGCACATCCTTACAGAGATCTATTTATTTTGAAGTATTCTTCTACATTGCCTCACAAAGTCATTATGGCTGGCTGGCTGCAGTTTTGGAAGCTTATAAGCCATTGGACGAGTTAAGAATGAAGTTGGCAAGACAGGAAGCAGCAGCTTCCAGCCTCAAGATAGGAGCATTGAGGGGCTGTGACTCTTTATCTGGGAGAGTGGCTCCAACAGACTTCAGGAATGACATCAGAGCTTTCCATCCAGAAGGCTCTAATGTTAGGTACAGTTACGATACTGTGCAGAGCTCTCAATCTCCTAGGCCTCTGGTACAGGATCTGAGATTGAGAAGACATATGCCACCCATAAAAGTGAGAAGAGAATTTCATTTACACACATAGGAAGACAATTTTATACTGTAGTGTGTGTTTATATATTATTTTATGTATGTATGTGTGTGTATACACACACACATACACAAATGCAAAATAATATACATATATAAATGGCCGGGTGTTTGTGTATTTGTGTTTGTGTGTGTGTGTGTTCCAGCATAACTCTGGAATGCCTCAAGCAATTTCAACTAAACTTGGTACACAGATGACTTACTTTCTGAAAAAAATACTGTGGGGATAAGACACCCCTAACACCCCTTGGGGTTTGTGTTCTGTTAAGATACAGCTTGTTGTGCCTTAAAATGGTATCTACTGTACTGCCGTAAAATGGCTTCTACTGTATTGCTGTAAAATGGCTTCTACTGTACAGCACAGTGTAGTTGCCATGGTAACAGCTTCACAGTACTCCACATGGAGGCTCCCTCTGGTAAGGGGGAAAATCCAACATTAGACATTACGTTTGGTCCAGATGTTTTCCCCCTATAAATAAATACCCGGGAACACTGGGTTATCAACTAGTACACACACATACACAACTATTAAGGAACTTTCTATCAAGAAGTTAATTCCTAAATAAAGTGTCTGAATTCTCTGTAACCAACATTAGACTAACTGCATATTTCTCTTGTAGCAGCCAGAACAGTTAATCCAAAGAATAAGCCTTTTCAGTTCTGATCAATAGTATTTTTTGCAAAATAAATAATGATACAACACATGAATTCCAATGATTATTCTACTTCCAAATGAGAAACCTATATAGAGGCCATTTAAAGCAGCAATTTAAATTTGTTTGCTTGTGCTTTTTGGGTTACATAAGAGTAGAACTTTTTTGTGTACGTGAAGAGAAAGCAAACAGCATATCTTGATTGCTCTGGAACAGCTACTAGATTTCCTATCAATATGTGAATCGGTTTTCCCAGCCATATTACTCTATTGGTCTCCGAGTTCCTTTCATTTACTGAATATCTGATATTCTGTCATACCCCTGGCAAGAAATCAGCAACTAGAGGAAGAGAGGGAAGACGCACCTGTTAAGACTTCACTCTGGAGGTCAGAGAAATCAAGCTGAAAAACACCCCACTGCATCTACATACCCTGACTCACTTCTAAGTCTTAGCTACTCAGACTAGAAGAACATTCTCAACACTGCATTGAAAGCTAGAGAGAAAAGAAACAACAGGCAGGCTTAGGATGAATTGCCATTTCCTAAGTAGACCATTTTCTTATATCAGAGTTGACCAGTGCCTAATATGTTTGGGTAGAAGCTGGCAACTTTCATCATATAAAGGCTCTTTCTATAAATAACTAAATCTTGACACCTGTGAAAGCCTAACTTTGTGCCCCTTGCTTCCAATGAACAAAAGAGTCTAATCTCCTGTGGCTTTGTTACTAGCTACATTTTATTTTTGGGAAATTTTGGCAGTTTCCTTGCTCCTGCTCAGTAGATAGACACTTGGCTTCAATACGGACTATTTCTTAAGGCAGGGTGGTAACAAAACTTTGCCACTGACTTCAGTAATTGACCTCTGATAATTTCAACCCCAGACTGTTAACAATTTTGCTACAACCTTATGAGCCAGATAATTCCTTACCCACTTTTGGAAAATGTTAACTTTCAGCCAACTCAATCTTGGACTCTCTTAATGTGAGCTTGTGAGATATCCATATTCTGTTTATTTACCATATTTTTCACTCCATAAGATGCTCCTGACCATAAGATGCACGTAGGTTTAGAGGAGAAAAACAAGGAAAAAAAATCTGCCTCGGCTTCCCAGCGTCCATCCAGTATTCATTGGCTAGCGTCCTTGCGGCAAACAAGAAACAGCTTATTTATACTTTGTTGACTATTAATGGGAAAACTAAATATTTGCTTAACTTTCTCTTCTTGAAAACAATGAGGCATAAAGATGCTCAACTTAAATTAGATTGATTTGTGCATATGTAGATACTCCTGCACAAATGGCGTTGAAGGCAACAATAGCTATAAAATAATATTTTATGGAACTGTAATCAGAAGCCTTCAAATATGTTATTTTTAAAAACAATGCTGTTATTGCACTCTACATAAAATTATCCTACCTTGGAGTTTTTGATAATCATTTTGCAAAAAGAAAATTGTTGATCTTTTCTCCTGCACTACAGTGATTTGGTCTTGCCTCACAAATTCCAATTCTTGTGATTCTCCAAAGATAGTAAGAATGCCAATTTATTATGTAGGGGTTTTTTTTGGCTCTCTATTCTGTTACGTTTTTAAAATGTATTATTATAAGCAAGTTTCAGATAAATTAATAACAAACCCGTTCACCCGTCTAATCATTCTGCCAAGTTATACGTTAACAAACTAATCAAGATATCAATTTTTGAAGTCAAATCAAAATCCTTAAGCAAGTTGGAAGGAACACTATAATACATTTCAGCTAATCTAACATTTTAATAGAAATCTTCAGGGGCTGTGTGACAAATTGTAGGAAGTTATACAGTCCTTTGGTTGAGGTTCAGTTCTAATTAGTAATCATAAATGAAATCAATGGAATATTCCCCTGCTGATCATACTTCTTTCTTTTTTTCATACTGCTCTCAATGCTGCTTTAGATCAAGAATAAAGGGGCGGGGAGAGGGAGTATTGTTTATAATATTCTAACAATTAAACGTTTCTGACAATATTAGTAACTTTTATTTAAACATGATAATCTGTTCCATAATGTAATTTTATCTGTGACTAGACAATATTTAACATTTAAAACATTAATTTAAAATTTGAATGAAATCTCTCTCTTTCTCTCTCTCTCTCTCTCACACACACACACAACTCACGCAGAGAGAAATATTTATTAATTAACTGAGTTTAATTAATTATAAAGAAAGACGGTATACATACACATATGTACACTCAGCCTTACTTTTTTAATTTCTGGGAGTTTAGGAATGAAAGGATTTTTCAGAACAACATCCCAGACTTTCCAAAGAGATCGAAAATCTATTGTACCCCTAAACAAGGTCTGAGCTGTTGAAACTGATATTTAACTCTTACGTGTTTGGTCTGTGAAAAAAAAATCCCCATCCCTGACTTAAGACAACTGACACAACTTTAAATCTGCCCTTAAACAAACAGATTTTTTTTAGCTTTAAAAAAACAGAATTTTTAAAGCTTTGTCAATTCCACTTCTTCGATATCTGAGACTATCTGAGTCTGGTTCTCCCTCCCAATTCCTATATGCCTTGGGTTTTTGTATTTTCACTGATGGAAATAATAATTCTAATTTCCCGTTGAACATTGCAAGCAGAAGGTCTTGAATGTTCCTTTCTGACTTTTTTCTCCTTCCATCCATTAAAAAAAAAATCAATTCAAATCATTATCCTCTTAGGTACCATGAATGTCTGCTAAAAGTGAAAATGCCAAAAATTGACAACATTTTATTAAAAAGCATAAACTTTAGTATTGGTTGGAGATGTGCTAATTGGAAAAGGTGTTACCCGACTCCTGACTTTTGACAACACAGCTCTCTTTCTACTATTCTAGACAGTAGATTAAAAGTTATTTTCCATCTACAGTTTTACTGCAATTTAGTGATCAGCCAGATTTTTTTCAGTCAAGCATCAAATTATTTGTAGAGCCAATGAGCATCTCCATTTTTCTGTCATCTAACTAACACGTTAACCAGAACTCTACGACATCCATTTTCTTGGGACTGATGTAAAACAATTGATGAATGCTATTTTTACATGTTCCAAATTGATCTAGCTGTAACATTGCTAGTTTATATTTTACTAGCTTTCTAAGCTTACCGTAAAATAAATTGAAAGATAATTTGTCTGAAATCAAAATAAAATACGAAGAACTTTGTTGGATTAGGCCCAAGGCTTGTCAAGTTCAGCATGCCTATGGCAAGCCTCAGGCAGGATATGAATATAACAGCAAGATTCCTATTATCTGGTTTTGCATCTCATATTAAGAGCAATACCACCTCTAATATAGAAGTAATATATCTCTATAATGATTATCCATTGATAATCTTATTTTCAATAAATTTCTCTAATCTCCTTTTAAACTCTTCAGGTTATGGACAGAGTAAGTAAGTATGTATGTAAGTAAACTTTTATTTATAACCCGCGCCCTTTCCTAAACAGGACTTGGGGCGGTGTACAGACATATTAAAAACCATGTAGATACAAAATATAAATGTGCATAAATATATAAACATATAAGCATATAAACATATAAACGGAGGAGGTAGAATGTGCTGTACCAAATTTAAATTAAAATACAAATATAATTAAAATTCCCCTTAAAAATTACACAGTAAGATGTTTGCCAGGAGGTTAAAGATGGGACTATACATCAGTCAAGCCAGCTAATTGGAACAGGTGGGTCTTAAGCTTCTGTCGGAAGGAGCGGAGGTCGTTAGTAGTTCTAATATCGGGGGGGGGAGGTCATTCCAGAGGGTTGGGCCCATCACAGAGAAGGCTCTACTCCTAGGCGCCGCCCGCTGGCACTGCTTGGCGGATGGCACCTGGAGGAGTCCCTCCCTGTGAGAGCGGATTGGTCGTGAGGATGTGTGAGGTAAGATGCGGTCCCGCAGGTAACTAGGTCCCATGCCATGGAGCACTTTGAAGATAGTAACCAACACCTTGAAACGCACCCGAAAAACCACAGGCAGCCAGTGCAGCTCGCGCAGGAGTGGTGTTATATGGGAGTATCTTGTCCCTCCCAGATAGCCCGCGTGGCCGCATTCTGAACTAGCTGTAGTCTTCGGGTGCATCTCAAGGGGAGCCCCATGTAGAGAGCATTGCAGTAGTCCAGGCGAGACGTCACCAGCGCATGAGTGACTGTGCGTAAGGCGTCCTGATCCAATAGGGGGCGCAATTGGCGCACCAGGCGAACCTGGTGGAACGCCCCCCTCGCCACGGCTGCCACATGGTCATCCATCGACAGCCGGGTATCAAGGAGGACTCCCAAGTTGCGCGCCTGTTCCACAGGGGGCAGTTGTTCGCCCCCTATGGCCAGCGATGGCATCCACTGGTTGAACCAGGGCGCCGGTAGCCACAGCCACTCAGTCTTGGAGGGGTTGAGTCTGAGTCTGTTGTCCCCCATCCAGACCCGGACGGCTTCCAAACACCGGGACATCATTTTGACGGCCTCGTTGGGGTGGTTTGGGGTGGAAATATACAGCTGGGTGTCATCAGCGTACAGATGGTATCCAACCCCAAAACCACGGATGATCTCACCCAGTGGCTTCATGTATGTGTTGAACAGGAGGGGCGAGAGAACCGACCCCTGTGGCACCCCACAAGTTAGTGGCCTCAGGGTCGATCTCTGCTCCCCTGCCAACACACACTGCATCTGGTCGGAGAGGTAGGAGCAGAACCACCGCAAAACGGTGCCCCCCACTCCCACCTCCTCCAGCCGGCGCAATAAGATACCATGGTCGATGGTATCGAAAGCCGCTGATAGATCTAATAGGACCAGGATAGAGGAGCAACCCCTATCTCTGGCCCTCCAGAGATCATCTACCAACGCGACCAAGGCCGTCTCTGTGCTGTGACTGGGTCGGAAGCCGGACTGGCGTGGGTCTAGATAGAGCATTCCTTACTAATTAAATGGGTTACTAACACAATTTTTTTTAGGTATGTTTAATACCTTTTTACCATTTTATTCACTGTATAAACACAGGTGTTATTGTGAAATGGGGGAAAACTTCCATTTACTTTTTCTTCATCATCCTTGATTGTAATAACTTTCCTCATATACCTCTTTAAGAAACGAGGTGGCATAGTGGTTAGAGTGCAGTACTGCAGGCTGCTTCTGCTGACTGCTAGCTGCAGTTCGGCAGTTCAAATCTCACCGGCTCAAGATTGACTCAGCCTTCCATCCTTCTGAGGTGGGTAAAATGAGGACCCATATTGTTGGGGGCAATAGGCTGACTCTGTAAACTGCTTAGGGCTGTAAAAGCACTATAAAGTGGTATATAAGTTAAATGCTTTTACTATCTGCTATTTTTAAAAAGTGACATGTTATACATAGGGTTCTTGCTCATTTTTTTCTATTTTGATTACCTTCATCTGTACTTTTTCAGTTCTATAATATCCTCATCAAACAGCAATAATCAAAATGTACGTAATATTCCTTTTAGAGATCCACCTGTTATTTACAAACAGTTTTTGTGATATTGGCATTGTGAAATTATTTTAGGTTTCATGTTTACGTTTCCTTCTTATGTTTTACAATTCTTAACATTTTAGGTATGTTTTTTTCCATATTTATTCACATAATTGCTAGGCCAGCTATGACAGAAAGGTAGATTATAAATTAAATAAATAAGGGACAACAATGGCTGATAAAAGGCGAAGATATGAAGGAAAAATTGGCTGAGGCTTAAGCCTCTTCCTCATCTCTCTTCAAAGCAAATTCTTGTACTGTTTCAAAAAAGAAAAAGAAAAAAGCAAAGAGAGAGAGAGAAATACCTGTAAAACAGAAGCACCGCTATGAAGAAATTGCAAGCCGCTTTCAGCGGAGTCAATGCCTCCTGTTGCTAAGATAGGAAAACCAGGAAGAGCTCTAGCAATTGCAGAAACAGCTCGAAGAGCTATTGGTCTGATGGCATTTCCTGTGTAAATAAAGAGAGTTCATTAATGCAGGGCAGAAATTCTCAGACAAGACTATTTCTTTCTCCTTCTCTGCTATTGGTCTTTTTTTTTAAACCCTTGAGTTCTTATCTATACACTTAGTTTACTGTCTTCTTCAAGACTCTTCCATAGTAGAACCTCTCTTGGTCTCGCCTCCAGTTTTCAAACTCACTATTTTATGTGTATATATGGACACATGCCTTCATATTACATTTACCAATCATTGTCAAAAGACAATTTTATCATAAAGAATGAACCCAGGTGATGTATACTCAATGCTATTAGCAAGAGTTGGAACTTCTGGAAAATGCTAAACTACAAGGTCACTATGGATTGTATGTAAATAGCCATAGCTTCTTCCCTAAGTTAAACCACACAACAGAACCTCTGAGAACAGTTCAGCTGTAAAGTGCAGATGAAACAAAGAAACAATAAATTGACTTCATTCATATTATTCCCTGTAAATCTAAAACTTCTTCCTTCTATTGCATTTAAAATAGTCATTCAGAAGTAACCCTTCTGAACTTTGGGTACCATGTTCAAAACTTGCTGTCCTGGAGTCATGGGGAGATGCATCTAATGCCAGGTAATTACTAAGTAGACACTAGAACACTTAGTAGTGTCACCCTCAACTTGTGACACTAACTGTGACTTGGCTGTGTGTGTGTGTGTGTGTGTGTGTGTGTGTGTGTGTGTTCCAGCATAACTCTGGAACACCTCGAGCCATTTCAACCAAACTTGGTACACAGATGACTTACTCTCTGGAGAAAAATACTGTGGGGGTATTTTACCCCTTGCAGTGTGTTCTGTAATGATACAGCCTTTTGTGCCTTAAAATGGCTTCTACTGTACTGCTGTAAAATGGCTTCTACTGTACAGAGCAGTGGAGTTGCTATGGTAATGGCTTCACAGTACTCCACAAGGAGGCACCCTCTGGTAAGGGGGAAAATCCAACATTAGAAATTATGTTTGGCCTGGACATTTCCCCACTATAAATAAATACCTGGGCAACACCGGGTTATTGGCTAGTACCCAATAAAGCTGAATAAAATATAATAATAATGGCCGAATAAGGATGTACCTTTCAGATCAATGTACCTTTCCGAGCAATCAGCAAGTTTGACCTGGAAGATTTTTATTGTCCAAAAATAGTTTTCTATACATTGGTGAATATAATAATCTAATGTAAACATATTTTTCGTTAGAGTAACCTCCACAGCAGATATATACCCACACAATACTGCTCCTACTGGTGGGAAGCTCCTTTATTGAATGAGTGGGCTGCTAGGCTTCACCTCCAGATTGCATTTCCAAAAACTTCATTTTTGCATTTTGGCATGATGCGTAAGCAATATGGCCACACTGAGATGTCTTAAGTATTTGGAAAATATTCCCCTGCCTTTTAAAAGAGAATCTGTTTGCTGATAGGATTTCTCCATAGGACCCTGAAAAAATCTGTTGGGTTGTCATTTTTGAAAGATGCTTCTTCTGTGCTTATTGCTCCAGGAAAATGTCATCTCCCTCTAACAACCCACCATTTTCACAGTCAACATTGGTCTTTACAAACAGGTTGTCTGACAAGCCTATCCCATCAATGCAACTTGCTACTGAATCAGCATCCAAATACTCAGACAAGCTGTCTTTATTGACATCTGTTCCTGATTCAGCATATGAATTATCCTCTAGGGTTATGCCACCTTCAGCTGCTTCAGCACAGATTCCTCCTCATTATTCACCTCCTTTGGCATATCCCCCGTTTTCAATACTGCACTCGCACCCCACATGCATCTGCTCCAGAACCAGGATGCAGGCTGTCTTAGAGGGACCGAGAAGCATGAGCCACAAAGAAGGAAGACTTAGATAATTTGCTTTGCATTGGTAGGATGGCGGTGCAAATAAATTATACCTCTTAGACCACCAGAAACATTGCTGAAGCCAAAATATATAGAGGTGGAGGCGGGGAGGTTAAAGAAAGGAGGATGCCTAATGAGGCACTTAAGTCCAAACAGCAGGTGGAAAATTATCAGCGTCTTAATGAATAGTGACCAATGTTTGACCAAAATTGTCCTTTAAAAAAAAAAAAACCCTTAAAGAGCAAAAGTAAAGATCATAGCAAAACAGAAGATCAAACGAGAGAAAGAGAGAGGGCAAAGAATTCCCAATGGGTCTTAATGGATGGCTTGATATTTGCAGTCAGCTTAACAAAATCAATCTTAGTGAGCAAAGGAAGAACACAAAGAGGCTTCTAGAATTCATACTGCTCTTTCACACTGGAGGGAATGTCTTTTTTTTTAAATTTCCATGCAGCTACCAAAAATTGACTACAAACCACAGTATGCTAGCACAAGATTCTTTTTTCTCCTCTTCTAATGTTGTACAAGAAGCAGTGTTTAAAAATGGAACCAGTAATAAGCAGAGTATCAATAATTCAGTGACTGCCTAATTGGATGTCAGGAGGGCTACAGACTTGCTTAGGCACTGCTTGTGTGAAACAGCAAGGATATTACAAAGACATACAGGACTGTAGGTTTAGCCCCCATCCTGCAGTCAAACTCATCTTCCCACTCCCTCAAGGGTTCCTAAAAAAGCTTCTGCAGCAGAAAGCATTTGCTAGCCAGAGATTTCCAAATGATAATTCAGAAGTGATCCTGAAACACATAAATGGATGGGAGGAATGGCCTCTATTGAAGCAGGGGCTAAATGCAGAAGAGAAATATCCCTGCATGCAAATTACATCGGAACAGGTTCTGTGCAGCTAAGGGAATGGGTTTGTAAAACAGGAGGGAATTAGGTTTGGCTTGAGATTTCTCTTGATTGGTGCTGAGTCCTGCAATGGCCGAGAAGTTTATAAATTAACGTGATAGAACGAGATCTCCCACTTTTAAGAATAATTCAGAAGCATCCCATTGGTTTCAAAAGAAAACAAAATCCCTTGAATTCAATACCTGCTTCGGGCTGACCCTTTCAGTGTGGCCCCGCCAGCGACCAGCAGAGCTGGCAGCAGAGTCGGACAGTGAGGAGGTTGAGGAGGAACATGGGCCAGTCCTGGGGTTTTGAGGAAAGCTCAGATGAGGGCTCTGCGTTGGAGGCAGAGAGGGAGTTAGACAGCAGTGAGGCAGAAGAACATCTGGAGTCTGTTCCCAGTGTGTGCATGTACAGAGCTGACAGAAGAAAGCAGGGCTGCCTTGCCCTGCATTTGGAAACTAGTTATCTGGCAGCGCTCCAAACGAGATAAGGTGCGTGTGGATAAACGTTTCTCTGAAAGACTGTTTACTAAGTCTTGTTGACTGTGAATGGAAGGAATTCACAGTCGTGTAAATAAAAGAGGTTTTTCAGGGACCAAGACTTTGCTTCATGCTTTCTAAGGAAGCCTGGGTCAGAAGAGCAACTCAGGTCTTTAAACGGAATGCTTCGATACTTCAAAGCAGAAATCATTATCGTATACATACACTTTGACATCATATGTGTCTCATATACAAGGAATAACTGACTCCAAGTACTTACAGCATGTGCTACCTGCTCTAACATATGCCGGTGAAACATGGACACTAACCTCACAATTTATAGAAAAGCTATGAGTGCCACAAAGAGCCACGGAAGGAGACATGCTGGGCATTACAAGACAAGATAGAAAGACCTGCACATGGATTAGAGAACAAATAAAAGTATATGATATCATGAAAGGAGCAAAAGAATTGAAATGGAAATGGGCTGGTCATATAGTAAGAAGGGTCGATGGCAGGTGGACCATGGCAGTCATAGAATTGATCCCACTTTATAAAAAGGGTCCACGAAAGAGACCTAAAACAAGATGGCTCGACATCGTCAGCAAGTATTGCAGGTCCAATTGGCAAAAGAAAGCTCAGGACCGTGTTGGTTGCAAAAAAGCAGACGAGGTCTTCATCCTGCAGTGGATAGATAATGGTTGTCCCAAAGGTACATTATTCAAGAGGCAACTGGTTTTTCTTTGAAGATGTTTCACTTCTCATCCAAGAAGCTTCTTCGGCTCTGAAGGGTGTTCATCCTAAATGCCTGAAGAAGCTTCTTGGATATGAAGCGAAATGTCTTCCAAGAAAAACCAGAAAGTCCACTTGCCACTTGAAAAAGTATCTTTGGGACAACCATGACCTGGATGATTGAGAATCTCCATAGACATAGACAATGGCTAAAATTAGGATGATGCATTACTTACAAAGTTCTAGAACTTAAAACACTGTACAGTGTAGCAATTCTTTCCAGAAGCTACATAAGAGCCTCCCTATACCTAGAAATTTTACAAAAAGGCTTTCGAGTGCTAAAATGCTGTTCACTGTATGACAGAACATGTTTTTCTGATTTGCATATTTCTGCTTGCTTTCTCTGATTAGTTTTTCTTAAGGGTGGATGGATGGGTTATGGCAGCACAATCCTTTCCACACTTACATAAAAATAAATCCCACCAAAGCTCTCACTTTAAATCTTATATCCCAGGACTGAAATCTAACAGTGATATGAACAAAAGAGAGAAAGTGAGTATCAAATACAACCTTTTTTCCCCATCTATGATATAACATAGGTAGCCCTTGACTTACAACCATTCACTGAGTGACGGTTCAAAGTTACAACTGCACTGGAAAAGGTGACTTACAACCAGTCCTTTCCCTTACTACTGTTGCAGCATCCTCATAGTCACATGATCAAAATTGTCAAGTGGCATGTATTTACAATGGTTGCAGCATCGTGTGTGTGTGTGTGTGTGTGTGTTTGTGTGTGTGTTACATGACTTGCAATCTTCTAAGCCAGCTTCCAACAAGCAAAATCAATAGGTGAAGCCAGATTCATTTAACCATTGCAGGAATCAACATCTGCAGCAATTTGTTTAAAAACTATGTGAAAATGTGTAAAATTGGGTACAATTCACTTAAAAAAACCTGCCTTGCTTAGCAACAGGATTCTGGTCCCCACTGTGGTTGTAATTTGAGGACTATCTGCAATTCTCTTCTTGGGAAGAAACAGAGGTTGCTATCCTTTGTCTTGTTTGTGGGCTCTTGTGACTATCCCACTGGCTGGAAATGGAATCAGAAACTCTTCTGTTTGAATCTCTTCAGATATCTAGGCTCACAAGTCCTATCAGACCCAACCTCTTGATCAACAGCAGCAAGATCATAATCCTACCCATCTCAAAGGACATATTCATCTCTAGGGAAGATTGTGTTGCTGCTCTATGCTCTTAATCCAGAAAACAGAGCTATTGCATCTCTTACACATTATTATTTCCCCATATTTTGTTTTGTCTCATAATTCTCCATACCCATTGACAGATAAAGGAAAGCACAGTGCTTCCCCTTTCTTTCATCCTAATAAAATTCATAGGTATTAGCAGTTTTGCTGTTCATTTTGGGTAACATGACAGCCTAACAAGAGAGGAAATAATATATCCCGATTTCCAGAGGTTTAACATGCTTCTGTCTTACAATAAATTAAGCAGGAACTTTTTTTTAAAGCAACAACAT
The DNA here is from genome assembly GCF_964273705.1 of Natrix helvetica. Taxonomy (NCBI): domain Eukaryota; kingdom Metazoa; phylum Chordata; class Lepidosauria; order Squamata; family Natricidae; genus Natrix; species Natrix helvetica. Next base: position 85,944,663 of record NC_138549.1, read on the forward strand.
AAAAGTAGTTCATTAGGGCTCATTTACAAAACATGGCTGTTCCTGCCCAATGATAACAGGTTCTAAAAGTAGCTGTTAATGGAAATTTGAATGAACTCTACTGTCAAGGAACTACTGACAGATCATCGCCTATATGGTTTCCGGTACATATATGATATGGTAAATGAATAAATTAACTGCTCCCCAGCAGAAATGGTCAGAAGTTTCAAACAAGATGTGGTTCACTAGAGCAAAAGCAATATTGCTCAGTGGGTGCAAGTGTGACATAAATTGGAATGTAGTATGGTTATGGTATCTGATGCTTAATGTTTATTATATGCCATGTCTGGATGACTGTTTTCACTCAAATCAATACTTTTATTCATAGCTCACCTACCCATTGCCCCATTTCTTCTCCCCCTGCATCATACCCACCATTAATTTTGGAACTCAAAGCTCTGTTTGGTTCTCCTAACCTGTCAAAAGAAACAAAACATATACAGGAAAAGCAAAAACAATATATTTCCCGCAATATCTATTGTCTAGAGTTCCTGGCATAAAAATGAAATTGGATCATAACTCTCAGTAGCACACTGCACACAGCATAGCAAAACTTAGCTTTAATTTATTTATGTTATAGTAATTACAGCATGGATCTTCCTTGCAAAATTAAATTTAAGATTCATTCAACATTATATTAAACATGAACTAAGAATAAACTAAGGGGGCTAACAGAATATTAAATATACAATTTATTTTTCATGAACTGTGGGTAATTTTGGTTACTGTGCTGTTATTAAAAGAAAAAAGAGTAACAGCAGTATAAATGAGCACGGGGTTTATTTGTACAGTGAGAGTTTGTGTGTCTGTGCATGAATATGTGTGCAAGCACTGATGGAATAATCATGAGTGCATTATATTTGTGTTTTAACACATGTGCCAGTTTTCCGTTGTCTCTGAGTTAATTACTGTCTTTGACATAATTCAAAGCACTGATTATATTATTCTGAGCTTCAACGTATGCAATGGTTCCTTTTTATTTTTGAGACAAAAGATAAGGTATTGATTACACTTGAAACTAGCTCTAAAGCGCTTAGTCTCTACCTTAGGATGATCTGATAGTTTTGTGAGCTCAACCTTAATGCTCCTCACCTGGTGTAATTTCTTGTCAAACCCCATGGGCTACAATTCTTGGACAATTACAGGCTGCTTTATCTGAGAAGGCCGTTTCATCTGGATTTTGCTCAAGGACCTAATTTACTCCTATATTACAAAGCATTTTCTATGATGGCTCCAATTGCAATCTCCAATATCATTCAAGAGCTTCCACTTCACGATATTACAGATGTGCCAAATTCAAACAGCAAGGCATACAGAGGATAATTCATGATGCCTGACTTTCCTATTCTACCTGTTCAGGAAGGATTCTCAATGGTTTTCAGGAGATTGAATGCTGCAGTCCTATTCTTTCAACAAAAACCTCAATATGTGATTAAAAAAAAAATGTGTCAAGCAATGATACTGAAAAATACTCTGGTTAAAAAAAAGATGGATATTTTCATATTGATCATTAGAAAGCAAGCAAGCCAGAGGAACTAGACCAGAGTGGTGGGTACCATTTACCAGTTAGTGGAATTAATTTACAACTATGCATAGTTGGGATCATACCCATCTTCCAGCAAGATTTGCTGGTCATGGCATGAAGTTATTTTGTTTGCGGTAATGTTAATTGCTTAATGTAAGCAATAAATGATTATTTTTATCAAATACATGAAAATATCAGCATTCAATATGGGAATTAATCTGAAAACATTTGCCTTTCGTTGATTGTAAAATGTTAATGTAAATACTAATTAAGTTGGACCTTTTAAGGATTAGGGCAAACAAGCAAATAAGCCTAACTCAACAGAGACTGCTTTTCATAAACTTGCAGTATCCAACGTGACATTTGGGAAACGTTCATAGAGGCCAGTGTAAATATTTTAAACAAGATATTTGCATTCATCATCTTATTTGGGATAATAATTGAATATTGCTTTTGCTCCTTTCCACCTGTAGGTGGCCTTCAAAAGCTGCACTTATCACATAACTCATTAGCAAGGTTTTCAATACTGTCATACCCAGATAATTAGCAATTTATTTAAATAACCAATTTCTGGGGGAAATAATTGCCATGGAATGCCCTGAACCTTCTTTTTATAAACTATAATAAAAGTGTTAAGATAATCCCTGACATTTGCAAATGCCATTAGTTCACCTTTCCTTTTGATAGTGCTATGGCTTTATGTTTAAACAATTACCCGATAAAGCATCAGCTTAATGAAACAGTGCAGCAAGCAGAACTTTCAAAATGGCCAATGAATGCACTTATATGCAGAAGAAAACCAGTATACATAAACTTATTACAGTAAAAAACGAAACAAAACTGAACCCAAAAAGAGAGACTAGTATCATGTTATAGAATGAAATTAATATTATAGTCCAAAGCTTAATTTCTTATTTAAAGAGTAAGATTCAGAATATGGCATTCATTAAGTTAACAAAGTGGGCATTTCTAATGTATTTTGGACATTTCCTAAGAGTAGAATTAGTTCCTAGTTACTTTGGGCACTATTACCGCATAGGATTTAGCTTAAGAATTGTCTTTCTGATGAAAGGGCTATTAAAATTATAATCTGATAAAATTGAGAGCTGTTTTTAGAACAAAACATATCTGATTTTTGGTCAAATGGAATTATGCTCAAATCAATTTGAAGTGACATCTAATGTTTGGAGTGAACCAGATCAACCAATAGTGCATGAAAAATCTGAACTCAACGATTTTTTTAAAAAGTATGTTGTATTTTAGGGAGAACTGTTCTGAATTATCTATCGTAGGACATGGGACATTTGTTCTGTATTCTTATCATGTGACAGGAGTTTCTTCTACTATTAGTATAATAACTTGTCAACTTCAATTTGAGTGCCATACAAAATAATTTCAGGGAGACTAAAACTGAATGGAAAATGATAGACCATCCAGCAACAGAAACATTTGTCAAGCACGATAAGCAATCAGAAATATACATTAGAAACATGTTAAAACAATTGTCTTGTTATTTTCAATTCCTGGCTGGCTTTCTTGCCTCTATGCCAGTGGTGAAATTCAGCAGGTTCTGACAGGTGGAAATTCTGGAGAACCGGTAGCGGAAATTTTGAGTAGTTTGGCAAACTGGCAAATACCACCTCTGGTTGGCCCCAGAGTGGGGTGAGAATGGAGATTTTGCAATATCCTTCCCCTGGAGTGGGGTGGAAATTGAGATTTTGTAGTATCTTTCCCCTGCCATGCCCATCAAGCCACATCCACAGAACCAATAGTAAAAAAAAAAATTGAATTTCACCACTGCTCTATGCTCTAACTGAAGGTTTCAACATGAAGTACTTTCATCAATTAATTTGGGCAAGGTATTTAGAGGGGCACTTTGCAAAAGTGTATTTATGTATACAGAATGCTTCTCCTCTGAGCAGTCAAGCCACCACATCTGCTGAAATGTTTGGCACAGTTTACAAGGCTGAGATTTGCTTACATGTACCCACATATCTAATTTCCTTCTCCAGCAATCCAGGTAATGTACAATCTGTATATACACATGAACTCAGGAAAGCCAATAGCACTGATGATGTTACCTAGTTTGGGTAATGAAACGTCTGCAAGAAAACAAGCAAGCTCAGAGAACATCACAGACCCCTCATGTCAACCTGAGCTACAAATATTCGCCTTTATTAAAACCCTTAAAGCAACTGCAATAAACATTCCAGGAGTAATGGCTGCCACTTCATTAACTGCTATTTTAAATGATCTTTGCAGTCCTATTATCTACAGTCTTAACAAATTTAAACGTGCTATTCTCTGTATTATTTCTTATGTTCTATATGTCAAAAATCATGCCTCATGTTTTGGAATATGGCTCTTCTAGGTGTCTTGATTTATTTCGTCATTGCTTTCCAAGACTGATAACTTTAACCATCAGTCACAGAATTGTTGTTGTTGTTGTTAATGTTGTTGTTGTTGAGTTTGAACAGAACTAGCTTGACATCAAATTGAAGAGAAGATACCCCATTAAGGATTATTTCTCAAATGGAAAAAAAAAAGTATAAATAAAAGGCCGCAATAATCTTCAGTTGTGGGAGTTTTTCACAAGAAGAATTAATATAGTAGAATATCTGAAGGCAATTAAAGTTTGCCACAATTCAGGTGAACATACAAAGTGGTGTCTAGTTGGGCAGCAAAATGGTTTTCATTTTTGAACTACCTTCTGGGTCTTGACATGGTGACTGTAATGACGAATTTCTGCACTTCAAAAATTACCATTATGCTAGGGATGAGAAACACATCATCTTGGATATGTTAGATAAATTTGAGATCACCTGCATGCAGTATTTATGCTCTATCAAGAGAACACAATGTTTCTCCATACTTCCCATAACAGACATTGATCACCCTCCAGGGTTTATTAAATATTACAGGTAAGTCCCTTGCTTTCTGTTTTTCTTCTTTCTAGTATCCGAATCTGATGCATAGGTATTCTGGGTTGTTTGGTTACTAAAGGATTTTTTGTCATATGTCTTTAAAAAATGATTAGGAGCTAGAATTAATGGGCTAGGTTACCAAGGTCAAATTATCTTTTTTTAATTTTTAATTTTGTTGCATAAATATTCCTTTCTATTAATGTTTCATCTGGTTATTTTTAAATTTAGTAATCTGAATGACCATAAAGTCTGAAAGACACAACCCATTTGTAGGCTGCAAGTCCTACATTATACGGAGGATACATGAATAGAAATGTTTCGCTGTATTCATCAGATGTGTGTACAACATGCCTAGCTGATGTGTGAAAGCTGGACTATCACACTGCTTAACATCCCTCATGGGAATGGTGGGAGAGCGATACAAAATGAATGTATATTAATTAAAACTGCCAACTGATGATAAAAGATTTTAATTGATTGCCTTTTAACTAATTCATTTATTATCCTGAGATAAATACACATATAACTAGAACCTTAATTGGTGCCTTCCAGATATATTAAAAATATGCAATAATAATTTAATACAAAGTGCTACAATTCTTTCATATAACCTTTCCTGCCTGTCCACCTTCCTCCCTTTGCATATTATTATCTGCAACCTCTCATATTAATATAAATTGAATTCAGGATTGCAGTTGGAAGAAATGGAAATAAATATAGACAGAAAATATGGAAAATTCAGCATTATTAAAAGTGGAAGTTTATATATATAAACACCCCCACAACATGAATAAACGTGACAATACCTCCCGCCTACCAGACATCTGGAAACCAGCCCTAGTCAACAAACAAGCCCCACCCACCACCCAGGCCATTACAACACGAAACAACAATAGACACACAGCCAGCACCAATCAGCATCAATCTACCAATCATGATGCAACCACACAACCAATCATTCCACTTACTGAAACAAAGCCAGCACTCCACACCCCCGCAACAAGATTTATAGAAAGACGGCAGCTCCAAGCACACATTAAGCCCAAAACCCAGCCTGAAGATGGCAAGTGAGACCTCGCTGAAACTTTGCCAAGACAATCTCAATCTTACATGGGAAAAGACCCGAATACAAGACCTACACCTGTGAAAATCTACGATGTAGATTGTGTGTGTGTGTGTGTTTTAAATATATTTACTTGATTATATGTAGAAACACCAATTCCAGTTTCAAGAATTGATATGATTTCTAAAATAGATGCTAACACTATCTATTTTTTACTATCTATTGTTTAATAATAAACCCGGAGTTTATTATTTTTTAAGAAAAACTCAAGGTGGAAAACATATCTAATACTCTTTCATCCTCCCCACCTCCCATAACAATAACCCTGTGATGTGGGTTGGGCTGAAAGAGAGTGACTAGCTGGGTGTTTTGATGTTATAGGTGAGGCTAGAACCCACAGTGTCCTGATTTCTAGCCTAGTAGTTTAACCACTATAAAATATTTTTTTATTTTATTAAATAAATATTTTATTTATTTATACAAATATGTGAATGTAAACACACAAACACACTCACCCACTTTGAATTGTATTGGGAAATGTATAGTAGAAAACATTTGTCTCCATTTTCAAATATATACAAAAGACCGACATATCTCTTATAAACCTTGTTGTTATTTCAATACTTGATGAGACAAATGGCAAAATAAATGGGTCAACACATTACACAGTGTTAAAAAGGTCATTTAAATACCTTGTGAGTCAGTTATATTTCCTTCCATTTCTCCAAAAACCATATAATATAAACAGCGCTACTCATAGCAGATTTGACCAGACGGAATGAAAAATAGTTTTATGAACGCAGGCTAAATGCAAAATAAATTCTGCCTTACTCAAAGTAAATGCAACTAGGCTAGAAGTTTAAAGAAGTAACAAATGTCAAAGTAAAAAATTGAAAAAATGAAACATAAAACTTTTGAAGTTTTATTTATTAAATTATAAAGAATTATTAAGTTGTTCTATATATGACCCTGGTAGGTTAAAATATAAATGTCTTGTTTCATTTTGGTCTGTTTTTACATCAAGAGGCCCTGCTCTGTATATCCCAGCAACTGTGGTGGCACAATGGGTACAGAACAGATTCTATTAGAGCCAAAAGAGCAATGGCTATTATAGATTATCGGTTAAAATTGGACTAAAAACAGATTATAAGTGGTTCATGAGCTAGTGAGCTTTCTCCAAAATACGTTTCTTCCAATGGGGGGAAAAATGCCACAACTACTCTACCAAATAATCCATTGCTTTCTTACTATTGAGCACATATCCTCAGAGAAGAGAGTCCATCTCCATGACATGCTCCTGAGGCAGTTTGAATATTGTCCGAATTGTTTTTGCAAGAAAGTAGTGTTTTTCCCGAGAAACAAAAGTCCACCTATCTGGGACAATTCCTAATGCATGGCGCAAAGGGGATTGAGGTGACTCAGTGCAGGATTGCAATTTGCTCAGTTACAGTAAGCCAGCCACTATGTTGTGATATTGTATGTTGTTTTTTTTTGCACAGGACAATTATTAAGTTGTCCTATATGTGACCCTAGCAGGCTAAAATGTGAATGACTTGTCTCATTTTGGTCTGTGGTGACGCAAGGCAGGCAGAACAATTGCTACAATACCCTGATTCCCTGAAAATAAGACCTCCCTGGATAATAAGCCCAACCGGGATTTGAGTGCATGCACTAAAATAAGGTCTCCTCCAAAAGTAAACCCTCCCAGAAAATATTGCAACACAGCAGTAACCATGAGGTGGCCACACTTGCTGCCTCCTGCACCCCAAAAATAATAAGACCTCCCCAAAAATAAGGCCAAGCGCTTATTTTGGGGGGTCAAAAGAAAATAAGACTCTGTCTTGTTTTCAGGAAAACACGGTAGCCATAGGAACAATAGATTCAAATTGGAAAAAAATGGATTAAAATTGGTTCATGAGCTAGTAAGCTTCCTCCAAAATGTGGGAGCCTCAGCCTCAATTTTATCTTTCTGTGGTTTAGAACATATCATTGAGGTTTCATAAGGACTTGTTCTTTTGTAGTCTGCACATTCTACAAAAAATTCCAACCTGAGTGGCATTTGACTTCTCATTTCACCCCCTTATGGAATAATGTTTTGAGAAGTTCAGTGAATTGCAGAATGTAACCTGATACAGATATGGTATCAAGATCTTTCTTCTGTTGTCCTTTTGGATGATCAGAGCTGTATGTATGTTGGGGTTCAGCATAACAATCAATAAAGAGATTTTTCAAAGTCCAACTCTTACATCCAACACTTATCCAGGCTTTTTGCTTGCGGAAATCCAAATGATCATTAGATGGCAGCCAAGAAAGACGCAATTCTGCTTTTTTTTTCCTGGCATGCAACGGATAGGTTAACAGATCATTAGGATAGTGAGCTGAGAAGTCAATAAATTGAGAGCATCCCAGAGATGAGCACATGTCTTGCATACAAGAAAAAAACTTTCTTGAATCTTGGATTGAAAAACACCCAGTGCTGCATTTAGGCTGCGCAAATGTAGGCAGTCATTGTGTTGCAATAAAGAGGCTCAAACTCTTTGGTGTTGCCTAGTTGTTGTTAGATCAATAGGTTGACAGCCTTTTGGGGGGGGGGGATTAGAAAGCACTTGGCTCTTTCAAGCGCTGCTCCAGCACATAATCGGTATCATGATTAGTAGCAGCTTTCTCTTTGGTTGGCAACATTTGAATTTCAGCCAGGGAAAACCACCAGTCATTGCCCTTATGGTGGCATGCAGAGAAGCTGTACAGACTAAGTACAGCATATCTTCATTCCAAATTCTCATTAAGGGCATGCTGTGGGCAGCATGGTTCATGCCAATACGATTTCCTCCCAAAGCAAAGCATCTGTGTGGAAGAGCCCACAGTAGTTTCAGTAACTCATAAATCAATTCATTTTTCCAACAGCGCATTTTGTCTTCATAATTACATATGTAAGAGTTTGTCTATGCTCATAGAGCAAATAGGTAACAAGCGTTATAGTTTATCAGGTTAATCAAAGGATAGCATTCAACATTTTTTATCAATTGCTATTGCTAATAAATTGGGCATTATATTATCAGCTCTATTCAATATCAAATAAATATTTAACAGATAAATAACTAAAAAAAATGGCACTACGTCAAATTTAGAGAACAAACATACTTGACTAATCAGAGTAATCTCATTTCATTTTTAATGAGTAACTTTTATTATAAATTGTATTAATGCTACAAAATCCCCATTGGCTTCAGTATGTAAGCACATTTGACAAAGTACTCTTGATATTCTGATTAGCAAATTAAAGTACGTCGTATTCAATTAAAAAAATAAAGAATAATAGCAGTAATGAGAATGGGGCATATCTTCAATCTGTGAGATTACTCATTAATTCAGAATCATAAAGTACATAAAGGCAGGGTTATTGTGATGACACTGATATTCTTCGTAACTGCTTTCTTGATGCAGAGGAAATATCATTTCCTTGATGAAGAAGTAGTAATAATATGTATCTATTCTGGTCCTGCAATATTTTCCAATGGTCATTCCTGTTCCCAGGTGCAAATAATTCATTTCCACATCAATTTATTCATTGTGGGAAGCCAAGTGAAGACTAGATGAACTGGGGTGGTGGTGGTGGTGAGACACGGAGCAGGGACTGTGCAATATTCATGTTGAAGGAATATAACCTACTGTTCACTTTTTTTTTTCTCTAAGCAATGCACTATTGCAAATTTAAAACAGAAACAAACCCAATGAAAATGCCACCAAAGCTAATAAACAACCTTCAGGAGATCCAGATGGCCAAAGTTTGGTATATAAGAAACACTACTGGGATGCAAAACATTTTGTATTTGGGAAAAAAAATAATCCTGCTTGAATCACTCTGTTTCTGAGTTCATAACACAGAACGTCTTCTCACCTATTCTGAAAGTGTTCCGTTTAAAAGGAAACTCATCCCAGTTTCAAATTCATTCATAGCCGTTTTGAGCTTAAAGCTCTTCTGGCAAAGTTGCAAGAACATTTTCGAATGTGAAACATTTCATTCACCCTAGAAAAAGTAACTTCTGTCCTGGATACCAAAATACAATTGCCAAGCAATAGACATAGTTCATTCACACAGCCAAATAAAAGATACTACAATGCTACATACATTCATTTTCAGACAGCTTGTCCATAGCATAAAATCCTTATATCCTTAAATTATTTCTCTAGCAGAATAAAGATATTTTCTATTGATGTTACCTTTGGCAGATAAAAATAACATATCATTATGGAGCTGAGTGGCCATACAATGCAATGGATGTTCTTTTGGGTGGGTAAAGTGAATTGATGGAGTTTTTTTTCACCTTCTTAACTCTCTCTCTCTGCAGTGATTAGTTCCAGAAAGATAAAGTGTCATCATTTCTATGGAGGAATTCTGGTTTACAGAATTGGTTCCTAGGAACTGGCAACATATAATAAATGTTCTTTATTTGTAAACATCAATCAATTTCAAGAATGGTGCTTACTTGCGGAATGGTAATAATAGGATTCTTCAGCTAATAACTACGATGGACATTAAAAACACTGGATGACAGATGTGGAGTCTTCTTGTGTAACAAGCGCACTTGCTTGTAGTTATGGCTTTATAATGATTTCTAAATATTTCTTCCTTAATGCTTGTATAGTTTGAAGACATTTTTTTTAAAAAAAAAACCCACAGAAGCCATTGAAGCTTGAATTGGAGCACAGTTTCTTTTGCATTTGAATGTCTTTTAAATTACATGGGATTTTTTTATATAAATGAATCTTTCATTTTAAAAAATCATTCAGGAAAACTACCTAAAATAAATGAGATATGGAATATTTCATTTAAATATACAAATATATAAATCTCTCTCTCTCTCCCTCCCCCCTCCCCCTCCCTCTCCCTCTCCCTCTCTCTCATACATATGTGCACATGTGCCCTCCCCACCATGGAAGACGTTGAGAATCATTAAAGAATTATAGGAGATGCAAAATGCAGCTGCCGAAATGGCAATGGGTCATACTCAATATGGTCATTTATTGCTACCACAGTAGAAGCTTTTTCTGGATTTAATTTAAGGGTCTTGTTGTCACTTATTAAGCTCTCTATGGCTTGAGACATCGTTATCTTTGAGATTCTTTACTCTGAGGGAACCTTCTTACTTGGTAGGTGCCAACAAACAAAGCATCTTAGAGGTAGTATGGATTCTTGTCCCTTGGGAGTTGCTTGGGGCCCGGAAGGAAGTATTCTTTGTCATCCATCCTCCCCCCTGAATCACTTGTTTCTGGAAGCAAAAATGATCTTGTCCTTGTTGGACAAGGTGGTGGTTAAAACTGGTTTTGTTGTAGATTTCTGGAAATAGTCCCAGAAGTCAGACTGACATACGTTCAATTTAATTTCTTTTTAACTTTTCGGGATGTGTGTTTTTTTAATGTTGTACGCCGCCCTGAGTCCTTTGGAAGATATATAAATCCAATAAAAACAAAACAAACAAACAAAACAAACTAAGTTTAATTGCCATCACTGCCTGTCGGCTAAACCAGGCTGAACCGGGAGCAACCCACTTCTGGTGTACACTGTTGGAAAACCCAAATAATAATACTGGGAATGATCCTCTTAGAGAGAATCTATTTATGTGGTCACCAAAAGTTGATACGGACTTGATGGCACAGAGTCAATCAATACTTTATCAACAAATGCCTTTAGTCAAGAAATTGACCATAAGCAAGCATGAATAATTATAAACAAAAATGTCCTTAATATCTGATATCAAAAAAAGTATTTAAAATATTTTAAGTACCTTACTTTTTAGTGTTAGCAACTTTCTTAAGATATTTATACCTTCCCAAGGTTCCTGACATGGTTAATCTATAGGCTTTAGCATATGAAGTACGATAATCTGCAAACTACAGTATAGAAAAATCCCAAATTCAACTGGACAGTATTAACTGTAATACCAAGGCAGATGGAATAGAATAATAGTTTTCAGACTCAGGTTACTGTGTCAGTACAGAACCTGAGCTGTATTAATTCTACAAGCTTGATCCTGCTTGCTGGATCATGCTTGTCAATATTTAGCACCCAGGGAGCACATCATGAGACTTTACAAAAACTCGCTTATAGACACAGCGCTGGAGTGGCTGGTGTGATCCTTTTCCTAACACTGAGATTAAATTGCTGAAGTTATTTGATCTTGTAAAAATAGTGATATAGTTGTGTGGAGGTATGTGCTTTCCTTGCCTATACCGTTTATAATCAAAAGGGGAGAAACAATATTAAAAGGTTGAAAACGCTGCTCTTGTTAAATACCAGATGCTTTGCACAAACACTTTGCAAATGCTTTTTCCTCTGTCAAGCACCCAAATTCTTTTATCTCTCCTTCTTCTTCTTCTTTTTCCTCTGCTGAAAGATTAGAAACTATGCTAAGTTAAATCAGATGCTTTAGTGCTTTAATAAAGAAAGCAATGACAATTTAGACCACTCACATTTTCAATTTTTTCCTAAACACAAACACCCTTCCTCTCCCATGTTGCTACAACACAGGTTTATCTCAAGTCTTGTCAATTGTCTTACTCAGTTTCTGAGATTCAATGGTTGTTTAAAGTAGATCTGTAATATCTGATCTATATGTGACTGTTCTGCAAGCATGAGGAACAGGATTATGTTTAGGTATGCTTCTGAGACTACTACTATTTCAAACAAGGCCCAAAAACCTATCCAGTAAACAGGAAAATGGGAGGCAGCAATGGCATTCCAACTGGACGTCTTTTCCTGCCAAGATGGGAGAATGATATCTCTTTCAGAAAGGAAAAATGCTCAACTCAACCCTTGTAATCTTGCACAGATGTTTAGTTATACGTAATGTAACTGAGCCAAGGTGGCACAGTGATTAGACTGCAGAATGCATTATTGCAGGCTAACTCTGCCAACTGCCATCAGTTCGATTCTGACGGGCTCAAGGTTGACTCAGCCTTCCATCCTTCCAAGATTGGTAAAACGAGGACCCAGATTATTGGGTGCAATATGTTGACTCTGTAAACTGTTTACAGAGGGCTGTATAACACTGTGAAGTGGAATATAAATCTAAGTGCCAGTGCTATTGCTAATATAATTTTCATATCCTTATTGTTTTTGCAGGCTCCATTTTTGTTACACCCCAGTAAAAAATTATTTCAGGTTAATAATAGAACAATCATAACAATCTGTCAGTTATATTAGATTAGTTTACATTCCATCTTTATAACATTAACTAACCAATCCTTTAGAAAAGATCTAGATTAGAAAGTCTGAAAGTGTTATTGTATTCAAAATTCCGCCTGTTTTTGAATATGTTCTAAAGTCTGCCACTAGAGTCATTGTCTCTGTAGGGAGCATCCTTAGATTCACATAAGTAGCCCTATTCAATCACCACTGGCAAGAAAGGATATAAAATACAACATCTGCTGCTTTCGAACATCAAGTGTTTAGAATTATCATGAGACTAAATCAACTTATCTTCCTGGACCCGTCCCAAATTGGTTATTCTATCCAAATAGAAAAAAAAAGTTTTGCCTTGGAAGCTTACAAATGTATCCCATCATGCTACCTAAAGGAGTCCTGCCTCCAACTTTTGGAATGACAGATCAAGTCATTCATTCATGCATATGTGTGTACAGTGTGCAGAAAATGGATACTATGCTTTGTTCAGTGCATGGAATAAACACAATGTGGCACTGGGGTTTGACTAAATCATAGCATGCATGGACTGAAACAAGAAGGCTTCAATTGTCCTCTCTTTCCCAGCTTTCTCCATGTGGTTATATGCCAGCCCACAAATCTATTAGTTGCATTTTCCTTTCTTCCGGTTTACTATTGCTGCCATATTTAAATTCAAGTGCACCAGAACTATACAGCCCACATTCTCCTAGCTCTGCTCCTAATCGTCCAATGTCTTTGTTACTCTTCCCTGATCTCACAACTGTTTCAATTTAATTTGGTTTCATAGCATGTTGTAAACCAACCAGCCTATCTGCTCCTCCCAACAATGTCTCAGTTACTTTTTTCCTCTTCTTTTATTTTGCTATGTGCTGCCAGTCCTCCACTATCTCCTATTAAGGGACATATTTGCCTAGATGCAAAACAAACAGTTTGAGTCTGGATAGCAAACATGTGCTTTGGTTTGGACATGGATTGCCTGTCCAATCCATGGTTGTTTTATGCCAGAAATGATTTATGTACAGAATGTCTTGCAGTACCCAGTATAGCAGGTGTTTTGACCCACATAGTATTATCATGAGTATTACTTGCTTATACCCATTGTTATGTGGTATGTGTACATAGAACATATGCAATATATTAGAATGAAGAAAAAATAGGCACTGATAATGCAGAAAAATACTATTTTAATTATTTTTGTAGTGCTGCCTGCTTTGCTGTTATGTCCAAAATGTGATCTCCTATCTCTGTCCATTCAAACAATGGCACCCACAAATCATTCGTAGTCTACATTCTAAAGATGAAAACAATTTCTAGTGATTTATCTGACTGTTCAGTCTTCTCATTCATTTCCTGACTTGTCAACTGAGCATTTATGCTCATTGACTGACCCTTTTACAGTTGCATAAAATGTTCACTCTATAATAATGTTCTCAAACACTCAGATGCATTTCCATGGGAAAATCCATTGCAAAATGCTTCCCTAATCAGAGGCATCAATTCCCATGACACCAATACCATTAAATGAGCACACTATTACACTGTGCATGAAAGGGTCAAAAGGAAAATAAATAAATAAAATACAATTAAAATTGGAAGAGCTGTCTCCACAGCAAAGGAAAACATAGAAAATTGTAGAAGACATAGGGTTCTGTCAACTATTCATTGGTGAATTGGGCTTCCATACTTTGGCGTCCTTCTTAAGAAACCAAATCTACTATATAATAGAAGGCAACGTAATTCCAGCATTGTAATGATTTCTCCGACTTCAAATCTACTTCTGAGCCTTGCTGATTATAACATTTAAATACTGTATATCTGAAAGAACCATGAAAACAACTGAGACACACTCATAGTTATGAAAGTTATATTTCCTAACTTGTCAAATCCTAAGAAGAAAAAGGATCTTACTAGGAATTCTATGTAGTCTTTTCTGTGAGAATCTACCAAACCATCAATGCCTTTTTTTGTTCAGGCAGCTCTTTGGCCTACCAAACCATTACTTAACACCACATTCTCCAGATACACTGAAACGAACATCCTCAAATTCTCATATATTTACAGCATTTGCAGCTTTTGCGGCCTTGACATATTACCTGTTCTAATTTTTCTTTGTTGAGTTTTGTAAAAAATAATTTATGTTGTTATGTTGTTGTGTTTTATTGTGTGGCCCACAATCCAGTTACTCTACTGATTGTATGTTTTTCCAGACTTTGCAATTCAATTTTCAATCTAAAACTCTTTCCCAAATAGATACAAAATCCATATTTTATAGTAATGTGTGTAAAATATACTGCATTTAACTTCAACTGTGTGTAATCATATATGGCTTAGTACAATAGCTGAATATAATGCATATAATGCCTCAACTGATCAAAGCAATGGAACATGTGTGGACAGAAGTAGAGCTGGTTACAGGCTTAAAAATAAGTTGATCTGTTCCTGAAAGTAGCCAGCATAACTAAAACCTGCACAATGCACTTTCTTCCCTTTTTAAAAAAGTTATTCTTCAAGGACTCACTGTAGGAGCCTGTGATTTATGCATACTCCAAAAGCTTGGAACAAAACACTTTTACTGTTAGACTGAAAACAAAGCTGGACATTTCTACCTGATACTTGGGAGATATAAGTCAACTCACAGATAAATTTTGTGAGGACTCTTATTCCAGTCATGCCTTCCTTTCCTAATTTCCCTTTTCACTGTTTCGTCTTCTTCACCTTTTCCTTGGGGAACAGCGTGATTGATAGCCTAATCCAATGACTGTATTACAGCTGCCTCAAGTTGGATTCTTTTCTTTATCATTAGCAGTTAGCCTATGGTTAAATTCACAGCACACTGCTTGGTACAACCCCTGAGATTTAAGGTTCTGGCCTTTTAGAAAATATTTAACATAAAATTGAAATCTTGACATACTCAGAACTCAGTTCTCTGTAAGAATTCTTTAATTAATCCAATGTACAGTGCCATTGTTACATATAATGCCGTACAACAGTGAGCTACATCCAAAGACTCGAAAAGAAGTGCTGTCACTAAGGCATAGCCTGGGAATATCTACATCTAAAGGTCTGTTTTTCTCCAAGCAATATATGAATTTAAATATTTAAATTAATTTATAAGAAATGTGCTGGAGAGAAAAATACTCTAATGAAAACAATAGAGTTTTACTCTATTGGAAATAGTGGCATTTGTGAAGGCAATAGAAGACTAAGACTAAGAAGAGGGAGTCAAACTATTTTCCAAGGCACCTGAGGGTAGAACAAGAAGCAATGGGTGGAAACTAATCAAGGAGAGAAGCAACTTAGAACTGAGGAGAAACTTCCTGACAGTTAGAACAATTAATCAGTGGAACAGCTTGCCTCCAGAAGTTGTGAATGCCCCAACACTGGAAGTCTTTAAGAAGATGTTGGATAGCCATTTGTCTGAAATGGTATAGGGTTTCCTGTCTAGGCAGGGGGTTGGACTAGAAGACCTCCAAGGTCCCTTCCAACTCTACTATTGTATTGTATTGTATTGTATTGTATTGTATTGTATTGTAAGCCCCCAATAAGCAAACACACAATTAATTTGAGCCCTGCATGCTTAAAAATATCATGTGGAAGAATTCCTTTGGAAAGTATATAAGGATAGTATTTCATTGCTATTCATTAAAGTAGCTGTTCTGTTCCCCCTCCCTCCCCTTCCAGGCTTTTATATAAAGATTGGGAAAAAAGATGCAGCTGTTTGACAAAGTCAACTTGTTAAAGTTTAATGTTCCTCTTAAAGCATCTGGAACTTTTTCCCCTCCTCTCCAGGCTGGCCTGACAGCCTGGAAAAAAAAACAGAGGCTGCTTTAATGAATGGCAAAGAAGTGCTGTGTTCGCACAAGCTTTGAAGCACTTTTCTCAAATTGTCTTCAGACAGATAATAGTGTCCTGGATCATATAGATCAAGGATTAACCTGGTGTGTATGACAGAAACCTGCCAGATAAAAAGACAGCATTATATGGGCTAATCTGCTGCCAGCTGGGAATTCTGTGCAGGTGGGGTGCACATCTACTAGCTGGACAGGTAAAATTAACATTTTCCTCGGTTGGGATTGGTTCCTAACAGCCCCATGGACACATAATTGTAGTGTTTTTGGCAGTGTATTTCTCACACTGTTTCCTAGTGGAATCCCTGACTTAAGCCTTTTTTGAAAATGTCAAGGTGTTTTTGGTCTTTGAAATATTTTAATATTCTCATTGCAACTGCCTTGAGATAAGACACTCAAGAATTTCATGACCTCTGCAAGTTTCATTCAGGCCATTTAAAAAAGGACCACAAAATAGATCATGTCTTCCATTCATTTTATCACGTAGTGGTGGGATCCTTAAGGTAATTTGAGAAGGTAATCTTTTCATGGCCAGAATACCTCTTGGTGAAGGTTAGGTTAACATAGCTAACCCTACTTTAGAAGGTTTGATTTTGTTCCTGGCTGCTAATGAATCCAGCTGAATTCCAGGGAGCTCTGTGGAATATTTTCTTTAAATTAGCCTGGCCAGATATCTTACCAAAGACCTAAATAGTGATGTAGGATAATGAAGTTTTCCAGGTGCTTTATATGTTAGTTCTACCATGGGACCACTTGTGACAGTTTTATTCTTTACTTTTCTGAGTGTAATCCAGGGATGGGCTGCTATGGGTTCACCAAGGTTTGAAAGAACCCGTAGTCACCTTATGGCCAGTTTGGAGAACCTCAAAATCCCACCCCTGGCCCTGCCCATCATGCGCCCCACTCTTGGCACCCCACCACGCCCCTCCCAGGAGTCTTCACACAGCCT
Source organism: Natrix helvetica (assembly GCF_964273705.1). Taxonomy (NCBI): domain Eukaryota; kingdom Metazoa; phylum Chordata; class Lepidosauria; order Squamata; family Natricidae; genus Natrix; species Natrix helvetica. The sequence goes on from NC_138549.1 coordinate 85,962,194, forward strand.
GTTTTGGATGCGAGGTAAGTGCAGGGCCTGCATGGAAGCTCAAGGAAGGTGGAAAAATGGGCCTCCCAGAAGGCCTCCGGAGCCTGGAAGAGGCACAGTTTTTGCTCTCCCAGAGGCTTGAGGAAAGCATCTGAAGCTTGGGGAAGGTGAAAACACCCCCCTTCCTGGTGCAGGAGGCCGACTAGGCCACACCCACCCTGGCCACACCCACCCTGAAACTGAGCAGAGAACCCATTGCTGAAATTTTTGAAGCCCACCCTTGGTATGATCAGCATATAGCACTAAAAAAAAAACCTTAGCTTAACTCTTTTAAGAATTGTTCTGGCGAAGATAGTCCCAATTAATTTCCCACTATATTAAATATCTAAATATTATTGGGAAAGATCATATATTGACTATATATTAGTAGTAGAAAAGATAACGTATAAATTTGGATTTTACTGTGGCTAGGATGCTACTGGCAAGCAGTAGTTCTTCTGCTTTGCTACAGGCTTAGGGTTGGATATCTCAGAGACTCCTCTGAGTGGTAAAAAAGAGATGTGGGATTCCCTCTGAAACCATATAAGAATTGGTGCTAATTCCAGAATCTGGATTTCAGAGTTTGGGGATGGAGTTACATTTTCCATTAGGAACAAGCATGCAGCTTGAAAGTTGTTCTGGATTTAATATTGGTACTGGACAGCCATATTATACCAATAGTGTATGATCTGATAAACTCAATGTTGGTTTATTCCAGAGGTGGTATTCAGCCAGTTCTGACAGCTTCTGGAGAACCGGTAGCGGAAATTTTGAGTAGTTCGGAGAACCGGCAAATAGGCTGGCCCCACCCCCACTGCCTCCCAGCCTCTCTGCTGATCTTCTTTTGTTGCCCTGTACAGGAGCTGGAAAGCAGATTAGAGGGGTGGGGAGGAAATGGGGATTTTGCAGTATCCTTCCCTTGCCATGCCCACAAAGCCACGCCCACAGAACCGGTAGTAACAATTTTTGAATTCCACCACTAGTTTATTCCATATAAGAGCCTTTGAGAACAGCTTGAAAATTGCAACTGTCTCAAGATTTGGCAGAAAAGGTAGCAAATCTTTCAGCAGGTGCCAAATAGCATGATTTTATCCTATATTACTTGAGGGATTACTCTGGGGTCTTTCCCCCTCTTTTGTTTTTTCAATAGTGCCTTTTTTGGTAGATCTTCTAGGGACATGTTTAATTTCAGCTTCTAATTCTGCCTTTTCTGGGGTGAACCTAAATGATGGAACTAAGGCTCCTTGATTCAGTTTGAGGGTAGGCTTAAAATATTTCTTTTTATTCAGGTCATTTAAAGGGGGTTCTAAAAATCATTTTAGCTGAGTTTTAATAATTGTTATTATTGCATATAAATGTGAGTTGCCTGGAGCCAGTAACGGGAGTATGCAGCATATCATTTTTTAAAAAATAATATAAAAAATTAATAGAAACACAAAAGCTTCAAAAAGAAGCTAGCTGTGCTTATGATTAAGCTGATATATTGTAGTGAGCATGAGACAGAGTATCTTCTTCTCAACTCAAGCTTCAGCAAGGAACTTACTGGTGGTATTAACCTCAGTTCTCCTTCTGCAAAATGGTAGTTAAAACTATCGTAACTTGTAAGGTATATTGTAACTTATATTGTATACTGTATATTGGAACAAAGTCAAACTAGAGTCTTGGACTTTAAGAAAGCTAATTTCAATAAACTTAGAGAGAGCTTGGGAAAAATTCCATGGATGAGAATCCTCGAGGGGAAAACAACTCAAGAAGCTTGGGAAATTTTGAAAAATGAGATTAGAAAAGCCCAGTCTAACACAATACCAATGAAGAAGAAAAACAACAGCTCCCAAAAGAAACCAGCATGGCTGCATAAACAACTATCTGACAAACTGAAAGACAAAAAAAGTAAGTATAAAAAGTGGAAGGAGGGGGACATAACTAAGGCAGAATATCAGCAAATAGCCCGAGCCTGTAAAGATGAAGTGAGGAAAGCTAAGGCTCACAATGAAGAAAGGCTTGCCACAAAAGTAAAAATTAACAAAAAAAGCTTCTTCCAACATGTTAAAAACAAGAAAAAAGTTAAGGAAAGAATTGGTCCATTGCTAGGAGAAAGTGGCAAGAAGGTGACAAGCAACAGGGAGAAAGCAGAACTATTTAACTCATGTTTTGCATCTGTCTTTACACAAAGGGATAAAACAGTCCAACCTATCAAAAGCAGCACCACAAAATTAGGAACACAAATTGAAATAGGGAAGAAAATGGTAAGTGAGCACCTGTCTACCCTAGATGAGTTCAAATCACCAGGACCGGATGGATTACACCCCAGAGTTCTGAAGGAACTAGCAGACGAGATCTCAGAACCACTGAATTATATCTTTCAGAGATCCTGGAACACCGGGGAACTACCAGAGGACTGGAAAAGAGCTGATGTGGTTCCCATCTTCAAAAAAGGGAAAAAATTAGATCCAGGAAACTACAGACCTATCAGCCTAACCTCAATACCAGGAAAGATTCTGGAAAAAATAATCAAGCAACGAATTTGCGAACACCTAGAAGCAAACAAAGTAATAGCCAAAAGTCAACATGGATTTGTCAAAAACAGATCATGCCAGACTAATCTTATTGCATTCTTTGATAATGTGACAAAATTAGTGGACCAGAGGAATGCCGTTGATATAGTTTACTTGGACTTCAGTAAGGCTTTTGATAAGGTAGACCATAACCTACTACTAGATAAAGTAGAAGAATGTGGGTTAGACAGCATCACCACCAGATGGATTGGTAACTGGCTGACCAACCGCACTCAACGTGTAGTTCTCAATGGAACTGCATCTACATGGAGGGAAGTATGCAGTGGAGTACCCCAAGGCTCTGTTTTAGGCCCAGTACTCTTCAACATCTTCATCAATGATTTGGATGAGGGAATAAATGGGGAACTCATCAAATTTGCAGATGATACCAAGCTGGCAGGAATAGCCAACACTCCAGAAGATAGGCTTAAGATACAGAAGGATCTTGACAAACTTGAACATTGGGCACTATCTAATAAAATGAAATTCAATGGTGAAAAGAGTAAGGTTCTACATTTAGGCAACAAAAACGGAATGCACAGGTACAGTATAGGTGATACCTTACTCAGTAGTAGTAACTGTGAAAGGGATCTTGGAGTCCTAGTGGACAACCATTTAAATATGAGCCAGCAGTGTGCAGCAGCTGCCAAAAAAGCCAACACAGTTCTAGGCTGCATCAACAGAGGGATAGAATCAAGATCACGTGAAGTGTTAATACCACTTTATAATGCCTTGGTAAGGCCACACTTGGAATACTGCATTCAGTTCTGGTCGCCACGATGTAAAAAAGATGTGGAGACTCTAGAAAGAGTGCAGAGAAGAGCAACAAAGATGATTAGGGGACTGGAGACTAAAACATATGAAGAACGGTTGCAGGAACTGGGTATGTTTAGCTTAAGAGAAAGAAGGACTAGGGGAGACATGATAGCATTATTCCAATATCTCAGAGGTTGCCACAAAGAAGAGGGAGTCAAACTATTCTCCAAAGCACCTGAGGGTAGAACAAGAAGCAATGGGTGGAAACTAATCAAGGAGAGAAGCAACTTAGAACTGAGGAGAAATTTCCTGACAGTGAGAACAATTAATCAGTGGAACAGCTTGCCTCCAGAAGTTGTGAATGCCCCAACACTGGAAGTCTTTAAGAAGATGTTGGATAGCTATTTGTCTGAAACGGTATAGGGTTTCCTGCCTAGGCAGGGGGTTGGACTAGAAGACCTCCAAGGTCCCTTCCAACTCTACTATTTTATTGTATTGTATTATAACTATACCTTACAAGAATATTTAAAAAAAAACCTTGCAAATTATCTGTGCTGTGTATGAACATCAGAACTGCACCGAGTAAATCTTAGTAACACTTTTATTTATGTATTTTATTTATTTAGTTTGTCAAACAGGAACAAGATAACAGGTATAAGTATAAACATGGACATGAACACAGGAAATAGGTACGAATAAATGGGGACCATAGGACAGGGACGGTAGGCACGCTGGTTCGCTTACACCCCCCCCCCTTACAGACCTCTTAGGAAAGGCGTGAGGTCCACGCTAGACAATTTAAGTTTAAAGTTATGGGGGTTTGCAGATGTAACAATGGAATCAGGTGGAGCATTCCAGCCATTTACTCTATTGCTGAAGTCATATTTTCTGCAATCGAGTTTGGAGCGGTTTACCTTGAGTTTCTATCTATTGTTTACCGGTGTATCTATTGTTTGCGTTTGCCATGTCCCAAATCACATTCTAGTGCTCTTCATTGTTAAAATGAAATCTTGGGGGGGGGGACTAGAGAAAAGGCTCCCTGAACAATGATAGCAAAGAAAATAAATGAATTAAACGACCGTATATGCAGATACTGGTATGTCGTCAAAGTCTGCCTGAATCACAGGAAAGAAAGAAATGTCTTCCTTTCCGTGGCGTGATTATAATACTTAGTTCTTTACATGTTATTAAAAAAAATATTTAAGGACTTATTTTTTTTAAAAAAAAAACAGGAATGGAAGGATTGGATCTGCAAACCTTTGCCCTAGTTCTCATTCAGTCGATGAGCTGCAAGCTTCTATGAAAATAGCATCTCAGTCCCCGATGAAAAATTATGCATCTCATAAACTGCTATTCTGCTGAAATGTCAGGCTATGGCAGGGCTGTACCTCAAACTCCACCACTTGGCATTTTCCTTCTGTCTGCTTTGTTGCCATGAAGCAAACACGAACAGTGAGGATTAGTGTAGGGCAGGTAACAGGCAAGCTCGCTGTCAAAAAATCTATTATTAAGGCTCTGGTCTCTTTCTGCTCAGACCAGTGCGGAGCTGGGCGGGGGTGGAATGGAAGAAATGAGCCAGCAGGCAAGGCTACCATAAGAGAATAAAGCGAATTCTTTGTAAGTCTGTGTACATAATGCATGTAAATGAGCCACACTAATGAGTGAGCTCCACTTAAGAGAAATAATAGCCCCAAATTAAAATCATATCAGATTTGTGTTGCAGCCCTGCTCTCTGAGTAGGCTTTTTGTGGCCTTGCTCTGTAAAATAGGCTTTTCGTGTGGTCTCTTCTATTCTCTCTGATTTTCTCTCCAGGTGCAATTTACCTCCCACTAAAATAAATTGTATGAGCCCCATTGATTTTAACAGAGCTGAATTGTACCCTCTGCTCTTACACGCATGCATATCACATACATTTCCTGTCTCACAATAGCTAAATTTCGATTCATGTCTAATGACTACAGCTGACATCACATAATCAATAAACAACTTGTGAGTTGGAAAATGTAAGCTCCTTCTCCTCCTCCTCCTCCTCCTTTCACTGCACCCCATGAAGTCCTCGCCAAGTGCCGTATCCAAGTCACATCAAAACAGATGTGACTTATCAAATTCATTCACTCAATTTCTGGGAAGTTGACATGTATGTTATCTATTCATAAAAACACTGTTTGAAGGTGTGTGTGTGTGTGTGTGTGTGTGTGTGTAGCTCAGTTTAGGTATATCTATTGGGTGCTTGTGTGTGTGTGTATTGTAAATCACTTTTATGGTAGATTTATCAGGATTTTTCTGGAGACAGTTTAATTATATGATTTGTAAAAGAATTAAAGCAAAATATGGTGTGTGTTTTTAAATGATTCATTTTCCATATGAAAACCGTAACAGGAATATTTCAGCTGCAATCTTTTATTTGAGATGATGGACAAAACAATTGTGTTTTATATATCTTCTGTCACACCATTTAAACAGGGAAATTGCTACTGAATTGACACTTAATTTCTTTCCCTTTCAGCTCTACTTTATTTAAATAATTGCTTCTAAAACAAGACTACAAACTGGACAGAATTAAGTATTTTTTAAATTCTACTGATTTCAATGTAAGGAAACTAATTGAAATTAGTGGTACTTAAACTTATTTAACTTGGGCTGAATTATAGGCTATTTTCACAGATACAAAGGGAAATGGATTGGAACTAGATGCATTGGGAAAAGTGTGGCTAATCCTATTCAGTTTCAGTCTTAATCTGCACATCCACAGGGGCCCTCTATATATTGAAAGCTCTGAGATGCCATGATACTGCTAATTCTCTTAAGGAAAGAATAGGAGAACTGGCGGAGGAAAAAGATGGAAGCAAAGGCAAGAATATTAGTTGGTGTCCCTTGGTGGTGTTCTGAATATACTGGGGGACTAAGTAGACTAAGGCAGTGACACTATCTTGTGAATAGTATGACATCGTTTTTATTATTTGTTCCATATGACTATGCAGTTTTGTTCTTTGTCTTTTTCTATAAAACTTGCTCTTTTTTTTTTTTTGCTTAGTACATAATCACTAAGTTCCTGTAATGATTGCTCCAGATTCTCTATTCATAGTTAAAGGATATTATTTCCTGTTGAATATAATGAATGCTGCTTCCCTCTACAATTTTATTCGCCTTTTGTCATCTGGTATATGACATATCTCAGTTGCCCCAAAGTAATAATTTGAATTTTCGGATTTTTTTTTGGGGGGGGGGGTGTTATGAATTTTGCCACTTGTCCTAAATTGTTAGAATTGCTCCAGTAATTAGTTTCCCTAATCACAAAAATGGATATCATAATTCACTGCTTGCTAGAAATTTCATTAACTTTTCCTCCAAATCTTCAGAAAGGGTTAGAAACACAATAAAGGACTGAAGTTTCTATGGATTTTTACGAAACCTAATTCATGAAAAACACCTAGTTTGGTTAAAAAATATATCGCACTGAGTTTAAAACAAACACTTTCAGCTAATATATTTCTCCAATGCTAGAAAGCAGAACCCAGAAATAGGAATCCACAAACATCTATTTTAATAGAATCAAATCATACCATTTGTGGAACATCTGTTTTAAGTAAATTAAATTAGACTTTGTTTTGGGTATTTCAGAAGCTCCAGGTTGATTTTATGAACTTAATTCTCTGATCTGTGCACACAATAGTCCAAAGATTAAGTATGGAAAGTACAGTCTTTTTCCCCCCCCATTAACTTAGCCACCAAAATTATCCCCAAATAAGGAAATTTAGACTATATTTCAATTCATGTTTATCTGGGTATACATTTTACGTAATCCAATGAGCTGATTTTCTGATTATAGTGTTAATCAGATGAGTTTGTCAAGTCACTATATTAGCCAATTTGTAATACACAATCTGAATTAAGAGGGCTAATATATCATAAAGTAATTTCTGATTTTCCCACTTTGGAAAGGAGAGTTGATTGAAATCTCCATTCAATCATTAAGCCCATTAGGTTAAGTCACTTATTTTACCCAATCTTATTGATAAAGTTTGTGTAAAGACAAAATTGAGGTGGATCCACATAATATGAAAGATATATATGGAATTAATTCTTATTTTAGGGTTGGTTTCTTCCTGTTTTCAAATGTAAAATATTCCTTTTTGGTGAAGAATATACTTGGCATAGAGCAGTACAGTAGGCCTTCCTGGATCCATTCTAGTAACTAATACCAAACATCAGCTTTAATATGATAATTAGAACATCTTTAATCAACTTAGGCTAATATACCAGTGCACCGCTAACCAGACAGGAGTGGGTTGTTGTTAGTTATATATTCTAAAATAAACTGTTCTGGTATTCTGATGACCGATATAGTAATATTCAACTTCATTCCCTATTGCTTTGATTTACCTTTCTCTTATTCTTTTCTGTGAATGGGAATAATTGAGGTTAGATGAAACAGAAGATGAAACAATAGAAGAAAACAATAGAAGGAAATTGGCTGGATTGGTGCAGTTGCCCCATCTGCCGCCTCTCCTTTCCTTTCAAGGAGAATGGTGGAATGGGTATAGAGCTGGCAGGAAACAATTGCCAGCAATATTCACCCTGTTTTCCTTGGAATCCATTTTTAAAAGACTCACCTTACATTTGGATATTTATGTATAGACTTATATCTGTGTGTTCTTTAACCATTTATACTTTTTATAAATTAAAATAGCTTTCTTCCAGAGAATTCCACTTAATAAGCACACTAATAAGATAATAAGTAAGCATCCTCATAAGTTGAATGTGATGAATTCTGACCAACTAGCATTGCTAATTGTTTAGGGACTTGCAAATCAAAAGACATTAAAAAAACATATATAACTCTTAACCAACTGAATTCTTTTTTAAAAAATGTTGCTAAAGCACAAGAGCTAAATTGAAGCCCTAAACTTTGATTTGAGTTTTCAAATGTGCTGTTGGAATCGTGGACCAAAATTGCTAGTTTACTTTTCTTGTCTATTTGTTCAATACTCAAATTATTAAACCTCCGCTTTGTCTTTGGCTCAGCAATCCTCAGAGGTTGTTGCTGTAGCTTTGACTTTTCAATGCAGCACTTCTACCAAACCATAGGTAGCAGAAATCATGATTTGCAGTTCATTTGGAACCCCAACTTCCAATTCTGGTTCATTTGTCATTAGCAAGCCATGATTTGTCATTGCAAATCCACCATTACTTCTGTTAATCATAATTTCATGTGTTATACAAATAGAATGCAAATCATATTATGAAGAATAAATCAAAATCCCAATGTTATGCTCTGACCGTATAGAAAAAGATTTCCTTCTAGAAAACTCCGTTAAAGAAATTTTATGTATTTGTTTGTGTATGCAAACGTACAACTTTAACCTTTTCTTCATGTCAGAAACTAACACTTGTGGCATCAAGGGAATTTACTTGAGTGTTTGATGATTTTTAAACTCTGAGGTTAAAAGTCCCTTTTGACATTTTAAAAAGTGCTACTGAGGATGAGAGATAGGCTCCGATACATAAATAAAGTTGTTAAAATGTGAGGTTTCTGATCTGATTGGCCCACAAAGCTGTCAGAACACCACCAAGAAGCATGGTTAACTTTCTCTCCCTAAAATATGCACTCCACATCAGACCTGTAATAACCTCAGAGGAAATAACATGTACAAATTAATGAATTAACGTGATCCATTTTCATCTCCATTGAAAAAGGCCCATGTTCTATTGTTATTTGGAAGGACCGGCAAATATGTAATAGAAGTTGTATTATGAAATAGCTTCTTTGAACTATGAGTCAGGAAGTTCTTGGCTGAAATTCCAACAGTGTGAATGTGTTTCAGCTATAAAGCCATTCGGCAACCACTTTACTGGCAAGATTTGGTTGCCAAGTTTTCACTTGGTAGCAATGCCTTGCAGTGTTAAGCTGCAGTGCCACTGAAAGCACTACAGACAATATGTACAGGTAGCAAAGGCTGGAAAACTGGGAAAATACGTTTTGTTCTGAACTAGATAGGACAAAACAGTAAAATGTTCCACCCGAATGTTCTGAGTTGGCTATTTCCTAGCAAGACAAAACTCAAAATATTTTCTATAGCCTTTTACAGAATGAAACTAAACAGCTATGTTTAGTTTAATCCTGGACATAAGAAACCCTGAAAACCTGGCACAAGTCCTTTGTTTGCTTATTTTTCTCTCTGGCCTATGTAGAATTTCTTAGAAACAACCGAAAAGGTTTTTAAACAACTCCACAACGTGCAATGGATGCAAAGCTTTAACCAGAGCTTTTTTTTTTTTTTTGTAGCCTGTTTAACAGGCACAGTTTTCTGCAGGAAAGAACAACACATTTGCTGGATTGATGTGATTATTTCTACTAGGAGTAGCTGGGGAAAAAATGTCCTTAAGCTAGTGCATGAATAACAGCACTAACAGCAGTAAAAACAATGTTCTGTATTAACACCACTACATTTGCTAGGCAGCAGCGTTCAACAAATCAACAAAAACTATCATCATTTTAGCATACACCCTAGAAGCTCAACATCACAAAACACAGGTTCATACCCACAGTGCATACTGCCCGCACACTCAATTTCCACAAACACAGCTTTTACATTTATATTTTACAACCTGGTAACCTGCAGAAAGCACACAGTGTGTTTACAAATGCATACCTTTCCATTTGCCTTATGGCTACTTACATACAAAAGAAAGCAAAAAGCATAACATGATGTGTACACGAAGACCCATGAATGCTATCTTCAGCAGACAAGTATGGTATTAGTAGGAAAGTGGGTGGGAAGGAGGCAGGCAACAGAAAGGCAGACAGACAACTTTTTTTAAAAAATAATGATCATCTTTTCAACAAGCCATACTGTAGCTTCTCTGGATGAAGATGTAGCAGCATCCTGCCTAACCTGGTGAATTAAGAATAGTGTCTATCATCAGCAACATTTATGCTAAACATGTATTTAGATAATAGCTGCTTTCTCCTAAACTCTTCCTCCATAATAGATTTAGTCATACCAGACCCAATAGGAAAAGAGATGGAACTAGCAGCTCTAACTTAATGGTGAGGCTTCACACTTTTTTTTTGAGGGGGGGAAATAATAGATAAATAACTGAGCCTCAGCTTTCAAAACAGTGCATCAATAGCAGCAGCCAGAACAGATGGCATGTTTAAAATAATGCTGCTGAAAAACAGGATCAAACCTATGTGTTTTGTCTCAGGTTCGAAATAAAAATCTATGAGGTGTTTTGCTTCAAGACTGGAACATTTTGCACAACTCCTCTGGAAAGCATTACACAAATGCTTAAATATTTTTATGACTACTCATGAGAACAAAGCAGTTCCTCTGAAATTAAGTGATGCAAGTAAGGAGTATGATTAACCTTTAAAATATGACTGTTCCTTAGTTAACTGTATCATAAATTTCCCCAAAGAGTGAAAAATATAAATCCTTGATTAATAGGCTATTAAAAACCAAAGCAGATATTAATTCAAGACATGCTTTTAAGATATCAGGCAACCAAAATAGTTGAAAAACATGCCCACTAGTTGAGGAAAGAGTGGCTAGACATTAATGAATCCTGACACACTACCTAGTAAAGCTTTGTTAAGTTAGATGAGTTCTTACTTAATGATTTATCTTTTTTCAGTGTTCTTATAGAAGAGTGTATAGATGTTATGGAAGGATATGAACATAATTTTCATGTTTCATGTCATATGTCACATTTTCTGACATTAAAAGTAATGGGTCTTTGGAAAAGTTGATTTAAAGTATAATTTCTATATTAGTCTTACACATCTTCTCAACTAAAGACAACTGCCTTTTATTTTTATTATCTAACAGTAACATAGTCCCCAAATTATGTGATGATTTTTCCAAAGGTAAAAGAATTGGTCGTTTTCACTGTGTTTTCATGGGTGTAAACCACACAGTCTCTTGGGAAGAGGTGGTACATAAACCATTTCAACAACTAAAAACCCAAATGAGTTAATTTTAATTACAGAAGAGTTTACCAACCAATGAAACAAACAAAAACACCCTTCCAGAAGTTATTATCAATTTGAAAGACCAACATTCTAAGGGGGGGCAAAAAGAAATTTCAAATCTCCACGTTTTATACATTAGCAACTTAGATGTTAAAATTCAAAATGTTTCTATGTATATGTGTGTCCACTCTGGATCAAGGGACTTTTAAAATAATCTTTCATTAAATGTTTTCCAAATAGTCAATACAGTCTATGTGTGGGCACCCATGCATGTGAATGGAAATGTTCAGCCAACATTTCATGACTGAGACAGGTTTTACTAATGTATGTTACATGAAGGAGGCATCCTGTTCATACTCGGTAGAAGAGCAAACAAAGTGACACCACAGAATAAGTGAAATACAAGTTGCTGATGCAAAATTAAAATTAAGTTCTGTTTAGTTTGGACAATGTTTAAGCATCATGGATACCTTGGCCAGACTAAATAGCTCTTAGCTCTGACAGAGCTTGAAATATAAATTGTTTGGGTAAACAGTGTAAGCTGCCCTATCTATGCTTCCAAGAGGAAGAAAGTACATATGTCTCAGGAACAAGGATTTAGCTGGTACTGATCCATGGTTTACATACTTTTATGCAAAACGTCTGTATCACCTGAAATGGAAGAACAAAGTTGCTAGAATGTGGTTCCTACAGATCAGTTTATTTAATTTATACTCTTACTCAAGCAAATATTTAAAGAGGTTAACAAATTAGAAAAGAAAACAAAATCCAAAAGAGGCAAAATTTACAACAGAGCCCATGCTAAGCATTAATTAACAATTAAAAACAAGGCAAAGAAGATGCTAAATCGATGAGGGAACCAACATAACTCTGGATGGATTGCATTTTTTAAGAATGAGTTTTATTCCATACACTGAAACATATATCCTTCGACGTCTGATAGATCTCGCTCTCAGTATACCAACATGGAGAACTCATATTGTCCGTGTTTCATGTAATGAATTAAAAATAAACTGTATGTTAAATAATACGAATAAAGCTCTGATCTCCACCAAAGCTTTTAGAAATAAAATAATAATCCTATCATGTATGCTCTGAGGAATGAGATCTATGATTCTATTATAAAATATGACTTTAAGTCATAATATAGGATGAATAAACCAGAATAATATTTTAATTATTTAATGATATTATTTAACTGTCATTTGATTCTGGAATATAGGTTTTTCTAATACTTCCCCCCTCCCCCTGTAATGCACATTATATTACTTTTACAAATCTATAATTTAGAACTAATCCTATTAGAATAATTTATTTCAGTAATGCAAAAAATAGCATAGTAGAATGCAAACAGCCAGCTCCTCAACTATAGAACAATTTGTAGTTACAATTGCATAACTAGAAAGAACGGCAGTGAGACAGTTTGAGCTATAAATCCTTCTAAATGGAAATCTTCAAAAAAAAAAGTTATGTTCTCTTTGGTATTCTTAGGGGAAAATGGAAGGCAAATTTAATTGTTGCTTATTTTAAAATCCATTCACATATACAACCAAATATGATGAAACATGTGGAGTTCTGAAATGTGTTCGGCGATGGAATAATATTGAAGGAAGGGTACATCTGCCTTTTAAAAATATTTTTTTCTGAACTGATGATCTTTTGCCATGTTTTGAAAGTCATATATAGTAATACTTTAGACCTCCATTAATCAGAAATAACTGGACACGTAACTTATGCCAGCTTTTTCAGAAAACTGATCTGTTGATCCTACAACATGGACACTGAGGAGTCATTAGAAACATTGAGAGCAAGTTTGGTGCAATGTTTAAGTCCTCAGGTTCGGAACCAGGAGACTGAGAGTTCTACTCCTGCCTTAGGAACAAAGCCCGCTGGGGCACCTTGGGCCAGTCAATCTCTCTCAACCCTGGGAAGCAGGCAATGGCAAAACACTTCTGAAATCTTGCCAAGAGAATTCCTGGGACTAGTCCAGGCACTGTCTTGAAGGCAACAAAAAGTGTTGTATGTGTTATAGCTATGTGGCTGAGTAGGCCATATTCTGAATAGCTGCGGAATTCAATTGTCTGTTTTAAGAGCTCCCCGTTTCCATTATGGGGTTTGGATACTGCTATCTATTGAGGAAGCAGCGACTATTGAATAGATTTTATGGGGAATATAAAGCACTCAGTTTTTACAAAATTAGCAAAGGGTGAACTAATAAAAATAGGTAAGAGTTGTTCAGGGAGAAATTCTTAACAATGTTTTCCTATGAATGTGGACAATAGGAATTCAGGTAACCCTAGAGTCTGAAAAATGGGTTATTTCTATTGGTAATAGCTTAAGAAAGAGATGGTGAAAATGAATAGACAAGGATTTGTAAAAATGGATTATACTGCTTGTGATATATTTGGATTCCTGCCATGCATATACAGCAAGTTCAAGCTTGCAGTAGTCCTTAACAAAAAAGTCAAAACACAGAAGTAGGAAGTAGCCACACTGTAGCTGAATGAATATACCTCCCCGAAATCAAACAAAAGACAGTGGAAAAATCTATATATGAATACAGTACAATAAAACAAAGGAGTAAGTCCACTAGACAAAGGAAATAACCAGATGAAAGAGTTCTGAAGTATAATCTGTACTTTTGGAACTAAAAATCAGATCCCAAACTTCCACAGAAGAAACAGATTTTGAGGAGATAGGTTGTTCTGCAAGAAGACTAAGAGAAGAATCCTTATGAGACCTTACCCCAACATTCTCATTGAACTGATGTGCTCATGAATTATATGTCTTTTGCAAGGAGGAAAAAAGTGGCTGAATAACATCTGCATTTACTGACCATGATCGTTTCATTCTAACCACTTTGAGAAGAAACTATATTGAAAAGAACAACTAAGAACACCACCACATGTTCTGAAGATTAAGGAAGTAAGTTCAGGATCTTGGGGATACAGATGATCTCATCCATACTTTCCTATGGAAAAGGAAGTAGGATTGCCAATAAATGATTGCCTAAGTAAATGAGTTAAATGGGAAACCCTGAACAGACCACAATTCTGCCAACCTATTGTCCAGAATTTTGCATTATAATGCTTGAGCAATAGGCCAGACCATGGGTGTCAAACTCAATTGTGTCACGGGTCGGATTGTGATGTGTCACAATGTTTTTTGCCTTTGCGCAGTTGGGATGGGTATGGGTCGCAAGTGACTTATATGGCCTGTGGGCTACCAGTTTGACAGCCTGGGCCTTACCATCAGCATTGTTCTTTTAACATTCTTTACCAACCTCTGCTCAATTGAGTTTTAGCTTTCCTGGTGTTTCTCTCTTTTTCTTAATTTGGAATTTTGGCAGACTTGTGGATGAGCCATTCAAATCTTGGAGATACCATATTAGAAGTATTGCCAGTCCCTACAGGAAAAATGAAAATTCCTAAAGAAGTTCACTTTTTTGGGTGGCTCTTCTAAGTGGGTGGATGGAAAGCCGTAAGCCCGGGTTTGAGAGCCGAACGTCACATGATGGGGTGAGCTCCTGACCTTGCCTCAACTCCTGCAAACCTAAAAGTTTGAAAGCATGCAAATGCGAGTAGAAAAGTAGGTACCACTATGGTGGGAAGATAACCGCATTATGTGCCATCATGCTGGCTACATGACCGTGAAAATGTCTTTTGACAGCGCTGGCTCAATGGCCTTGAAATGGAGATGAGCAATGTCCCCTATAGTCAGCAATGACTAGGGGAATAAAACTCCTTCACACCTTTTTCTTTACCTTCTAGGTTTTGGTCTCTATGTGGAAGCAGAGAGAAAGGACTGAAGTTCCCTTATACCACTCAATTATGTTTATATAACATGAGTGACAGGTTTATCCCAAATAGCCAGGGGGTTGACAATAACTTTGGAAACCCTTGGGACTTTCGCCTCTCCCTGACATCCCAGCACACTCTTTACAAAACAAACAGAGAAACAACATATGCCTTTCTCATTGAAATTGTTTTACCACTATTCTAACTGTGCATGCTTTTGAAATGTTAGGAATTTTATTCATTCCTTTATCCCAAAGGTGCTTTTTCAAGAGGCAAATGGACTTTCTGGTTTTTCTTTGAAGATGTTTTGTTTCTCATCCAAGAAGATTCTTCAGTTCTGACTGGATGGTGGGGATTTAAATCCAATTAGAGCTGAAGAAACTTTTTTGATGAGAAGTGAAACATCTTCAAAGAAAAACCAGAAAATCCAGTTGCCTCTTGAAAAAGCACCTTTGGGACAACCATGACCTGGATGAGTGAGAATCTCCATAGATTTTAATTCATTTAGTTTCCTAAATCTACCAATTTTTCGAGCTGAGTTGAGAATTATTTGTCAGGTGAGCTATCTCTCACAATGGTGCTTTATGGTGGTTTGACTAGATGCTAGCTTTGTTAATTTTATCCTCCCAGACATCATTTGTTAATAGTGCGAATGCTAAAATCTTAAAACTACATTGCAAAAATGCCATTTTTCTGAATTGCGGTGTAGAAATTTCCCTTACTTCTCACGGGCTGGGACTTTTCAAATGACAAGAATATATATCTCCCCTGTAAATACTGTAAATGAAATGAATTTTCAACCATGAAAATAGAGCTTTACTATGGAAATAGGGACAGGCATGGAAAAGCGTAAAGGGTTCAGGTGCCACTATAATCGGCACTATAAACATGCTTTAAATTTGTGGCACAGAGGACATGCTTTTCATAATACAGCAATTTTAGAGTTTTATTGGACGGCCAAGTGATAAAGGAATATTCAGAAATGGCAGTTTGAAATGAATGAAAGTGGGGAAAAACCACACAGCACTAAATCACGTTACTTCTATAAAATACTACTGCAATAGTTCTTTTATTAATTTTTAATGCTCAGCACCCTTGGTGACCTCTTTTATTCTTTTGCTGTCAACATGGCAGCCTGGAAAAAAATTGAAATGGGATAATAAAACGCAGGAAGTACTTAAACCCCCAGAGTATGCAAGTGCATTCTCTCTGCCTTCCCTGTCAGTCTTTCTGCATCTCTGCCAGCCTCCCCCACCATACCTAAGACCCCACAGGGGTGGGAGAGGAACTGGTTTAAGTAACCCAATGTCTGCCTTTATGTACTTTAAGTATTTATTTTAAATGCTCCTTTTAAAACAGAAAGTGTTTATCTGAATAATAGAACTGCTTGAAAGAAGGCTGTTTTCTTTTGTCTGTCTGGCTTCCACTATGTATATTTGGCCTGATTCAGCTGCATTTTGCTCAAACAGCGGGATACCATTATGCTATGAATATTTACCACTGTTTATATCTCCAAGGAGACTAATCTCCATGCCACTACAGTCCAGAAGCTCGGGGTATTGTCTCTGCAGGCCCAGGTTCATGGTGTCACAGCAGCTGAGGCCATGGGGTCAAACAGATTAATCCATCAGTGAAAATAAAGCTCTGTGTTATTGTCTACCAATTCCCCCCACCCCACCCCCACCAGAGGACTTAAAATAACATTCTATGCTGGAATCCACTCTATGGATCAGTTTGGTGTATGCATCACAAAGGGAGAAAAATGGGGGGAAATCAGATCTGTGAAGTTTGGGGGATGTAGCCGAGGAAATGTGTTTATGAAAATGTGTTAAGAAGGCAGATTAAAGTAGGGACTGCACCCTATTAAAAACTACCTGTTTGGGAATGTTTATGTTTGTCTTCTCCCAGTGCCCTTTGATTAGCCCCTGTCTAACATGTGCCCTGACAACTATGACAGAATGAAAAATCTCAGGAAAAATGTGGATCGTAAGAAAAAAGCGACTTCCTTCATTACTCAGGATTGACCCTATCAATAAAATTGGGTTGCAGGGTTTCACCATTCAGGAAAGGGCAGTCCATGAGCCCTCACAGTCAATCTGTTCCATCTGTCATGATTATTAGTAAACACTGACCAGCAACAAACCTACAAATACCGTAGGCACAATAATGCAGTCATATTGACGGTATCTCTTGCTGATTCCCAGGCCGCAAAGAAGGGACTTTTAATAAGAAGGACCAATACTTACCTGATACTCCGCCATAGGTGGTCTTTTTGCTGTACCCTACAGAAGGCCAAGGCGTGCCATCTGCCTTCAGTCCCATCAACCCTGACACAGTATTGGTGGCTGTAACACCATCTGCATCACCTACAAGACATTTAGTGATAGTTTTAATAAGCATGTGAGCACAGCAAGTTACAGAAATGGTTACATGGTAGTACTAATTAGATGACAAAGCTTTCTAGCTATTAAAAAAAGTATCAACATCATGGTGTTAATATGATTTTCAACATTCACAGAGAATTTGAAACCTTCAATGTAAATCCTGATGTACATTTTTCACAGGGCCAGGATTAGCTGTAAGTGCTAATAATCACATGATCTTATATGTAATGAATGAACGGCCTGGAGAATTTTTATAGTTGACAAGGTGAAGACAGACAGATTGACGCAACACTTCCTTCCCCCTACAAATGACCCAAATGATTAAGCAAGGAAACTACCTCCAGCCTCTAAGAAAGATCAAAGGCAAAATATTATTGTTGGCTGTTAAAATCAGTAATTTAGATTAATGGTTATTAATTTTTAAAAATGCTTAAAGGCGTCATTTCTATTTTCAATCAACTCACTATATATTCTCTTTTCTACAGATGTGTGAATACCAGGACCTAATTGGGACAGTGAAGAGCTAGTAAATTTTCCCCAATGGAGCCCAAGCATTTTTTAATCCCTTGCAAGCAGTTTCGTCTAATAGTATTGGTGTAATGTGCAGTATAAATTAAACCAACTAACAGTGTGAGGAGGTCCTATTCTTATCTACTCTACCCTTATGTTATAGACCATATTTCTCCTAATCAGTGACGTGCAGTCAGGTGAGGCAAGTGAGGCACAGCCTAACCTCTCATCATCAGGGCAGCGAGTCATTTGATGGGAAACTTGCCTTTTGGGAGGAATGATCCAGCTTGGCTCCCGCTTTCAATCTGCCGCCCAACGACCGAACAGAGAAGCGAAGAGGCAGGAGAGACAAAGCAGGAGCCAAGCCGAGTCATTCCTTCCAAGAGGCAAGTTTCCTATCGAATGACTCGCTGCCCTAGACTCGAGGCTCCAGTCCAGCCTGCGGTGCTTGCAGCCCCCGCCAGCTCCTCCAGGGACTCCCAAGCTCGGCACCAGAGAGCCGCCGCGAGAGAGGCCGGCCAGATTGCCTGGGCGGCGGCAGAGGTTCCCTTTGTTCTTTCGGGTGCGGGAAGCGGGGGGGGAGAGGCTTCCTCCTCTCCGTCCGCTCCCCATCTGCGCTGCCCTTGCCCGACAAGCGTGCCCCGGATTCCGCGCTGCTCTGGCAGGCGGTGCCGTGGCCGAATCCCAGGGCGGAGGGCGGCAGGTCGCAACTGAGCATGCCTGACTGTGGAATTCTGGGAGTTGAAGTCCACAAGTCTAAAAAAATTGCTGCCTCACCAGCTATAAACCTCACTGCACGTCACTGCTCCTAATTGACCTTGCTTCATAGAGTACATTCTCATACTCCCAGTTTACTTTCCGGTCAGTCCACAGGGAGCTGGGTCTCTTATTCCTTACTTTGTTTTTCTTCTGTTCCTCTTCTCTCCTCCATCCTATCAACTCCCTTGTCAACTTTTCCTCCTTCCAACTAAATGTAATGGCATCTGTTTTCAAGTCTAACCCCTTCTCACTGTGCCTTTGCTATGCCCTATTTTCAGTTTTGTATCAATATCTCCCACTTAAAGCCTTTATGTTGTCTCCTCTCTAATCAGGCTTAGGGTGAGACAGATAACAATTCAATGAAATAGAAAGAGATCCTCAGAGTAGGTTGATTGTGATAATCCAATGGAATAGAACATTTTAATAAGATTCACTTCTGATATAAATATTGGTGAACACAGATGAAACTGTCAGGGTTATCCAATTTTTAGACAGCTTTTTAAGTTGGTGATAGGGAAATTTTATTTAGGTCTACATAAGTACAAAGCAATACAAGAAAACTGAAATCATATACTTTGAGAAGACATATACAGTATCTAAAATATTGAAAACTGACTGCATGTACAGATGGGCCAATCATATATTTGGTGTTTTCATAAAGATAAGAAATAGGGAAGTGTGTCCCTATTTGGGGACCACATAAATGTTCCACATTTACAGAAGGTTTTCTAGTTTTTCTTCCAAGAGGAAGAATTGGAGAAGATAACAAAATACAAAGACCTGCAAATAGAAATAGAATGACTGTGGCAAAACAAAGCAAATAACCTATAGTAATAGACGCCTTGGGAGCAATCCCAAAACAACTGGAGCATCACTTAAACACCATCGGCATTGATCACCACCTGTCAATTGCAAAAGGCAGCTTTGCTCGGAACAGTTTACATCCTGCAATTATATTTTTAACACCACCAAACATCTCTCTATGCCTATCCTAGGTCCTTGGGAAGGCCTTGATAGATGGACAAAAATGCCAAATTTCATCTGAACATCTGACTGTGTAACGAACCATAATAAATCTTAACCTTACATATCCTTTAGTTCCATCAAGTTCTTATGAAACCCTAGAGTTCCATGGAACAGTTTGAAAAACAATTCAATGTTGCCATCTTGTGGGACTGAACATTGTGTTTTCCTATCATGGCCCCTTGTCCTCTGGAACGGCATCTCCCCAAAGATTCATATGGCATCAATTCTCCAGGGATCCTGCAAAGCCTTTAAGATCTAGTTCTGTTTCCAGGTCTGGGGTTAATTGTGGTTGTTATGTATAGGTGGAGCCCCTGTTGTTCTGTTGTATGGTTTATTGTTCTAACTGTTTTAATCCAAGTTGCCTGTTAATGAAGGGTTTAATTGTTTAATAATTTTAACTGCTTTGAGGGCACTACTGCACCCAGAGTCTTCTGCAATAGGCAGCTGTAGCAACTAATAAATTAAATTAAACCCTATTGATATAAATGCCAGCATTATAAATAACAGCAGCTGCAATGATAAAACGGGCAAGTGGTATTAAAAATTAGAAGAACTGGATACTTGCCAAGACCCTTAGCTCACCTTACAGATCACTATCGCGAGTCCCTGGATACATTTGGGTTACCTGCCCACATACTGTGCCTCCAAAAGAGAAAATGGAAAGCTTGAAAGAAGCAAGGAAGACCAAGCTATCCAGACCATTTATTTGCTTGCCAATGTACACTTTGGGACAAATAAGGAGCTCTGGTAGTTCAGTGGCTAGAACACATTATTGCAAGCCAACTCTGCCCACACCAGAGTTCGATCCCGATGGGTCTCAAGATTGGGCCTCAAGATTGACTCAGTCTTCCATCCTTCTGAAATCAATAAAATTGTTGGGGGCAATATGCAAATAATGCTTAGATTGTAAACTGCCCAGAGAGTGCTGTAAAGCCCTATAGGGTGGTATATAAGCCTAAAATGCTATTGCTACACTAAGGAGTAACAGTGATAGACCAGGGCAAATATAAAGGAAGTGACCCTGTTGAGACACTAGGGTCTGTACACAAATTGAGCTTTTGACGACTTTTGGAGAACCTCCTCAAAAACTTCCAAACTCTTTTTTAACACTGAAAGGAAGTAAAAGCATAATTAGCAGATGAAGGAGTAAGGCAGAGGTCTTCACACCTGGCAACTTTAAGACTTGTGTACTTCAACTCCCAGAATTCTCAGGGAGAATTCTCTGGGAGAAGCAGAGCTGGCTGGAGAATTCTGGGAGATGAAGTCCACAAGTCTTAAAGTTGCCAAGTTTGAAGACCTCTGGACTAAAGTAATGTATCATTCAGTTTGTAGTTTCAGCCATGTTTTCCACATTATTTTTTATGCTCAGGAAATCTGGGGGTGGGGGGTGGGGATGGGAGAAAAAGAGAAATGGTAAATCTTCTTATGTTCTCTACTTCTCAAAATAGCGTTTTACTTTTGTATCTATCAAGTTGCAAATTTTAAGAAAGAGTGAAATGCGGATATGTCTGAATTTGTTACCTTCTTGGGCAGCCCTCGCAATGTTCACAATGTTTGTGACATTTGGCGTCAGCTTGGCAAAGAAAGGAATCTGAACAGCTTGTCTCACCCAACGACAGATGTTGCGTACCAGCTCTGGATCCTGTTCAAATAGGTCAGATCAATACAGTGCATAATTAAAAGTAATGTGATCAAAACTTTCCAACAATCTGCTTTCCTGTAGTTTTCAATGCGTAATTATATTTCAATACTCTGCTTTGCCTCATTAATTTAAGCTATGTCAACATTCTAAGTAGTATGGGGGGAAAAACTATACTAAAATATATATTGATATGTGAAGCATAAACTGTAAAGTGTGTGTGTGTGTGTGTGTATGTCTGTGTTGTGGAATTAAACAGCCTCCTGTTTGGAATTTTAAAACAATGTGAATCAGCAGAAGAAAACCATTATAAGAGACTAGACTTTTCTTAGAGAAAGATATTTCAGAAATGCTAATCCCTCCCGCTACCCAATGGGAGAATAGATGACCATATATGCTTTGAAATTGAAATGGATTGCCATTTGCAAATACATACATCACCTGTCAGCCTCTCCTTATCCTATTTTCTAAACGTGGGGGAAGGGAGGAAAAAGGGAGCAGAAATGAAATATACGGTACATCACCTAAAAGAGACAAAGAGTGTGGAGGAAAGAATTCATTCTCATGAGTATCCATTTCTACAATCTAAAATAACTATGCTGAACACATTTGGATCAACTCCAATGCCATGATCTGTTGAAAATTGGCAAAATTCAGTAGGCACAGTTCAATAGATAGCATGCTAATCACGACTGCACTGAAACACTTGGCACTTGGATCCGATCTTGGAAATAGATTTTATTTTGTCAAAAAGCTGTAATAAAAACTTGATTAACATAACTGCATTCAGTTGTTTTTGTTTAAGCTTTTGCTGCTTTACATAAAGTATTACAACGAATTACATATATATTTTCTGAAGGTGGTAGAAGATGGCTTTGTTTGGTTGGGCTGCTGAGCAGTTTGGACTTGGTTAATATTTGGCTAGCTCCAGGACATGATTAGGGTTAAAGGCTAATTTTGAGTAATATTAAATTTATTTTCTTCCTTGTTTTTCTCGTTAGATGTACTTTATAAATTAAACCAATTAGGGAATGCTTTAATGCAGATTTTTTTTTGCTGCAGAATACTTTGTTATTGGCTTGGCATCAGTACCTTGATCTCTGATCACCGCTAGGGCCTTCACATCAATTGTGATTAGCTATCAATTGCCATTTTAATTTCCCCCCAGTGCTATAAATTGTGAAATTAAGCTCCGAATGATGGGGATTCCTCCCAAAATAGACATGGTCCCTGAAGGGCATCTTGCTTGGGATTCCTTCAGTCCTTTAGCTAGCTTTGTGTATTACAGACCTGTCCAGCATAAGAGTGTCAATTGTGTGATTAAAAAAATATCCCCAAAAATTGATTTACAAGTCATTTTATGGAAGGTTTAAAAAAAAACTCCTGCTCTGATATAAATCGGAAGTTCGGAGATATATACATTAACCTTTTCCTAAATTAGCTGGCAGGGTGATATTTAACTACTCTTCCACCCACCTGTCCACAAAATAACCTCCCAGCAATTATTTTGACAGGGTCAAAGCTTTTCTGAATACTCATCTCCTTGGATGAAAAGTTCAGGATGACAAAAAGCTAAATGGGAAAAAAAGAGATCAACTTATACTCTTTAAAGACAGAAATAGAAATCTTGAAGCCCTACCTTCCTGGGACAGCCTTCAGAGGATAATCAGATATGTCTTTCAGTTGATAATGGCTCTGGAGAAGTAATGCTCTTTAATTGCATACATTTTATTTTATTTTATAATTTGGTAATGAGGCTGTCAAGCGTTCTGACAACCACTGATAAACTATATTAAAATCTTCAATATCTATTTTATTATTTGATATTTATATGTAAAAAAAGTTCTCAAAAACCCCAAAATAAAATAAAAATGTGTTCTAATCAAACTAAAAATTAAAGCAAAGGCAGGAAAACAAGAGGAAATATAGACAAGGAATTAGTAGATTTAACCTACCTGGGGAAAGGAGAGTTTACAGAACCCTTGGTGTTCTCTGAGCTTAGAGAACTCCATACTTGAATCAACCCTGAGCTACTTATTTCTCTTCTATAAAGATAAATGTTCCCCTCGTACATATGTGCTTGTACATATGTACTAGTTCCCCTCGTACATATGTGCTACATATGTGCTAACCCTAACCCTAACCCTGACTCTACAGGACGGTGCTCATCTCCATTTCAAAACCGAAGAACCAGCGTTTTGCGAAGACGTCTCCATGGTCATGTGGCCGGCATGACTAAACGCCAAAGGTGCACAGAATGCTGTAACCTTCCCACCAAAGTGGTTTCTATTTTTCTACTTGCATTTTTACATGCTTTCGAACTGCTAGGTTGGCAGAAGCTGGGACAAGTAATGGGAGCTCACTCCATTACGTGGCACTAGGGATTCGAACTGCCGACCTTTCTGATCGACAAGCTCAGCTTCTTAGCCACCATGTCTCTTCTATAAGGTGGCTTATATTAGAATGTCCAAACTCCATAAAGCCCCAAAGAATGTTAATAAATTGCAAACAAATACAAGCTAAACTTCTGCTTCTCCAGAACACAGGCTCTAAGATGAGAGCTGGGCCACCAAACATGCTAGTATAATTCTGAGAGAAATCTATTTTTCTCGGTGTCCTGTTGACTCCTACAAGTGCAAAATTATTTTGCCAACAATATAGTAAAATAACTTCTTTTTTTCAATGAGCAAGTGGTGCCTTACCACCACATTTTTTATTTATTTTTCTCACACATGCACAGCCTAATATGAAAAGGAAAGATTTATGGAAGAGATGGCAATTGTCCAGTTCCCCATCCCCTGGCAATTCTCTTTTTAGACATTAAATACTGTCTCAAATTCCTTTTTAGTTTTACTACTAAATTAAAAAGAGTGCTAGAGATTTTGGTTTTTAGAGGAGAGCAAAGTTTAAAAAGTACAAAAAGTGTATCTGCACCAGTAAAAATGTCAATATGTATTCCAATATTTCTAATAAGTTTGTGGAAATACTGTGGACTGGATCTGATTGACCAGTCTGAATGGTTGAGTGGGATGAATTTTCTACATAAATTCCAATCATAAAATTGAAGCAGATTATTTTCCAATTTATATTAGGGTTTTTCTTTTTTTGGTCTTATTTACATAGACCTAGTTTGATACATTTCAGAAAGTTTGTACTGAGATCATAGATACATGAAACAGAATTATAAATTCTAGAATTAAATGGAAACTGAAATAATATTAATAGATGTATTAGACAACTTGATGGAAAAATGAATTATATATACTGTATATATCAATATATCTGATCTATTTGAACTGCAACTTGCAACTGCCAGCTCCCCATTGGCTTTGCTTGTGGGAAACCAGTAGGAAGTCTAAAGTCATGTGAGGTCCTTGTTTAACAACTTGTGATCCTTACTTAATGAGAGAGACTGCTGGGATTGCTATTGTTAAGTGATATGGTCACGGGATATTGTCTCAGTGATAGAAATTCAAATCCCAAATACTGTTATTAAGCAACGACTATCTGTATCACAAGGGAAACAAACTGGATGTGGTTTATGTTAGAAAAACCCATTCCAGGTATTAATTACCATTCTGGTTCTTTCCCCTCATCCATTCTTTATCTATATTTCCACAGAAAAATAAAATGAAGCCAATACTGCTTGTCTTCTTTTCATGGTAGCTGAAAAGGAGGGGGAAAAAATCCAAACAAAGAATAAAAGAGAGGAAACAGTAGCAGCTTGGATGGCCTGAAACAAATTATAGCAATTGCCAGCTCATTAGTAAATGGGTGCTTTAAGTTCCTGATTGGTGGGTCAATTCCATAAGCACTCATTGCCAGGTATGTTAGATTTTCCTTTCTTTCTCCAGTTGTGCAAGTAGAGGTCATTTATTTTTGTGAAAAAACTCCTCTACTTTTAAGAGGAGGGGGGAAGGTCTTGTGAGTCTTCATCTCCTACAGCACCCTGACTACTAACTGAGAAGTCATTGTTGAGGCCTGGTGTTTTATTGGCAAAATTTCAGAAGTGGTTGGCCATTGTCTCCTTCCTGTGACTGACCCAAAGTCACTGTTAGTCATGTACGACTAGATCCACAAGTGTAGGTTCAATTAAACTGTTTTATCACTAAAGAGTTTATGCACAGGAATATTCTCAACTAACACTTAGAATCTGCTTGGAGTTAGAGAAGGATCCACAGAATTCAAGGGAGGCTGGACTTAATTCGGCTGTGGCTACATAGCGATTCTAGGCTGATCCCTCTTTTAACTCTGCCTTCAGATTCTGCCACTCCTTTTCCATCAGTCACCCAGCTGACTTCTTGCCTAAGATGGGACTGGAACTCATGACCTTCTGGTTTCTAGTCTGATCAAATCAAATTTTTATTTGCTTAGCCGCACCCTCTCCAGAAGGACTCGGGGCGGCGTACAATTAAAAACACATAAAATATACAAATATAAACAGTAACATATGCATGGAGGAGGTAAACAAATGGATAAAATAGAATTAAAATTTCAATTTAAAAATCCCCTCAATTACGATACAGAATACAAAATTAAAAAACCCGTCAGGAGCGATATGATAAAACTATGGTTGAGCCAGGCCAGCTACTTGGAAGAGATGGGCCTTGAGCTTTACGTGGAAGGAGCGGAGGTCAGAGGTGGTCCTGATATCAGGGGGGAGGTCGTTCCACAGGGCTGGGCCCGTCAGAGAAGGCTCTGCTCCTAGGCGTCGCCCCCCGACACTGTCTGGTGGACGGCACCTGGAGAAGTCCCTCTCTGTGCGAGCGAATTGGTCGCAGGGATGTATGGGGCAAGATACGATCCCGCAAGTAACTAGGTCCTGAGCCATGGAGCGCTTTGAAGATCGTTATCAAAACCTTGAAACGCACCCGATAGACCACAGGAAGCCAGTGCAGCTCGCGCAGGAGAGGTGTCACATTGGAGTACCTCGTACTCCCCATAATCACCCGCGCGGCCGCATTCTGGACCAACTGGAGTCTCCGGGTGCATCTCAAGGGAAGCCCCATGTAGAGAGCATTGCAGTAGTCAAGGCGAGACGTCACCAGCGCATGAGTGACTGTGCGTAAGGCATCCCGGTCCAATAGGGGGCACAATTGGCGCACCAGGCGAACCTGGTGGAACGCCCCCCTTGCCACGGCTGTCACATGGTCATCCATGGACAGCCGGGCATCCAGGAGGACGCCCAAATTGCACGCCCGCCCCACGGGGGCCAGTTGTACACCCCCAATGGCCAGAGATGGAAGTAACTGGTTGAACCGGGAGGCCGGAACCCACAGCCACTCCGTCTTGGAGGGGTTGAGCTTGAGTCGGTTGTCATCCATCCAGACCCGTACGGCTTCCAAGCACCGGGACATCACTTCGACGGCCTCGTTGGGGTGGTTCGGGGTGGAAATGTACAGCTGAGTATCATCAGCGTACAGATGATATCCCACCCCAAAACCACGAATGATCTCACCCAGCGGCTTCATATATGTGTTGAACAGGAGCGGCGAGAGGACCAACCCCTGTGGCACCCCACAGATGAGGGGGCTTAGGGTCGACCTCTGCTCCCCTGCCAACACACGTTGCGTCCGGCCGGAAAGGTAGGAGTCGAACCACCGCAAAACGGTGCCCCGAACCCCCAACCCTCCAGTCGGTGCAACAGGATACCATGGTCGATGGTATCAAAAGCCGCCGAGAGGTCTAATAGGACCAGGATAGAGGAACAACCCCTATCTCTGGCCCTCCAGAGATCATCCACCAACGCGACCAAGGCCGTCTCCGTGCTGTGTCCGGGGCGGAAGCCGGACTGGCGCGGGTCTAGATAATCATTTTCCTCCAGATGTCGTGGAAACTGATAAGCTACCACACTCTCTACAACCTTCGCCAAGAAGGGAAGGTTGGAGACAGGACGATAATTGGCCAGCTCTGTAGGGTCCAGCGAAGGCTTCTTGAGCAAGGGTCTCACCACCGCCTCTTTCAAGGCGGCTGGGAGAGACCCCGCACCCAACGAAGCGTTCACTAGGCCCAGGAGCCAGTCATGTGTAACCTCCCAGGATGCCAGTACAAGCCAGGAGGGGCACGGGTCCAATAAACATGTGGTAGGTCGCAGCCGTCCACGCAATCTGTCCAAATCCTCGATGTCAACCAAGTCAAACTCCTTAACCATTACATCAGAATGGCTAATCTCAACAAGAAAGAAAATGCCATATGAGCAAGGGTGAAATTCAGCAGGTTCTGACAGATTCTGGAGAACCGGCAGCGGAAATTTTGAGTGGTTCAGAGAACCAGCAAATTCTACCTCTGACTGGACCCAGAGTAGGGTGGGAATGGGGATTTTGCAGTATCCTTCCCCCAGGAGTGGGATGGGAATAGAAGATTTTGTAGTATCCTTCCCCTGCCACGCCTACCAAGCCACGCCTACAGAACTGGTAGTAAAAATTTTTGAATTTCACCATTGCATATGAGGCATCGTTCAATTGAACACTAGTAGGCAGGAAGGCATTTAACTAATATAGCATGTGTGGGTAAAGTATCTGAGAGTTTGCAATCAGGATTGTCAAGTCAACATCCTCCTGCTCATATTTTATAAAACAGAAAGGAAGCCTGAAACTACAGTGTCCTGATCTCTGCAGGAAGTGGGAGGGGGAAATCCATGAGCTGGGTCAATTTTTCAAAGTAGGTCACCTCAGGAAACACTACAGAAGAATAAGTGAAAACTTATTTTATCATAACGATATGTGGGAATGACCTCGAAAGGCGAGGAGGAGAGAGAGAGGCTGCTAAGGGAATGATGAGATAAGGAGGGGTTAGAGCCCGGAGCTGCATAAGGAGCAGAGGAAGAAGCCTCCCTAACTTATCAGGCTGTAAAAGGAGACAGTAAGAAATTTGTATTTTCAAAACTTGCAAGATTCTGTCAAGGTCGTCTTACAAAAAAGTAGAACTAGCTCATCTAGTTGTGTTTCCTGTCAGTGTCTATCTTTGAAGGCTGACATCTACTGATATGGGCTGAAGTAACAGAACCTTGAGCACTGATAACAAAAGGAAGAGAGGGTTAACCTATTCTCCAAAGCACCTGAAGGCAGGACAAGAAGTAATGGATGGAAACTAATCAAGGGGAGAACCAATCAAGAACTAAGGAGAAATTTCCTGACAGTTAGAACAATTAATCAGTGGAATGACTTGCCTCCAGAAGTTCTGGGTGCTCCAACACTGGGGGTTTTAGGAAGAGATTGGACAACCATTTCTCTGCAATGTTAAAGGGTTTCCTGCTTAAGCAAAAAGTTGGACTAAAGATCTCTTTTTTTTTAAAACAAAGTTTTATTGGTTTTTTGGTGTTTTACAAAAGGAAAAGGTATGGGGAAAGTTACAAATTGTGGCAGCCGCAAACTGCGGTAGGTATACGCCCCCTCCAGACTCATGGTGTACATTTGCATAGCATTCAAATATTATATAATAACATATAGTCAGTGTGATAAATTAAAAATAATTTCAATCAATTTGTATCATGTGGATTTTCTTACTTATTTGTGTGATCTAAGCTTTCTTGATGTCGCCCCATCTCCCCCCGTTGGCAGTGCTCTGGCCCCTCCCGTGTCTTGTGTATCTACTGGGATGTCTTCTGGTTTTTCTAGGAGTAATTTATTTTTTTTCATAAAGGCCTGCGCCTCTATGGGTGTGTTAATTCTGACCCTTGTCTCCTCCCAGAATATTAACATACCTTCAGGCAGCAACCAACGAAACCACACCCCCTTCTGGTATAATTTATTCGCCAATTGCGAATAATATTTTCTTTTCTCCCTCACTTTCTTGGGGATCTGTTTCAGTATGGTTATCTCCTTATCTTTGTATATCAGGGCTTGTCCCCTTTGTGTATTCAGAATTTCATCTCTTGTGCTTTTCCTAAGAAATTTAATGTGCACCTCCCTGGGGACATTGTGTGTTCTAGCATATGCGGAGTTCACTCTATAGACCAGGTCTATTTCCCACCCCATCTGTTGCTTTTCTTTCTGGGTATACTCAGCCAAGATAGTTGTCATGATGTCCCTAATGTTTTCATCATCTGTCTCCATCACATTCTGAAATCTAAGAAAAAAGGACATTCTCTCAAACTCTGTTTTCATTTGTTGGGTGTCAAGCTCTTTGTTTTCCCTTTGCACGCCCTCCACCCCCCCCTTCATCTCAGCCGCCCCCTGCTCCAAGAGATCCAATCTCTGTGAGTTCTTATCAATTTTTTCCTGGTTCCCTCTAATTTCTTCTTTCATCTCCTTCAGCTGTTTCTTAATTTCCTCTTGTCCCTGTAGAATTTGCTGAAACATTTGATGAAACTCCAAGTCCGCAGTTTTAACTTGTTTAAAAGCTGTCAATGTTGATTGCGTGCTCGGACTCGAGGTTGTAGATGTCGGGGCAGAGGCAGCAAAGCCGGACTTTCCAGGAGGTGGTCTTTTAGATGTCATTGTTAGTAATAAAGAGTCCAGTCAGTATAGAGAAGAATCAGTCAGAGTGGTAGAGCAGCCAAGAGAGTTCGGGGGGTAGAGAGACCAGGCACAAGGGAACTCTCTAATCACCCTGGCAGGGAACAGACGTTTTTCACTCCAGAAAGTTCAAAAGCAAACAATCCACAAGAGAGGTATCCAAATAACACGGAGACAAAGACCGGAAGCCTGAAGCTAAAAGGTGGAGTCAAGTTCAACTTTCATGAAGACAACGGAAGTGTGCCATCTTGCACTGCCAACTTCGGGTACTGAGGCAACAAATAAAGTTTTCAGAGTTCAAAGTTCCCAAAGATCACATTTTCTTAAAGCCTAAGGGTTTAAGTCTGAAGATCCATTTAGTTGGAGTGTGACCTCTTTGGTTTGGCTCTCCCCCTCCTCCTTCCCTGGGGCTACGAGCACTTTTGTTTCTAGCCGCTTGTCCAAGGGGGGGGGAAATCCCCCTCCCCTCCAGCCGCACTTCTCCAAGTTAAACAAAAGTTCTAATTAGCACAACTGACAGGTTTTAGAATTGGTAATAGGTATGAAGGGAGTCTACGCCTCACCGCACCGCCGCTGCATCCTTCAAGTATCTTTTTTTCTTCCGGACAGCCTCACAGCGAAGACTCTTTGCGCCTCCCCTTCGTGCTCCTCGGTGCCTGGAGCGAAGCGGGGCCCCCCTGATGGCCGACGCCGATGCAGGGGTCCTCCCGCCATGCCACTCCTCCGGCAGAACGCCTCTTCGGGGCGTCCTGTGCCCCCCAAGGAGTGGGGAGCCCACCAGGGATGCGCGGGGCGAGCAGTCTCTGCCCGTTGCCGTCAGCCGCCGGAACCGGAAGTCAGGACTAAAGATCTCTAAGGTCCCTTCCAACTCTGTTATTCCATTATTCCATTAGGGACAGTTAAGATAGTGTTAGTCTGAGCTTCTTTCTTGTGGTTTCCTCCCCTTGCCCTGGAATTCAGCCAAACTGCGATTGCAGTTTGTCCAAGGTTACCTTTGTGGTTCTCTACACTGGGAGGCAGGATTATTGGGTGGGGCTAGATAATCCACTAATGCAGTGGTTCTCAACCTTTCCAATGCCGCGACCCTTTAATACAGTTCCTCACGTTGTGGTGACCCCCAACCATAAAACTGGTGTCTCGTTCCTAAGACCATAGAAAATATGTGTTTTCCGATGGTCTTAGGTGACCCCTGTGAAAGGGTTGTTTGACCTCCAAAGGGGTCCCGACCCACAGGCTGAGAACCACTGCACTAATGGGAAGCTGATTCACCCTAAAACTTCAGAATACTTATAGAACTCCCTTTGGAAAAAAAATGATTCAATGTGTTTCTTGGTTGAACCATTGCTGAACAGGAAAAGTTCGCTCAGCTGATAAACAGCTGACAGATATTATGTGAACATGCAAGGTTGATTAGAAACATCACAAATTCAGCATAATAAAATGTCCCAGGCAACGTGAAAGATAAGAAAAGATCTGGCTAGAAACTTTTGTGCTAGTTTAATTCTCTTTCTTACCATTTTTTTTTATATATTCCATGACTTTACAGTTACTAAGTGCCTTAAAAAGAAAAGATCATTGCTTAAATCCTTAGCAATTTGAACATTCGCTTAAATGACTAAGTAAATTCATTTTCTCTTTATCTGTTTTCTAGTTAATATTTCAATAAGAAGCAGAGCAGTGCACTAAATTCAGTAGCGGATTGAAGAACCAGAGATTAAATTACTGATCTACCATTAGACTTTTGGGTTAACTCATTAGGTTCTCTTTCTCACAAGCTGATTAGGAGGACAAAATAAAACAGAATTCCTTGCTGGAATAGTGATATAACAATGTTATTGGTGACCACAAAGACGCAGCAACTGCAGCACCAACAACAAGTACAGTACCATTTCTTTGAAATACAGAAGTATGAGTGACCCATGTATGTTATCCATTTATTATAACTCTACCGTATGCATACAGTAATAATTTGAAAAAAAACCTTCAAGTTTCTTAGTAAGATACACACTCAAAAGTAGCACTGGCTAACCATAATGTTCAAGAATCTTTTATGCCATGCTGTTGGTCTGAGACTTCTGTTTAGCAAAAGTTCCGTGTTTTTTTTTAATTCTGCAATTTTTTTAATGCTTAATAATTAATCATAAACATTCAAAGACACATACTGCGTGCATCTACAGGGCATATGGTGTATTTGCATGAATAATAAACCTCCAGCAACCTAGGTCTGCAAATTTCCGTCTAATAAAAATGGAGACCTCTCTTGCACATGCAGCTTTTGTGAAATATTCATTACAGCTACATTGGCGTTCTGAAAGCAGCTGCATCCTTGCAATTTTCATTGCTCACTTATGAATATCCTGACAGGGGCCACTTTAGAAAGGAAAGAACCTCTCTAACTACAAGGCATATGTCATATGTGACAATTTGCTTAGCTTAGGCATTTTAACAATATTGCATAGCCTATACGCATTTAATATATGCTATATATTTAATATATGCTATGCAATAAGAAAGTATGACATTTTAATCCCCCTCCTTTTTCATATACATTATTGTGTATCTTCCATTCACAAGCAGAATCAAACTGATATAGGACCAAATGACCTTTTCTACAGTTATGGTGTGATTCAGGAAGTGGGGAATACTTACCCAGAATGAGGAATACTTTGATCAAATATGTACCTGTATAGTTATGGCTCCAATACACAAATGGATACACTCTTTACTGTATTACAAAGGTAGAAAAAATAAAATTGGAGATTTAACTTGTTTGCCAAATAAAAGGGCACTACAGTAGAAAGAATATAGCATGGGTTGCTGCATACTGGAAAAGTTTAAGAGGTGAATGGTAGGCCGTGAAAGCAAATGAAATATCAATTTTATTTACAGCCCAAAGGCCCAAATGAAAGTTACAAGCATAATTTAAACTTGACATTGAATAAAACATTCTAATAACTAAAATATTTAACTCATGTTACAGAATATGCATAAAACCCCAGCTTATTGATTTGTTACTGAGAGCCTTGCTTTTATAGCAATCTTGCTACTATTTTAGGATTTTCATCTGCAAGTTTTTTTTTTTTACATACTGCAGTATTTCTTCCTGGTTGAGATTTTAAAATAGCTAATATAGCCAGCTATATTCCTCCCAAAGACTCTTATGAAATTCACAATACAATAAAATATGATCTATCATTTCCAGATCAGTACGATTATAGGGACAAAATTTTGAGAGATGGGGATTTTTTTGAAATATACCATATAGCAGCAATGGCTAACCTTTTTTGGCTCACGTGCCATAAGCGGGGGAGCGCATGACAAGCGCTCCCCCTATTTTTTGCATGCTTTTTAAAAAAACATACTGTACTTGTAATTAAAACTTAATACTGCTTAATGTTATCAAATGGCAGTAGCCAAGAATTAACAGCCAAAGTCCAAACACCATGTTTACTTATAAAATTTGAAAATAATATATCCTTCACCTCTCTAAATATTTCAGTAGCTTATATTTTAGTAACTACTTTCAAAAGCCAAATTATTGCTCTCAGATATGCTATATGGCAGGGATGGCGAACCTATGGCACACGTGCCACATTGAATTTGTCAGGGCACGCAAGGCGTTGCCCTGTCAGCTGGCCAATGCACATGTGCACGCTGGCCAGCTGGCTTTAGCCTTCTTTTGAGGCTATTTTTGCCCTCCCCAGGCTCCAGAGGCTTTATAGGAGCCTGCAGAGGCGAAAACAGCCTCCCCCGCTCCCCCAGAGGCTTGAGGAGCTTCCCTAAAGTCTCCAGAGCACAAAAAACCAGCCCCACTGGCAAACTGGAAGCTCGGGAATGGACTTCCCATTTGCTCATAGGGCCAGTTTAAGCCCTATGGGACCTTCCGGAGGCTTCCCTGAAGGCTCCGGAGAACGAAAAATAACCTTACGAGCAAACTGGAAGTCACTTCTGGTTTGCTCATAGGGCCGGTTTAAGCCCTCTGGAGCCTTCAGGGGCCTTCCGGAGGCTTCCCTGAAGGCTCCGGAGGACTAAAAATGGCCCAATGGACAAACCGGAAGTGAAGGATATATATTTATAATTATTTCCAAATTTTATAAGTAAACATGGTGTTTGGCTGTTAATTCTTGGCTACTGCCATTTGATAACATTAAGCAGTATTAAGTTTTGATTACAAGTATATGTTTTTTAAAAACAAGGAAAGATTGCTTCAGGAAATCCAAAATGAATCCTTTGTAGATACTGTGTACGGTTCAAACAGGTGACTCAAAACATTAGCCAGAT
This sequence comes from Natrix helvetica, assembly GCF_964273705.1. NCBI lineage: Eukaryota > Metazoa > Chordata > Lepidosauria > Squamata > Natricidae > Natrix > Natrix helvetica. The sequence continues at coordinate 85,996,351 of NC_138549.1, forward strand.
TGGCATTGGTCCTAATTATTTATTCTCCAAGGATCATGAATCAGCAATTCATTGTATCAAACAAATATATAAATGGAAAAATGGAAGATGGAGAAGAAATCAAGCAAAAGCTCCAAGGATTATTGAACCAATGTAAGGTAACTAAAAAGTAGCACTTTTGAATTAATCATAAGTAGGTGTTAAAAATGTTAGATTTTTTAGAAGATTCCATATATTTGTTTCAGGTAACTATAAAAATAGAAGGAATCAACTGAGTACAGCTATTCCTTGACTTACAGCTGTTCGCTTAATGATGGTTCAAATGAAGGATGGTCTCAGAAAGGATGCTTTGTGGCCTATGTACAACCAGTTGCCAAACACTCGCAATCATTTCCACTGTAAGAACGACTGCAACAATTAAAATTCCCATACCATTAGGAGGATGGTATAAGGACAAGATGGTGGCTACATCAACATGCCAGCTTAAAAGAATCAAGAAGCCCCAGTGAGAAAGTATGTTTCAGTTAGTGATGGGTTCCTACCCGTTTGGACCAGTTCGGCCAGACCGGTGGTAGTTTGGCGAACTGGGTCACTGGAACCGGCAGACACCCAGGCCTGCCACACCGCTGAACTGGTTTTCCGGGTGGCGCCGTAGGCGCTGCCATCTTGTCTTTTGGTTCTGCGCATGCGCAGAACAATTTTAATCACAATGTGCATGCACGCACAGCGTGCATCAAGCGTGCATGCACATGCGGCGCACACACAAGCGAACTGGCAGTAGTGCCTGCCAGAACCCACCCCCGGTTTCAGTACTCCAAATAAGTACCAGTTTGCACACATAAAAACATACCATGATAAATGCTCAGGTGGTTTCTCTTGGAGATAAGAAAACTAAGCATTTTCTATCAAAACAGGACTGACCAATTTACAGATATCCTAGCAATGATGTATTGTGTAGCACTGCTTTCAGGTATAGCAAATTCTTGCACCAAAGTAGGTATAACCAGTGAAAAACACAAGGCATGGACACAAATGAATGGACAGATGGCATTCCAGAAGTTTTTTGTTTGTTTGTAATGAATGGGAATTTAAAAGATGCTTTATTGTTAACACCGCCCTTTTAACCCACTTTATAGAAAATGTCAATGTAGTTATCCAAAATAAATAAGAAAGGGAAACATGTTAGGCCTTGGGGATTGCCTAAAGTGGTTATTTGGAATCGGGCATGCATATTTATATGCTCATCAACCTGCTGAAGTAAGAAAATAGTGTCATCATAGCAGGAAGGGAAATATTGCTCTGCAGATATAATAAGCTGTAATAACCTAGAAGACTGAGAAAAAGATAACCTAGAAAACCGAGAAAGGAAATTGCTGCCACTTCTACTCAGGCTATTCACAACCAAAATATCAATAGCACATTCTTCTCATTCTTATTCAGTTCCTTAGCAAGTGTCATGTATTAGCCCTCATAACAGAGACAACGGAATATCATTAGTCTGCAAAAATGTCAGTGACGACAGAAAACGGATGAAAATTGATATTCCTTATCAAATTCTGATTTATCCTACTTCTCTAATGCACTGCCCACATTTAATGTAGCTGAAAGGTTTTGGAGATTCACACACACACACAAACAACAAAGAAACACAGACGCACGTAAGTGTATTGTATAGGAATGATGTGCATTCTCTGGGACAATGGTGCGCATTATGTGAAGATTTTTTAAATGTGTGAATTACTGTATATTTCCTAGTAAAAAAAAAAGCTCACTTTTTCATAGCCATAGAAAATTCAAACTGAATAACTAAGATCAAGAGACTAGGACCAAGGGTTACACATCTAAAACAAATATGTCTTTTGTACTTTGAAATAACACTTTTTCCTGACATTTATTATTTCATATGGTTTTTCATATTACCATGGCTACCAGTATTTTGTCATTCATCCATCCATCCATCCATCCATCCATCCATCCATCCATCCATCCATCCATATTTCTACTTTGTTCTTCCTTCAGGAGCTAAGGGGAATATTTTCATTTTCCCTCATACGAGCAACTGTGTAAAGTAGATTGGACTCAAGAGTGAATGACTATGTAATAAACTTCCATGTCGGAAGATAGACCTTCCCCAGTGCTAGTAGTGGACCATTACTGGTTTAAGGTTGATATTATAACAGCAAAAACATGACAGGAAAGTTGAAGAAAGAGATACAGGGACTAATTCTGGCTGTACAAGAGCAAGTTTTAAGAACTTGATCTTGCATACAAAGCCAGAACTAAGAAGACACCAACAGACAGCAAATGCCACATCTGCAAAAAACCAAAGAATGGGTCATCCAATTAACTGTTTCGAAAAGATTAAACAGAATAACTACAAACAATGACATGGCAAAGTAGCAACAATGGTGCATGGGAAGATCTACAAGAAATACCACTTGCCTGTGAGTAAGAACTGATGGAACTACCAAAAAAAAAGGAAAAGGAAAAGGAAAAAAAAAAGGAAAAAAATATGAAGAAGCGAAAGTGCTCTGGAACTTTAGAATTCAAATACATAGCTACCTGTCATTTAACATTCCAGAATTAACAATTGTCAATATGAAAGACAAAAAAAAAAGTCTTGATAGTGAATGTTGAAGTACCTAACACAGAAGAATAGAATACAAAGGCCTGCAAACAGAAGTAGAAAGACTGTGGCAAAAGGAAGCACAGATAGTACCAATAGTACCTCAGCAGGAGAAATGGAAAAACAAGAGTGCTTAAACATTTTTATCAGAAAAGCAATTGAAATATAAATATTAAACATCACAAATTATATAATAGATGTCTTTACAGGCCTGTTTTATTTACCCATCACCATTTTTTTTATTTTTAATAATAATAAAATAGTACAATATCCTGCTTTACTTCTAAATTTCTCAAGATAGCTTGATGTGATTATAATTTGTAGGAAATATTTTACAGTTCTTAAAATAGGTTCTATAATAAATGAAAAAAACTAAAAAAAAGTTCCCTAAAGTTTTTTAAAATATAGCAGGAAGATGCCTACCATAAATAAGGAAGCCAGCAATGCATTTTTTAAAACAAAAATGTTATTCAGCTGAATAAAAGTAAGGCTGAAAGATTCTGACTACCTAATATGATTGCCCTGTTTTCTTCAAATAAAGAATTTTAAAATTCCACATGGAGCCATCAGGTTGTTCCAAAGCTATATTTAATCTACAACAGGCAACTTGGAGGGTAGAATTTCACAGAGGTTTGCCAGAATTTAAACAGCTTTTGGTGGCCTTGGATGAGGCTCCCAGAACTCATTTCACCTATATAAAAAACAATCGGGACTCACTGTGAGTGGTATAAGAGAACATGTGACAGAGATATTTTTGCAGTGATGCAGTGAAATTTCCAAGAGTTGAGCTGCAGTCAAACTACCTGTTAACCTTGGTTCACCAATGTTCCTTCCTAAACTTCTCCTGTAGCAAATCATTTACTCCCCTTTTATTCATAGGTAAGTAGTTAGCAAATCTGCAACAACATGGGTTAGGCTTGTTTGAACTCTTTATAAACCATGGATTGAAACTTCTTAAACCAGGACATGAAACTTGTAAAATCCTGCATCAAATTAAGAATAAATTGCTTTTGTGCGTATAGCAATATGAATGCTATTTCCCTACAATGAAACCCCAATGCTGCAACAGCATATATATGAAGAAATAGTTACATAAAATAGGGCATTCTTCAAATAACACCTAGATTACTTTACTTTCAGGGAGATGATTTATTCAGTCACCATTACAATTTGGATGATCACCTAATTTGCTGGAAATCTGGGGTTCTGGAATCTCCATTCAGTTAAGAAATCTACTTGGTTACTTTGGGCCATTCTTCCTAACTCCAAGCTACAGGTTGCTGTGGATGTGTATCTTTCTTAAGTGATCTGCTTCTTTTAACCCAATATCATTCGGATTAAAATCCACAGCTTTGCATAGGTTACATGTTTTCAAAAGGCTCTGTTAAAGGGAAAAGTACAGAATGATCTAAGAGTAAAGCCAAGGTTTTATCATACAAAGCTAGCATTCAGAAACACTGAAGACAGGAATGTAGACCATAAAGACTATACCTCGGGGCATTCAAATTAAATGAAAGAATGTGTGCGTGCATACTATAATACAAATTTATTATTTAATTAAAAACTTCATTTTATGAGAGAGCTTTGATAAAAAAAATGGTTCATGAGTTTTGTAGGGAGACCTTTTTTATTCATATGCAAACATATTAATTGCAAGAACAGATGGATGTCTACATTTGCAAAATCAACAAATGCAAGCCATCACTACTTATGGTTTTGCTTAATCTGGTTAACAAACTTCTGGGGTAATACAACAAACAAACAATAGTATAATAATTATAGTATAATATATGTTTTACTATATTGAAAATGATTTCCTTATCTTTTTTTAAACTAATAACTGTTTATTGTGGTCATAATTTTAAAAATTGTTAATAGTTTTAATCCAGGGAAGTGAGCATATGACCTGAAGGGCTAGGAGAGATTTATTATACCACAATCTGCTCAATTGACTTCTATTACCTATATTATTTTTAGTATCCTATATCAAAATGTCTCCCACTGGTGGATGCTTATATTTTGCTAATAAGTTCAGCAGCAACTGGCAGAAATAAAAAGATTATAGGATTAGGCTGCATACAACAAGAATTTGTTTTTCATTCTTTATTACCCCTATTCGTTTTCCATTCCTACTATTTATTAGGTGGCCATATGACATATATTAATGAATGCCCTATTTTGACACTCTAAAACTGCACAGAATACAATACATCAAAGCAAAATACATTGTAAAAGATCTAGAGGCAATCTGCTGAGAATCCCACCCCTTAAGAAGTGTGGAAGGCTTTCTTTGCAATAGATTAGGGTTTCCTAAAGTCTTTGGAAGGTGCAGATAAGAGTCCAAGTAAGATATGAACATTTAGAGAGGAGGAGCCAATGCCGCGACGATACGGACGTGCGGTCTCGATGCTCCAAGACCGCAGCCGATACTTTTGCCGCTGGGTGGTCCAATCGGACCTAAACCGTCCCGCAGAGACGGTGAACAGGAAGAATACGTCTTGCTTATCTCAGGGACATCCCAAAGTCCCTGATCGATCCAAAAGACGATCTTCTAGCCGGCGACAAAAAATCCAGCCATTAGGCTGATGAAGTCGGGGTGGTTCCAAAATGGAAGGATACGGAAAAAGAAAGTGTTTCCAGCTGATGCTGAATTTTTACTGTTTTAAAAGAGACTGCCTATAAAAAATTTAAAATTAATTTAAATTGGAGAACAGAAGAAATAAGTGGCGGAATTAAGTTTGGAATGGTTTTGGACAGTGGGTTATCTTACTTTTTAAATGCTATCTTAATGAATGGAATTTATGCAAGCCTTTTAAAATGAATGGATTAAGTTTTCTTCTTCTATTTTTTTTTCTTTTATTATTCTTTGTAACCTATGGACTAAAATTCTCCTCTTTCATTACTGTGGGTGTTCTTCTAACTCATTCAAGAATCGGACTTTTTTAAAAACTTGAAATACAAAAAAGATACAAAAAGAAACAAAAAATTGCAACAGTAACACTGCTACTCGGAGGCTGGAGGTTTGTGTATTGGAAACAAAACACTCTTACTTTTCTCACTGATTATCCTGGCTTGGCACTCCAAGGTCTCACTGTTTGTTTATAGAGAGTGATAAGAAGAAAAGCATACAGATGTCCCTTTGAAATCTATCTTTAACCAGAGAAAAGTGAAAGTCAAACTTTATTGTGAATCTATGCTTAATCTTGTTAAAACCTTCCAAGCTAGAGCAGCAGTGTTTGTTAGCTGGAGATAATGGGACAATTTCAACAGCAGAAAGAAACTTTAAGTCTGCAAAAGATATTCTTAGAAATACAGAAATTATCAAACACATTTGAGAGGATAGAAAAGAAGTTGGAAGACTTAGAGCATCTAACAATAAAATATGATGAAGAAGTTGGAGATGTTTATCAAGTGGAAAAAGTGGTTGTTAGAATCCTAAAAATCAAAGAGGAAAATGACTATAAAGAAATTAAATTTGCTGATATTTTTGGTGATTGGTTTGTCTCTGAAAATGGAAAGAATGGAATATTGAAAGAGGATTTAAATGGAGGGGAATTCTACCCCAGATGGCAAGACACAGAAGAAGAAAAAACAAAAGAATTTATGGATTTAAAGAGAGAAATTTTATTAGCAACATCATTGATAACACTACCGACAATCAAAGATAAACTGATTAAGGAAACAGAAGAAGGGCATCGAAATTACATAAGAGATTTTATAAACAAGAAGTTGCTAAGAGGAGTTCATACAAATTTAATTAAGGAGATGTTTGGAGGACTGACACCACAAATGGCAGAAGATATGAGACTGTTTTGCTACTGGAAAGATACAGGTTGATAGATGGAAGAGTATAATTTAAAACCAGTTAAACTTAGTGAAATTTAGTGACAATAGATATAGTTAAATAAATAATTGATAATGATAATAATGTGTACAATGTGTAGTGTTATGATAAGTAATAATTGGATATGAATATTGAATGGTACCGATGAAAGGAAGATTAGAAATCCTTTTAGATTATATATAAAGGTTAATAAAAAAGAATTAAGTTAAGTCTTGATTATTGGGGGGGGGAATGTTATGATACAGGATATAGTCAAATAAAGGAGGGATAATGATAACAACGTGTGTGTGTGTGTGTGTATATATATATATATATATATATATATATATATATATATATATATATATATGTGTGTGTGTGTGTGTGTGTGTGTGTGTGTGTGTGTGTGTGTGTGTGTGTGTGTCTTTGGTTGTTCGGGTTTTCTCCCGCGTAGAATTGGAAGTATCTTCACAACGTTTCGATGAAGTCTCATTCATCATCTTCAGGCTAGTGCTTCCGGCTTGGTGCTTCCAAGGGGGGAGGGGTTTGTTTCTGGCGTTCTTTTAGTCTTCGGAGTTTATTGGTATGTGTGTCTGTCTTGAGGGTGGTCTGTGTTTCGGCTCTCCAGGTGGCGAGTTGTTTGGATTTGTCCCAAGGTGTGGGGTGGATCTTGTTGCTGAGTTTGAGGTGAAGTGTAAGGAGATTTTTGTTGATTCGGTCTAGGTGGGATCTTTTTGTGTGAAGTTCATTTCTGATTAGGGCCATTTCTGTTCTTTTCAGGATGTGTTTGGTGGCTGCAGAGTTGGAGTGGAATTTTAATTGGAAGCATGTGGGGGTTAAATTTTGATCTCGGCAGTTGCGTAGGAATGTGAGGTCACATAAAATGGAAGCTCTTTGGACTTCGAGTTTTTCGTAGGTCCTGGTCAGATGGTGGATTTCCTCCCCGTAGAGGTACGATATTTGTTTTCTGAGGTTTTCGCGGGTGTTTGTATGTACGTCTTTGGTTGTTCGGGTTTTCTCCCGCGTAGAATTGGAAGTATCTTCACAGATAGGTGAAATGATGCTCCACACAAAATACTATATAAAGCTCTTGGCCAAGTATCATCTAATGGTCTCTTACTGTCAGATTAGAGGTCCACATTGTTCACTTCAATGGCTTCCACTGACACACTTTTATAGGGCAAAATCTTTCAACTTTCCAAAATAAAGAAAAGCATTACAAAGAGAGGTTTAAAAAATCAGCTAACCTGGTTAAAATGCTTATCATTGACTGTTCAGGAAATAAAGCATCTGAGGGGAATGTGATTAAGAAAATCTTTGACTGCGCAGAAATGAATAGATTAACACTTGCTATTAAGGATAAAGAAGAAACAGAATACTTTTTGATATGGAACGTATTTTATCAATGGCTGAATAATAGAATTTGGAAAGGAGGAGATACAACTGGAGGAAATGATAAAGAGGAGAATTGTTAAAAAAGAAGATGTTAAATGTTAAATATTAATGTTATGATATTATTATATTATTAATATGATGGTGAGTTATAACAATTAAAATGTATAATGTGATTACTTAAGCAAAATTGTACTCAGAACACACACTGTTCAATGAAAATTAGATGTGATATAAATAAAATAAATACAACTTGAAAAGGAAATAAAGCATTTATCTCAAATAGAAACACAAATTTATAAATAAATAAAAAATACATTTCTCCCCTTGTGCAGGCATTGTACTTACACTGAAAAAATGTCTAAAATTGAATTAAAGTACTTTCAAGCATTCATATGGCTCCCCAACTTGTAATTTAAATGATGCCCTTGCCATCTCCAAATCTGATGCAAAATATATAAAATTTGTCTCTCATGCCTCACTCTTGCGTACCATTTAACCATTTCATAGTTAATGAGAAGAGAAAAAAAACAGTTTCAATCAGTTTCTAATGACTTGAGGGTTGTGAATACCCCCTCCTGCCAGTTTAGTAACTTGTCTCCATGGTCACTGCCATTCACAGTAGGACACAATAAAGCCACACTAGCATAAATATGCATAACAGGGCTTGTCTATCCAAGGACATTTGTTTGCATTATTTACAAAAATGTGGATCAGAGGAAAATAGATAATAAGAACTTGATTTATTTTATTATGTGGAGGGAATGAAGATATTTATTGTATCCTAATCGATGGAAGTTCAGCTATAAGGAAATTTAGCAAAAGCTGTCCTGAAGATATTGGTGAAAAGCACCAATTAATTGGCATTTTCTGTTACAAGTAACAGACTCACACAAATGTAGCCATGGCTCAGTTGCAGAATGGATGTAACCTGGCCCCCAGACTACATTTCATTTAAACTGTTTTATGATATAAATAGATAAGATCTTTTATTAACAGGAAAAAATAGAACCTTACAAAATTGCCTTTTTAGGATTGAATCAGTCAGTCAGTCAGTCAATCAATCAATCAATCACTCATCAATCAATCTTTGTTTCTAAATCAACAAAGGCCATTATCAATGTAGCATACAATACAATATATTTCATGTCTTGATGATATAAAATCAAGCAATGATCAAATGCTAGCTAAACCCTTCTGAATCCTACTTGTTTATGTCTGAATTCACTTTAAGATTCAGTTCAAGAGATAAATGTTCACAATAAGTAACTATTATAACGTTTACAATTTACTAATGACCCACAAATAAGCTTAGAGTTAGAAGGCGTATTCCCATTTATTCATTTATTTGAGATTAACAGCCTCCAACCATGACAAAGTTGTCCAGTTTGTTTCTTTGTGTAAACACAATCCAAAAAACATAGCTATCACCAACTGTTAGCCTTTAGAAATTCAGGCTTTATTGGATCTCACCTCTGCGCTATCATATCATTTCATAGCACTTAAAGCATTTAATTTCCTCAAAATATGCATAATTAGTTAAAATATTCACACACTTATTTATAGATAAAGATACATGTTCCCAAAGGCTATTGTTACTTCAAATGGAAACTTAATACAATGTATTAGGGGAAATTGGGAACAAGAATCTGTTCATTCTATTGTCTAGATGCTAACTGCTGATCAGAAAATTCAAGTTTTCACTGTTCTACCTTAAATTTCGGCAGATTTTCCAACAGAGGACTCTGGTTAACAGTTCTTCAAATTGAGCTTTGTACTCTATAAAGTAAGGCACACGTCCATCCTACACACTAAATTCCATCTAAATAAACATTTTTCTAAGTTTCAAACAAATGCCAATTGACATGTGTGCTAAAGCAAGGTAGCATGTAATTCTGGCAATGATCTCTTTAATGATATCAGCAGCACATTTCTAGTCAGTGGATTTTGGAGGTTAATTGTCTATTGAGAACTTTAAAAAGCATGTTTGTCTTACGGTTTTGAAAACAGAAGCTTAAGAGATTCATGACACCTGTTCTGGAAAAGTTAACCTGTTTTTAAAAACCAAGATATATATTCTATTTCTGATGATTCTGGAAGAGAAATGTTGCTAGTATATGCCTAATCAGAAATGCACAATGTAGTCACAATGTGTTTAATGGTGAAAGTTTAAGAATACTGTTTATGTATGCCCAACTGTTTCTGAAAACAATCTGAGCAATACTTAAGCAGCAGGTTTTATAACATGGTGTGTGTGTGTGTGATAGCGCAGTAGTTAAAGAGTGCTACATAATAGGATGAGCTCCCATATTTGTCCCAGCTCCTGCCTATCTAGCAATTTGAAAGCATGCAAATGTGAGTAGATAAATAGGTACCACTTTGGTGGGAAGATGACAGTGTTCAATGTGCCTGTTCCATGTCTTTGGACAAGGCTGGCTCCCTCAGCTAAGAAATGGAGATGAGTATCACTCCCTATATTGGACATGACTGGACAGGGGAATCCTTTATCTTTTATAACAGAAAGACGGATCTACAGGATATACATTATAAAAACAGGTAAAGCTAAGCTACTTTTTATTAGCTGTTCATGCCCACATGTGAGCTGGGAGGCCGTGAGTTGGACACACCTGACTTTGTCAAAGAAAAGGTGGTAAATGACAAAGATCAGGCAAGATAGAAAGGATAGGATTCCTGTCTTAAAAATTAGCTTTTGTTAGTTTTTATCTTTCTAGTTTAAAAAAAAAAGATCTAATGAAGATATATAGGCCAAAACCCAGCCTGAAGATGGCGAGTGAGACCTCGCTGAAATATATACATACATACATACATACATACATACATACATACATACATACATACATACATACTGGATGGCTCCTAGGGTGAGCCGAAAGACAGAAAAGGGAAGCAGTATGCTCCCTCCCATATTTGGGCATACCAGGGGTTGTGACACAATGCATACCTATTTCCCTGGCTTAGCTGGTAAAGGAGGAGAGCCTGTGGCTTAGTGGCTAATACAACTGCCCGATATGTAATACAGCCTAGATTCGATTCCCAGTAAGGGTATGGCTAGCTGATGAGAGCTAAATAGCTTGAAATAGATCTATACTAGTCTCCCTTTATTTATTTTTCAGCACAAATACAACACACACACACACACACACACAAAGATGGGGAAACAGAATGAATCCTTAACTTCTATTTACACTCTTTTGTCAGTAAGTCATGAAGTACTGAAAAGAAAAAAAATTATACTTTCAGACCTGCTGTTCTGGCAACATTGATATCAGCCTTACCCAGACTGGAAACAGAAATATATGAGCTAATTCTTCTTTATTGAAAAGTTACATTAAGAGAATCTTGTAAGTCTGAAAGGGCAGTTCTCCCACCATCTCCTTCACAGCTTGAGAAACTAGAGAGGGTCCCTTCTGAGTCTTTTGCCCTCCCCACTATGCAGCTGGGTAATGCAGTCTCTTATCCAAGTGTTTCTGGCAGCATCCATTTCAAGGGTGGGTTGTTGCTGGTGTTCACTTCGCATGTGCTGTGTATTGCTTGTGCATGCGCAGGTACCTGTAAATTGTTCCGCGTATGCACAGAACATTATAAAATGACTAAAAATCAGCCAGCAACAGCATGGGCGACTGGGGAACAGTTTGGGGGCTGGACCAGCCTGACGTCCCTACTGATTCGGCGACCCAGTCCCAATTTCCACTACCAGTTTGCCTGAACCAGTGTGAACGGTAGCAACCCGACTCTGATCCATTTGCTCTGTCTCCCAAGGCTTTTTCACATACCATTACAGGAAGGCAGCTGGGGTAAGTAAAAATCACGCTGTCTCAAAATACTAGTGAATAAAATTAGTTGGATTTTCTTTTCTTAGAGTTTATAAATTTAAATGATAATTTTAATCATACGTGCATCAACCTGTTGCAAGCTGCTCAGTCTTTGGAAATACAGCAGTTTATAAACCACAATAAATAAATAAAAACTTCCCCCCAGGGAGGACTTATATTCCACCTTAAGTTTAAAAAGACTACCCAGCTTGAAGGTCTGAGAGAATATAGGATCTTATCAATGTTATTAAAATAAAATACTATTAATTTTGAATTGCATTACTTTTGATCAGTATACTTTGTGAACTGGAAATGAATTCCTTTTCGCTATATAATTGTCAGCATTTTTAATTCTTAGTGGGCTGGAATGTAAGTTTTATTTTAAATATTGTTGTCATGCTAATTCCCAGATAAACCTTTCTCAGAGAATGGCCTTTGAAAATTCATGAAGAAATAGAGCTATTAATGGCTATCAGTATTGGTTCCACGCAGCATGGAACTTCTATCATCAGACCTTTCATGTTTCTGAATGCCAATTGCTAAGAAACAAGAGTGAGAAAGTAGTCTTGCTCTCTTGTCATGCTTGCAGGAGGACACTGGGAATAAAATAATATATACTAACACTAAATACACCTTGATCCAGAAAGTCTATCTTCTTAACAGCTTGGTAACAGTTCTACACAGAGCTGCGATTAGTAGCAGTATAGGCAGTCCTCGACTTATAACCACAACCGAGTCCAGAATTCCTGTTGCGAAGTGAGACAGTTGCTAAGGGACTTTTGTCCCATTTCATAACCTTTCTTGCCACAGTTGTTAAATTTAATCTCTGCAGTTGTTAAATTAGTCGTGCGGTTGTTAACCGAATCTGGCTTCCCCATTGACTTTGCTTGTCAGAAGGTCACAAAAAGAGATCGCATGGCCCCAGAACACTGCAACAGTCACAAATATGAATCAATTGCCAAGTGTCTGAATTTTGGTCGCATGATCATGCAGATGCTACAATGGTCTTATAAGTGTGAAAACCGGTCATACGTCACTTTTTCAGTGCCATTTTAACTTTGAAGAATCACTAAATGAATTGCTGTAAACAACTTGTAGTAACAATTTATACTTATGCCCTATTTCCTACCAGAAACATAGCCAAACCTTTATGAAGTAATGGATGAAATACAATTTTTAGAATAATCATGATGGAACATTCACAGTCAATATTTTAAAGCAAAAGATAAAATCAAACCTTACTCAGTATAGTAAGGACCCTTCAGTGATGTCAGATCAGACATGGGCTATAGGTACAGGTAGTCCTCAGCTTACAACGGTTCACTTAGTGACCATTCAAAGTTACAACAGCACAGATAAAAATGATTTATGATAATTTCTCACAACTGTGACCGTTGCAACATCCCTATGGTCACATGAGTTACATTCGGATGCTTCACAACTGACTCACATTTATGATGGTTGCAGTGTCATGGAGTCATCTGATTCTCTTTTGCAACCTTCAGACAAGCAAAATCAATGGGGAAGCCAGATTCACTTAACAACCATGTTATTAATTTAACAATTGCAGTGATTCACTTAACAAACGTGGCAAGAAAAGTCATAAAATGGGGCAAAATCCACTTAAATTTCTCACTTAACAACATAAATTTGGGGCCCAATTGTGGTCGTAAGTTGAGGACTACCTGTACTGTGTCAGTTGCCTCTATTGTTCTGCAAACAGTGCAGAAATGCAAAAGGATTCATTTTCAATTATTGCAGATCAATGCCTTCTAAGTGCCTTTCCGCTATCTGAATTTTACCACTTAGATTACTCTTTGTCTTGTTCATGATGATACACCGAGAACATAATCACTTCCTACTCCTCCTGTGGGATGTCCAAAATTACCTCCAGAAAATTAAATCTGTCTTAATCCTACCCAAAATTTCACAGTACCTAATTACAGAATTGCAATCAATCATTAAAGCAAAAGAGATGCCATTTGTGAATTTCACAGCTAATCTTATTGCAGACTCAAATCCTAGCACAGGGCTATTTAGTGTATGTGCTTGTCCCATTGCAAACTTAATTAAAGCAAACAATTTGCTTAAAGCCTGTCAAATTAAGGGGGGAAATTTCCCTGGATAGAAAAAGAAAGAACTCTTGGCTTAACGTCTACAGAATGTATTTCCTTAGAAAACCTGACAGTAAGAGCTCAGCCAACATCTTCTGCCATTGATAGCTGTCAGAAGAGACAGACAAGAGGTGCTCCTATTGCCAGAACAATAATTTCCCTAGTTTAGTGTGCAGTCTCACATCTACCTCCACTAAGAGTCTATTTTATGTTAATATTCCTTCCTTCCTTCTTTCCTCCTTCCCTCCCTCCCTCCTTTTCTTGCATGACAGTATTACAGGACTAACATTTAGTTTTAAATAACTTGACAATCACTAAATGGTACATTTATTCACCTAATTTGGTTTTGTTTCCAGAATCATCAATGGGAATGGATATGCTTCTTTTTCTTTTTTCTTTCTCTATATCCTGAAGAGTTATATACATCTATGATACATTCCCAATTCAAGGTGGGAACTACAGTATATTCACTGCAATATTATCTCAAGATTCCCTTTCAGAAATGGGTAAACACACCAGCTAACAGGATAAGTAATGCCTCCTTTTATTAAAGACATGCTCCCTATAATCTTCTTTTTTTTTTTTTTTGTATGAAGAAATGAGACCCACAGCTTATGGCTCATAGTGGCAGCCCACACTATGGTTTGTTCAGAACATAATTTTCCCCATACTTGACAAGGTGACCTTTGAAGTCCTTAATGGCATAGGTCGAACGACTCTTTCACAGGGGTCGCCTAAGACCATCGGAAAACACATATTTTCGATGGTCTTAGGAACCGAGACACCAATTTTATGGTTGGGGGTCACCACAACATGAGGAACTGTATTAAAGGGTCGCGGCATTGGGAAGGTTGAGAAGCACTGATCTAGGGAGAGCCTGTATCAGCTTTCTTCATCCTAGACGCCTTCTAGAAGTAACTTTTACTTCCCAGAACCTCTCAGGCAGTATGACGGTCGCGGGGAGGAGGGGATGCGAGGACAGGATAAGATCCCAAGGTCGGTTGGGAGACCGTGGCTGCTGGTTACGCCCGGTCGCTTGTACCAACCCCTGCAGCCTAGGTGGACAGGTGCTACAGAGCCAGGGCCTGCGGCTGATGCTTTGCAACGCAAGGTCTGTCATCAACAAGGCCCCCCTCATTAATGAGTTGATCTCAGAGGGGGAGCTAGACCTTGCAGGGATAACGGAGACCTGGTTGGGCCACGAAGGTGGTTTACCCCTCGTGGAAATGTGCCCACCGGGTTTTCGAGCATTCCATCAGCCTCGGGCCCTGGGTAAGGGTGGTGGGGTGGCGGTGGTTATGCGGGAATGTTTAGAGCCGAGGGAGTTCACTGTTCCTCAGATACCCGGGTGTGAGTCCCTTGGTGTGAGTTGGGGCCCAGGGAGGCAGTGGGGCTTGCTGATTGTATACTTGGCTCCTCGCTATGCATCAGCAGCCCTGCCCGAGCTCCTCGAGCTAATCTCAGCGACGGCAGTTGAGACTCCCAGACTTCTGGTCATGGGGGACTTCAACTTGCCGTCAACGGGAGCGGCTTCCGAGGTGGCTCGGGAGTTCATGGCTTCCATGACGGCCATGGACCTGACCCAATTAGTGCAGGGCCCCACTCACGAAGGGGGCCACACACTGGACCTCATTTTTGTATCTGAACAGTGGACGAGTGATCTGGGAATAGGGGATTTAGTTATCACGCCCCTGTCATGGTCAGACCACTCATCCCTCCGGCTGGACTTCCCTGGCGCTATCCCCCACCGCGAGGAGGCGGAACCAGACTCTATAAACTGGTACCGCCCCAGGCACCTGATGGAATCTGATAGATTCCTGACGGAGCTTGGGCCAATACCTGTAGCCTTGTCCCGCTCCCGTTCCGAGGACCTAGTGACTGCCTGGAATAGGGCGACGACTGGGGCCTTGGACCGGGTTGCGCCGTTGCGACCTCTCCTGCGGCATCGACCCACCCGGGCTCCTTGGTTCACTGAGGAGCTCAGGGTGATGAAGCGCCACAGGAGACGTCTAGAGAGCAGGTGGAGATCCTCGCGCTCCGAATCTGACCGAACACAGGTAAGAGCCTATTTGCGGACTTACCTTGTGGCAATAAGAGCGGCCAAACGTAGACATTGTGCTGCTCTTATTGCGTCCGCGGATAACCGCCCTGCCGCCCTGTTTAGGGTGACTCGCTCCCTCTTATCGCAGGGGGCGCGGGAGACACCCTTACAGGGTAGAGCAGAGGAGTTTGGGGAATATCTTCAGGACAAAATCGATCAGATCCGGAGCGGGTGGACCTCCGTCAGTGGACCAGACGAGCCGCCAACAGCGAGTCTTGAGGGACCATTCTGGGAGGAGTTTGACTCTGTTGCCCCCGAGGATTTGGACAGGCTGCGTGGACGGCTGCGACCCACCACTTGTTTAACGGACCCGTGCCCCTCCTGGCTGGTACTGGCAGCCTGGGAGGTGACACGAGGCTGGCTCCTGGGCCTGGTGAGCGCCTCACTGAGTGAGGGATACTTACCAACCGCCTTGAAAGAGGCGGTGGTGAGACCCTTGCTCAAGAGGCCTGCGCTCGACCCAATGGAGCTAGCTAACTATCGTCCAGTCTCCAACCTCCCCTTTCTGGCGAAGGTTGTCGAGAATGTGGTGGCGCAGCAGCTCCCGCGACACCTAGACGAATCCGACTATCTAGACCCACGCCAGTCCGGCTTCCGACCCGGGCACAGCACTGAGACAGCCTTGGTCGCGTTGGTCGATGATCTCTGGAGGGCCAGAGATAGGGGTTGCTCCTCTATCCTGGTCCTATTAGACCTCTCGGCGGCTTTTGATACCATCGACCATGGTATCCTATTGCGCCGGTTGGAGGGGATGGGAGTCGGAGGCACCGTTTTGCGGTGGTTCGGCTCCTACCTCTCCGACCGGAAGCAATGTGTGTTGACAGGGGGGCAGAGATCGTCCCTGAGGCCACTCACTTGTGGGGTGCCACAGGGGTCGGTCCTCTCGCCTCTCCTGTTCAACGCATATGTGAAGCCGCTGGGTGAGATCATCCGTGGTTTTGGGGTTGAGTACCATCTTTACGCTGATGATACTCAGCTGTATATTTCAACCCCAAACCACCCCAACGAGGCTGTCGAAGTGATGTCCCGGTGTTTGGAAGCCGTCGGGGTCTGGATGGGGGACAACAGACTTAAACTCAACCCCTCCAAGACCGAGTGGCTGTGGTTACCGGCGCCTCGGTTCAGCCAGCTGACTCCATCGCTGGCCATAGGGGGCGAACAATTGTCCCCTGTGGAGCGGGCGCGCAATTTGGGCGTCCTCCTTGATGCCCGGCTGTCAATGGAGGACCATGTGGCAGCCGTGGCAAGGGGGGCGTTCCACCAGGTTCGCCTGGTGCGCCAATTGCGCCCCCTACTGGACCGGAGTGCCCTGCGCACGGTCACTCATGCGCTGGTGACGTCTCGCCTGGACTACTGCAATGCTCTCTACATGGGGCTTCCCTTGGGACGCGTCCGGAGACTGCAGCTAGTTCAGAACGCAGCCGCGCGGGTTATTATGGGAAGTACACGTTACTCCCACGTAACACCTCTCCTGCGCGAGCTGCACTGGCTACCTGTGGCCTTTCGGGTGCGTTTCAAGGTATTGATCACCATCTTTAAAGCGCTCCATGGCAGTGGACCTAGTTACCTGCAGGATCGCATCCTACCACACACGTCCCTGCGACCTATCCGCTCACACAGAGAGGGGCTCCTCCTGGTGCCGTCTGCTAGTCAATGCCAGCGGGCGACACCTAGGAGTAGATCCTTCTCTGTGATGGGCCCAACCCTCTGGAATGACCTCCCCCCTGACATTCGAACTACCACCGACCTCCGTTCCTTCCGGCAAAAGTTAAAGACTCACCTATTTCAATCAGCTGGCCTGGCACTTTCTTAGTTCTACCTCCCGGGGATTTATTCATTTTAATTGGGTTTGGGGTTTTAAAAAGTTTTTAATACACTATATACTATATTTAATATTTATTATTCTATGTACAGTCTTGCAACCTCCTCCACCTACGTATTTAATTATTTAACTGTTTTGTATGTATTTTATAACGTATTTTAGTGACTGTACACCGCCCCGAGTCCCTTTCGGGAGAGGGGGCGGTCTATAAATATGAATAATAAATAAATAAATAAATAAATAAATAAATAGTATGGGCTTTGCTGGAAGGTATAGGGTCAAGCAAAGTCTGAGCCAAATTGCAAGAGATCTCAATGATGATATCTTGGGTATTTGGTACCGGTAGTCCTCGACTTACAACAGTTCATTTAGTGACTGTTCAAAGTTACAAAAAGTAACTTTGAAAAAAATTACTGAAAACAGTGACTTATGTTGGTTTTTCACGCTTATGACTCTTGCAACCTCTCCATAGTCATGCGATTTAAAATGCACACTTGGCAATGGACTCATATTGATAATGGTTGCAGTATCCCAGGATTATGTGGTCACTTTCTGCGACCTTCTGACAAGCAAAATCAATGGGAAAGCCAGGCTCATTTAATAACCATGTCCCTAACTTAATAACTGCAGTGATTCACTTAAAAACTATGGGAAGAAAGGTTGTAAAGTGGGGCAAAACTCACTCAAGAACTATCTCGCTTAGCATCCAAAATGTCAGGCTCAATTGTGGTCGTAAGTCGTGGATTACCTGTCTTCTTATAAGATGTCAGCCATGAAAAAAGGGCCTGTCATCTCCATCAGCCCAACTCACCTTACAGGGTTGTTATGGGGAAAATAGGAGGAGGAAGGTGTGTTGAATATGTTCACTGCTTTGAGACATTTGTAAAAAGGGAGGAAATGAATGGATGATGTTGTAATTTTCAAATTCAGATAGTAATGTTCATTTGACTGCAAAATTGGGACAGAAAGAGACCAAAGGAAAACATGTGAGCTCGGTATCACTATGTTAGCTTCAAAAATATTTGGTAGAAATACTTCTAAGTGTTAGGAAAGGGGTCCAGTAGTGGCCACTTTCCCATGTTAAAAAGTGTCAGCTCCTCTTTGCTTAGTGGCTTCCAGAGTTAGTGTGGAGCTTTTTTCTTAACCTGAATGGAGAATCAATAAAAATGAGTCTTGTGGCTTTCTGACAACCTATTACAGTTGAAAAGTACAAGCTGAATCTTCAATGAAAAATGGAACGACTTTTATTGCACTGAAGTAAAAGTGTAAGCAGAGTGTCAGGCCTCACATAGGTATTCTACAGATCACTCCCTTCCAGTTCCACTCTGTGGTGCCTCAGTGGAGACAAATCCCTCCTTTTTTCCCCAGTCATATCAACTGTTCTAGACAGAATCAAGTAACTCTGAATTAGGTAGGTCTGTGCTTTCTGTCATGGCTGAACTGAGATGTCAGAGCTCAAATCATTGCTTCAAAATAGTGACAACTGATTGATAAAAATGCTGAGCACCGAACTGTGAATAAGTAGGTGTTCCCAACATTTTGGAGAATTTTGCCTGCAACTGGGAGCTTTACAAACACTTTATAGCTAGGAAACCAGTTTAAAAATCAATGCAGCAGTCAACTCAGGGCGATAACAGAGAGCGGATGCATTATAGTCTCATAGGCTCTCTGTATGGTGGTTATTTCCACTGCCCTTTTATTATGCTATCTATTTTAAAATCAGCAATGAATTAGCTAGTACTCTGCTAATTCTACACTCTAAAAAGAAACCTTTGTAGCCCAAAGATGTATAAGCAAGATACAGTAAATACTTATGCCTTAGTCATTTGCCGTTTGGGTTATTGCAACATGCTCTGAATGGAGCTGCCCTTTAAAACCATCTGGAAGTTACAGTTGGTCCAGAATCATGTAATATCTCTGTTGTGTGAACTGCATTGTCTTCCGGTTTCTTTCTGGGTGCAATTCAAGATGCTGGTTATTATTGTTAAAGCCCTATGTGACACAGGACCTTTCCCCCAGGACTTCTCTTCATCTTTAGATAGGCACGTTCCTAGTCCTTCTCTTTAAATATTGCATCTTATGGATTCTTGGATGTGTGCATTTTCTAGGGCAGTCCTTGCCCTATAGAACACCTTTTGTCATTGGAGTTTGATAGGCTCCCACTCTCCTAATCCTCTGAAAAGATCTGTTCCCTCCCCTCAAGTGTTGGGATAGAATGAGATTGAGGAGAGTTATTGTGGTGGATTGCTTGTTAAAAAGTTTATTATGGTGCCAGGTTTCTTTACAATCTGTGGTTTTAATAGATATATGCATATATTAATTGATGATAATTATACCATTTTAACTGTTGGTTATGGGCCACCCAGAATTCCATATGATTGGAGCCATGATGGTGCAGTGGTTAGAGTGCAATACTGCAGGCTACTTCTGCTGACTGCTGGCTGCCTGCAATTTGGCAGTTCAAATCTCACCAGGCTCAAGGTTGACTCAGCTTTCCATCCTTCCAAAGTCAGTAAAATGAAGACCCAGATTGTTGGGGGCAATATGCAGAATCTGTAAACTGCTTAGAGAGGGTTGTAAAACCCTGTGAAGCAGTACATAAGTCTAAGTGCTATTGCTATTTCAAACAAACAAACAAACATGGCACAATTCGTTGCAAGGAGAAAGGAAAACTTATTTTCCTATTCTGGCCAGTAATATCTTCAAATATTATTCAAAATAATGGTGTAAGAGTATCACCAGTTGGTTTGTACAACTAGAGGTAAAATACGTCTAGTTAATTAATCTACACAAATAACATAATATGACAAATGCCGCATAAGTGAAGATAACAGTATCATGAATCTGTAAAACAAGTCCTGATTGATTGATTGATTGTATTGTATCTCTAACCACAATTCTGAGAAAACTTGAAAAATCTGGCCATTTTCTTCAGTGACTTTAACAGAGAGGTCTACAAGTATGATGGAAACACAGGTGCAGTTTGCATTTACTGTGCTTTCATGATGCCACCTGAAAAACAGAACTGCTCTGGAACTCATATGCAAACAAATCCAGCTCCTGATCAAAGCTGGAGAACAAATTTTTTCTCTCTTCCTCAAACCCAGATGGAACATATGTCTTGTTTTGTTTTAGACCAGGAGTGCCAAACTCAAGGCTCTCAGGCCGGATGAGGCCCACAGGCTGCTTAGCCCTCCCGAGCTCCGTTTTCACTGGCAGAGGGTTCCAGGAGGTCATCGGAGCTGGCAGAATGCTTGGGCCACTACAGGTGACATTGAATTGGCCACATTCACACACACACACACACACAGGTCAAACAGAACCCTGATGCGGTCCTCAATGAAATTGAGTTTGGCACTCCTGTTTTAGACTGAAGACCAGGATCAAGCAACCTGCTTGAATGTGGCTTAAAACCTGGCATCCAGCAAACTCTGGAGTATAGGGCAGAAAAATTACACCCAGCGAGTTTACTTCTGATTGTTATCATCACTTATGAGTTGGCTATCTTCTTTACCTATTATTGGGTTTTGAATTTGTATTATTTCTATAGCTGTTATACTCCTCACTTGCAAATTGCCTAAAGTTACTCTGGTGACTGAGATGATCGATAGACAGACAGACAGATTGCAAAATTCCTTGCTACCCACGCTCTCTTTCTTTTTACTGAAAAGGAAAAAAAGGATTTAAGTGGGTCTGAGCAGGAACAGATACAACTTGTTTGCTGCATTATAGCAAAGCTCTGATTTGGAATTATGTGTGTATGTGTGTGTGTGTATATATATGTTTGTGTTCTTCATAGCCAGAACTGCTGATGACATTAAAACAAGTAGCAGTAAATGTTATCATATATTTAAGTATTTTTATATCTGGAGGTACTCGGTTTGCTGATCAGACCTGTTACAATACATTTAACTTAACAGAATCCTATCACTGTCTTAAAACTGAACTTGATAAATAGTGGGCAACCCCAAAGATAAACCTAAATGAAATGAAATTTTCAATAGCTATATTAAAACCCATTATCAAAAATTATTTATCATATAGTAGTTCAATAAGTGTCCTGTCTATACAAAAAGTGGAATTATTTTGCTTGGGAAAGTTTGTTGAATAGCTAAAATCAAATGCATTGTCATCTCTGGGCCCATTAGCTGACTCATTGTGATAGAGCAGCGATGGCGAACCTTTTTTGGCTTGCGTGCCACAAGTGGGGGGAGCGCGGGGGGGTCGTGTGCGGGCGTGCCGCACCCATAATGCAACGTGCAATCTCCCAGTGCGCATGCGCGCACAATGCACGCCCCCCATTTTTACATGCTTTTTCGCCCTCCCCAGGCTCCAGAGGCTTTATAGGAGCCCTGGGAGGGTGAAAAGAGCCCCCCCTGCCCCTCCGAGGCCCTCCGGAGGCTTCAGGGACTGTCCGGAGGCTCCCTGAAGCCTTCGGAACGCTTAAAACCACCTTCCAAGCAAACCAGAAGTGACTTCCGGGTTGCTCGGAGGGTCGTTTTAAGCGCTCCGAAGGCATCAGGGAAGCCTCCGTACGGTCCCTGAAGCCTTCGGAGCGCTCAAAATGACCCTCCGAGCAACCCGGAAGTCACTTCCAGTCTGCTTGGAGGGCGGTTTTAAGCGCTCCGAAGGCGTCAGGGAAGCCTCCGGACGGTCCCTGAAGTCTTCGGAATGCTTAAAACGACCTTCCGAGCAACCTGGAAGTCACTTTAAGCGTTCCGAAGGCTTCAGGAAGCCTCTGGACGGTCCCTGAAGCCTCCGGGGGGCGGGGGAGGCTCTTTTCGCCCTCCCCAGGCTCCTATAAAGCCTCTGGAGCCTGGGGAAGGCGAAAAATAGCTTTTAAAAAGGTGAACTCAGCTGGCCAGCTGACAGGGT
Organism: Natrix helvetica; assembly: GCF_964273705.1. Lineage (NCBI taxonomy): Eukaryota > Metazoa > Chordata > Lepidosauria > Squamata > Natricidae > Natrix > Natrix helvetica. Next base: position 86,018,916 of record NC_138549.1, read on the forward strand.
AGCACCTCGCGTGCCCTGACAAATGGCTCCATGTGCCACTTGTGGCACGCGTGCCATAGGTTCGCCATCACTGTGATAGGGGAATAATACATACAGGAAAATTGTGATTGAGTGAGTGCCAGAATGAAGCATTCCCTACTTATATTCTCTACAGCTAATTTATGTTGGGCATATAATAGAGCATAGTGTTTTGCCATCCTGTTTTCAACCTGAGTGAAAAACTGTTTACTGAACTGAAATTTATCTGGTCAATGTAGTGTACTTGGTCCTGTAAAGTTATAACAAGACATGACATTAAGGCATTCACATCTTAATTGTTCCAAGAAAGACAACAGCCCCCAACATTTTACATAGACTTCTGGCTCAGTCAATCAATGACTAAAGCAGTTCTGCAATAATTCCTTAATTATTGGGGAGAAGAAGATTATAAACCAGCAACAAAAAGTTGTTAAGTGCAGAAGATGTTCTTTAGTTTACACATGGAAATTAGATAAATTAGCCAACTGATGGTCAACCACTTGAACTTTCATGGTCTGGCTGTAATACTGGAGAAGCAGCTAATTTTTCTCATTACTTCCCACCTTTGAATGAATGAGACACTTTGCTTCCATAATCAGGAGAACATTTTCTCTGAGGTACCCCAAAAACCATGTGATATGAATTTTATAAGTATTTATATCAAAACATTTACTTTATGTTGGGAAGCTGTGGCAGGGAGGAGGGATCAAGCATGGAGCTTGCCTGGAGTTACTGCACAACTGCAAAAAGGATTAGGGCCACCACTACGCTTAAGTTCCTTGGAGACTTATCTAACTTTTCCCAAGAGAAGGCTGCCAAACAGGATGGATTCCTGTATTATAGCCAGAACATAATAGAGTAGTTAGCTCAAACTCTGCATACGTGGGACTGTTTGTTCATTCCTGACACTGTGTTCCATCCAAAAAAACTTCCCTGTATTTTTTGTTCCCTTTAGGAGGAACGGTTTTATGATAATTGATTGAAAGGGGTTCAAGCTATGTATGAAGACTTGTATATATAGAAAAAGAATGAACTTATCAAACACAGTCCAAAGCAAATGAAAAATGAAGTCAGAAAAATAGTTTTAAACACCAGGTAAGTAACTATGGTGGTAATTCTTACTTGTGAAATCAATCATTATTGACCATAAAAACAAGTTGTGATGCAATTTGTTTGGATTTGGCTTTATACATAATGTGAAATCCAGAGGTGGAATTTACTTACTTTCCCTACCGATTTGCAAACATGAGCGTGTGCACCTCGTCTTTGCATGCACATGGCCTTCTGCCCATGTGCAATGTTTGCGCATTATGTCAGGGCAGATGGGCGGAGCCTCCCGACGCTACCTGTTCACCCGAACCGGAGAGAACCGGCTGAATCCCACCTCTGGTGAAGTTACTTTGTCATTGCCTTAGCCATAAAAAACCGATTGAGTGACTTAGGGCCAGTCATTTTCTCTTGGCCCAAACCCTTTCACTGGGTTGCTGTTGTGGATAAATGGGAGGAGGAAGGAACATTAGGCATGTTTACTGCCTTGAGTTATTTATAAAGATAATAAAAGCAGGATTTTAAAACATTTAAAAAAGCAAGTTATCATTTTACAACTTATGTGAAATCAGTTTTAGAAAATCACATTCAGAAAATTTGCCTTGAGACTACTATGCAAAATCCATTACCAATGTCCTTGCCCTCAATTTAGCAATTAAAGTACAACATAAAACACAAAACGGAAACATTTTGTACTGATTGGTGGATATTCATTTTAAATGCAATTTTTTGCTATGAGTTACAAATTGCTGGCAGCAAACAGTTCCTATGTTGAGATGTTTTTATCTGGTATCCTTTATGACTTCCTTTCTATGATTTTCCCCTTTCCTCCTTTAAAAGTAAACTTTTGTTTAATTCTATAGTTTGGTTTTCTACTCTTCCTTTATCTGAACACTGTCGTCTCTGTTCAATGAAAGCATTTCCCAACATTATAAACTCCCCCTTTTAAAGATGAAAAATAGGTTTCTGTAGCAAAGTATAAGTCAAGACATGCAAATAGTGACTTTAAAAATTGCGACAGAGCAGTTAAAACAAGAGCAACTGCCATTTACACTATTGATTTTAGAGTGACATTAAAGACCAAATTCAATCACTATTCTCCTTGGTTGTCAAAGGTTAATAATAGTTGAATTTTGAACCAAAGAAGTCAGACAAGCATTGCCAGGTAAAAGCAGCAAATTGTTTTCTTGTGAAGCAAAGTCAATATATAATTTATATTTTTTTTCTTTCCTCTTTAGTGGCAGGTTTAAGAACAGGCCTGCTGAAAGGACAGGAGATGGGGATTATGCGGCTCTTGAAGGCAGCGTTGACTTCAGTTGCCCACTAAATTGCTCCTTTTCAGATCAAATATTAATTCATCAAATAGCGTTCATTTATCTTTGAAAAAGACTATTGTTGTGGAAAATCTCTTACAGGGAAAATAATACTTTCTCTAGAATCTTTCTTTCAGATTTTACAGATGGAAGAATGTCTACTAGGTAGCTCCAGACATCTCAAGAAATGAATATAGAAGTTCACTATTCTATACCGGTCAACTTTGCCAACACCAGCATGTTCTTAGTTATGAAATAACCAAAGATATCTCCAGAGGTCTGGTGGACTATTGTGTATGGACAGTGTGAGGAATGTAGAATGTGGAGTCAGAAATCAAAATGATACAGACCTGTTTCACATAGCCATGAAGTCCAATGCAAAATTAAGGCAAGTCCAGTTTCTGTCCCCATACTCATATCATTCTGAAGTCTATTATATTCCCCTTATTATTCACTTGCCATAATATACAAATGTAGTAATGATTCAAATGATTGGGGTCTCAGTTAAGCCATTGATAAATGCAAAAGAATTGAGCAATGCTAAAAGGTACGAAAGACAATAGCAACAATAACAACAAAAAGTCAAGTGAATTGTCCAATTGCTACACAGTAAAAGATTTGCTCTTGCTTTTGTCTACACGAGCAAAATAGTACTTCTCCCATCATTCTATAAGAAGGTGGCATATAGTATGATTAAACAATATTTCAGTACTTTAGTTCATACAGAGGTTATATGCCAGAGGGCATAAAGGTTTGATTAGGTTTACGTTGGACATGAGAAATTTCAAAGAAAACCATACACCATCTCTAATGTATGAGCGCAACACCTACAAATGACTTTTTCCCTGTGACCAGGTAGAGCAAGCTTAAAGTCCCTTTCCGATTACAAATAGTAAGAAAAGAACAAGCATTACAGGAAAACATCAATCTCTGAAATGATCAAGTGTTCTATTACAAAGCAGAAAGATTATGCATTGGCTAGATCTTTCATTTCTATTTGGTTTTGCAGTAGTATGAGTAGCTGCCAATATTTGACTATTTTCTGTGTATATGAAGATAAAATAGAAACTTTTAAAGCCATAAAACTGCTCTGTGTGCTAATAATCCATCTAACCTAGTTCCTTGAATTTAATAATGGCTTTTCCTATGTGTAAAGAATTCACCAGATAACTGCATTCCTTCAAAGAAAGGGACACATTTAAACCCGATGTTGGCATCCGTCCATTATATATTAAACTTGCTGATTTTCCATTTATGTGTGCATCTGTGTTAATATTCTGAACAAGAGTTGTACTTGGATTATAGAAAATTAGGTTGAAAGAAGCATAGAAATGGTTTTATATTAATTGATTCAATTCCGTCACAAATGTCTACACTGACTGGCAGATTCTTCCTAGGATTTCATATGCTTGAAAATCTGATGAGGGAGCCAGGAATTTCTTTAATGAAATTATATCTTGTACCAATAAACTACAGACATCCTAACAGGTTCAAAGGAAACTAGATGACCTTAAGCAGATATTGACACTTTTCTCATTGGTCACATGATAAAAAGGGATGGTCTGATGCACATTTTGCAGTACAATAGAAAAAGATGGTGTAAACAGTGAATATTACAAGGCAGTACAAGAATATTATTTTTTCTTGCATTCTAACGTGACATTCTAAGAAAATGATTTCGTTTTTGAATTTGATTTATGAAAGAAACAAGACTAAAAATGTAGTAATGAAACAAGAGTTGGAAATAAGCTGTATAAAAAAGAAGGCATGGGACTAAATGAATTATTGGTACACTCTAGTAACAGTACTATTTTTTTCCTTACTAAAAAGCAACAGTAGGAGAGGAAATTAAAGAAAGCAACAGGGAAGAATGGAAAACAGATGCCCAGGAGGCAAAGGGAAAGAAAAGCAGTTAAGCTGTTGAATTCAATAAAACTGGAATAATGATCTAGTAAAATAACATAAGGAACAAAATATCAAAAAGAAATGGAAAAAAGGCTGAGAAATGATTCAAATAATCCTTTTTCATATTTCTTTGAAATTGGTTTATTATTTTGTTAACCCAAATTGAATTATTTTATGGATAAGGGAACATTTAAAATTAATCTAAATATCAAAATATACAATGATTCTGATCGTGTGGGTCACACCAGGGCTATGGATTGAGGACCCTAAACTAGTACATATTATAGTTGCATAAACACAAATGTTTTATAAATTTATGTGAATTGGCTCAGGATTGATTTGTCCCATAAAGAAATAAGTGATATCTATCTTTAAATAATTTCGCCCACATTTTGAGATTAGCTACCAGTAAGTAGCAGAAAATTAAAAAAATATTTTTAATATGGCTTTATAATAAGATGTATAACTAAATCAAAATATGAAGGTGCCAAATGTATAGCTATAATGGAGTCTCGCGAGTATGTGTTAGGATGACAAAAATATGTTCTATACACACACACACACACACACACACAATGTAGTGAGTTCTTAAATGTCAGGTGCCCTTCTAACTTTTATCTAAAGATCTCTGAGTGTTGAATTGGAACTAATAAGTACTTCTTTATTTTTAGCCTAAATACTTCTCAGAAGTAATTCTTACTGAGTTCAATGGTATTTATGTTTAAGTAAGCAGCCTGTAGCTTTTTGTAGTTTGAATTCATTTGTCTGTGTGTGAGCATAACATACAGTTGCACCCCTTAACTTGAGACTATTAGCATATCCATCTCCTCTTTACACTAAACATACCACGGGTAAATCCTTGAGTTGATTCTAGTGCTTACTTTGTGACTCTGTTATAGCTGTCCATACATAAGGTCTTTATTGTGATGATAGTAAATGCCAAACTAGGCATGGTGTTAACTGCACATTCTTTTTATTATGTATACCACTTTCAGGGCTATGAAAACTGGGGGAAATGTAATACTTTTCCTGCCAGGCTGAATTCAAACTGCAATAATCTCTCTTGTTTTAATTTAATAAAAATCTCAGGTAGACCTGATAGTCCTTTGAAATGTAACTAATAGTAGTTAGGCATTTTTATTTTTATTAAGGTGATGCTATAAAAAATAAACTGTCCAAATGCCTTGAGGTAACTTAAATAGTCCAGTAGTTGTCATTTACCTAACAAATATTCTAAATGCCAGTTAATTATACCTATGTAATGACTATAAATATAGTCTGATTTTAAGAAGCACACCTAATTCTTTCCCCCATGCTTGCCCATTATGTTTGTATACTGTAAATGCAGGAAACAGTTTCAAATAACTGTTGAAAAGAAAAGCCAAGTATGATTAAAATAATTTATTAATGACCTGAATCCTTTTCCAACTATGCACCAAAATCTTTATCCATACTCCTGATATTGAATATTCCTTTTAAAAAGATTGTAGTCCACCTTTATTGTATTAATTCAGTTGATATGGAAAAACAGAATAATGGGGAGATTGATGCTCCTTTTTTATCAGATATTCAAAGGTTGTGAGGCAAGACCTTCAGTGAAATATTAATTGTGGATTAATCCCACAATTGGGATTAAACCCAACATAATGACGGTTCTTTCAGTTATTATAACATAAAACACACAGAGTTAATGTCATGATAGACAACAACATATGACAATGAAATTAACGCAACAAACAGTAGATATATGATCAGCTATGACGTCAAGATAATCTGCTTTTTTAATTCGTGGGTACGTGTAATTTATTTTATAGTTGCTTTTTCAAGTGTCAGAGAGTTAATCCATGTTTCTTTTTGAGTTTCCTAATTTGGTGCCCTAGCATCTTTAAGAATAATAATTAGAAAATGTTAAATGCAAAATGTTACAAAACACAAACTAAAAAACAAGATTAGATCTGCTGGATTTGAAATTAGATTTTGCCGCTTGTTTCTTAGTTTGGATGAAAGAGTGGGGGGTTGCTGAGAAATAGAAGGCTTCCACAGTGAGAAGGACACAGGTGGCAGGGTTATTTATGGTATGATAAAGTTAGGTTAATGTAGATTTTAAACATAATTATGTAATATGCCATATTGAGAATATGGAACAGATACAAAACCAGGTTGTGATTGAAAATACCTTTGTGTCTGTCAGCACTAGAAGTATTTTATAGGCAAGAAATTATAAACAAACATAAATGACTAACTTATTGTGAGATATTAGAATTTTGTCAGGGAGAATGTAAATTTTTTTTTCTCTTTTGACTACAACTGTGAGAGAAAGGATGGTTGAACTGATTCTTCTCTAAACTATATGTGGGAACTTTGACTTTGTTGTTTCCTGACCACCGGTGCTGGCTGAGCCAAGATGGCTCACTTCCTCTTTCTTCTTTGTCTTTGTGCATGAGACTCCTCCTTTGAAAAACTTTGCTGTCTTGAATTAATTTCCACCCCAGAGACCTCCAGGAGCCTCTTCAAACAAGTTTTTTCCCTGGATTTGGAATATTTTGATCCACCCATCTGCTCTGGTCTTGAACTAAACGACTTATTCTCCTTTGGATCTGCCTGTTTGGTGGTCTCTACCAGCTGTGCTTTCCCACGGACGCCATTCCCTGTACAGAACAATAACTATCTACGAGCTTCATGATGGGTCCAAAAAAATTGCCACCTGGAAAGACATCATCGGCCCCGACATCTTCTACGTCCAGTCCCATTGCCCACCAGTCACAACTGGGATCTTTTTTACAACCTAAAGCCCCTGAAGAGAGTTTAAAGGATTTGTCTACTCAGCAGATGCTTCAGGCCCTCTTAAAGGGACAGGACGAAATGAAAAAACAATTGCAGGACTTAAATGACCAGCTCAGAGAGACACAACAAAAAACTACACAGAATGAGCAGAGGATAGGTGTACTGGAGGAGGGTGCGTCTGGGATGAGGAACGACCTGGAGGCAATCCAAAGGGGGAATACAGAATTTGAGAATCATGTGATAAAAACGGAATTTGAAAGGATGTCTTTTTTTCTTAGGTTTCAAAATTTACCAGAAGTTGAAAATGAAGATCTTAAAGAGATAATGACCACAATATTAGCAGAATATATTAACAGAGATAAACAACAGCTTGGGTGGGATATTGACCTGATTTATAGGATTAATTCAGCCTATGCAAGAACACATAATGTTCCAAGGGAAGTTCATGTTAAATTTCTTAGAAAAACCATAAGAGATGAGGTTCTAGGAGCTCAAAGGGGACGACCATTAAAATATAAGGATAAAGAAATAACCATTCTTAAGCAGATCCCAAAGAAAGTAAGAGATAAGAGAAGGAAATATACCTTCTTAGCAAAAAAATTATATAATAACGGGGTTTGGTTTAGGTGGTTGTTACCAGAAGGCATGTTGATTTTTTGGGAGAGCAGTAGAATCAGAATTAACACAGTTGCGGAAGCAGAGGCTTTCATGAAAAAACATACTGCTCTCTTAGGTGATGTGGGGGATGTTACACAAGAAACAAAGCAGGGAGGGGCTGAGGCCCTGCCAGTGGACGGGGGGGAGGATGCGACAACAAGAAGACTCAGATCACAAAAGTGAATTGAAACACTATTCCAAATGTTGTTACAATGTATTTTCAAGGAAGTGACAAAAGTAAAATGATTGAAACATACTGACGATTTTGTGTTAAACCCAAAACTGCTAATATCTATGCAAATGTTCATAGTTTTTTATTTTTCCTTTTTGTAAAAGTTGCGAGACCCGGGGGGGGGGGCTTCTCCCCTCCCACACAATGTAGCTGTCAAAATGTTCCATAACCTATTAACCCCTTTTCCCTTGTAAAACTTTTAAAATAAATAAAATTTTAAATAAAAAATAAAAAAAATAAAAAGATAATCTGCTTTCCTAATTTGTGGGTACGTGTAATTTATTTTATAGTTGCTTTTTCAAGTGCCAGAGAGTTAATCCATGTTTCTTTTTGAGTTTCCTAATTTGGTGCCCTAGCATCTTTAAGAATAATAATAATTAGAAAATGTTAAATGCAAAATGTTACAAAACACAAACTAAAAAACAAGATTAGATCTGCTGGATTTGAAATTAGATTTTGCCGCTTGTTTCTTAGTTTGGATGAAAGAGTGGGGGGTTGCTGAGAAATAGAAGGCTTCTACAGTGAGAAGGACATTCAGGTGACAGGGTTATTTATGGTATGATAAAGTTAGGTTAATGTAGATTTTAACCATAATTATGTAATATGCCATATTGAGAATATGGAACAGATACAAAGCCAGGTTGTGATTGAAAATACCTTTGTGTCTGTCAGCACTAGAAGTATTTTATAGGCAAGAAATTATAAACAAACACAAATGACTAACTTATTGTGAGATATTAGAATTTTGTCAGGGAGAATGTAAAATCAAATCAAGAAAAAAAAATCCAGTAACAGAATCCGGTAATAATTGTCAATTATATAAAATTAATAGAAATATTTAAAGAAGGCAAAATAATTTTGGAGTTTGAACAGTGTAAAACTGAGTTTGAAACAAGACCATGTACAAATGCCAAACATACCATTGCAGGATCCAATCTGGCTTGGTCATTCAGACCAGAGGTTTAGTCTTCCGAGCTTTTGGCTGGAGCCCATTTTCAGGGAACTTCTCTGCCACCAGAATGTTTGACAGCAGAAGTTTGAAAGATCAGAAGACTAAACCTCTGGTCCCGGACAGTGACCGACCCAGATTAGATCCTGCAACATTATATGTATATATGTATAGGATATGTATATTCACCTTCATTCATGAACATACTATTGTTAAAATGCATAAACTTTATTGCAATTTGAAATAGAAAAAGTGAAAGAATGTATAATAAAGTGGGACAAAAATTGTTTTCAAAGGAAACAGGGGGAGACTATGTGGTTGAAACGACTTTACAGGAGGTCATAATCTTAAAAATAATTTTTATAAAACTATGTAACATTGGTATATATCACATAGAGAAATGGTCTAGAATGTATAAAGGCACTTCAAATTTATATTGGAAATGTAAATAAAAACAAAGAACATTTTATCCTGTCTGGTGGATGTGAAAAAAGGCAGAAAGTTTCGGATGATAGATAGATAGATGATAGATAGATAGATAGATGGATGGATGGATGGATGGATGGATGGATGGATGGATGGATGGATGGATGGATAGATGGATATAGATAGATATAGATATTTAAAATACATATGTACACAGAGAAAACTGTAGATTAATATAGATTTGAAATTGGAAGTCTTTCTTTTTGGATAAACAGTTGGGGGGAAATGATGGAATTTTGTTTTATACATATGAGAACTGCAGCATAATTATGATATGCACAACTCTGGAAAGATTTGACTCTACCCCAATAGAAAGTATGGATAGAGAAGACAATGAGACTTGCTAAGATGGCTAATTTCACTACTTTGATTACAGATAAGACATTATGTTTTTTGCTAGCTAGAAACCCTTTATAGACTTGTTGCATGACACAGAAAAAAAGAACTGATATATTTATGGATTTGATTATTATAAAAAATAGATTATAGGAATAAGTGAAGTATGTTGCAGCCATAGAGTAAGGGGTAAATTTATACTTACTGTGCACTTATAAATGCTGTAGAATAAGTGGGAAACTACTTCTACATTTTTGTTTCTTACGTTTACATCTTGAATTCTTCCTTTCTTTTTTATTTGTTTCCTTTAATCTATATTAATTTTTTTATCTTAAAATAATTAATAAAAGATTTTCCTGATTTCCCCCGAGCAAGGCAGCAGAGTGGGGTCCATTAATTATAACTGGGCTCTTGGCACATAAACTTCACAGGTATGTAACTTTGCCTCGTTGCTGTTAAGTTTAAAATTAGCTGATCAATTTTATTTTTCACCCTTGATCTTATCTAACAATAACAAATTCTTTAGTAAAACCATTGATCTTCAAGTCCTTGCTAAGATATAATTATAGTTAATTCCAAAATAGAATACTGAGAAAATCTGGACTTGTACCAAAGGAATATAATTTCATCAAAACAGACAATTATCTTTATTGTTTCTTCAATGGTTTGTGCATCTCAATCTCTCTCTTTCTCTTTATTCAATCTTGTACCTATAAGGAGATGTGACACAAAAAGCCCAATTATTTCTAAGGATTTTAAAAAAAGCTATTACATATGGTTTCTTTCAAAGGGCAGATTTTGGGAGGGTGAGGAATTAAAAACATCAACCAATTGGGATTAATTTTTCCATGTAAATTCTGTAGTAAAATAGGTGGCTCATTGTTGGCAGCAGATCGACTTTCAAATTTCAGATTTATAATAAACTGCTAACGTTGCAGGCTCTGATAGGAAAGAGTATAGATGACAAATGGATGCAATGTGATAGTTTTTTTTTATAAAAAAGGTTTTGTGCTACAGGTCAAGATATATATATATATATATATATATCTATCTATCTATCTATCTATCTATCTATCTATCTATCTATCTATCTATCTATCTATCTATATCTATATATATATATATATATATATATATATATATATATATATTGTGTTTGTGCTGATAAATAAATAAAGGGAGACTTGTATAGATCTATTTCAAGCTATTTAGCTCTCATCAGCTAGCCATACCCTTACTGGGATTTGAACCTGGGCCTTTATTTATCAGCACAAACACAACACAAATGTAACAAAGGCAACATTAAAAATATGGTTTTCTGCCTGGATGGTCTCCTGGAGTGAGCCGAAAGACAGAAAAAGAGAAGCAGAGTGTTCCCTCCCATATTTGGGCAAACCAGGGGTTGTGACACAATACATACTCTCTCTCTCTCTCTCTCTCTCTCTCTCTCTCTCTCTCTCTCTCTCTCTCTCTCTCTCTCTCTCTCACACACACACACACACACACACACACACACATTACACACATTCGAGTATTAACACACACACACCCTTATCTTTCTTTTGCATAAACCATTTCCAACCTGCACCAGCAGGAATAATGAATGCAAACACTGGAAGTCTCTTAGATGCGTAGTCAGTAGGGAACAACTTGGCTACAAGCATTTTTACATATCTTCCAGCAACAGGAGAATCAAAGACTCAATTGCTCAATTTTAGAGCCCAAGGCTATCCTGTGGATTTATAAGACCCCCTGGAAGAAACCACAGACTAATAACACACCAAAATTATTATTCCATAAACATGCATATATAACTGTAGTAGGTTTTGCACTCCTCTCATATGGATTTTCTTTTAATATTTTTCATATTTCTATTAAACAAATCCTTATTTTACTGGCCCAAAGCACCATTTTAGAAGAATCAGCCTGGTATTAAGCTACAGTTCTTATTTTAGTGTGCCCCAGAACATTTCTTGATTGTTTTCATTTGAATTCCCAAAGCAGTACATCCCATAGCTTGCTGTAACTTAACATTTAAATTTCATATCCCTTTCATACTTCTAACTCTCTCCCTACATTTCCTTTCAACCATCTTTATTCTTAACCTTTCTTTCCACCAGCACTTTTGAAGAGGTAAAAAGGGTACACAGCCAAATTAGCTCCTAAATATTAAAGAGCGTGTGTGTATGTATGTGTGTTTTACGTACAAAGGCATTTATATAAATGGATAATACATATGTTTACATAAAGCCCAGTGATACATATAATAGAATTTATTATAGGGTTGTGGGATAAGTTTGATTTGAACCTGATTAAGCACTTCAGAAAATAGATTGATTCAACTCCTACTGAAACAGAGGTGGCTTGGTTTGTGAGACAAGTTTGAAACTACTTTTGGCTATCATGGGAATTTTGAATTTTCTGTTTTTTAACAGAAGGGGATTTGATTAGCAGGCACAATAAAATCTTTTGATGGGAAGAAGCCTGCTCACATTCATAGAAATAGAAATCTAAAATTCAAAATAAAGAGGTTTTGGAGCTAGATTGTTTGATTATTACAAAACGAAAAGTGCCTGTAGAGCTTGGTGGTTTTGGAAAGAATTAAACTCCATAGGCATTGTGGCCTTTTCATGCAAATAAATCATACCAAATTTGAGACAAAAAACGAAAGAGGTATTCATGCAAAGGAGAAAATGTAGTCATTACCCCCATTTCCAATTTTTTTGTTTTCAATGTCTAAGAAACCTGACAAATTACAGAAGGATAGGGGAACATCTTTGGAGATAGGGTCATTTAAATTCTAATTGTTAAAATAGGAAAGTGCCTGTAATTTCTGCGTTTAGCTATAAACAAGGACTTCGGAAAGCACCATGACTGGTAAGCCTTCAAGAACCATTCCTTATGAATAGATTTGTTAGTCACTTGAATTTCTTCTTCTTTGTTCCTCTGTTCTCCAAGCTGACATTATATGGAAAAATGAAACCCAGATGCTGGTGCCTTTGCAGGGACTACTGCCACTAAGTTCATCTATTGTTCCTATGTTTAGAAGGGATGTTTAAAGAAAACTAAAATATATCCACAGTCTGTTTTGTTCTGATATCCTTAAATTTTCTATTATAAGATTTTCTTCATATTTACACTTCTGTTCTGGTCCCCTTAATTTGCAGACTATGTAACACAACCTTGGTCTAAAATTGTAAACAGAGAGTGTTGTCTGCTTGTCTTGTCTTCTAGGGCACATAGGACAGTGTGCCTCTCAAAGTAATAACAGCCCTTAATCTCTGTTCCCTTCAGAATTGAATAAAATAACTGCAGTTCCCCACCCACTCTTTCACTATGTTTCTATATACATTCTATTTACACAGAAGTTTCTGGAAATTCCCAGGAAAAAAATGAATGATGAATATCATAGATTTCTGAAAGATTGTGCTAAGGACAGTAGTGGTAAGGCCATTTGAAAATACGTTTAGTTCTTCGCTCCTCTATTCAGAAATCCATATGATCAGAGTGGTAGAGCAATAATCATAAACAAGACCTTCTAAATGAGAACACAGAGTGTATCAACCAACCTATATACAGAAGTGGAGGATGTAGCAAAGCTGAGGTTACCTATTCTTCCAAGTTTAAGTTTAGTTTAACATTTTGCTGCCACTATCGCAAATTGTATCCTTAGAATTTTGTTCCTCATAGCCTGGTATGTTTCAGCTATATAAGGAAAAACTACATTTTCTTATTTACTCAAACGTCCAGCTAATGCAAAACAATTTAAATATTGTTAGCAATAATGTTAGCAATTATGCTGTATGTAAAATACACATAGAATATTTCGGTTTAAGGATACAACAGCAGTACTTTCTGCTTATTTACAGAGAGATAATTTATTTTGTTGTAAGAACTAACAAGAGAGTTCTTCTCTTCTTTAACAATTGTTGATTATTATATCTGCTAATTATCTCCTCTTTCTTTGTCCCCCTTCTTTTTCACTGTTCAGTTGTCCACTGTTTTGTCCTCATGTCCCTCCCCTTGTCATGCCTGCTCCATGAGGACATGTTTGTTCTCACAAAGCAGAATTTGTTTCTTTTTATCATAGAAGGCTTAGTGGTATTATGTCAAACAAGCACTATAAACTTCCATTGAGTGGAACCAGAGGTATGAAGAAATACCAAAAAAATACAAAAACCAAGGCTAGGATAACTCCATGCATATTGGGCAAATATTTCAGGAAGGAGAGGAGAAAAGAAAAGGATGGCAGATGCTGTAATGTCCTGGTTTTACATGGGGAAAAAATCTGAAATTCAACATTTTGAGTTGTGGGATGGGGATTAGCAAAGGCAAAAATATCTTTTATAGAAAAATGACTGTCTCGACGGGTACAGAAATATAACTGAAGATCTCAGAAGAAGAACATTATCAGTTATAAGTGGGGAAAATGGTATTTTAAATTCATTTGAGAAAAGGCCAAGTGAGACAGGAAATAGCTACATTATGTACGGGGAAAAATATGGGAAGGCAGTTTTTTAAAAATATGTCTCAAAGTGTACCTTTTGGAGTACCCTCAAGTTCCAAAGCAGCCGTGTTGTATGTTGTATCATTTTATTGCTTATTCATAAAAGTATTTAGCTTTCTATGTACATTCTATAAACGTATCCTGGAATCTGTGCAGCTTTGTCCAATATATTTTCCTGGTTGAATATTACAAGAAATATAATATACATCTGGTAAGCACCAGTTGGGAAAGGCTGATTTAGGCCAAAGCAGAACCTCAAGATTTAATGTAGGATCAGATAATTTGGTTGTGGTAATAAAGACAGCTACAGCACTATGAAAAAAGAAAATAAGCATCTTTGGAAGTGCAGGAAAAAAATTACACATACACACATACACAAATACACTATGTTGCATTCAGATTTAATCAGATCTATGAAATGCAATAAATTGTTGCTTTATATGTAGATTACATGTTTAATTATTTTTAGCAGAATATGTAAGCTAAGTCTACCTGAAACATTTAAAGCAATCCATGCAAAATGCTGAACTCTTTGATGCTATAGTCTCCTTATCTAAGAAAAATTATAATCAGATGTTGTAGTGAGAGAAGAAAGAGAGAGAGAGGAAATGGAGGAATTTCTGTTTTTGCAGTATGAATACTGCATACCTTTGCAGTATGAATCTTCCCTGTAAACAAATTATGTGTCTTTAGAGATGGTTATGGTTTTCTTAACTCTGTATTCACTTTATAGTATTGGTTCCTTAAATATAGAACCCTGTTTATTTTTTTAGATATAAAGCAGGTGATTTAAATTTCTTAAGCTTAGCAATTGAACCCTATGCTTATCTTATGAAGTATCCAATTATAATACTTCGTGTTTCTCCTCATTCCTAACATTTCCATATGCTGAGTTCCTTTTAAAAGCAAAGCTGGGCACTGGAAGCAACTAAAAAAATATACTTTCCTCTATTTCAACTAGTTGGGTTTATAACATTCAGGGAATTTGGACCAACGTCTTCCATTATCATTCCATGAGAGAGAAGCTTGTGTTTTTCTAGCTGGACATATACATGATTGCACTTTAGGAATTGAAATGACAAAACCAGTGGCTTAGAAAGAGGTCACCCAGGTCCATTCTGTGTTCCCACACAGATTCCTCATCACTTCTTAGTGTAGTTTCAACTAACCATAAAATGCCGCGAGTGCAGCTAACCTTCTGTAAAATGCCTAGGAGCATCATGTTGCTTGTATGGTTCTTCCCCAGAGAGACTAGTCAGCATTAAGAATGTATAAAGTACAATTCTGTCTGAGTATTTTGGAAACTATTTGTTATGATATTGCTTCCTGTCTTCCATAAAAATAAACACTGTGTGTAATCTCAGATGCTTGTTACTTCCCCCATTTTTGGCACTAAATATTTAAAGAGCAAGAGACCAGGGAATCCCAAGCTAGCAATCCACTCCTTGCGTTCTAGCCCTGAGCTAGAACTATCAATGAAATGGTGCTGTATAGCAACAGAGAAATGAAAGTGACTAAAACATCATACCTGCCCACAAGCCAGTCCCATGCCTCTTTCTCCCATGCCATGCGGGCATGATAAATTCAACTCCAGGGCATCAGCTCCAGAAGCCTACATGATACACAGGGGGGAAAAAAGTGTGTGTGTGTCAAATATTAACTTCCAAATGCTCAAGCCCTTTAGTGAAGGCAATTTCCCAAATGGCAACCTGATATGTAACTCACAGCACATGCAATATTTCCTCCCCCACTACATCAATATTTATTTTAGTTCATTACTAATTTCACACAAAATATTTCAGAGCAACAGAAAATCAAATAAAAACAAAGGGAATATACAAAGGAAGGCATCATTTTATATTAAGCGGGGTAGCTAACTTTCTACTTTTCCTAAATTAATGCTGAGTTAAATTTAAACAAGTCTGGAAATATTGTCAAATGAGCAGTGCAATAAGCCTGTGCAATTCAGACCACAGATTCAAAATGTGTTTACACCAAACTATTGCACACATTTCCATATTAAAAAAAAATATCTTAGACATTTTAAACAAGATGAGCATATTCTCCCCAATACGTTGGTTTTCTGTAGCAGAAGAATTGCTTACAATTGGTATTAGTAACTGGTGCTAGTGGTGGTCTGTTTCCATTGTTCAATGTATTCATTTCATGTTGGCTTATAACACAGAAACAGTTTTAGGGAATATAATTTGATTAGGTCACTACATTAGAAATCTTGAAGGAATGGAATTCTTGGAAGGCATGCACAAATTTAGTGCATACATCTGGAACACAACATTAAAAGAACAAGCGACTGGTGGATGACAGGAAGCAGTCAGAATTAGAGTAAATGCCAGGCAATTGGACTGAGTCATCTTTACCTGAAATATATTTCTTTTAGCCAGAAGTCTGTCCACTTCCATTGAATGCCATTTATCCACCCCTTTATTTGTTGACTATAATCTTTATTTATTGATTTATATCTCACTTTAATTCCAGGAACCCAGGATTATGTACAGAACCCTTCAGTTTTTCTCCAATAAAAACCCTTGGAGTTGGGCTAGTAGCTCATGTAGTTGGCTTCCAATAGGTTTAGCTAATCTGAACTGTGAGACTATACAGCAGTGGTAGTCAACCTTTTCATACCTACCGCCCACTTTTGTATCTCTGTTAGTAGTAAAATTTTCTAACCGCCCACCAGTTCCACAGTAATGGTGATTTATAAAGTAGGGAAGTAACTTTACTTTATAAAATTTATAAAGCAGCGTTACAGCAAACCCCTATTGCCCACCATGAAAGTTGGAACGCCCACTAGTGGGCGGTAGGGACCAAATTGACTACCACTGCATACAGGATACTGTCTTTCCTATAGTATGTGCCCTGGGAAGGAAGTTAACCAAAATTCTTCAGGTTTGCAAAGATTATATTTGCTTAGGAGATATAATTATGTTCAGGAAAAACTTATTTTATCCCAATAGATTTCCTGTCATTTATGAATTATAAAGATTCTACCTATCGTGATTAAATCAGTTTTACCCTGAATATCTTTATTCAATGGTCAACAAGATAAACCTATATTTCTAGAGAACTACGATGCAGATTTTAGGAAATGTGTACTTGAAATGAAGTCTATTAATTCTGTGCTTTATCTCCATCATTACATTAGAATCATGCTGGCCTGCAAAGCATTTTTGCTCATGGACTCTTATCTGCAGAGAAAAAGGAAGTGAACCCAAAAGCTAACTTGCCTCTTCCTAGTAGCCTGAGGTCATTCACTGGAAACTTTCAGTTCATGAAACATGTTTTTATAGAATGTTTCAAACCAGGTCCCCCAAAGTGGATAATGTTGACCACTGGGACTATCCATTGTTCTTGTTGTTGTTGTTGTCATTATGGTTAGTTGCACAGTCAGGCAATAGAATCCTTCTCAAGGATCTGGGATAGGTGGATCATTGACCAGCAACTGTGTCTTCTATTGTCCTACTGATCTTTGCACAAAGCTTCTCATGTTTCCTGTTATTTCCAGGCATTAGATTATCCAATCATGTGGCAGGAAGTCGCCTTCTTATAATCAATCCAAGCTACATCAAGTGCTCTTTCTTCTCTTGCAGTTTTCCAAAATCATTTTGTCAATTAGGAGCTGATCTTTTTTTCCTCTGCAATTTGGGAAGTATTTGTTTGCTCAAATGGAGAAACCTTGTCTTCAATTAAATGCTGTTGGATTGGATCGGCTTCCACACCAGTTAGCAATCTGAATTTTGTTGGTATGCAGATTATTTGCCTGTAGTGGCCTGGTGCTGCTCTTTTTGTTGGACCTTTCATTATCAGATAGGTATGCCTGATTCAGTTTCACCTCCTTGCAGTTGGTTGTTAAGTTGATTGGCAATGAATTGGTGCAGACTAGAGAGATGTTTCAATCAAGACCATGCAGTTTTTCTTCTTGTAGTGCCGATGAATTCTAGATCTTCCTTGCCTTTTCCCCCACCCTTTCTGCTGTTATTATAAATTCTTTCATTTCAGCTTATTTTTTTTTATTCTTATCCACCTCCTTTATTTAAGCTGCGTTTTGTTGTAATTTTTAGGGTTGCCCCATAGCTGTGCTCAGAACTGCACTGTTTCTTCTTCATGAAGTATTGACTGATTTTATTTTATTTTCAAGCTTTGTATATTTGTGACAGATAACCACCTTTTCTTCCAGAGGTCCTACAATTGCTGGACCTGGTTGCACAGCCAACAGTTCTGAGTCTTATAGCTATTTGTCACCCAGGAACTCCAATACTTGGCATGGTCCTGACTCTTTGATCATCAATCCAAACATTCTTAGCACAGAACATGTATATATGAATGCATATGCATGTATGTTGTGTATGTATGTATATACAACATGTGTTTATGTATTTAATATATGTGAGAGTATATGTATGTGTGTGTTTGTATTCACCTCCCTGTTCTCTGTTTTGTATTGATGATTATATGCTATTAAGTTGGTTGTAAACTTTCAGTGACTATATAATTTTATATTAACATTTTTAACTATTATAATTTTATAGCTGTGTCTTAATAATATGTTATTTGTATACCAGTTAAATGACTGCATAAAAATATGTATTAAATATTTTAATTTTACTAAATGAACAAATAATAAATATGACATTAGCTTAACTAATAGCAACCGTGGATGCATATCTTTGGATTGTCTGCAGGAGAGCTAGTCTTCTCAAAAGCAATGGTATAACTCCAAAAATGGTTTAAGGATCAAGATTTGTGTGTGTGGGGGAGTAATTTGTCCTAACTCCACCCAGTCTTACATGCTTATTCTGACTTAACAAACCATGATGCTTGATTTAAAAAACATCTGACAAAATTAGAACTTGATTTGCAATTTGTACATCTGAGTGACAGAAATGATTTTTGCATGCTGTGTAGTGATGGTTCAAAAATTCCAAAGAGATCAAACATGAAAAATGCTATCCATAATTTTCTTAAAGCCTTTCCTCTCCTCTTGAACGTCTTAACCTATGCATGTGCTGTTGTTATTTTTGTTCTCCAATTCTGTGACAAGTTGACCTTTTGTATATATAGGTTGGCCTCCTGTGGAGACCAGACTGACTACCCTCTAGAGTTTATGTACCTGGAAGGTCACAAATACTTGACAGTGAAATGTTTAACATTTTTTAAAATGTTCTTTTTATAGGCCCATAATATAAGAGGCAATAGTGAGAGTTTGTAAAACTGCTATGGTTTTCTTGCTTCTAGGATACCGGATTGGTCAGGGTACACAGAACACAATTATATATTAAAAGCACAATCAAATTTTACTTTCTAAATTTACAGATACCAAATATTGATGTGTGTGTGTGTTTAAACTATAGAAAAACCAACAAAGTGCTATTATGTACAGTGACTTTATGTGGCATTTTTTCTCCCCCTTTATTGTAAATCTGTATTAGAACCAGAACAGCATTAAATGAGCCTTTTATACTTTAAATATTCAAGAGTTTTATATTCAAAATTTCTTCCACTGCTGTCAAACTGGAATGGTAAGGTAAGATCAAGTTAGGTTCTCAAAGGTAGAATTAAATTTTATCAAGGCATCCGTCATAATATGCATGTTGCTTAAAATGCAAATAAAAAAGGCATAGAAATTCAAAGGCTACAGAATTTTGAGGTAGCATGCAAAGTCCAGGGGACCATTTCTATGGAATAGATTCATTTAATTTACATTTCTATCATTTTAATGAAAACACAGAACAAATAAGCAATCACAGATACATTTTAAACCCTCGTTTTTCATTTGAATTTCTTCTTTTACACAATTACAGAGTAAGGGGGAAGAAAGAAAAGAGGAAAGGGGGAGAAAAGAGAAGGCATATTAGTAAGTCATTACCTCAGCCATTTTTGAAAGCTCAGTCCAATCATTCTTATTATAGCTGCACATGATGCTGGCAATGACAATCTGAAAAGATAAGTATGGAATTCAGTTGTCTAGATAATAAACTAAAGTTAGGAAAATCTGTTTGAAAATCTGCTGTCTCTATTGTTTAACTACAATTGCAATTTTCTGCTATGCGTATCTATTGAAGAACAAGTCCTATTAAATTCAATTGATCTTAGTTTCAGGTAAATGCATAAAATGGATTACATCAAATCTCTTTTAATATGCATTTCTAAAATAATTTGAAGAAAGTACATGGAAAATACATGAGAAACTGTCATAGATATAATTGAGAACTGAATGGACAATATACTCTTAAACTGACTACAGATATTTTGAAATCTACATTAAAAGAAATTGACAAAGGGAAAAACTTAAATGTCTTTCAGTCCTACTGATTAAAACTTCATCCCATTCATAGAAACCTCGTGGGTACAATGTCCATCTCAGGTACTGGATGTACGGAATAGCTATTAGATATAATGGATAGCTGTGATATGAGTGTGTCAAATAACAACTGTGAACAAATATGAGATTCCTAGAAGAATGTAGTAACCCTAACATGTAAGAAATATATTGACAACAATATATCCAAAGACAGTGCCGTGGCTTGACAGGTAATAAGATTAACTCTGATAGAAAGCAGCTGCTCTACCAGTAGCAACTACAAGTGGAAGGATGTAGGCTAGAACAGCTGTGGCAATGATAAAATGCATCCATACAAAAAAATAAACAGGGAGGCAGAAGACAATGGATAATCATTGCACTGTAGTTTCTCACGTAAAGTCACTAGTGAGTAAAAACAATTATCACCATAACAGAAAAACTAAAGAATTGATTGTCTCCAAACTTTGAGAGACAATTTTAAATGAGTAAGCAAATCCTGATAGGTGAAGTCTCTGCAAGCCAGAGTCCTTTTTTTGGTGCATACAGCTGTGCAATTTCCAAACTGAGATTTAGAGGGTTTTTTTGTATTGTCCAAGTTTTATTGATTTTAAAAGTTTTACAGGAAAAAAGGGGTTAAAAGGTTATGGAACATTTTGACAGCTACATCGTGCGGGGGGGGGGGGAGAAGCCCCCCCCCAAGGTCTCGCAACTTTTACACAAAAAAAGTAGAAAATTATGAACATTTACATAGATATTAGCAGTTTTAAGTTTAACACAAAATCTTCAATATGTTTCAATTGTTTTGCTTTTTATCACTTCCATAAAGGTACATTATAACAATTGCAATGATGTTTCAATTCACTTTTGTGATCTGAGTCTTCTTGTTGTCGCTCCCTCCCCCCCCCCCCCCATCCACTGGCAGAGCCTCCGCCCCTCCCTGCTTTGTTTCTTGTGTAGCCTCCCCCATATCTCCTAAGAGGGCACTGTGTTTTTTAATGAAAGCCTCTGCTTCCTCAACTGTGATTCTAATTCTACTGCCCTCCCAAAAAATCAACATGCCTTCTGGTAACAACCACCTGAACCAAACCCCATTATTGTATAATTTTTTTGCTAAGAAGGAAAGTTTCCATCTCTTATCTCTTATTTTCTTTGGGATCTGCTTAAGAATGGTTATTTCTTTATCCTTATATTTAGAGGTTTTGCATGTAAAAGTTTTGCACACAAAATCTTGGGTTCAAAAGTTTCCTTCCTTCAGACAGTGAATAGCTATTTGCCCCCAATAGGTAACATTTGTGTGTATGATTTTTTTGCAATGTTTATTTGTAATATTAATAGACACCCCGATCAACTGATTATACAACAAAGAAAGAGGACATAGGGCTACTCATCGCCCAGCTTCAAGGTTTTTTTTTTACACATTCCCATAACACCTGATAGTGTTTAGGTGCATTTGTACATGCATTCAAACTAAGAGCCAGGAAACCTAAGCACCATTTTAGTATTAGCTTGTGGTGTTGGAAGTGCTATACTTAACAGCCACTCAACTGTCCATTAAGCAATATGCAATTTATCTTCACATTAGGACTCTTAATATCTACCCAACATATTGTGAATTCTTTTATAATTATTATTTTTAGAGCAACTTACAATATAGCACAAATAGCAAACCAAGCATGTGGGTGACTAATCAATTTTATGCCTACAAATGTGTAATTCTACGTCTGGCGATTCTGACACTTAGGCCACATTAGACTGAAAATCTGGTGAAACTGTTGGGTAGCATGAAAAACTTGGGAGAAGGATTTTGTTTAGAAATAACATGAAGAAAGTCTGGCATCAGTGCTTTGAGACAATGGAATGTTAAAATAAAGAGATGGTGAAAAATTTGTTAGATTTTTGGATGCTTTCATTAATCAATTGTTTTACTTTATTAATGTATTATACCGACTTGCCAATAATTCTGTTTTTTTCCCCTTGAATCATCCTTTATTTTTCAGAAATATATACTGTCATACTGTTCTCTGAAGTGTATAATCAAAGTAACTCTTTTTACCTAAAAAAATCCCTTGCATGGTATATGAGGCATATTTATTTTCCAAATGGCTGGATTCCAGACATTCCTATATACTGTATAACTGCCCATGTGTAAACACTATAGTTGCGGAAATAAACGAAGATTTGTCTTTGATTAATGTTTACTGCTATCCAATTCATTGAAAATTATTTTCTGAACTGATTAAAGAAGTAATGCATTTGAAGGAATCGGATTTACTCTTTGTAGTAAAACACAAGTCCCACATGCTTCTGTAATTATCAGGATTTTTCTCCATGCACGATTTTCATGTCCATTAATCTATTGTTTGAATGCATGTTTCTTACAAATATTATAGTTGATAAAAGATTTAAAGTCCTTTAAAAGTTGAGGTATATTAGCTCTGTTTTTTTCAATCAATTTAGAAATTCTACAAGATACTTACTTTTCTCAGTAAACAAAAGGTTTATTTGGAGCCGCCACATGAGTAAAAATAATGTAGTTGAGCATGATGTAGCATTTTTAGTTTAGAAACATGACTAAAGTGCAAGGAGTTCTATTCACATTCCCTTCTACCTGCTGTGTTTTGCATCCTTCTATCCTATTATAAGCAAATAGTTAGAAGATAGCAGCCTCTGTTCAGAACCTTATTTAAAATATTGTGTCTTCTGCTTATTTTGTTTTGTGATGGTGTTTTATTTTATTTTTTTTTAAACAAAGTTTTATTCGTTTTTTTAACATTTTACAAGGGAAAAAGGTAAAGGAAAGGTTACAAATTTTGGCAGTTGCGATGTGCGGTAGGTGCCCCCCCCTCCATACTCATAGTATACATTTACACAAAGTTCATTACTAAGTAGTAACATATAGTCAGCATATAAATTCAGTTAGTAATTTCGATCAGTTTATATCAGGTGGATTTTCTTGCTCATTTTTGTGATCTGAGCTTTCTCGGTATTGCCCCATCTCCCCCCGCCGACAGAGCTCCGGCCCCTCCCGTGTCCTGTATGTCTGTTGAAGGATCATCTGGTTTTTCTAGGAGTGCTTTGTTTTTTTCCATAAAGGCCTGCGCTTCTATGGGTGTATTAATTCTAACTCTTGTCTCCTCCCAGAATATTAGCATACCTTCAGGCATCAACCATCTGTACCACACCCCCTTCTGGTATAATTTATTCGCTAATTGCGAATAGCTTTTTCTTTTTTCCCTCACTTTCTTGGGGATCTGTTTCAGAATGGTTATCTCCCTATCTTGGTATGTCAAGGCTTGCCCCCTTTGTGCACTCAGAATTTCATCTCTTATACTTTTTCTGAGAAATTTAATGTGTACCTCCCTGGGTACATTGTGTGTTCTAGCGTAGGCTGAGTTCACTCTATAAACCAGGTCTATTTCCCACCCCATCTGTTGTTTCTCTTTCTGGATGTATTCAGCCAAAATACTTGTCATGATGTCCCTTATATTTTCATCATCTGCCTCCATCATGTTTTGGAATCTAAGGTAAAAAGACATTCTCTCAAACTCTATTTTCATCTGTTGGGTGTCAAGTTCTTTGTTTCCCTTCTGCACCCCTTCCATCCCCTCCCTCATCTCAGCCGTCCCACCCTCCAAAAGATCCAGTCTCTGTGAGTTCTTATTAATTTGAGCCTGGTTCTCTTTAATTTCTTCTTTCATCTCCTTCAGTTGTTTCTTTATTTCCTCTTGTCCCTGTAGGAGTTGCTGGAACATTTGTTGAAACTCCGTCTCTGTAGTTTTAGGTTGCATCAAAGCTGTTATCGTTGATTGTGTACTAGGACTGGAGGTTGCAGATGTTGGGGCAGAGGCAGCAAAGCCAGGCTTTCCAGGAGGTGGTCTTTTGGGTGACATTGTTTATGAAGTAAAGAGTTCAGTCAGTGTAGAGAATGATCAGTCAGAGAGGCAGAACAGCCAGGAGAGTCCAGGAGACAGAAGGTCCAGGCAGAAGAGAATTTTTTTCCTAATCACCCTGGCAATAGAGCAAAGTTTTTCACTCCAGGGAGTTCAAAAGAAAGCAATCAACAAGAGATTTGTCTGAGTAGCACGGAGACAAAGACCGGAAGCCTGAAGTTTTAAAGGTGGAGTCAGGTTTCACTGTTCATAAAGACAACGGAAGTGTGCCATCTTGCCCTGCCAGCTTCGGGTTTAGAGGCAAAAAAACAAAGTTTTCAAAGTTCAAAGTTCCCAAAGTTTCCAGATCATCATTATGTTATGGGATTAAATCCGAAAATTCACTTAGTAAGGGCATGGCATCATTGGTTGGCTCTCCCCCTCCTCCTTCCCCTGGGGCTGAGAGCAAAATTGTTTCCAGCCGCCTGTCCGAGGGGGGGGGAAATCCCCCTCCCTCCAGCCGTGCCTCTCCAAATCAAGCCGAAAGGAAAAAAACTTAAACTGCTGACAGTTTCTTCAACTTGGTAAGGGGAATGGAGGGAAGTTTACGCCTCACCGCACCGCAGCCGCGTCCTTCTGCTCTCTTTTTCTCCGCACAGCCTCACAGCGAAGACGCCGGAGCGTCTCCCCATCGTGCTCCCCAGTGCCTGGAGCGAGGTGGGGGGCCCCCGCCGGCCGATCCAGGGATCCCCCGCGGTGCCGCCCCTCCAGCAGGAGCCTCTACGGGGCGTCCTGTGCCCCCCAAGGAGTGGGGAAGCCCACCGGGGAAGCACGGGGCGAGCAAGACTTGCCCGTCGCCGTCAGCCGCCGGAACCGGAAGTTCTATTCACATTCCCTTCTACCATCCTTCTATCCTATTATATAAGCAAATAGTTAGAAGATAGCAGCCTCTGTTCAGAACCTTATTTAAAATATTGTGTCTTCTGCTTATTTTGTTTTGTGATGGTGTTTTAGAAGGCGGCCTATGTCCACCTACTTTCCTGCTAAACAACCTGTGATCCTGGCAGCACACTCTTGAAAAGAGGCAAGCTTCTTTTCTACTTAAAATAATTTTGTGGAGCCTCCCAGGGCTATGTACATTCTCCTTGCTGATAGGTAGATAGAAAGATAGACAGACATGACAGGAATAAATCCTGCAGCCCTACTGTGCATTTGAAATCATAAGACAGAATTAAATCCAGTTAAGCATAAGTATTGAAAAGGAGCAAGACGTAAATATATCCTTCATCTTGGATGTTTTTATTGATGCATAAATGTTGCTCCTAAATCTATAAATATTTATCCATTTAAAAATCTCCCTAACACACAGCTTAGGCCCCTGATGACAAACCACAGGTGGCACGCGGAGCCATATCTACCAGCACACAAGCTGTCAGTTCCAGCGCGCATGCGTGTGCCAACCATCTGATTTTCAACCTTCTGTAGGGCCGGGAGAGGCCGTTTTCGCCCTCCCCATGCTTCAGAAAGTCTCCGGAGCCTGTGGAGGGTGAAAAATGGGCCCAACAGGCCAACTGGAAATTCCCGTTGGGCCCATTTTTCACTCTCCCCAAGCTCCGGAGGCTTTCCTGGAGCCTGGGGAGGGCAAAAACAGCCTCCTCCGACCCCTGGAAGGCCTCTGGAAGCTCAGCTTGGAGGCGAGTAGTGCGGTGCATGTAGGTCTGTGTGTGTGTGTGTTGTGCATGCACCATCGTATTTTTGGCACCCAACAATAAAAAGATTAGCCATCACTGGCTTAGGCTATCACAGAAGTACATAATTTTGTCACAATAAAAGCAAATCTTCAGATGATAAGAAGCGGCTGTCAAACTCACGTCATCACGGTAACATCATGTGACATATCATGACTGTTTTCCCCTTCACTAAACCAAGCATGGGTGTGACCATTGTGTGACACATCCAGCCCATGGGCTGCAAGTTTGACAGTCTTGATATAGAATTTTTTAGGGGGAGAGGTTGCAGTAAGTTTTCAAGTATCCAACTGTTCAGTGGTAGTTTGCCATTTTTTTTACTACCAGTTTGGGCACGCTTCTGTGCGCATGTGACTGTGCGGGTGGGTGGAGCCTCCCGCCGCTGCTACCGGTTTGGCCGATCCAGGCCAAACTGGGAGTAACCCACCTCTGCAACTGTTGCACCCAAGCATTTGTGAAAGACGCAGTAACTAATATATATTTCACGCATTACCCTCCCTTTGTTGGAAAAAATTGTGATTTCACTGAAATGTACTATTAACTTTTATCTGACAGCAACAATAGCCCATGTCTTTATAGCTTCATAATAACTCAATGAGGGTTAGGCTGTGTTTTATCAAAATTATTTCAAAGATCTGATTTAAATCTTCCCTGTGGGAAAGTACTGATTGACAATTCTGTCCAAAAGTCTTTATTTTAAATGAGGGAATGCAAGAAGAAAAAGAAAAAAATGACTAATTGGATTACTGTCATATATATGATTAGGAGTGGTTTAATCTTAATATAGCTTGACTGGAAATGTAATGTTAGGCATTCTTTTTCATTTATTTTTAAAGAGATATTCAGAACTATTTATGCCATTTAATGCCACTTGATTGCACTTAAACATGTTTAGGTCCAAATTAGTCAATATCAAAAATCCATTTGAGTAAAAACAGGTTGGATTAGTGTGACTGCATTATAATTATTAAAACATAACACATTTTCAGATTCCCTTCCCTGCAATTACACTGGGTCAAAGTTAATGTGCTTTCCGGACTTAGTTGAATCTCCAAAAGTCCTTCAGTTACATTTTAAAATATACTGATATTCACAGTCTCTTCACACTGCCACCATACTACGAATCAATATTTTAAGAATCAGGCTATATTTTGAGATAGAAAACCCTATTCTGAAAATGTAACACTGAATTAATATGTAACAGGAACATCTTAAACTCATTGCCTTTTGTTCTTTAAATATCTCACCTCTCTCATCTTGAACAGCTCATCAACTCCACTCATCCATGACATACTCACTCTTCTCCTTCATCTTGACCTGTGCACTATTCTGTCATATATTTGTCTTGCAATTCAATCTTTTTTCATTCTCTTTGATCAAACCATCTCAACATATTTCTTTTGTACTGACCACTCACTTTTCTATTCACTCCACAGTCATTCAGCATCCATTTAGTTTAGATCTTATCTCTTTTTCTTTTACTATGTGTACTTTTTAAGACCTCTACATCCACCACACTCAAATTATTTTTACTTTTCTCCCAAGATGCCCAATTCTCACTTCCATATAATGATGTGGATAGAAATCTTATACATATACTTTTATGCACATTCAACTTCACCTCTAATAACAAATAGCAATAGCACTTAGACTTATATACCACTTCACAGTGCTCTTTCTAAGTGGTTTACAGAGTCAGCATATTACCCTCAACAATCTGGGTCACTCCTCACAACAGATCTTTCTAGAAGAACATTTTACTTTTGTGATATATTGAACTCACCAATCAGTTCAGCAATCAACTTCCAATTCCATATGTGTCCATCATCCAAGCTTATTCACTTTATCATAATTTCTAAATTAACAAATATACATGAAACTTTCCCACATTTCACTATTTCAGCTGAAGAAAAAAAATCAATACAGACTCCAGTTCAACATAGAACTGCACTGCACTTCTCCAATTTTATTCATTTTCAGCTCAGGACCCTTTCAGTTAAAATATTGCCAAAGATATTTCTCAAACGCAATGTGTCATATATAGTTCCTACATTTACTACGTCCCTTTATCTGAAGTTATAGAAGCAATTATTACATAAACTTTGAAGAAGTTCCTTGCCTCCTTCATAAACAAAGCAGACCTATATTGTAACATTTATATCATCTTCACCTGCAGCCCTATCATTTTTCAATATTCTCATTGCATTTAAGTAGACTAGATGTAGATTTACATAACATTACGTAAACTGTGTATGTGTTTACTTCTTCTGTCATTTTCTCATATTTTTTCTCCTTACATTTTTAGAATACACATATAATTTAAAATTATTCCTCCCTTATTAGATATAATGCATTATATTTTTATTATATCTAAAAAACCTGCTTTCTCCATGTAATATATTTAGATAGGAAAATATTTAAGAAAGATAATTCAGTGGGGTTTTTATCTTTCTCTTCTGATAAATATACAAACGTATTATTTTATCTGACCTATTCATTAATTAATTTTCTGGCATATGTCAGAACAAGATCCACCTATTTGTTCCATCCATCAGACAAACTGCAGCACAAATGTAGCATTTGCACAGGATATGGAGAAGCCAAATCCAATTCTGTAAAGCTAATCATTCCTCATCTTGCTCATTATTGTACGTTATGGTGTCTATGTATGTATCCAATACTATTACAACACCCACTAACTAACTTCTAATGTTATTAAAGGCAAAGAGAGAGAGATGAAAATATAAATTATTGTTACTTATTACTATAGGCAAAGTGTTGTTATTGAAACTGACAGGATAAACACCAATCAAAGAATGTCTCTATAAACTCAAGGAATTCTTCATTAATATTGGAGTCCTATTAGAAAAAATCCATAGGAACTTAACATCACATGTCTTCAAATATGTGACTGTCATTTTTACAAATAGATTGCTATAGAGACATTTGAAAATCACTTGAGCTTACATAAGGGTAGCCTAGAAAATACATTAGTGAGTTTACTCAGGACTTTGTGATCCATTGCATTCATGGTGAGATTTACATTAAGTATGTTATAACAGTCTAATTGATTTCATTACTTTCTATTTCTTAATAAGACAAGAGGCATTTCAGATTCCTCTTAGCCAGGGAAGACCCCTGAATACACCCCAGTTCATTTTTAGTCCATCATATATATTAAACATCAGACTGAGAATGCAGTATGCCATGAAAAATATGAACGGATTATGTTGTTCTATCACAGGCCATGCTTGTCATTCCTGTAGTGAAATCCAGAGCTAGACTTGATGGACAGATGGGCAGGAATGTTGGTCAATGGGATGGACAACATACCATCATCAAGACCTCTGTCCCACCTTTGTAGCTCAGCACCAGGTCTTCTCAGCCAGGTTTCCTATAAGACTAAAGGAATTCCAAGCCACCACATTTTATGGCCCTCTGAGCTGTCTTGGTAAAATATTCAGCATCCAGCTGGTCAGAGGTAAATCAGGTCTGCCTCAGCTCCACTTTTTTGTAGCCAGGTATTTATTTATTTATTTATTTGTTTGTTTGTTTGTTTGAAAAATTTACTGGCCCTCCATCTCATATATCTCAATAAAAACTATGAAACTATTATTCTTGGTTGCTTAGCACCAATTAACAACACCATGAAGTAAGGACTATGAACAGCAAGAAAAGCTACCATAGATTGATAGGCAGGTGTATGCACTGCTCAGAATGGGAACAGGAAATTATTTTTTCCTTAATTTTCTGGGCCATTGTATTTCCAAAGAAGAGCATAACAGAGATGACTTATCTCAAGTTTATTATGATTTACGTCACTGCTTATTTATTTATTTTATTTTATTTATTTATTTAGTTTGTCAAGCACATATGAGAAAAGCAAGTATAAGTATGAACATAACATATGAATCTATAAGTATAAACAGATATAAGTATATACATAATAAATGAGTACAAATAAATGGGGACAGTGGGACAGGGATGGTAGGCCCCGCTGGTGCGCTTATGCATGCCCCCTTACAGACCTCTTAGGAATGGAGTGAGGTACACAGTTTAAGGTTAAAGTTTTGGGGGTTTGAGGATGCAACAACAGTGTCAGGTAATGAGTTCCAGGCATTGACCACTCTGTTGCTGAAGTCGTATTTTCTGCAATCGAGTTTTGAGTGGTTTATTTTGAGTTCGTATCTATTGGTTGCCCGTGTATTATTGCAGTTGAAGCTGAAGCAGTCATTGACAGGTAGGACGTTGTAGCAGACAATTTTGTGTACTGAGCTTAGGTCAGATCGTAGGCAGAGTAATT
The DNA here is from genome assembly GCF_964273705.1 of Natrix helvetica. Lineage (NCBI taxonomy): Eukaryota > Metazoa > Chordata > Lepidosauria > Squamata > Natricidae > Natrix > Natrix helvetica. The sequence goes on from NC_138549.1 coordinate 86,049,389, forward strand.
CTAGGTTGCCCAAATTTCAAGCCTAGCGGCATAAGGTATTTGACTGATCTTCCATATTATATGAAAAAGGGAACTGTAAAACACACATAATTCCTTAATGGCAAACATTGATTCTAGGCATTTGGGCTACTGAAGATTGTAATAATCATCATGTAGGAAATGGATGTGAGGTACTTTTAAATCTGTATATGTGGAAATGTTTAGAAATTATAAGTTATTTTGTGGTTGCTTATTACAGGAATAAACAAAAATATTATTTCTCTTGAAATTATAAATATTTAAATATAATCAGAAGATTCCTTTAATAGAAAAAACATTTAAAAAACCGCAGAGATATTGAAACTCCCCTTTTCCCATATTTTTGTCCTACAGATCTTTAAAAATGTATTATGATTTTTTTTCCTCTTGAAATTTTGATTTGTCACTGGATTGAAATAAAAATAAGCTTCTTATTAAAACGCTCTTACAGCATCAAATCCCATGCAATAAGAGAGTTAACAGTTGTAAACCCTGTCATGCCTGTGAGAAGCAGAGGAATTATCTTGTTATCAATTTAATAATGGAGTATTGAAGTAAATGATGCCATCCACTGACACCAGTAACACTGTGCTCCCCTGGGAAATTCAAGTCTGTGGAAACTGTCAATCTAGATGGATATGGACATATTAAACAATGTACTTTCAGTCCATAAATCTATTCTTTCAATGCTGCCTTACTAAAAAAGATTCTGCATAGTGATAAAGACAAGTAATGTAGGATATCTTGACATTACTGACTTATAATCCTCTTCACTTTAAGATAGGACAATAAGAAATTCAGTACAAGGCCAGTATACAATTTAACCCTTTTTACAGCCAATATGTAGTTTAACTCTTGTTAGCCTTATTTTATTCATAACATGCATTAAAACTTAACATTTCACAAGAAAACCTGTATACAGGTAAATTTTTAATAATTGGCTGATACAATGATTGGCAGATACTCTTTGTGAGCAATTATTCATCCCCTTGTTGTTGGGAGTTTTTAAAATATAAATATATATACAATATTTTTCTTTATTTTTAAAAAATAAAGATTGTATTTTTTTAAAAAAATAAACATACAATATTTGCTTCAAACAGAAGCAAAAAAAAAAGAAAAAGCAAGTTTTCAAGATATTTGCAAGCAGTTTAAGATGACAAAAAATCAAACCGACATTGATATAAATTTGCATATTAGTATATCTGACATCACTTTGAAAGATGGAATCAGTAATCTAAAATAGATTTAGATTACTATACATTAATTGACAACTAAAGCCACTATAATTGAATTTATAAATTAGAAACCAAGAACAAATTTCATTAAATTCTTTTTGGTCTAACAAAAATTAATGAATTCAGCAAAATAAGAAAAAAAATTAAATGTCATAACTTGTAAAAAATTAAATCTAAATATTTAGTTTAAATATTTTAAATATCAAAATAATCTAAACACATATTTAGAAAACTGATATGGTTTTCTAACTTAAACATGTCTCTCAACAAATATAAAATCATGGAAAAAAATACAAAAGAAAACAACACATATCAATAAAGAACACTAAAACAAGTTGGGGATTAGGACAAAATTGTAATCTATTTTACAACTGAAAATCCAAACTCAGGTACTCAATGAAAGAATTATACCTTAACTGCCTAGGGTGAGATACAAAATAATTTAAAAACATAAAAAATGTGTAAAAACTATCTTTAAAATAATCTTTTTAAAAAGGCTAAATGTTTCCTTGTAAATTCTCCTTCATAAGGATTATTTATATAGAAAACAGAAGGAAGAAGTGGACAATCTAGATTAATGATTTTTCTTCTTCAAATCCATACTATGAATAAAGTTCCATCAGGAGTTAAATATAATAAGCATATTCCATTTTTGAAAGTTGCCAGAAACAACAAGATCGCAATCAAGATTAGAACGGATTACATTTAATACAATACAATAATACAATACAATAGTAGAGTTGGAAGGGACCTTGGAGGTCTTCTAGTCCAACCCCCTGCTTAGGTAGGAAACTCTATACCGTTTCAGACAGATGGCTCTCCAACATCTTCTTAAAGACTTCCACTGTTGGGGCATTCACAACTTCTGGAGGCAAGCTGTTCCACTGATTAATTGTTCTAACTGTCAGGAAATTTCTCCTCAGTTCTAAGTTGCTTCTCTCCTTGATTAGTTTCCACCCATTGCTTCTTGTTCTACCCTCAGGTGCCTTGGAGAATAGTTTGACTCCCTCTTCTTTGTGGCAACCCCTGAGATATTGGAACACTGCTATCATGTCTCCCCTAGTCCTTCTTTTCATTAAACTAAACATACCCAGTTCCTGCAACCATTCTTCATATGTTTTAGTCTCCAGTCCCCTAATCATCTTTGTTGCTCTTCTCTGCACTCTCTCCATTTAGTTTGTATCTATTGATAGCCCCTGTGTTATTGCAGTTGAAGTAAAAATAGTCATGAACAGGTAGGACGTTATGTTACTGTATTTAAATATAAGAGTGAAAAAAATCAATTTCAAAGTGTCATCAGACTTTTCTCATATAATTTTGTTCTGTTTGGAATCATGTTACAATTTGGAGAGAGGGCCAGAATGACTTCATTTTTTTGCACTTTAGTTGTCCAGATTGAGAGGTAACAGGTCTTTGTTATCATTGTTTATTTTTAATAAAGCAAATATCCTTCCAGCAAGCAAATAACCTCAAAAAGCAACATCTCTAAATACAAGCACACTGGCACTTGTTCACAGTGGGATAAGGACATAGAAAGGAATAGGCAAAATCATGAAGGGTAAATAGAAATATTTCACTGAAGTGCAAGAAATGGGGAAACTAATAATCCTGCAGTGTTATAATTCTTCTTGTGCTGTGTGTCTCAGGAATGTCAAACTAAAAGAGATCAAAGGATGTGGATTATAACTGATTTTAAGATTAGGTACGGAGCTATCCCCCATCCCACCCCTGGTCCCATGAATATTAATCCTTAAATAAAAAAAAAACATACTATCTTCTACTGGAATGGAATATTGCTTCCATTGGAATGAAAAAACCCAACAGTGGATTATGATAGAATAATGGAATAACAGAGTTGGAAAGGACCTTGGAGGTCTTCTAGGCCAACCCCCTACTCAAGCAGGAAACCCTATAGCATTTCAAAAAAATATCTTCTTAAAAACTTCCAGTTTTGGAGCACCCACAATTTTGGGAGGCAAATCGTTCCACTGTTGAATAGTTCTCACTGTCAGGAAATTTTTCCTTAGTTCTAGGTTGGTTCTCTCCTTCTCTCCAATGGCTGAATTTTCATCCAATGCTTCCTGTCCTGTCTTCAGATGCTTTGGAGAATAGTTGACTCCCTATTCTTTCTAGCAGCCCCTGAGATATTGGAAGATTGCTATTATGTCACCTCTATTCCTTCTTTTCATTAAACTAGACTTACCCAATTTCTGCAAACTGTTCTTTCTATGTTTTAGCCTCCAGTCCTACATTATTAGCCTACATTATGATGTAACCTGACCACTTGGATGAAGAGGCACAAAATCCAGGTATCTGCATTAAAGTTTTCCTCCTCCTGTTTGTAGAGCAGCAACATAAATAAAAATGTGTGTGAAACTTTCTGGTAACACATTTACAAATCAAGATGAGTACAATGGGCAGGTTTCATAATGGTCATAACTTGAAGATTACCTATGTACTATTATTATGTAGAAATAAAGAAGTCAACACTGTTCTTACATAACATTGTTTCTATTCACATATATTAAAATATACTATAGATTAATATATGCTTTCATAAATAAGGACTGTGAAATGTTCCAGATACAAAGGCAACACTGGTACTCCTCGATTTATGATCAGTTGTTTAATAACTGAAGTTATGCTGGACTAAAAAAAGTTACTTATCACCTGTCCTCAAAGTTATGACTGCTGCACTAGCCCTGAGGTCATGTGAACACATTTTGGGTGCTTGGCAAGTGGCTCACATTTATATATGATCTCCTTTTCTGCGCACGCGCACGTGCGCGCACACACACACACACACACACTTTCCAGAAAAATTACCCACTGGATAATCTGCATTTTAAAAATGGTTGCAAAATTCACTCAGTGCCCTGATGTGGGATTGCAATGCCTGCAATCACAATTCTGGGCTCAATTGTGATCGTAAATCGAGGGCTACCCATAAAGTGCTATAAGTTGCTTCACAGCATGCAGGAATTCAAACATAGCAACTCCTCAAAGCAACTGAATCTTCTCCTAGGATTGTGTTGCTTTCTTCTACGGCTGCAGGATGATCATAGGATGTGTTCGGTTTAAGGACCTGCAGAGAGTCGTAACCAGTAGGAACTCCAGAGCCTTTCAAGGCTCTGCAGTCTTAACTAATCTTGTACCTAATCTTGTAGAATTACATAAAACGTGTAAGATGTCGCTGAGGCGAATATCCAGAATTCTGTTCTTAAAATAAGGGAGGACCTCCCATACCTCTCTGTTGTGGCCCAGCCGTTGCCGTTGCCGTTGCCGCTGCCACCAGACTCCGACAGCGAGGTGTCCTCTGAGTCGGCTCAAGAGGAGGTGGGGGACCCTGGACAGGGTTCCGACGCTGAGCAGGGCGCAGAGAGGCTGGTTGGCCACCAGGGGGAGCCTGAGGCATGGAGCAGTGGTGAAAGCCAAAGGAAGGGGGCCCCTCTGTCATGCCTTGGAGCAGTGGGCAGGAGTCACAGGACAGTGAGTCAGACATCAGCAGTGAGCTATTAGATGCTCGTTACCGATGTGCTACCCGGCGTAAGGAGCAATTGAGCAATTACAAGAGATAATGGCTCTCAGCTGCTGATCATTAGACTCCTCTCCAGACTATAAAGGGACTGCTTGTGGACACACCCTTTGCAGGAATCAACTGATCATTGGAGTTGGAGAAGCTCAGATCTGTGTCGTACTTTGGCAGGCTGGATTGCTGCTAAAGGTTTTACCTGGATTACTGTCAATCTGTTCCCTGGACCTTGGCTGCTATAGTGATTATCTGGAGCTTGGTAGCTGGATTGCTGCCAAGGGGTGTCGCTGTAGCTGGATTGCTGCCCAGAGTGCTATCTTGACCTTGGCAGGCTGGATTGCTGCCAAGGTGGAACCTGTATGTCAATAAACATCTTTGAAGAGACTTTGTGTCGGAGTGTCTTGGTATACAAGAGGAGGGGGTCAGAACACCTCTCATACCTGATTATCATCCCATTGACTGAAACACCTATTCTAATGTCCCTTTCAAATGAATTGATAATCCTAGAGGTTCACATATTTTTCCACATACAGATATGCACCTCTGGATCATTTTCCTCAATAAATAAATGAACAAGTACATATTTTGACTCATTATTTAATTGGGTTCTTTTTTTATTTAATTTTAGGAGTTATCATGTTTTCAGGTCATACATACAGAAATACTGAGTGCGCAAAAGGGTTCACAAACTTTAAAGCACCACAAAATGTACAGAGTACACAGAATAATTAGGAAGGGACCTTGGAGGTCTTCTAGTCCATCCCCCTACTCAAGCAGGAAATCCTATACCATTCCAGACAAATGGTTTTCCAGTCTTTTCTTAAAAATCTCCAGTATTGGATCACCAACAACTTCTGGAGGCAAGTTGTTCCACATACATTTATTTTATAGAAAACTGCACAGAAGTGTTTATATTAGGGAAAGAAGCATATAAATATTTGCATATAAAAATAAAAAAAAGTTTTCTGTAAAAAAATGGATATTTGACAGAAAGGACTTATTACTGAGTTCAAACAAAGTGAAACAGACCCAATTGAGTTCTATTTCTACATCACACACTATATCCCTCAAGTCACCACTACCTTTAACTTTAAAGAAACAGAAATTAATATATTAGCTAAAGCAAGAAGCAAATGAAAGAAGATGGAAATGTAAAATCTGGAAATTTGTGCTTGGTTTGCTAAATGAAGGTTGAAGAAGGTTGCCTTTTAACATAAACTTGCAAACTTTGCTATTTCAGATTACTGTACTTTTAGGTCCAAATATTGCTAGATAAAAAAATGGAAGGGAAAAATGATATTGTAAGAAGTTAAAAGGGGGGTAATGATATCATTGTGACAGTAGCTTTGAAACCATTTGCAGTTAGCCATCATCATTCAATAAACTAATAAGAAATTATAATGGATTCCTGCTATTAATTGCCAGACACAACACGTTTTTCCAATTTTTAACAGAATAAAGAGTTTGCTTTTTAAAGATATTGCCTTGGTATAGTGGGTGCAGAAGAGGTCGAGAAACAATAAAAAAAAACTAATAGAAAGTGCTTATACCTAGTTTTACAATATTTCAAACACATAAACTTTAACCTGCAGCAAAACCTTAACAACAGGGTACTGACATCTCATTGATTCTTAACACAATGAGTTGAAAAGCTAGATAGGGAAATGGAAAAACAATCCCTTGGGTTTTACTCCTGGACTACAGAGTTTTCCAGCATTTTAAAGTTAAAATAAGGCAGTTCAAAATCCTGTTCAAAAAATCCCCCGAAAACACCCAAACAAATCCCCGAAACTTTTACCATTTAAACTTTTGATCACTTTAATTCATTCCATTTCAAGTATTGCTATACATTTGCAAGCAGCTTGGAAAGTTTATAGGTAAATCTGGAAAATTCCAGGCATGTGTTCAGTGTAGCCCTACACTGTTTGTTCCTAATATTTTACCATCCTCTGACCTTTCACAGGGAAACAGAAGCAAAATTAATGACATGGCTAATGGTATTGTCTCTGAAGGGAGCAAGGGGTATAAATATCAGAGAGAAGTGGGCAGTATAGCATTCTTACAACTATTTCCACAAATCCCTCCACACATAAACTTAGCCCTGGCCTGTTTGCTCACACATCTGCAGGTTTTTAAAACACATTTCAAAATTCAAAACATTTCCTACGTTCAAGTCCTAATGTAATCAGGTGAGAAATTACAACTATTCTCTAGCTTCATTTTTTTTTTTGGCCTGAGGCAGGAATAGGAAGTTATTTTCTCTCTTTGAGGCAACAAATGGAATAGACGGTCATAACTATATTTGCACAGGAAATGTGTATTTCCAGAATTTTCCTACTTGTTAGAATACCATAAATGTCTTCTTCCTTTGGACCAAACTAGCAGGCCAAAACATCAGAACTGAATACTACTATCCCCTACTGCCTTCACCAAAGGGTGCACTTACATTTAGTTCAATATCAGGTACTCTTGTAGTATAAATATAGAAATCAGAATGTATCAGATCTACGTATATATTCATATATTCTGGGGGTTGTAGTCAACACATCTTCACATTACCAAGTTTGAGAAACAATGGAATAGATACTACTACTCAAGAATAGTGTAAAAATAGTTGACTATCAAGAGCCCAGCCAGCTGATAATTTCTGGCCCGCTGTTCTAGTTATCAAAATATGTATCTATCTCAACCCCAATAAAGGAGAATGTTTGATGTAGTTTTTGTTAGACGCAGCCAACTCACTACGGCAAGTCACCATGTACAACTCACCACAGCCAATTTGCTGTGGGACAACTTGCCATGGCCAATTTGCTGCTGGACAATTCAAAAGGTCAATTTAATCATTTAAAATAATAAAGAAATGATTTTAATTTTTGTCATTCACATTTAATTTTGTCCCTTCTTTGGCATCCTTTCTTTAATGATTCTATTCAACTATTTGATATTAATATAACTTTTGTCCTGTGGCAAGTTGGGCCATGGTGAGTTGGTCACAGTGAGTTGTCCTAGACCCTTCCTCAGAGCTGGTGATATTTCCTGGGAAGGGATGTGTCAGGCACAGAGGTTCATGGCCATATGTTAAGTTTCAACACAAAAAAATTATTTAAGCCTATACACAAGAATCAAATAAATTAACAGTCAGCATTAAATTGGTACTTGATAATGATCAATGGAATTCAAGGAGGGATGGAATTGTATCTCTTGTGGCAACAGGAGGATTCTAAACTTATGACGCATTTAATTCCGCCCCAAAACTCTCCCTGCTTTTTATTCTTCTCTTTCTAACTTGTCTTACATTAGAACTGAGAATATCTCCAGTAATTATTAGGACAGAATAGAGGTCAACAATACCTTTATGATACCTTAAAGCCAGGAAGAAAGCATTTCAACAGAATAATGAAGAAGATGGGTCTCTTCTCAATCTTCTCTCCCTCCCTCTCTCCTAATCTTTGAGATCTTCTTTAGCAGAATTGTGCAAAAACACAACAGGAAGACTACCACTTGGACAGATTTCCACAACTCATTTGCACTTAGTAGCTATTTTATGTCATACAAAAACTACAGCCTATCAGCATCCAGGGTCTTTCATATGCCAAACTGATCTCTTTCATTATTTATCTCAACTTCTAAGTCTGTCACTCTTATTTCAGGATATTCCATATGCCATTATCTCAAGAGCATTGGCAGCCTGAATTTTATCTTTTGTCATATAGTTAACAGTTTAGTCTGTCACAGACATATTTTAAAGTACAGCTTAAGCTACAAAGTATAGCAGCACTGGGTTTTGGCCTGAAGAAGGTGGTGCTGTGATTTTAAAATAGGCATTACAAAATCAATAGGTTCCTGCAACTAATATCAAAATGGGCAAATGATAGTAGGAGGATTCAGTACAGTTTATATGAGACTGTGAAAACAGTAGGGAAAACAAGTCATAGAATCATAGGGATGGAAGGGACCTTAAAAGGCTTCTAGTCCACCCCCTGTCCAAGGCAGGAATCCTTATATCATTTCAGACAAATGGTTCTTCAATATTTTCTTTAAAAGTTCCAGCGATGAAGCACCCACAAATCTGAGAGGCAAGCTGTTCCCTGATTAATTGTTCTTACTGTCAGGAAATTCCTCCTTATTTCCAGATTGAATTTCCCTCTGACCAGCTTCTACCCATTGCTTCTTGTTCTGCCCTCAGATGCTATGAAGAATAAATCAACACTCTCTTCCCTGTGACAGCCCTTCAAGTATTGGAAAACTGCTATAATGTCTCCCCTGAGCTTTTCTTCATTAGGCTAAACTTATCTAGTTCATTGCAGTACTTAGCTTCCATACTCCTTATCATCTTCTCTGCACTCTTTCTAGGGTCTCAGTATCTTCTTTGAACCATGGCAACCAGAACTGAATGCAGTATTCTATGTGTGGTCTCACCAGTGCAGTCTAAAGCAGTACTATCACTTTCCATGACCTTGATGCTATCTAAGTGAATATATGGTGTCATTCCCAGTAGTCTACCTTATGCCATGATAAAATGGAATTCTTCTGAATCTTGGCTTATCAGGATCAAACAAGCATGCAGGTGCATCCTGCCTAAACCTGGTATGAACACACGTACAAAAATGCTGGAGTGTAATATATAATTGTAATTTGCTAGAGTAGTGGCTACATTGCCACAGCACATTTGTTCTTTATTCTTGCAGGTGTGCTTTGTTGCCTCCTGTTGCATTTCATAACGTATAACATACACAACACTCTAGGAGAAAAACAGTTTCATATTCTAAAATAGGAACATAGATAGATACTTTTTAATGTAGTCAGGCCATTCATTTATCTTGCTGGTATTATCTATACTGTTTGATTTTCTCCATGTCTCCATTCCTATCAGGAGAGGCTGAACGAACTAGAATCCTTTAAACGCTACTCTTCTTTTTCAATTAGTAAATTTTGGATCAAGAAACTATGTGAATAAAATCCTTCAGTATTTAAATCTAAGCATTAATAAAACAAAAAAGTTTACCATATATAATTAAGGTGACTTAATCTTAGAAAAATATAATGGAAAGCCCCATAATTTCATCCATATATTCCTTACACCTGATCCAATTTGTAGGGAGACTTAACTATTGAATTACTTTTATGACTTCCCTTGTGCCTAGTCCCTGAGATTCTTCTGTAAAGAAAAAACAGCAACAGGTATGTTTTGGAGAAGCTGCTATACTATATTCTCAGGCCACTGCTTCTGTCCTCAATAAACTATCCCATCAGACAGAGTTGGTGAGATATAAAAATATGAGCCAACTGGTTTTATTTAATACATCTGTCATTTAAAAAAAAGACATTTTATGATGAGACTTGAGACTCAAGGAAATGTTTAATAGCCTTAAGTGTAAAATCATAAGATGATGTTTTGCTATAAAATATAACATTTAAAGCAATTATTATTTCATGAAATTAACATTACATGCCTTATGCTGCATAAAAAATATTAGGGGAAGCGTTACCATAGCCCACAACCATTGTTTTCTCAAGTATTAAAAAAGAGAGTTAATGTTTTGTTATCCAACTGAATTTAACTTTCAGCTGTTGTGTTTGAATCCAAATGTGTGTCTCTCTGAGACAACTATAAGCATTAAATATAACTCAACCTGAGTCAAGTTGACTCAGCCTTCCATCCTTCAGAGGTGGGTAAAATGAGAACCCAAATTGTTGGGGCAATATGCTGACTCTGTAAATTACTTAGAAGTAGTTTACAGGTCCATAGGTAACCTGTAAAGCACTGTAGAGTCCAAGTGCTACTGCTATAACAGAAGTATTCGATTTAATTTAAGCAAGAACAGGTAATAATTAGAACCATGAACTTATTTCTAAAGTGCTTAAAAGGTATACATTTCATTTAAATTGAGCAAATTCTAGAGCACCACTAATTCTGCCATTTCTACTTTACGTGACTCTCTGAACTTAACTTAAAGAAATTAGCACACTTTTAACAGTTACTGTGTCAGTATCACTCCAGAGTTAGCAGAAAAGAGGGAACAGTCCATAGATAACCTGGACCCAATTTAAAAGTCTGGATGTAAGTTCTATTATTTTACTAAAATAAGTCTAGAAAAATAGCCTAACACATTCAAACCATTGCTGTACAATATATTGTAATGTTTGCTGATTACATCAAACATTCTGCTGAACATAAAAAACCCCACAGCATTTATAAATTATTTTCTTGCCCTATTAATTAGAATAATTATTTTTTGAAGGAATACATGCATACATACATACATACATACATACATGCATGCATGCATGCATGCATGCATACCATACACCTGGTTTAGGAATCACAAGCTATGTGCTTGCACATATTACCTAAATGTTTGTGCTTGGCTCTTCCTAATGGATCTGATAATGATTATGATTTTTCATGTGAACTGAAAAGAGTAGAAATGACAAAGATAGAATTCAAGAAGTTGCTACCTTCTATGGAAAAGTATTTTCTATAGGTTCTGTTTATCATGATTATTCATCTTAATTTCATCCTTTGTATAGTATAATTAACCAAAACAAGTAGCCATTTTTATAATGCTGAAAGTTAACTCCTGATTTATCATTTTCTAACAAACTAGAAAAGAAAAAGAATTTACATTAAGGTTTCAAACTCTGATTTTTGTTAGGACAGCAACAAACCAGGCATTTTCAATGGATCATAAATAGAATCTTCTGCTTACTTATTAGTTTATTATTAGTTTAGGTACTCTTTCTTGGAGAGGAGCCAAATAAGGATGATCAAGCAGGGTATATAGAAATTAAATTTGGAAACCATAAATCCCCAATTCTAGCTAATCCTAAAAGAGCCACAAACAACTAATACATGATTTTGTTATTCTCCCATTATGCTAGGTGAAGAAACCTTTACTTTATCACTAATAGTGCTTACATATTGTTTGTGGGTTTTTTTTCTTTTTAACTCTACATAACATTAATTCTTTACTTAAATTTTCTATAAGCCAGTGAGAACTGAGGGACAGAATATTTATTTTGGATTAATGTTGGGCTACAAACATTTGATCACCTAAGGCACAAACCATGAGTTGTTAACCTCACTTTGATTCCTAGGAAATACAAAAAATAAATGTACCTAGGTTGTCACAATGGAAAGAGATTTTTGCTGAACTGAGTCATTTTAATTCATTAAAAGTTTATACTGCTTATACTTTAGGAGAATGAATGTTCCATTTTTTAAAAACTGCATACTCATTTATTTAGGAGAAAGTCCCAAGGATGAAATGGGCCATTTCAGAGCAAGTGCATTACATTGTGCTGTTAATGTTCAGAATGATCTCTTAGGCTATAATCCTATATCTATATAATTGAAGCTATATGGATCCCACTGAACTCAATTGGGCTTACTTCAGAACAGTCATGAATAAGAAAACAATAAGCAGAATGGAAGTCTGTATGAAAATAAAAATGTTGCTGTTGTTTTTAGCAAAATCAATTGGATGTAAATGTATTCATGCTCTCAGGACACAGGTGCACAAGAGACCATAGACACATCCACCACTTTTACATAATAGGTAATGCAATCATTTCAGGAAGAAACAAAAATGCTGAGCTGTAATGTAGTACAGTTTCTTTCTTACAAGAAGCTCTCCTTGTATTCCTTCATATAGGATTTTTCAGCACAGGCATTAGCCTAATTGTTAAGACCTTGTGATATGAGTACTCAAGCTATTTCTAGCCATTAAGGACTTGTTTTTCCCAATAATCAAAAAAAGCTCTCAATTCATTTTCTGTGCGAGAAGCCTGGCAGAATGTTTCAGAAATGGCTTTAATTTTCTCCTTTTTTACACCTTGAGGCAATGTGTTTCAAGATGTGCTTATTGTCGTCATAAAGCTGTGAAATGTGTTCCCATCCAACAGGACCAATGTCTTGTGCTCTAAATAAATAGTACTTTACACTGAAAATACAAATCTCCAATACACCTTACTGTTTTTTTTTTATAAGAAGATCTTTGAACATAAACAGAATACTCAGAAGACTGCAGTACTGCAACTTGAGGTAAACTCATCGGAACTTTGTGGAATGGAACTCTTGAACAAATTCCTTTCTTTTCTTTCTCTCAAGACCTTAACACACATATATTATTTTCTGTGGGGGGAAAAATAATGGCACGTTTTATGTTTTCCTTTAGCAGTTTGAGAGTATGAGAAAGAATGGTCACTTTCTAAGAGGTCGAAACATAATGCTTCCGATCTATAACATGTAATATATCGTCGAAATAAATACAACATAATCGAGTCATAAATTGGCTTGTTCCTATAAAGTGAACTTCAGAAAAGTAGTATGTAATATTTCTCATTTATAATAGCGTAACTTCAGGTATCTAAACATATACTGCTTCATTTTCTGTTTTGTAACTGTGCACACACTCACTCCCAATTGAAAAGTTCTGTTTTCATACATGTAATGTACCATCTAAGTTATATTGCATCTGCAAAAAATATACATCTTATTTAAATGTTTATATTTCCAGATCCTTTGGGAGAAGGGCGGCATATAAATCCAATAGATGCATTTTTCTCCAAATGCCTATTTTAAATGAATGTTGGCATATTTTCTGAGGTAAGAACTATATTAGAAAAAAAATGAAGAAAAACAAAAATTGAAGAATGATATTCTGATTTATATAGAGACTAAATATCATGCTAACTTCAAATACCTGTAGTTGTAACCAACACCAAATCTATATGTCTGCATAAAAATTAGTTCTTGTAGTATGGACTAGTTGATTTGTTTAGAACAAGATTATTTGATCAACTGTATTTTCTGAAACAATAGTCAAAGTATTCAGTTGTTAAATAGCATTAATATATCGCATTTTACTCAGAGAAGTGTTTGACTAAGATGATTTAAGTTATCAAATGTTCTATGCCATGAAATATACTTTCAAGTACTAAATTAAAGTCACAAGGTGCTTATATACATCCATGGAAATTTTACACTCACGTTTAGTCATTCAGCGCTGCCATATTTACCTGAAAGCTACATTAGGATATGATGGGAAAACACCTGATCTGTAGCTCTTGCTGTTTTATGTGAAAACAAATTAATAAGTCTTTTAAAGTGTCATTTATCTCTTGGTTTTGTCTGTAAAATGTATTTCAGACATTTGGGCACAAGAGGTTCTTTCCTCCATTCTCTTTCTTAATTGCTTCCTTGGCTCAGTGTGCCCTGATCTGAATTCCTCCAATTTTTTTTCATTAAGAGAGAATGTTTCCCCCATGAAAACATAAGCATGTGGGATGAGCAAATCTAACAGAAACTTTTTTGAAAAGGGTTACTCATTCCAATTAGTCAAATTTAAAAAGTATAAACATGGAGACAACCCTGTAATCTGATTCCCATATATAGTAGTTATATTTTTCCTTAAGAAAAATAATTCAGCATCAGCATCCCTTGTTACAAACTCATTTGACTAGAATGGCCAAAGGGGCCAACTAATGATTTAATTAACTAAATGAATCAGTTTAGTTTTCTCTTATGTGATGATATTTGCAAGATTTTTCTCCTTTTGTCAAGATCTGCCTTTTTATACTTGCGAAAAAAATCTAACCAAATAGAATTCACAATTCCAAATGACTACACGCGTCAAAATTCTTGTTAAATTGATCTTGCCCATTTTATATTTTTTTCCCTTTTATTAAATCTTTGTGTGGGTATGTATACAATATTCCAGGGGTGTCAAACTCGCAGTCCGCAGGCCTGATGCCTCATGTGCTGGCCATGCCCACGCCCAGTTTAGTGAAGGGAGAAAAAGTCGGGCTACATCACGTGACAACGCATGTTTGACACCTCTGCAATATACAATGGAGACTTCAACACTAAGTAACTAGATCAAGATCAAAACCTTCATTGTACAACAAATACTTTGATGCAACTGCAGCAGTTTTTTTTTCTTGTATTATGTACCGTTTTATATGGTATCAAATAATTTTATGTATCAAATAACAATTTCCTAAATTGTAATTAACACTGATATTTATTTCTCTTTTATTTCTAATACTATTAGATAACGAAACAATATAATGCCAATAATTTTAGTACTATGCAAGCATCATTATATCAAAACAATATAATATATTGAGATTTTCCCCATAATAAAAAAATATTTCTGCATAGTACTTTACCCGTTTACACATGTAGGTGATTTTTCATACTAGTAATCAGATGGTTTTTCCCCTTTTGCAATGTTTTATGAATGCTTACATGCAAATCATTCAACAGTGCAAAAACAAAACAAAAACATCCTGAAGGAACCATATATGTAATTACATTAACACTGCCTTTTTTCAATGCTTTATCCATGTAAACCTTGTAATATCCATGTAAATATTTATGTAGGAGAAAAAAAGAAAGAATCAGCTATTTAAAACACAAAATGAAATTAAATCAGGATTCAAGTCCTGCAGAAATTAAATTGATCATTTATTTTGATTATTTATTGTTGTTCAGTTCAATTTCTGTCATAGTTCTCTGAAACTGAAACATAATGTAGCTAAAATTTGAATAATGTTAATACAAATCCCTTTGATTCCAGAGTTCAACCAAAAGAACTGTCAACTACTTAAACGGTAACAAAGACTTTAATTCCTAACATATTAATTTTTGAACTCAGTCTTTAAACTGCTGCATTATAATGCAAAAGCAATTATATTTTCTTCTTTTTAATATATACAATAATGCAATAATTTACTTTACTGTAATCATTAGCTAATAATTCTCTTGTATTTTTAACTGCCAAAATGTCATTCTTCATTCATGGTTTTCACTCAGCCAGGTTTTAAAAATAACATTTTGTTTTTGTTGTTGCTGAATATAGTATACATAACTGGTACTATGGTGTTTCTCAAAGAAAGGCACCAAAAATGGGAATTTGGATAAAACTATTTTTTTCAACTATTTGACACCCTATTTGCCCCCAGCATTTTATAACTCAGAACAAAAAGTCTACCTTTCTTTAGAGACAACAAATTTATCTCTCTATTAATGACAGTTTTGAAATGAATTTCATGGCTACGTTGAAGTATAGTATATGTATAAGTATTTACCCCATGATAAGCATTGCATCTGTGAATAAAAGCTAGAAAAAGGGGCAGATCTGTGCTACTGTCAGAGTAATTTGAGCAGATGCTTTGCTTCTCACAGTAAATAAACATTTTCTTTATCCCCCTTCACGTCTGGTCAAATATATTTGCAGGTTTTTAAAAACAGAAAATACTGAAAGGGCTGATTATTAGAAAAGTGAATGAATATATAAACCCCATGGTAGCAATTGTTTTTCAAACAACTTCCAATTTTCTGGAAAAAAATGTATTGATCGTCTCTACTTGACATGTGAATTTCTTTGCAGTTCATTCTGACTTACTTTGTCAGGGAAGTCTGACTTCAATTCAGAAATACTCCTGCACCAATAAGCTGCTGTTTTCTCACTTATGAGCTCAATGTTCAAGAAGGAACCTTGACCTGGACCGTACATGGGACCTGTGGTAGTTCCACGTATTATCCTTGGAGAAACATTTGTTACAATGTCCTGTGAAAACAGTAAAAAAAATAAATAAATTAGCAATTCAACTTGAGCAAAGGAAAAATATTTCTACTTCTTAATTCTGAAACCTTTCCCTCTAGAGTTGCATACAGCCAGTCCTTCCTTAACGATCATTTGTTCAGCAAGACAAATCATGATGGCACTGAACAAATGATATTTAAGCCTGGTCTTAAAATTATGGCTGCTGCACTGTACTCGTGGTCACATGATCAAAATTGGGCATTTGGCAGACCTCCCACATTTATGATCACAGGGGAGCTTATTTATTTATTTATTTATTTATTTGAACTTGTTAGTCGCCCCCTCTCCCCACAGGGACTCGGGGCGACGTACAAAAGCAACAATCAAAACAGTATCATATAGAGGAGGTAAAAATAAATAAATAAATTACAGTGCTTAGAAAAAGTTAAAACCCCAATAACATTAAAAATTTAAAAACTAAAATTAACAGTTAAAAAATGACCAAGGGGTGGAGAAGCTGTAGAGTTATGCCAGGCCGGCTAGTCGAAACAGGTAGGTCTTCAGTTTCATACGGAAGGAGCGGAGGTCGGTTGTTGTCCTAATGTCTGGGGGGAGGTCATTCCAAAGGGTAGGGCCCACCACAGAGAAGGCCCTACTCCTGGGCACTGCCCTCTGACACTCTCTGGAGGACGGCACCCGGAGGAGTCGGAGGAGCTTAAACTTCCTCCCACTCACCTGCCTCCCCTCCCCCCACCTATGCCCTTTTGGTTGCCGTGCACACTACTGCCCTGTATTCCCTGTAGAGGGAGTTGAAGGAAGTAGTTGGCACTGGCAATAGCACTGTGGTTTCCCAGCGGAGGCAGCATATTCCAGAGCAAGCCCAAGACCAGAGACTGTGTTGTCCTGTTTTGGATGGTAGGGGGAGAAAAAGTTTCAGGATAGGTTCACCTTAGAATCTCCCATCTATTATGCATCTATTAGGTAACTTTACTCTTTCAAGATTAAACTGGAAGATCAGATCCCATAAAGAAATGAACTCAATTGGATCTCACTGTGGCATCTTTGGGCTTAGGCCTGACATGCTGTGACCACACCTGCTGCTGTCTCTCACTTTCCTGCCAATCTTGCCATGCTGTGTTCCAATTATATCAGCCACTCTGAACCCTTTGCTACTCCTGCTGCTTTGTGCTCCACCATCTAAAGCTTAACAATGGAAATTCCAGTCCCAATTAGGGTCATTAGGGGAATACTTTCTGTATTTTATACTGGGTTCTTTTATTATTTTTATGAATGATAACTACTATAATTCTACTAATAGTAATAACATTCAGTTACTATGTTGATTACATGAATCAACAAGCACACATTACCTATACTATCTCCTAGTAAAGATCAAGTTTTCAGGAAGAGGTAATGGTTTATTTTCTATTTTTGGACATGAGCCCTGCTACTACAAAGCAGTGACGTGCAGTCAGGTGAGGCACAGCCCTACCGCTCTCATCATGAAAAGAAAAAAAATTGTAAAAGGAAAAAGCTGAGCTAGTTGCTGCCTCACCGTGGATGACTCTGCTTAACTGTTTAAAAAAGCCTCTAAAAAGCACCCTCTGCTATGAGGCAGGAGAACTGCATGCCTCCTCTAGTCTGACTTTAGGCGTTTTATGATCACTTGAGCAGAGTTAAGCAAGGGTTAAAAGCCTAAAAATTCCTGACGTAGTTGAGGCAGCAGTTCTCCTGCCTCATGGTAGAGGGTGCTTTTTTAGAGGCTTTTTTAAACAGTTAAGCAGAGTCATCCACGGAAGCCAGGCAAAGAGCCATGCTGTAGCACACACACTTTCCCCCAGCCTCTTTCTTTTGGAAGGCTCGGATCGGCTCCCCTCCAGCTTCTCTGCCTCTCCTCTCACCCCAGCCTGCCAGGAGGAGGTGAGTGGGTGGGTGGGCTTTATTGCGTTCCAGGCAGACAGCAGGCTGCATTTGCATTGCCCACCCAGACAGCAGACTGCGTTTATTGCCCACCCAGACAGCAGGCTGCATTTGCAATGGTGGAGGAGTTTGGGGAAGGCAGCAGGGGAATGGGTGGTGGTGGCAGAGGAGCTGCTTTAAAGCCACTGGAAAAGATATCCAATCCAACTTTTGTATTTGTGTCTGTTTGAGAGTGAGTGAGAGAGGAAGGGGGTAGGAGAGATAGTCCAATCCAACTTCTGTGTGTGTGTGTGTGTGTGTGTGTGTGTGTGTGTGTTTGAGAGAGGGGGAGGAAGGGAGAGAGAAACAAATGCTGTCGTTTTAAATCAGAACTGAGCATGCCTGGCTGTGGAGTTCTGGGAGTTGAAGTCCACAAGTCTAAAAATATTTGAAACCCGCCACTATGTCAGTGCCTCACCAGCCACCTCACATCACTGCTACATAGAGAGTTGCTAAGTTCTTATTGGCTACTATTGGCATAAGAAAGCTTAAAGTAACCTAAATTGTGATGACGACATGAAGAAGTCCTTTATTTTATTTTATTTTATTTTATATATTTGTTTTTGTTTTGCTTAACTTCATTCAGGTGTTGATTGTTACTTTTAAAGCCCTACATGCCATGGGCCCAGGTTATCTGAGGAGCTGTGACAAGCCCGGCCCACTCATGCCCGCAGAAGAGGCCTGCTACAGATCCCATCTACTAAAAAATTGAAACAGGTGGGGTCAAAGAGATGAACCTTTTCTGCTGTGGCCCCATTCTTGTGCAACATTCTACAACTGGAGGTGAGAACTTTTTCCTCTCTTTTGGCCTTTCAGAAGAATATCAAAACCAGGCTTTGCCAACTTTTCTGAGGTTCTTTGGAGGTGGGTGATGGAATAACAAGACCTTCGTTCTTAGTCTCTTAGTTCAGTTTTAGAATAGTTCTTAATAATATTTTAACTCTGTAATGTTTTAATGTTTCAACTATCTTTGACTTCTTTTATAATCTGTAAGTCACCCAGTCACCTTGGAGGGGAGATGAATGGCATAATAAACAAAGAAACAAATAAATAAATATACAAATGCATCTTTCTTTACTTCTTATATGTGTCTCCATGCTGTTTTTAATCCTCTTACTATATTTGAACCTGACTTTATGTTATTTTAGTTTCATTCATGATTACTAACTATGAGTGAATAAATAAATAAATATATTCAGGCAGAATTCCCTCAGTAGTTAAACTCAAATGTTCAAATGCAAACATTCAGTTTGGTGTCAGACAATTATTTTTGTACCAGTCACCATTAGAAGTGAGAGGCAGAATTTGTAGGTAATAGGCATTCTCTCTAGGCAAAGTTCAGCCCTTATGTTTCTTTAAAAAACTGTATACTATGTCTAAATAGAAAATATAATCCATAAGCGTTCTGATTATTTTATGCATGTTGCTTTTTCAATAAAAATGTTGTATGATCATTTCATTTCATTCAAAAAAGGAAATCTTTAAAGGATATTTCAGATTTAAATATGCAAATAACCGTTAATGTTATTCCGTTGTTTGGAAACATCACCTACACTGAAAATCATTTATAGAAGTATGTAAATTTACAGATTTAAAATAAAAACAATTTTAGGTAAAGGCCATTTGGTTAAGGATTTCATAAAGGTATTTGGTTAAGTATCCCTACTCACAATCTTGTCATTTCTGGAGCGATAACATGAACCCCATTAGTATATGGCAATTAAGATCAATTTACATATTTTAATTAAGATCCATCCCACATAAAACAATTAGGGTAATAGGCATACTAACTGATTTCATAACATTTGGACGTTTTTCCAACTAGATAGACAGGAAACGTTAATTAGCATTAATTAGTGCTGATCTGCATATGTTTGATAAGGCATACCCTCACTACAAATGATTATTTATTCCTGAATCTGCCAAATGCTACCATAGCAGAAGATAAAGGAACTTCCTTCATATTGTATGTAAATGTCTGGTAATTTTTACTTGTTTTTCTATTTGGACTATATATTATGAAATAAATGAGTAGAAATGAATATACAAATATATACATTCATATATAGAGAAAACATACTAATTAATGTGCAGCAGTTAATAGGCACTGATGACATTTCCATAATAACTGTGAAAACGATGGTGTTTAGAACCTTTTCTATTACATTTTGTCTTTATATCGTGATACTAAATCAGTATAATTTTCAGATAGTTTTTTTTTTGGCAATCTTTACAGATGAGGATACTGTAATATATTTAGAAAACTACAGCATTTGACAGTGCTCTTCACACTGAAATAACAACATCAGCAACAAAATAATAACATTTGGAAGAAATTATACTTGTCTGCAAGTAAGAACTGGCCAGATTACAGATAGAATAGAATATTCTGGAAAAAAAGAATATAGAACATAGAAGATAAAGAAGATGCAAAATAGTTCTAGGACAAAGTACCCGCCACATAACACCCCATATTTAGCAGTTATCAATAGGAAAGAGAACAAAGTCAGGATAATGGTCGTGGCAGTACCTGGAGACAGCAGAATAGAAGAGAAAGAAATCGAAAAGATAAGAAAATACAAAGAACAGCAAATAGAAGTAGAACGACTGTGGCAAAAAAGCAAAGTTAGTATCAATAGTAATAGTTGCTTGGGGTGAAATCCCAAAATAAGTGGAGCATCACTTCAAATTGACAAAATCACCATCTGCAAAAGGTAGACTTACTACAAACAGTTTAGATCTTGCAATGATACCTTTAACATTATGAAACAATAGGTTTGGATACTTACAGAAGATTTGAAATGGTATGTTATTTATTTATTTAGTTATTTTTAATCCTGGTACTGTGCTAATAGAAGGACTGCCTTCTTCAGCTTTACAGCACATACCTCTCTCCATATCCAAGTGAGCATTTTATTGCCACAGACCTTCTGCTTAGTGGAGATACTCAAATTAAAGCATCCAAAGCAGCTGTCTCACTTCCTGAACGCCTCAAATGAAGGGAATCCAACACCACTTTGGGTGATTTGTTCTGCTATTCCAGGGCTCTTTCAGTTAGGATTTATTTTCAATATTCAGTAGGGTCAATCTTCTTGTAGTTTAACTCTGATATTTTGTGCCTTTTACTCAAGGGAAAAAAACCACACAGATCCTAATATTTTTGGATATGACATTGGCTATTTGAAGAGTGCTATTGTATCCCCCTCACCTGTCTATTGTCAAAGCTAAACATGCCAAGCTATCTTTAGTTCCTCCTCATACAGCTTAATTTTCTAAAGCCCTAATATTTGTTGCTTTTCTATGAACCTTTCTTACAGAGTTGTAGACGCTGTCTAATTTCAATATTCAAAGTGTAATCTGATGAAATGATGTGATAGATTTTTTTTTTTGGCATGTTTAGAAATTGTACTGCTATTGATATAGCTTAAAATTGCCTTCACATCACATTTTTGGTTCAAATTCAGTTTCACAACTACTACAAGATTCCTATTGCAAGTACTATTACCAAGTTGGGTATCCCTT
This sequence comes from Natrix helvetica, assembly GCF_964273705.1. NCBI lineage: Eukaryota > Metazoa > Chordata > Lepidosauria > Squamata > Natricidae > Natrix > Natrix helvetica. The sequence continues at coordinate 86,071,210 of NC_138549.1, forward strand.
ATTCTATACCTGTGTATTTGATAACCAAAGAACTTGGCATTTATCTCTGTTAATTTTAATTCTTTTTTTGCTGCTCATTTCTGTTAAGTATCAAGATTGTTCTGAATTTTATTTCTGTCTTCTAGAAATAAGCACAATTTTGCATCATCTCCAGATTTAATAAGCATTCTCTAAATCATTAATAAAAATAGTGTGCTAAGTCCGGGAAGAGAACCTGCTGGTCTGTCACTTGATATTCTGTATGAAATCTAGAATTTAATGTAGACCCATTAAATATGATTATTGAGCCAGCTATATATTATATTGTGTAATCCATCCCACACCTAATAGATTGATAATGAGCGTAACATGGCCCTCATCACAATTTATGAAAAACTAAAAACACATGAAACAGTATAAATCATAGGCCCAAATTATTTAGAAAACATTGTATTGCAATTTTAGTCTAATATTGTTCTACCAAATGTGCTACATCAGTTAGCGCTATAAATGAATTGATAAACGTAAAATATAGACTTCCCCCATAGTTTATTATTTCAGATATGATAAAAGGCTTTAATGATCACTTGACAAACACACCAAATCTTGTGTTCCAAGAACATATGATTAAAAATATATATTTCTGAGTTTATAATCTGATTTTATTGGTAAGATCAATTAAATCTGTTTCTGGAAACATAAGTTTTCATCTAAATAGGGCCATCAGTCCTTTTTTTTTTTAAGTCACAAAAAGTTAGTATTAGTCTTCCACATAGTTTTCAGTCATGACAGTTTGAAAATTCCCATGAGATATTCTGTGGGTGAGCTTCTTAATAATGTGAAAATCAATTATTTTATTCTTAGGGCTTTTCAGGTCAGTTCTACCTTTATTGGAATGAATGAGGCAGGCTGGAAGTATCCACACAAGGGACCAAATATCTCACCAAAGCAGATTACTCTAAAACAAGACCCAATCAAGCACACTAAGTTACTGTATTTTATATTGAGAACATCATTTTCATCATTTGCAGTCAAAAAACTTTAACATCTTTTAAAACCTTCAATAAATGGGTAATAAATGCCAAACTAACAAGGTGAAAACACTTCCTTATCTCTGTTTTCACCTTATGAGACATATTTAAAAATCAATGTTTAGTGAGACTGGGGAGAGGACAATATGCCATTAAAAAAAGGGGGGGGGGTAATTGAAGCAATCACAATCTAATCATCTTAGATTAACTCTAAATCACTCCCAGTATTATATATTGCTAAACTATTTCCATGCTGCAGAAACCCCAAAATCTAGTTCACCATCCTACTTGGTCTATATAGTCTTTCAAGAAAAAAAGCTAGAGAGATAAAGCAAGGGAAAAAAATCACCCTTTCGAATTCCACACCTGGGCTCCTGATAAACATAGGACACACTGATTCATTTTTTTCTTTCCTCTTCCTCCCATGAGTAGATGGTTTAAAAACTATCTACAAACTATCTTTTCCTGAGCTGCTTTTCTGAGCAATGCAACAGGTCCCTCAAAATCCTAAGGCAAGCTAACAAACTTTGCTCTGTGACCTTGATTAACGTTCACAGCTGCTGCTTGAAAGTGACAAGACTCTAATCAGTTTCACAGAAAGGCTTTTGTTTGCCTCCTTTTGGGCCTAGTACACTCCTTTCAGTGTGTATTCCCCGTTGTGTACCTGTTTACTCTTTTATAATCCCTTCCACACCAATGAATGTAAATAAAAACTGTTAATTCTCTTCTTCCTAATCATCCTAGTGCTGGGATGAACATTCCAAAGAATGGGAAATAAGGAAAAAGGGATAAGTCAAGTTCTGGAAACCTTCATGGCCATTTACGCTCACCTGGCTATTTGGAATTGTATCCTACTGATATTGTAAAGCAAAGGAAAGCTGAAGTAAAACTGTAAGCACAATCGCAGTCACGGGATTTTTATTTAGCGATTGCTTTGCTTAAGGATCAACTTGTCAGTCCCATTTGTGGTCATTAAAAGAGAATTACCCTTACTTACAACTAATGTTTCCTTTAATTTCTGACAGGCAGCATGCAGAAAAAAATGTTTTGTACAGCTTTTCTCAAACTAAGTGCAAATTTGTGGGCCACAATGCAAGTGTATGAATAAATTGCAAAAGCATGTAATAGTGACGTTAAAATGTTTACACATTTCTTGGTTAAAATATAGAAACTAGTAGTATATCACAAACATCCTTTAACTTTTTTTTTTTACTGCTGGCAACTGCCTTACACAATTTCCTTGGCAGCATTTTTCAGAAATGGCTTGCCACTTCTTTCTTCCTTGAGAAATGTAACTGGCACAAGGTCACCCAAACGGCTTTATGCCTACAGTAGGACTGCTTAGAATTGCTTATTTGCTTAGACTTACCTCAAACTTACAATTTCCCAAGTTCTAGCCTGATGTTTTAACCACTATACCAAACTGGCCACATACACACTTATTTACAGGTTATAATATAAATTAGTAACTTGATAATTGTAATAAATATTTTGTAAACATTTAAAGACTGCTTCTTTTAAGAGGAAATTGTAATGAAAGAAAAGGAAGAAAAGGAAAGAGAAAGAAAAGAGAAACGAAAAGAAAGATTAGTACCAAGTAATAATTGATAGGACAATCAAGCAACAAACAACAACCTAATAAAGGAACCACTCCCACCAACACTGAAAGAGCAGAGAGCAGACGTCACTCCCTTCTGGCACTGAAAATAGCCAGGCTCAGAGAGCACCAAGGACCCCATAGAAAAAGAAAAGATTGAGATTTTTCACCCCACCCTCTTTTTTTATTCTTCTCTGGATGTACTCTGGGCTCACTTGAACTTTAATTATTATTAACTTAGATGTTGAATTTTTTTCATAAAGTTAGCAATCACGTGTGGCTTAACACTGAATAAATATTAATTTAACCTTTTGGGACAAAAGAGGGAGGTGCTCATCTGTGCTAAGGAGATTCTGGGATCACCCCCAACAAGCTGGACCCAATCCAGAGGAGATCACCTGAAGTTGCAAGGCCAGAAAAAGACACCAGTCCACCTCCCTTAGGGCTCCTGCTCAGTACCTGCTGCAGTACTTGCTGCTTAAATTAAGCTGAAGTGGTTTGTTTGTTTGTTTTGTTTTTATTGGATTTATATGCCGCCCTTCTCCAAAAGGACTCAGGGCGGCGTACAACATTAAAAAACACACATCCCAAAAGTTAAAAAGAAATTAAATACATATCCAAAAAAACCAAAAAAACACACCCCGAATTTATAAGACAATACATGAGTTAAAATTAACAGGCCAGGCCGGCTTGCTGGAAAAGCCAACTTTTTAGGGTGCGTCGAAAGGACCGGAGGTCAGGGACTTCATTCCAGACTGCTTGTAAGTTGTGAGCCAAGATGCCTCCTCTTATTATGTCCTTTAGGCCAGAGAATATAGCTATAAAATATATGTGCCTATAATTATTAATAAAGATAGAAGGTGGACATAAATAAAATTATATAAATATACATTAATATAGTAACTATAATACAGACAATGGTGGCAATCATCAAAATGTGTGCTAAACTTCAGTTGTAAGTAGGACAGATAAAACAAATGTGGCACAAAATTGTATGTATGTATATACGTACGTATGTATATATTGATTCCATTTTAAAGAGCTACCCTGTTATTAGAACGCTCAATTTTTATCCGTCACTTATTCTATTGGACCAAGCCCCTAACATAGCTCTCAACCAAACTGCTTGTAATGAAAACCGGTAATGAAACTAATGAAATCAAATAGGAAATAATTATCTTTGTTTATATAATTCTCTATAATAATTCTCTCATGTTTATACCCAAACAATTTCTACATTTTCCCAAATTAAATAGTAATGCTGCAGAGTTATTAATGAATAGGACATACACAATGAGAAAAGTCTCTGATGTTTGCCCTTCAGATGTAGTTATGTGTTTTCTCTTCAACGTCTTCTTCTCATGAATTGCTTTACCCTTCCATGGGACTTAATATTTATTTATTTAAATTTATTTAGACAACTTTGGGGAACTTACAAATTAAAAAAATACCAACAATGCAAACAACAGGAACCATACATGTTGAATGGACGGAAGACACAATATTGCAGAATAACCAAAACTATTCAACTCTAGCCACAGGATAGGAGAACAGTTGGCTCTTCAAATCCTCAGTATGTCACCAGGATGTGGGAACTAAAACTATCTCTGAGGAACAATGTGATCCATAAGCTCTCTCTTGCAGTGGGGACAGTTTTCCTTGTCTACCTATATTAAAGAACCTCCAGAGATTGATTGATTGCTTTCCTCTGGAAACAACCAGATAACATTTCATGGTGTGTGTGTGTGGCGGGGGGATGCTTATGCCTCTTGCAACTGCACAAGCATTCAAGGCTTATTCCACATTTGACTCTTCCTTCCAACCTTGTTTATAGTTTCCCAACTTATGAACATGTTGTTCTTCACATGGACCATTTTGTACAAATTGGCCAAGGATTTGGGAAAAGGTGGAGAGTTAGTCAAAGTTTTCCAATGCTGGTCTAGCAATTAAGATTTCTCCTCTCTGGGACTTTATTCAAGGAGAGGACAGGAGAGATGCCTGACAAGGTCCAATGAAGCACATACTATTTGGCAGGGATACCGTGTTTGCCCGAAAATAAGACAGGGTCTTATTTTCTCCCCCCCCCCACGAAATATGGCCTTGGGCTTATTATAGGGGAGGGCTTATTATTTTCTGAGGCAGGTGAGAAGCAAGGAGCGCCTTTGACCTTTCCAGCTCCGTCACGTTCCTCGCCATTGTGCTCAGGAAAGCGCCGTTCCTCGCCCTTTTGCCCATTGAATCCCCTTGTAAAAAAAAAAACCTCGCGAGTTGAACTCATGAGGTTTTTTTTAACAAGGGGATTCAATGGGCAAAAGGGCGAGGAACGTGACGGAACTGGAAAGGTAAGAGGCGCACCTTGCTTCTCCCCTCCCACCTGCCACCCCTCGCTAAAGGGACGGCGGGGAAGGGAACCAGGCAGTCTGCCTTTATCATTGGGGTGGGTGGTGTTTTTTTGCACGAGAAGGAACAGGCGGGAGGGGGTGATCGCATTGCTGGACTGCCGCTGTTTTTGCGGTGGGCTTTTTGCATGGGAGGGAAGGGCAGGAGGTGGAAGCACTTTGCTTCGCTGCCGCTGTTTTTGCAACGGGCCCTCTTTTTGCCCCGCAAGCTGTACCAGTAGGTGGTACAGTGGTAATGGCGGGGACCGGTTGTGCATGCGCTTAAATAGTTGGGGGACGGGCTTATTTTCAGGGGAGGGCTTATTATGGCACATGTTCTGAAAAGTCCGATTGGGCTTATTAGCAAGGCATGTCTTATTTTCGGGGAAAGACGGTAGGGGTTTGTGACCAGTACTAATCGTTGTTAAGTTTTATTACATTTTTTGTTTTACTGGAAGTGAACTGTGAGAGAAACATGCTCCATACTGAAAGACAAACAAATCAGTAATCTGAACTAAACCAGGAGAAAAACAGAGAGCAGACAAGAAGTTCAGAAAATCATGTGATTGTCAATGTTTTTTCACAGGGAAGTGTTGCAGCTCGGGGCGGGGGAGGAAGAGAAATTAATGAGATGGTATTAAATTCTTAAACCAGAGGTTTTGTTAATTTTGGCATATAAAATAATTGTGTATAGTGAACGATATAACCTTTGTACGTTTCCTTTCATTATAAATGATGTAAAAGTTTAAACAAAATGATCATACAACTTCTTTCCAGGAGTTAATTTATATGACCTTTCCGCATCCAGAGTACTTTGGTGCTTTGATGGTATGTTCATTAAGTGAAGTAACTTTCAGATTGTAGCTGTGGTTAATACTTATTAAATGTCAGTGCTGGAGAGAGAAAGTCACAGTGGCCTCTTTATGAACAGGTCTTATGAACCATTTGAGGGGAGGGCGGATGAGAGACCCTTAATTCAGTAAAACATAATTGTAGTAAAGTTTGAACAAGTACTCAATTGTATTATGCAAGAGAAGACTTCATGTTTCTAACAGATTTAGCAGACTACTACATTTTGGTTCTAAATGTGCAATCCGCAAATCACTTTGTTCAGAGCAGATTTAAAATACTGCTATAAGAAATGAGTTGGATCTAAACTAAATTCTTTATAATATAGTTCTTGCTTGGATCAATGCGGTTCTAAGTTAAATAAATAAAGACTATTTTTTTCCCACATGTATTACAATGAGAACTAAGTGCAACCAAATTTTTAATTATCCCAGTGCCTTTTTTGCTCAAATAACATTGAAGGGTGTGATTGCTTACTGAATCCTAAGCAGGAGTGGGCAGAATAAAGTATAGAATTTACCAATATATCTGTGAATTGATGGATGGCAACTCATTCTGACTCCCCACTAAATTGCTTAAAGTGACAATGAAGAAATGAAAGTTTAGGTAACCAGTAGATTTGGAAGAAAGTATGTATGTCATATTGACTAATTTGATGCACACATCCAAATGCTATATCAACATCTATAGAAATTCCAATGAGGATATACCAGTTTATGTCCCCTCTAAATTTCTGACTTAAAAAAAAAGAATCTATCTACAGTTCTGACATTTTTAGTCATCCCTTGATACAGAATAAACTGCTCACTAAAAGTCTATACTGCTACTAGAATTATTTCTGGACTACTAACATTAGTAGCTGCTGTTTCAGAGAAAGATGCAACATTCACAGTTCCTTACTTCTTGTCAAAAATTTTCGTTAAGGATTTGCAGTATTAGATGAATGTTCAACTTGCTAGAGGCATGCAATCCCACAACTATATTTATATATTTAATGGTGGAGGCTACAAATCTAGAGAATGGGTATGAAACATATTGGCAGCAGTCAGGTAACACTAAACATTTAAGAAAAGGAATAAGAAAAGGCCAAGCACATTATGTGAATAAAAAAATATAACAGAGCCAGGTAATCTTATGAATTTCAAATCAATTTTTCCCTTCTCTGAATACGACTTCTTTTATGTCTTCTCAGAGACAATAGCAGTTAAAGAAAGCACTTAATCAATATTTTAGTATCTTCCTAGGATTGCTCACGTATTTTTGTGGGAGAAACTAAATCCAGTATTCTGTGGGGAGCATTACAACTATTCATGATAATTTGCTCATTCCTTCAGTGGGCTTCCCTAGAGCTTGTGTCATAATTAAAAACAAAGTCCCAGTGTCTGAATAAAATAGTGTAAGGCTTTTATTCATTGCTGTTTTCATATTACAAACAAACTTTAATAAAAATATGGCTTTCCAACTTAGCATACGTAGGGGAGCTAACAGAACAAACTCTTACAAAACAGATGCAACAGTAAATTTTTGGTATTCTCATCGGGATGGGTTTCTGCCAGCATTATTGCCTATTCGCTCTGTGCGCGTGCCTGGTTTGTGCATGCACAGAACATTTAAAAAGGTAAAAAAAGATGTCGTGGCCACCTGAGAACCGGTTGAGGAGTGTGGCGAGCATGCCGTCCCTACCTGTTCGGAGACCCAGTCACCATTTCCACTACCAGTTCCACCAAACCAGTGCAAACCGGTAGGAACCCACCTCTGATTTTCATGTTGGGAACAATTTGGTTGCCTGCAGATAGTAAAACAAACACTATCTAGAGAAGGTTAAGAAATCTAATATGATTAATAATCTAGTAATTACTAGAATATATGTCTGCACTTTAGGACTCCCAAAGAAAATATGTGAGAAGGGCCCACAGGCTGTGTTACTTCAGATGCAATGAGAACTCCTTTCATCTAATGTATACATAAGGTAAGAAGAATGGCACTTTATAACAAAATCTGTCTGGGGAATTCCAATCTTTGTAAAGTTGATATCTGTGACATTTATTTATGTGAGGTTGTAAACTCTCAGTCCTGTTCTGTAACACTGAAAAAGGAAACAATGTCTTGAAACAAACTATATAGTAGACTTGAACATTGGGTGCTATTTAACAAAATGAAATTCAGTTGTGAAAAAAGTAAGGTTCTACATTTAGGCAAGAAAAACCAAATGCATATTGTGGTACCTCACTCAATAGTAGTAACGGTGAGAGAGAACTTGGGAGTCCTAGTGGACAATCACTTAAATATGAGCAAGCAAATATGCTGCAGCTGACAAAAAAGCCAACACAGTTCTAAGCTGCATTAATTGAGGGATAGAATCAAGTTCATGTGAAGTGTTAATACCACTTTATAATGCCTTTGTAAGACCACACTTGGAATACACATCCAGTTTTGATTGCCACAATGTAAAAAAGATGTTGAGAATCTAGAAAGAGTGCAGAGAAGAGCAATAAAAATGATTAGGGGACTAGAGGCTAAAACATATAAAGAATGTATGCTGGAATTGGGTATGTCTGGTTTGTTGAAAAGAAGGACTAGGGATGACATGATAGCTGTCTTCCAATATCTCAGGGGCTGCCACAAAGAAGAGGGAGTCAAGCAATTCTCCATAGCACCTGAAGGCAGGATAAGAAGCAATGGATGGAAACTAATCAAGGAGAGAAGCAATCTAGAATTAAGGAGACACTTTCTGACAGTTAGAAAATTTAAGCAGTGGAACAACTTGCCTCCAGAAACTGTGAATTCTCCAACACTGGAGGTTTTCAAGAACAGACTGGACATCCATTTGTCTGAAATGGTATACAGCTCCCTGCCTGAGCAGGGGGTTGGACTAGAAGATGTCCAAGGTCCCTTCCAACTCTTCAATTTCTATTTCTATTTTTCTATTTATTTCTCTATTTCTCAATTTCTCATTCTATTCTATTCTTTTCCGTTGCGTTCCATTCCATTCCAATCACTTCAGTTATGGCATTTAAAAGGATATTCAGTATAAGATATTTTAAGACTAGAAGGAATGTATAAACACTTAGAACACACACACACAGAGAGAGAGAGAGAGAGAGAGGGAGGGAGGGGGGGAGGGAGGGAGGGAGGGAGGGAGGGAGGGAGGGAGGGAGGGAGAGAGAGAGAGAGAGAGAGAGAGACTGACTACAATGGGAATGATAATGCATATCACAGATTATGCACTGAAGGCTTGTAACGTATCTGGAGGCAACTAAAGTTCCAATGATCCAATTAAAGAACCCTTTGAGCTAAGTCAGATCACTGATCCTTTTGATACAATTTATTTGTCTCTGACCAGCATAGATTTTGTAAAGTCTTACAGACAAGTTTTATTCTGCTCTATCTTGATGAATTTTCTCTGTAAATTCCGGGGATTAAGTCCTTCCTATAAACAAATCCTCAATATATTTTCAGTAACCAAATAATATTCTAGTGATATAAACAAGAGTGTTATCACCTGGTTTTTAATCAGGCTGCATGGAACATTGAAATCCAGGACTCATAAGGCAAAACGCGCAATTTGGGCGTCCTCCTAGATGCCCGGCTGTCAATGGACGACCATGTGGCAGCCGTGGCTAGGGGGGCGTTCCACCAGGTCCGCCTGGTGCGCCAATTGCGCCCCCTTCTGGACCGGGATGCCCTACGCACGGTCACTCATGCACTGGTGACGTCTCACCTGGACTACTGTAATGCTCTCTACATGGGGCTTCCCTTGGGACGCGCACGAAGACTGCAGCTAGTCCAGAATGCAGCCGCGCAGGCAGTCATGGGGAGTACTAGGTACTCCCACGTAACACCGCTCCTGCGCAAGCTGCACTGGCTACCTGTGGTCTTTCGGGTGCGTTTCAAGGTTTTGACCACCATCTTTAAAGCGCTCCATGGCATAGGGCCTAGTTACCTGCGGGATCGCATCCTCCTACCTACATCCCTGCGGCCAATTCGCTCTCACAGGGAGGGGCTTCTCCTGGTGCCGTCCACTAGGCAATGCCAACGGGCGACACCAAGGAGTAGGGCCTTCTCTGTGATGGGCCCAACCCTTTGGAATGACCTCCCCCCCCGACATTAGAACCACCACTGACTTCCGCTCCTTCCGGCAGAAACTGAAGACACACCTGTTCCGACTGGCTGGTCTGGCATAATTCTTAACATCTACCTCCTGGCATATATATTTCCTACTGGTTTTTTAGGGGACTTAATTTTATAGGACACTGGGGTTTTAAATTTTGTATATTTTAAATTATTTATTTAGCAATTACAGTTCTGTCTATTTTATCCTCCTCTTATTTATGTATTTATCCATTTAATAATTTTTAATTGTTATTATGTATGATGTTTTTGATATGAACTGTACACCGCCCCGAGTCCCTTTTGGGAGAGGGGGCGGTCTAGAAGTGCTAATTAAATTAAAATTAAATTAAATTAAAACACTGAAATCTACCATTCCAGGTAATAATGATGTTCAGAATCAAGAGCTAATTGCTATATAAAAAAAACACTACATTTTACACAAAAGGGGAAATGTTTTCATACTCAAATGCTCCCCAATCCCCAAAACATAAATAGTAAGTGCTGGAGAAATCTCATAAAAAGGAGAATATCTAACATGCTTAAATTGTGCATGTTTGCTCCACATGGCAGATTCGACTGGTCCTCCTGCTTGATCAGGAATTATACAACAGCCACTGTTCAAAAAGCTTCTACTAAGGCTCTTGACTGTGTGCAGCGACAGGAGGCAGATAGATGAATAATGGCAACGTCAGAAATTTTATCTGGGGAGAGAAGCAACAAGCACAACGAAGAAACAGCTGGAAAGAAGAATCAGGAAGTGGGAAGGAAAGAAGAGGGATGATGAAAGCAGAAATTACAACCAGCAAGAGAGGAGAGGCGAGGAGAGGAGAAGAAAATCTGGGATGCTAAAAGGTAGTGGAAAGATGGGGAAACAGGAAGACAAGCAACATGAGAAGAAGAACAAGAAGGAAACACACAGCAGGGAGGAGGGAGGGAAAGGGAACCAGCAATAGAATGACAAGTGGGCGAAGAGAAGAATGAGGAGGGTGAGTGAGTGTGAAGGAGTTGTACAGAGCAAAAAGTCTGTTTTAATAATTCATGAAGCACTGCATACAATCTCCCCCCTCTCCTTTCCAAGGATCTTTTCTATTTTCAGTAATGGGAAGCTTCTTTCTATCATTGATTAGTTGCTGTTTTGTGGATCCAATACTGCCTATTATGTTGTATACCTAAAGATGCAGTATAGTGGGAACTGGGGAAGCGGGGGTTGCCTCAGCAATTCCTAGTCCCAAATAGCCACTTTTTCAAAATGAACTAGGTATGGTTCCTTTGTAACTGCACTACTGCGCTACAGAAAAATAATGATGATCTGGTCGTAGGTATGGCTCCCCCTTGAATAGATATCCTTAGTTCAGATATGAGGAGCTCATTTCTGTAACCTGGGAGGGAGCACAACACATCCAGGAACACATTTCTTCATATGAAAGGAATGCATTTGCTGAAGCTTTCCCCCTCCCTCCCCCCCACCCCATTTTCTTAAACATTCCCAATTTAAAACAAACTTAAAAGAAAAACTAAAATCCCCTTCTCTGAAAGCTTTTATTATTTTGAAAATCAAAGGGACCTTTCCTACTCTCGTAGGAAAATAGCAGATTCCAAGGCTGAATGGGATTTTCAATAAGCCATTGAAAATGGGGGAAAGGACAGCTTCGCCCATTTTTGAAGAAAAAAGATAATACAGTTTGTGAGTCTATTTAGAAAGCATCAAGTTTGGTTCTCAAGGGGTAGAAGGCCACCTTCCTCAGAATCTTCTATCAGTCAAAGTCGACAATACCAGTCTCTGTACAATTGATCTCAAAATAAAAAGTAATTAAAGAAAAATATTGTTTTTTACCTTTTACTATTTTATTACATGATGTCTTAAATAAAAAAGCTACTTTGTTCAAATTCAGCATCCTAGGCATTTCAATTAAAAGGCATTTAATTGAAAAGGGTTTTTTTTAAATAAAAAGAATAAAATAAAAATTAGAACCACATTCAATTTCTGACACTTTTATTCAGCAGCATTTTCTACACCTTTAGAATGCTTCTTCTACATTTACAAAAACATTATTTTAGAAAAGTATTTTGTCCTATAGCACTTAGCCTTGACAAACAATTACTATCTATCACATTAAGCAGAATACATAAAGTAATCTTTACTGCAAGGTTAAAATCAGATTTCGAACAATAGATGCTTGCAGAGCAATTCTAAGCTCTATGCTACTTTGTGCAGTTTCCATTGAGGGAGAAAACAGTAGAAAGGGATGAGAAAGGGAACAAAGTGAAGGCCATCTGAAAAACTTCCTGACAATATTTTATATGAACATACAGGTTTTCATATTTATGGCAAAACTCAAAGCTTCATAAATATGAGTAAGCCTTTATCATGGAATTGACAATAGACTCAAAGAGAAAGCAGATTCATATACAATTCTTTTGTTGCTGTTGTTATCAGTCTTAGCTAAATATTTTCAGAAATTTGTTCTCAACTTCTCTGTAGATTAGATCTGAGGGGGGTGGGGTCATGTTTCAGTTACAAGTATCTCACAACCAGTAGGTGCTAATGACAATCAAAAGGTCCTGGGGTCACATGTTCACCATATGCATGTTTCATAGGTGGCTTCTGACAACAGAATCAATGGAAAAGCTTAACTGACACTATAAGTACAGCACAGTCATATGATGTTTTACTTAAGAACTGTGTTACTGAGTCCAAGTTGTGTTCATTATGTAAAGACTACCTATATTGGTATAACAGATGGTGCCCACCAAGCAGTGGCTGGATGATGGACTACAGTGATATGACAATTTCCCAGGAAGAGGGGAACATATTCTAGAAAGAGAAGAGAGATGACAAGCATCATGGACCATAGCTGGAAAGAAGACAGATGAAGAGAGCAATAACAGCTATTCCCTAGAAGCTCCCATGGTATATTCATTATATCCTGGGAGTACTAAGGGTTTAATGTCGCAAGATTCTGTCTTCTATGGGTAAGTGTCAAGGCTGACTGGTAACAACAGAAATGAAAGGAGGGGGAGGGGAACACTTGGAATGTATTGGTAGCTGGGAGAGGAGGAATTTATGTGAGCCTTTTGCAGCCTGAGAAAATCCTGATTTCAAGGTCACTCAATGGGAACTTCCCAAAAGTGCAGATTGTTTTCCGAAAATAAAAAGAAGGTGTTGGATTGGTGAACAATGGGTGGCCCGAATGGGAAAATTAACTATAATAATAATAATAATAATAATAATAATAATAATAATAATAATAATAATAATAATAATAATAATAATAATAATAATAATTTTTATTTGATTAGCCGCAACCCTCTCCCGAAGGACTCGAGGCGGCGTACAATCAAAACAGATAAAATACAGATAAAGACACACATACATACATAAAGAACAAAGACATATACATGTGCATGGAGGAGGTAGACTCATAAGTGAAAGACAATTAAAAAACACAATTTAAAATCCCATTAAATAAAATTACTGAATTAAAAAACCCATCAGGAGCGTTATGAAGTTATGATTGAGCCAGGCCGGCTATTTGGAATAGGTGGGTCTTGAGCTTTACACGGAAGGAGCGGAGGTCAGTAGTGGTCCTAATATCCGGGGGGAGGTCATTCCACAGGGCTGGGCCCGCCACAGAGAAGGCTCTGCTCCTAGGCGCCGCCCCATGGCACTGTCTGGTGGACGGCACCTGGAGAAGTCCCTCTCTGTGCGAGCGGATGGGTCGTAGGGATGTATGGGGCAGAATACGATCCCGCAGGTAACTAGGTCCTGAGCCATGGAGCGCTTTAAAGATCGTAATCAAGACCTTGAAATGCACCCGATAGACCACAGGAAGCCAGTGCAGCTCGCGCAGGAGAGGTGTCACATGGGAGTACTTAGTACTCCCAATAATCACCCGCGCGGCCGCATTCTGGACCAACTGCAGTCTCCGAGTGCATTTCAAGGGAAGCCCCATGTAGAGAGCGTTACAGTAGTCCAGGCGAGACATCACCAGCGCATGGGTGACTGTGCGTAGGGCGTCCCGGTCCAATAGGGGGCGCAATTGGCGCACCAGGCGAACCTGGTGGAACGCCGCCCTGGCCACGGCTGTCACATGGTCATCCATGGACAGCCTGGCATCCAGGAGGATGCCCAAATTGCGCGCCTGCTCCACGGGGGCGAGTTGAATGCCCCCAATGGCCAGAGATGGGATTAACTGGTTGAACCGGGGGGCCGGAACCCACAGCCACTCCGTCTTGGAAGGGTTGAGCTTGAGTCGGTTGTCATCCATCCAGACCCGTACGGCTTCCACACACCGGGACATCACTTCGACGGCCTCGTTGGGGTGGTTCAGGGTGGAAATGTACAGCTGAGTATCATCAGCGTACAGATGATATCCCACCCCGAAACCACAGATGATCTCACCCAGCGGCTTCATGTATGTGTTGAACAGGAGTGGCGAGAGGACTGACCCCTGTGGCACCCCACAAGTAAGGGGGCTTAGGGTCGACCTCTGCTCCCCTGCCAGCACACGTTGCGTCCGGCCAGAGAGGTAGGAGCCGAACCACCGCAAAATGGTGCCCCGGACCCCCAACCCCTCCAGTCGGTGCAACAGGATACCATGGTCGATGGTATCAAAAGCCGCCGAGAGGTCTAATAGGACCAGGATAGAGGAACAACCCCTATCTCTGGCCCTCCAGAGATCATCCACCAACGCGACCAAGGCCGTCTCTGTACTGTGCCCGGGGCGAAAGCCGGACTGGCGCGGGTCTAGATAATCATTCTCCTCCAGATGTCGTGGGAACTGAGAAGCCACCACACTCTCTACAACCTTCGCCAAAAAGGGAAGGTTGGAGACAGGACGATAATTGGCCAGCTCCGTAGGGTCCAGGGAAGGCTTCTTGAGCAAGGGTCTCACCACCGCCTCTTTCAAGGCGGCCGGAAGAGACCCCTCACCCAACGAAGCATTCACTAGGCCCAGGAGCCAGTCGCGTGTAGCCTCCCAGGATGCCAGTACAAGCCAGGAGGGACACGGGTCCAGTAAACATGTGGTAGGTCGCAGTCGTCCACGCAATCTGTCCAAATCCTCGATGACAACCAAGTCAAACTCCTCCCAAAAAGGTTTCTCAAGACTCGCCACTGGCGTTTCGACTGGGCCACTGAAGGGGACCCAATCCTTCCGGATTTGAGCGACTTTATCCTGCAGATATTTCCCAAATTCCTCTGCCCTACCCTGTAAAGGGTAGGCTGTTTTTTGCACAAAAACATTAGAGCTAGCTTCGCTTCTTCTGTGCCTATAGTGTACGGATCTATCAGTAAAGTTATACTCTTTGTAAAATATACCCCAGGATTTTCTTTTGCTGTATATGCCAACAGGACGGTTGATAGTAAGCAAGTAAAGAACTAAACTCTGGCTGAATTGTTCCATGCCACTCTTGGCTCAGCTGTCAACTGGGGTCTTCATCATTAGAGGCTTCCAAGCACAGACTGGAAAGGCATTTGTTGGGAAAAATCCTTCTGTGGATGTATTGCATTGGACAAGGACAAAAGCTACTCTCACTATCCAATTCCAGCATGTAAAATAATGTTCCAACAAGACTGCTGTCTGCTTTTTATAAACATACTAAAATTGTCCAGTCTGATAAAAGGAGAACATTTATATTTGTTCTGATAAAAGGCTTCCTTGGAGGAAAAGACAAAATAATGATTGATTTATAAGCTATCTTAGATTCCCAGCTGAAGTCTTACAATTATGAGTGGTAGATAAAGCATGGATTTCAGTTGTCCAATGAAGCAAAGTCACAACCAAAGGAGGGCAGGGCGGAAATCAACTATGAGAAACTATGAGAAAAGGTATCGCCTGAAGTTCAACAGTATAAATCTTACTTCAGCAGAATGATAGCAGAAAGAAAAGCAGCCAAGCAGGCACTCTTTCATTTCATAACCTCACTACACTTTGTCACATCTCCCCATTCCACCCCAAAACCTTTCTTTATATGAAGGAATCTGTGTAAGTCTTGTGTTTCTATTTTACTAATTTCTTCCCATGTTCTGTCATTTTTTTCTAGGGAAATCATGAAGACTTAAATATTCCTACACTGGCTTTCATACAGTTCAGAAGCATGCAAAATGCAAGTAGATAAATAGGTACCACTGTGGTGAGAAGTCGATGGTGCTTTGTGCAGTAAGAAGAAACTAACCGGGACCAGACCTGTCTGAATGCGAGGTGAATTTGCTAGAGAAAACACTCCTGCAGAATGTTGTTAGCCTCTGTGTGAGGAGATAGTTTGTCCCCTGCAGTGGACCCATAGCACACTGGTGTGAGCTAAACAAACTAGCAATCTCAGGCAACCAAACCATAATGACATAGTAGACTCTTGGCTTCCCAATGTTCAAAAATCATACAATAAATAAATAAATACATAAATAGCTTTGCATAAATGCAGTTTGTAATTTCTCTTGCATAAATTGGACTAATCAAATAATCTGTCAAACAAAAGAGCTGTTTATGACATAGTCAACTGCAACCAGAGATATCAGAGGAGGCATTCCCAACCTGTCACTTCCAGCTCTCCAGCTCTCTAGATCTTTTGATCCAGAAGTACCTCAGAAAATCTCGGTTCCCATACATCTGGAGATTACTAGATTGGGGAAAGGTACTAGTGTCCAATGCAGTTTTATTTTTGTCACAAATTTAATATCATTAATCACAATTGCTCTTAACCAGTATTTTTCTCTTTTCTGTCATATTCCCTACTTATTATTTGAGTGTGGGTAGTAAATTTGATTATATAAAAAAAAATGCTGCTATTTTATTCACACTCAAATTTCTTTTCTTAGTTCTGCATTTCTAAATTGTTTCAGAGAGCTTCAGCATTGTTAGACAATGCTTGCTCACTCTAATTTTTAGCAGTTAAGCTAATGTTATTTGTTTTCTGCAGCAGGAAGGTTGACTGTTGCTTTAAGGCACTACCAGAATTTATAATGCAGGTTAAAAAGAAAGAAAACTGAAACATCATGGATAGAATACTGGTTATGTATAATGCTGTATATAAAGCTAAATAAAGTTAAATACCGAGAAATTCAAAGAGGTAAGTAGGATTTGCAACATTTACAGTATAATCCTGGCAGGATGTCCATTTATACAAAACAGGGAAGCAGTTAAAAGGAAATCATTATGACTTTGATTTACAGTAAATTATATTACATTTAAAATATCTGTAATATGAATATGATTTGTTGACAGAAGTTAAATTATTCTCACAGGAAATTTAATTTGGAGAGAAGAAAAAGGGGAGAAAGTACCTATTATAGAAAACAAGTAAAAAAACTAATATGAATGGCCTTTGTTTTATTGTAATGTTTAAACCAGGATAAATTGCCACAAGCAATTATTATTATTAATAACAAATGTCAGACAGAGAAAACAAAGAACCATGAAAAACAAACTCTCATATATTGACAGTATTATATATTCACATTAACATTAGCTACTATAAATGCTATGACTGCTCTTGAAATCCTCTCACAACTTCTCAATTAAAATTACAGATAGTTGGCCCCCCAATTTTTTGTTGCTAAGTGAGACATTTGTTAAATGAGTTTTGCCCCATCTTATGACTTTTTTTTGCCACAGTTAAGTGAATGATACAGTTGTTAAGTTAGTAACATGGTTGTTAAATGAATCTGGCTTTCCCATTGTCAGAAGGTCACAAAAGGGGATCACATGACCCGCGGACACTACAACCATCACAAAATATGAATCAATTGCCAAACATCTGAATTTTGATCATGTGACCAAGAAGGATGCTGTAATGTTTGTAAGTGTGAAAAAAATGTCATGAGTCACTTTTTTCAGTGCCGTTGTAACTTTAAAAGGTCACTAAATGAACTTTTGTAAATCAAGGACTACCTGCATAGTCTAGTTACAATCACAATGTTCTCTTGGCATTAAAAGAAGAACCCTGTTTAACCAATGTAACCCATAGGTGTACACATACTTTAAAAAGTAACAGAAGTTGTTCTCATTATGATAAAATGGTAAAAATTAGATCCTTTTGCTCATGGTCAACATCATTATTCTGGGACTAAACGTTATGCCCCAGGTTGAAAATACAGCATATATTATACATCCAGTTCTACAAATTCTATTCAAGATAGAATAGGTATTATAGTTGTTTGCCTCACTCTGGCTGAACAGAGCTGGCCTGTTGTGGTACACTAGCCACAGACTACATCCTATTGATAATGCTTTATTCTATTTGTATTAGTCCAAGGTTATTCATTAAGATGGATAATTAACCTCAACCCCAATATAATACTGGAAGATATGCAGAAAGGGTCACCCCAAATAACAAAGAACTCATTTTTTTTCATTTCATTGTTAATCCAGTATCTGACAGTAGAAACAAACTAAATGAGGATCAATAAGCTGAAGTACTTTGTCATTTCAGACAGAGAAGTACTGTGGGCTTCATCTAGTCAGATGTTTGATTTCTTTTGGAGGGGTTGTCTTCCTTCAAAGAATCCTGTTCATAATTTAAAATATAGACACATTTAGACCCGTAGAGAGTACAGAAACTTTAATCAAGATGTCCCAGTGTTATGTGCATCGTGGTTAATCCATCACTATAAATATTGCAATGTATTGTAAATAGGGATGTCTTTAAAAAGACAACCAGTTCAGTCTTTATTCTATTTCAAAATATTTAGCAAATTGCTGTAACTTTTAAAGCCCCTGAAAGTTAGGGATTTGGAGACATAAGAAAGTTTCTTCCTACGTGTCCTGATGTTGCACTATCAGTGCAACATCAGCACTATTAGGGTCCTGATGTTGCACTATCCAAGGCTTTTATCTCAGCAAAATATACTTTTATGTCCCTTTTTTCATCAATGATCTTTTTGGTGTTGCCTTCTACAGAGAAGTCCACCTGTCACCTTTTACATAGTCTTTATAAAGTCAGAAGAGATAGATTCTCTTAGGCTTTTCAATTATAACTATATAACTACATAATACTACATATAACTTAACATACTACATATAACTTAAACTACATAACTACACAATGAACTTTGTTAATTTTTCTCCTGCTATGCACTTTTAATCAATTTAAAATTGTAATGTGATTCTTCCCTTCTCTTTCCAAATAGCCTTTTCCTTCTACACTTATACATTATATGCTGGCTTTTATTGTTTATTTATTATAATTTTAATTGTTTTAAGATGTAATTATTCTTATCTTACAAATCATTTTGAACGTTTTCTACCATTTTTTATAAACAGAACATTTATATACATTGGATTGTACTTGGCTAGAAATATTAATATTTAATTTAAATGAACTGTTCTTTGCTAAGGTTCTTGGCCTTTATACCATAAAAGACAAGCATATTAAGAAAGCACTTTATCACTGAATTAAGCACAGAGCACACACATACAACATACGTTCAAAGATTATGGCTATAATGCCTGGTAATTAAACATCAAATTCATACTTACACACAATCAAAGAGGCAACTATTTGCTTAAGGCAGAATTTACTCACACATTGGTAAAGCCCTTAAAAACAATGGACACCTGTTCAAGACTCACTTATTGCCTAATTAAATATTAACATGTCTTGATCCAATCTGTGGCATAATTTTAATTACTGTTGTCTCTTAGGATAGCCACATAATCAATGTATTTAGAGCTGTTCCTAGAGGCTATTTTGTAATTCAAACTGTGATCCATCATTACAATATTTTCCTCTGGACTGCCATTAGAAAATCAGCCCCATTAACTCCCCTAAATAGGAGAGGGGGAGACAGAGTTTCTCTTTAAATAAAATGAAAACTTAAGGTTGTTTTTTTTTAAACTTGCACAAAACCTAATCTTAGAAATCAGTCTATTATTCCTATAGATTAATCATGAACATGCCCAACCTACGATAAGCTTATTTAATATGCTGTATGAACAGTATTAGCTTGATTATGTAGTTTTGAAAAACGAAACAATCTTGATTTTGGGGGTGAAAAAAGGATAGTCCTTTTAGAAAATATGCGTAGTACTGTAGATTCAAATCAGCATGTAAGTTTGCAAAGTTCTAACAGATATGCTAAACCCTTAAGAGGATCAATATGTAGTGGCAGAATCTTTTCATGTAAGCATCCTTAGGTGAAAGATAAATTGTATATTAAGTGAGTGCTGAGGTTGATTCCTTTCCATGGTCCATTTGCTGAATATTCAAATTCCCTATAGAATAGCTGAGTTTGGTGTTGGGTAGGGAACTGAATTTAGATTCCCTGCATTTTCTGTTCCATCACAGAACTGAATTTGTCTCCATAGAATAGGACTGATATTAGAATACTGAATTTGTACCACCACACTTCAACTTAAACAAAGAAACCTTTAAATGTTCATTATAAATTGAAATTAATTCAGATTTATTAAATAGCCTCTTTCACATATGTAGGACACATAATGTGCCTCAGAAATACGTTCCTTAGGAACAAGCTTTTTAGAAATTAACAACTTTTGTTTTATTCCATAATGTGCAATTTCATTTCACATTCATTCCTGTATATGATTCCTGCAAAGATTTTGACTACTTCATTATTATTAAGAGCAAGAGCTGACATTTGCATGCTTTTCAAAGACATGTTAGTCAAAACATTAAATGCCTACATATATTTAATATAACTATTGTTACTTAAATAGAGTTCCAAGTCCTAAAAAGGATCATGATTATGGGAGGGAGAGGAGTTAGTTAAAAATCCTTTTACTCTACAACAGATCTTAGTGGGGAAAAAATCCCAAATCATAATCTACTCCAAGGTGGAAAATTCAAAAATAAGATAACATTAAACATATACATGGATTTAGTGCATAATCTAGTTTGACTCCGACCAAGGTATGAACCATCCTCTGAACAGACTAGCTATTGCTGCATAAATCAAGGGCTAACTATTGCAGTCAAATAGAAAAATAAGAATCTTCCAACATTTCGGGGGGGGGGGGGGATTAGCAGGACTATGCAAATAACCAATAATATACCATGGATAAATCTATCTGTTTTTATTTTTATCAGTTTTGCATTTTTTCCAAGCTAAAATTTATTCTGCAAATTATATTAATTTACATTATTATTATTTTTTAAAAAAATATCACCATGAAAAATTGTACTCATTTTCATGCCTATTTCTTCCAACACTATATTTTTTATGCAAAACTGCTTAATATACACAATCTTGATAGCAATTTCCCCTGTTCCAATTTTCTGTATGCTATTTTCACAAATATATGCAGTTCATGTGCATTTCCCTTAATATATGCATCATAAAATTGGAAGAATATGAATATTGAAGGGTAATTGTATTTTGGTTTGCATATACTTGGAAAATACAAATTAGATAAATTGGCATTAAACTATAATCCAAGCAAATTTCTTTTGTCCCTAAACTGAAAGGCTACAATAGCAAATAATTAGTTTTGGGAAAATGACATATGAATTGAATACTGGCCACGATCCCTCTGTTCACTAGACCAATGTTTGATTTCAGCATGGGTTTTCACATATTTTTAGTGAACTGGCCACTTTTTTTTCATTTTACTACTGGTTCACGTATATCTCTTGTTCTCAGCAGTTCTTGTTCTTCTGGTAGTTGCTTGGGGGCTTATATATGCACTTTTGTTGCATATATAAAATTCACCTAGAAGAAAAATTATAGATGATGCCATATTTTGGAAGTTTAATTTAGGATCAGGGCTTGAAACAAACAATTTCTTCCCCAAATAAGGGTATCTTTTTTTATTGTGTTTGTGTGTTTATGGATAACTGGGTAATTGTCAACATTGCATAGGAAATAAACCATGGAAATGTCAATTGTACCTAATTCAATTGTTGATGCTAATACAGCACTTCTAAAGTGTACAAGAGATTCAAACTATTTTAAGTCAATGCAGCCTTTACTGGGATCTTTATTATAGATTTTTATTGTGACTTGAGGCCTTATCTACTTGAAAATCCATGAAAATAAACCAAATGTTTTCCCTTAAGTATTGGTAACAGCAATATGATTGTGGTCTCCTCTCCCACACATATTTTGGTTTTGCAAATCTGTGGTAAATGACAAATTCAAACACAAAGTGTAGGAAGGGAATGAGTTTAAATGAAGGGAGATGCTCTCTCTCTCTTCTCTTTCTCTCCCCTTTTCAAATCTTCAACAGTATGTATGTATGTGTGGTTTTGTGTGTGTGTGTGTGTGTGTGTGTGTATGTACACACACACACACACACACACACACACATACATACATACATACATACATTCTTCAAATCAGCACTGTGCTTCCTGTCAAAATATTTCCTGTGTAAATGGAATGATGGCTATGGTAAATTGACTAGGATGACCTGCTCTTATTTCTTGGCTTGGCAACGTTTCGGCGAGGTCTCACTCGCCATCTTCAGGCTGGGTTTTGGGCTTAAAGCATGGTCGGAGCTGCCGTCTTTCTATAAATCTTGGTGAATACAACACATTACAACACGAAACAACAACGGACACAATAACGGACACACAGCCAGCAGCAATCAACCAATCATGATACAACCACACAACCAATCATTTCACTTACTGAAACAAAGCCAGCACTCCACAACCACCCACCAAGATTTATAGAAAGACGGCAGCTCTGACCACGCTTTAAGCCCAAAACCCAGCCTGAAGATGGCGAGTAAGACCTCGCCGAAATGTTGCCAAGACAATCTCAATCTCATGGGAAAAGACCCAAATACAACAAGACCAGCCTACCTACACCCGTGAAAATCTACGAATATACATACATACATACACACACATACGTACACACACATATATATATACATACATAGATACACATACATACATACATACATACATACATACATACACACACACACACACACACACACATCAGTGGTGGGTTTCAAATTTTTTTAGAATCTCTTCTGTAGGTGTGGCCTGCTTTGTGGGAGTGGCTTGCTGGCCATGTGGCCAGGTGGGACTGGGTGGGCGAGGCCAACTTGTAAAATGTGATGAAATTCACTTAACAATGCTCTTGCTTAGCAACCAAAATGTTGGCTCAGAAACTGGCATTTGAAGCACACAAGTCTTAAAGCTGTCAAGTTACAAGACTCTTGAACCCCTAACCCTTTAGAAAAAAAAAACCCAGGGATGTTCAAACTTGACAGCTTTAAGACTTGTGGACTTCAACTCCCAGAATTCCTCCTCCAGTCATGTTGGCTCAGGAACTCTGGCATTGAAGTGTGCAAGTCTTAAAGCTGTCAAGTTACAAGACCCTTTCACCCCTAACTCTTTAGAAAAAAACCCCAGGATTTTCAAACTTGACTGCTTTAAGACTTGTGGACTTCAACTCTCAGAATTCCTTCTCTCGCTCTTCATCTTGATGATGTGCAGACGGGCAGGGGAGCTGGAACCGGTTCTAAACAGCACTGTAGATTTGTGGATCCTCTTCTATAGAAGAGGTTAGAACTGGCAGGAACCCACCCCTGATACACACACACACACACACACACACACACACACACACACACTTTAATTCTTAACTCAACCAACTCCACCCATATAGCTCTACTGGTTTAGACTACCTCAACGATTATTTTATTATTCATTAAAATATCTCTTCAAATTATGGAAAAATTAAGTTTCTTGAAGGATGGCCTTGAGTGATGCAAAATGTGATAATGAAGGAAGAAAAAAATGAATGTGTGTCTTCTTCTTGCATTTCATTAACATTTACTTAACACTCAGAACAATATATGGGAAATCAGACCTCTGTTTTAGAGAACTGAAAATCTAAGCATCCATAAATGGAAGGTGGGGGTGGGATGAAGAGACTTAGAAGGTGACAGACAGGTCAGACAGGCAAGAGAATAGTCACTGCAGCAAGAGCTCACTGTAGTGACATGCTGAAAAATATGAAAGCATTATTTCAATGACAGAACACTAGTTCATGCAGTAGAGAACTCTAGACTGCAGAAGTAAGAAACTGGGATTTCTTTCCTGCTAAAGGCTTAAGCTGACATACTAGATAGAGCTAAGAAAAAGTCAAATGGATGGAACTAAGCAATAAAAAAATTAAAAAGTCACTACTAATAGCCATCTCATTTACACCTATAAGATGAATTTATGCATCATGTTTGACATGGCAATGTAGTTTTCTTGAACAAGTTACAATGCCTAGTTGTATACCATGCTAAACCATAAAGCAAGATCTATAAGCTACCATGGCTGTATTCATACTTCTCTACCCATTCATAAATCTATGTAAATACAGAAATACAAAAATACAACAAGTACAGTACTCAGTAGAGAAGTCAGACCAGTGGTGCAGGCAGTTTCCATGTGAGCATGAATGCACACACATCAGGACCCCCTTCTTGTGGTAGAAAATTGGTAATCTGCCAATTATTCAGCATATCTTTATTGCCATTTTCTCTCTGGAGTACACTTTACGAATTGTCTCCAACAGAAAACTGGAATACCACTGCTTTGTTTCACTCCTATCTCAGTTGGGTTACTATGAAACCAGAGGTCAGGAATATGGAATATGTCTACCAGAACTCAGGAAAAGCCTGAATCAGCACAACATCCAACAATAATAGTTTCCATTGCCTGCCTATGAGAAGACAACTTCATACAGTTAGCACTATGGGTTTACCTCCCTTATATGAATGGCAGGATATTTTGGACAGCATCCAAATAGTTTGATCTCATTTGCAAGGCAAAATATTGCTTACCTGAATTTCATATAGTTCAAAATAAATTGCTATGATGCAAATCCATGTAAATTATCATGCTAAACTTGTGCTTATTTCAAAGAAAAGAATAAAATATACTAAGCAATCTATAGTAGGGAACACTTGGGAAGATCTTAAATAAATTCATATTCTCTGAAACACACAATCGTTTCAGTACAAAATTGTTTTTAAACTGTTTCTTCCTTCTAAAACCATAAAGAAAAGTCCAGCATTTTTATAAAATCAACAATTTACAATGTACCTAGAAATGCTTGAAAATTCAGATGCACTAGGCAGTGTAGTTTGAGCTCATGATTCTCTGCCCCTCCCTTGGATTTTTATTTATCTACACTATGACTGCATAATTTACAAGATCCCTAAAGTAAACATGAATAGAGAATGTGGGCAACACATATTAATTTGTATTATTTATTATTACGCTGCATTCCTTTTGACATAATCTTGAGTGTCAGCACAATAATTCCTGGAACAAAATACTCAGTCCAATAATTTCCAGATAAAAGCTAAATTTTGGAACCTGGGGGGGGGGGGGGGGGATGAAGAAAGCTAACCAAGATGTCTGGTGCATCTTCACCATTATTCAATGCCTAGTTCTGACCTAAAAATCCTTCATGATGCCTAGTACCTTTATTCATGAATCAACCTGGAATGTGGCACTTTTGGGCAGGCATCTGCACAAAAGGTTAGCAATGAAGTGATTCTCAATCTTATTTTAACCAAGGTAGTGAGACAGTGATTTGCCTAAGGCTACCCAGTGTCTTCAATCTAGTCTAAGTTCAACAGATGACAGAAGATATATTTAAAGAATACACTCAAAGCAGAGAAACATTCAATAGTGGCTCAGAAATTATAAAAAAAAAGATAATCTCCTCTAGAATGTTATTATGAACTGTTGGTATTTTGTTGACAATGACTTTTCTAAAATGAAGATCAAGTCACAAACTGGGAAACAATGGGCCTTATATGAAATATATATGGATTCGTAGCTATATTTATGTATATTCCAAGTTAGAAGTATGTTCAACATCACAGGATAAATTTGTTTGTTCCAGATTTTTTAAAAAAATAATATATTCTCTTTTTGAGCTTGTTTGGAGGTTCTAACAGGGGAGCGCAGCTATCGTATAACCCTTGACCGAAGATTGGTATTCTCCTTCTATCTGGGATGGTCATCCTCTTATACCGAGTGTGCAGCTTTGGGAGGGACGCACATGGAGTAGTGAGGGAGGAAGAGGACACCCACCTAGCCAGCCAGATCAGATAAATCAACCCTGGTGATCAATGGAGTGACAGATGTCGCAGCCAGATCACCCTCCCATCCATGTTTTATTGTACTGTGAGTTATACAGAGTTTATAGGACAGCATATATTCTCCCCTTACTAGAGAAACTACCAGGGAGGGCAGACAATTTTTATGTAGGCTTTCTCATCCAGGACTCAAACCCGTCTACCACGCATGCAGGGGCAAAATTCTGTGTTGCTGCAATGTCCACAAGAAAAAAAATTGGTTACAGAATTATAGCTGTCAACTTGTACCAATTTTTGGAGATATCTCTAACAATTTTTGGGACATTATATTTACTTTCATACTCATCAGCTTTTCACTCATGTAAACTAGGGAGTGACCCTAAGAGTTTGAAAAAATGTATTTTCTTAACAAGGATGTTATTATCCACTATTAATGTCAGCATTATTTTTTTAATATATTGTAAAAAGTGATGTCTATTGCTGCTCTATGACCGTAATAAAGATATATATTCTATTCTATTTTCTTTTTGAATCTTCTCAGCTATGTGCACAAGGATTGTATAAGCCGTGATATTCCCTGTGAGACTCAGTGGAAGCCAAAGGTGGATTTTGAAGGAATGGGATAGGAAGAATATTTATGCTTTTGAACATTTGTGTTGGAGAAGATTCCTGAGAATATTATGGATGGCCCACAAATGGATCACTGAACAAAACAATCCAGGGTTCTCCCTTGAGCCACAAATGACCAGGCTCAAATTATCCTATTTCAAACGCATTATGCAAAGATCTCATTCCCTGAAGAAGGCACTAAAGGTAGAAGGAAAGACAAGAGAATGACCAGCAGCAAGGTGGATGGACTTGGTTAAAGTGATGATCAACACATTGAAAGCAATGAAGGACAAGTTTAGGGATATATCATCTATATAAATAAAAATGTAATGTTTGTTTGTTCAAAATCTCAAATCTCTGAAAGTTCTTCACCGATTGCTTTGAAATTTTGACACAACGTTGCATTCGAATACGCACATGTTTTTATATACCTATATTATATAGATGTCACACCTGTGACAGGTAAAAACATGCTTTTTTGTAAAAACATGCTTTTTTGAAAACCAGCGCCATCTGCTGCACGTAAAAGCAACACACGCTTTGTGCTTAGAAATTGCGAACAACATTCTCAATCAATTGGGAATGCCATCACCGAATCGATCTGCTGCTGCTTCGTTCGATGTAGAATTGTGTCGTGAACAAAATTACAACACAGGTGATCTTTTGTCGTATGTGCAATCAAATATTCCTAAGCTACCGCTTGAGCAAAATGGCATTTATGATCAAATAATGCAAACTGTCAATAACGGGGTTGGAGAAATCTTCTTCTTAGTTGCGCCAGGAGGAACTAGTAAAACGTTCCTAATTACATTGATTCTGGCAGCACTTCGATCCCAAAATGACATAGCCTTAGCTCTTGCGTCGTCGGGAATGGCTGCAACATTGCTACCAGGTGGAAGAACTGCTCATTCCGCTTTGAAATTGCCATTGAACATGCAATTCATTGAAACTCCCACGTGCAACATTTCCAAAGCATCCGGCATGGGAAAAGTATTGCAGAAATGCAAACTTATTGTTTGGGATGAATGCACAATGTCGCACAAAAAATCACCCGAGGCTCTTGATCGATCATTGCAAGATTTGCGAGGAAACATCAGACCATTTGGGAACGCATTAAAATTGCTTGCAGGAGATTTCAGGCAAACATTACCTGTAATTCCTCGATCGACACCAATGGACGAAAGAAATGCTTGCCTGAAATACTCTACTTTGTGGCGACACGTAAAGACATTAAAATTAACTACAAATATGTGTGTCCAGCTGCGAAACAATCGATCAGCTGAGATATTCTCACATCAATTGCTGGAAATTGGGAACGGAATAGTGCCGGTTGATCTGACCTCAGGACGAATTTCATTGCCTCATAACTTCTGCAATTTAGTGACATCAAAAGAAGAATTGGTTGAAAAAGTATTTCCCCATATTCAAACCAATTATAAGAATCACGATTGGCTGGGTGAATGAGCTATTCTTGCGGCCAAAAACAAAGACGTCTACGAACTTAACAATATTATTCAGTCTAACATTCAAAGTGAGGCAGTCACATACAAGTCCGTTGACACTGTTGTGGAAGCAGATGAAGCAGTTAATTATCCAACAGAATTTTTGAATTCACTTGATCTGCCAGGGATGCCACCGCACGTACTGCAATTGAAAATCAGTGTGCCAATTATCATGCTGCGAAATATCAACCAGCCAAAGCTTTGAATGGCACGCACCTTGCAGTAAAAAAATTAACAACCAACGTCGTAGAAGCAACAACCTTGACAGGACCTTTCAAAGGTGAAGATGTCTTCATTCGTCGCATTCCTATGATTCCAACGAATATGCCATTTCAATTTAAGAGATTGCAATTCCCAATTCGATTGGCATTTGCAATCACCATCAATAAAGCTCAGGGCCAAGCTTTAGAATTGTGCGGTTTAGATCTAGACATGGATTGTTTCTCACATGGACAATTATATGTAGCGTGTTCTAGAGTCGGCAAACCAGACAATCTCTATACCTGCACACACAATGGAACAACAAAAATATTGTATACCCACAAGCATTGTGAAATTAAACATATTAGAAACTTGCACTTTCTCTTTTCTTTCTTTTCCATTTAACCAGACTGGGCCACAGCAACGCGTGACCGGGTACAGCTAGTCATAAATAAAATTTGTGTGGTTACTAAGAGTAACCAGGTGACTTGACAATGAGTTGATGGCACATAATCAATCATTTGCACACTAGGACTTTAATGTGTAAACAATGATTTCACCAAGCTTGTTAGCTCAAAACTCAAGTAGGTGCCTTTCCCCAGGTATCCTTCTATATCTGTACAAGCATACCTGATTTATTTCTCTGCTAGTCCCAGGGGAAAAATGTCATCCTTTCCTTTAAAAAAAACTTTGTTTCTGCTAACAGCATTATGAAGTACTTCTTTTATATGCACATATCTCTGCATTAAGAAAATGTATTTCTAAAAGCGTGTATTAAGAAATGCATTATTCTTAATATAACACATATTATAATAGGAAGAAATTACTTGCTAAAAACGTAGATATACCATAGAAAATGTGCATTCATTAAACATGCTTGTGCCAATTCCTTTTTTCTTTTTCTTCTGTCCTGTTGGATTTATTCACATTGGAAATGACCCTCAGTTTACTTAAAGTTTGAAAAGTGAAAAATTAAGTAAAAATAAAATTGATTAAATTTATGTATGATGATTTTATTATCCTTAACATTTTTACACAATTCTTGACACGCTGATATGATCAATAGATATTATTTGTATTTTGAAACAAAATTTAAGCTAAAGTGCATATTTTGAAACAAGGTGAATTAAGAATGTAAGAAAAATCAACATTAATGTAGCAATGGGATTGGCTCTGGGGCAGAAATAGGCTGATTTATCTGTACCTCACATGATAAGCTTTAAATCCTGGTACTAAATTTAGGTATATCTTGAGTATGCTTTATCTGGGGTGACCAATGCTAGAGTTTTAATCCATCTCTCTTGTAGTATTTCAAACTTTAAATAGCATAGAATATCAAAGAACAAGTTACCCTAAACCAGATGATTTTCAGTATCTGTTCATTTTCTCCAGAAAGTTAATTTAAAAAATATTGGTCTGGCTTGTTGACGTTCTATGATATTATGATTATAATAATATTGTTTCAGTACTATCATATAATAGTATTATTTAATATTATTATGGGACTAGTGCAGAGACCTAGAGGTGGAACTGCCGCCTCACAATCAGGAGGCTGTGAGTTCGATCCTAGGTAGAGGCAGATCTTTCTCTCTCTGGGCACAATAAGAATATATCTGCTGCGAACTCCGCATTGGTGACAGGAAGGGCATCCGGTCAGTAAATACTTAGCACCATTCACTTTTTCCAACTCCACCTCGATGCAAGGAATTACGGGGTCATTAAAAGAGAAAAACATTAATATTATTATGAGATAGTATTAATGTTTATATTAGTATTACAATAGCAACATTCAAAGGGGGGCTTCATTGTATTTAAAATAGGTAGAGGTCAGGCAGAGTTCCAGCATGGCACACATGTGGTCTGGGTTGAGGTTGGTTTTTATACTAGTATATAATGAAAGCCAGTTTGGCCTCATGCTTAAAGTGCCAGGATATAAACTAGGAAACTGTGATTTCTTTGTCCACTTTAGATAGAAAGCCTCCTAGGTCAGTCACTTTTTCTCAGCCCTAGGAAGGAAGCAATGGCAAATCACTTCCAATAATCTTGCCAAGAAAAATACAGGAATTAGTCTAGTCAGTTGGCAGGAATCCAGATTGACTTGAAGACACACACACACAAAATTAAAAAATACAATAGTATTAACAGAGATGCATACAATTTGCTTGTATTCATTAAAAACCCTAAATATTATTATTAAGAGTAATTTGCAGTTAGATTACAATTTAAGACTTAGCTCAAGTCCTAACCAAGGACCAAGAATTATTAAGGTAGCGCCAAAGGAACTAAACAGCTGCAAGCAAAGTATTATTATTATTATTTAAATTAGTGTGTTTTGTTCTGATAAATGTAACATTTCCAAATATTAGGCACTGCTCTGATTTTTATTATTTAATAAAATATTTAAAATAAATAAATAAATATTTTAAATATTCATTGTATATATATATATATATAATTTAATTTTAATATGTAATACTAGTAACAATACATTTTTATTATTAATTGGAAAAGATCATTCACAAGTGGGAGGGCAATATGAGTGCATGGCAACTTTAACAGTTTGCATCATACCTTTCTAGGCATTCATTCCAGCTCTTTTGGTCCACCAAAATGTTTCACTTTGTACCATACAAGCCTTGCCAAGATTTGCATTGTCCTCCCTTCTCTTTCTGCCAAGTATTCTTTATTTTCCCTCTAAAATATTGTCTTGGAAAGATTATATTCTCTCTTACCAGTCTCCACACTCCCACAGTGTTTAATGCTTTAACATGTCTTTATTTCTGAGACAGAAAGTTATAATGGGGGAAGGCTTAATTTGTTCATGGTTAGATTGAAAGGTTTTTTTCTCAGCCATCCTAAATTTTCTTTCTTGGTTATTCTATATACATTCACCTTGCTCTTTATTTTTCCTTTCCACCCAAAAGAGGAAAACCTGTACCATTTCAAATAGGCTGATTTGACATCATAGTAGTGTAATGTGATAGAAGATGATTGGCAAGATGCAAAAATGGACCTGGGATTAGCTGCTCCAATCGTACAATATGATGGAAGATAAGAGAAATGGTTTGAATTAATAATGTCATTTCTCAATGACTTTAAAAATCTTTAATATTTATAATGAAATTAAATTCTAAGGAGCATTGTTCCTTAGTTATTTTAAAGCCGGCTTCATTTCACCTGTTTATATTTTTATCAAATTTCTACCTTTCAGAATTTAAAATCCTCATTCGGGCTATAAGAGTAGAAGTAAATGTAGAGTAGAAAATATAGTGTCAGACTTTTAAAATGTATTACTTTCTTAAATAAAAGAATAGTAAGAATCCAAACAACCTACCCATTGTAGGTTTTAAATTAAGATTGAAATTTTAAGAAAATCTGCCCAGATTTATTTAAAACCAATTGGTAATGATGAAATTGCACAATCCTGTATTAGAAGAGCACATTCCTTAAGTAAAGGACATACAACAATGGAACCAAACAAATCCATTAATATGCACAAGACAAGAATTATTTTAAAGATATTATTATTCTGTCATCTACAGCCAATGTGATTTCTAGTCATGTTTTCTGCCAGTCTTTACCAGTTTGCCAATTACACAAGCTGTTTCCTAGACATCAGACAAAAATTCCACAAGACTGCTGTGCAAGCGCACCCTAATTAACCATCAGCTTAATTAGACAATTTACTGTGTAATTAGCAGGCAATTAGTCAACACCTCTCAGATCTTATTGACTGCTGTGACAGCCTTCTCTACTCTGTGCATTCTAACACACAACTACTACTACATTTCTAGCACCCTCAAATCCCTGTACTACACACTTCTAGGCAAAGAGCAACATATGATATTACATAACAAATAGGGAAGGGAAAAATCATGTGTGTGGTCTATCTGGAGACTTGAACTTTTTGCCAGCCTAAACTATATGCTGCTGTTTTAGCAGATGCTTTCACTCTCTCTAACACACACACACACACACACACACAGAGATGGAAAAAGAGAGGGGGAGGGAGGGAGGGAGGGAGGGAGGGAGGGAGAGAGAGAGAGAGAGAGAGAGAGAGAGAGAGAGAGAGAGAGAGAGAGAGAGAGAGAGAGAATGAATATATATTTGCTACTAGGTCAGGTTTATTTAGAATCCAGCAGAAAAAGAAAAAGAGGCTTACTCATAGTATTAAATCTCACTGATTAAGTCTAATGGACATAATTCTCCAATCACTGAAAGGTACTTGGTTATGCTTACATTAACTTGCAGAAAGTCTCTGCATGATCAGATAGGAATTTTATCTTGCCATGTAAGAGATACTTTTTGGGCTAATGGTACATCTGGAAGTGTTTCAACAAGTTATGAATAAGATTACGCAATAACTTGCCCATCACAAAATGGATTTAAAAGTGTATCAGATTATTACTTATCATCTCTTATGGTCACCCATTTCTTTAGCACACTTTTCTGGGACTGTTCACCTTTATTCTTGTTCTGGGCATCTGGACAGCTGCACATGATTTTTATTTCTTAGAAAGTTTATGGGACCCATTTATTGACTCAAGTAGCCTGGCATGGGCCAAAAGAAATATTTGTAGGCATATTTGACTGTAATTTCTTTTTAGAAAATATGATTGGTATTTAGTGTGCATGAAATCCACATTGCTACATTTATTTCCTCAAAATAGATATTAGATATTACTGAATGTATTTTCTTTCAAGATATGCTTTCTTGAGAAATTTAGTTTGATATTGTGCTTTTGAACCAAGAAACTTAAGATATTAGCGAAGTGAGACATCCAATAAATTTTCTTTTTCTTTCTCACATTCAAATGACAGTAATATTTATTGGTTTTGGAGTTTATATAGATTTATTTTATAAACAATTGTATTCCTTAGCTATTTTTTACAAATCAGATATTCCCTACCATATATTTAAAGCCTTTGAAATCTTTTCAGTATGAAAGGATTCTTTTTCAAAAGTAACTGCTGGTATTTTTTCAAAATATTCTAACCCATTGTCTGTTTATAGAAAATCTTGTTTTCTGAAATTGCTAGAAGAAACACTCATCCTAATGAACTGCAGCCACATCTATTTCATGAAAATAACTTTTTATAAACAAACATATCATTTAGTCACCTAAGATATATAATAATGGGCCAGAAGTGTACGGTCACTTTGTAGTGCTGAAAGCTGTCCCCCTTTTCTGAGATTATAATCACATTGAGGAAATGGTAGGAGGTCAGAATTTTTGCTTCATAGTTACCAACAGGTAATATTCACATTTCCTTCCTGTCACCGCAAATATAGAGGCAAATTTTGCATACAAAACAACAACAACCACCAATGGCGACTGCATAAAGAATATTCTAAGTTTCTGTACTCATACAATTTTAGTTAAATATAGAGTGTTGAAAATCTGAGAGATTTATAAGGAACAGTACTTTGACTACAAATGCTAAGCAACTGCAAGAATATCTGAAGAGATGTTTTTAGAAGCCTATGTTATTTTCTCACTTGAATACAAATTTTCTAACTGTACAATATCCTAAGGCAGTCTTTCTCAAACTGTTGCCTTCTACTTGTGTTGAATTTCCCCTAAATCCCATGGCTATGCCGACTAGGGATTATGGAAACTGAAATACAACACCTTTAAATAATGCAAAGCAAGGGAAAGCTGCCCTAAGATATCTATGTACCTGTTCTGACATTATTTGGATGCATTCCATGCTAATTTTTAAAATCTCTTCTCAGTACCATTTCTATTTCATTGGATAAGCATATCTGGTAGAGAACATGAAGTCTAGAATCCAACAATAATCAGAAATGTTTTATATAAGCCAATAGTGATTTGATGAAATGCTGTATTTAAGTAACGGTCCTCTCAACTTAATGGCCTTAACTCATTTTTTTAAACATTCAAAATATCAAGTAAGATTGTATAACAAAGGATATTATGGAATTTCTCAGGTTTCCTTCTAAAGACTTTTCCCACAACTAATTTGCCCTGAAAAAAACTGTTCATAAGAGATCCCACCTATTCTTCTTTTCAGCCTCTCCCCACAATCTTTTAGCTTTATTTATAGCTGATAATTTCTATTTTTATACCTTTTTACTCTTTTTTTATACAATTTGTTGCATTGTTTAATACTTTTTAACATTGTAAGTCACCCAGAATAATCATGTGGTTGGAATAGTGGTGAATAAATAAATTAAATAAATAAATATAACAATTATAATCTTTAATTTAAAAAAATTACCATTTGAAAACTCAAGTGAGGAAAACGGGAAAAATTATTTTTAAAACAACAACATGTGTAATGATAGCTTGCAAAATGACCTCTCTCTCCATCTCTGCCTCCTTTCAAATGCAATATTGGTATTATTATTATTTTTCTTTGATGGTACTTAGTGGAAATATAAATAGCTCTTTTTCCATTTGACATTAACTATCTGATTATTTGTCTCTCCAAGGAAAACCTGTGGGTTTTCATAGGAAATACAAAATAAAACAGAATATTTCTGCCTACTGAGATATCAACTGGCATTTAACTGCAAGTTAAGTGGTTTTGGCTATTGACAACTAGACTTTTTTTTTTGAGTATCTAAAATCTCTCTCTCTCTCTCTCTCTCTCTCTCTCTCTCTCTCTCTCTTTCTTTCTTTCTCTCTCTAACAAAAAGTAGAACCATCAAAAACCAGTTCAAAACCTTGCTTCAGGTTATTTCTTAAAAGGAAACCAAGACTTTCTAAACATATTCTGCAAATAAATAAATAAATACACAATCTGTGCAATATTCAGCTGTCAGTCTAGAAAAATAACAAGGGAAACACTGTCGGTAGTACAGGATAATAAAATTTCAAGCTGATGTTCAGGCTCAGGCTTTAATTCTCATGAAACTCCCATGATAAGCATATACTTATTTTATCTCATGCAAGCTAGGCAAATTGAACTTCATCATTATAACTGAATTGTAAAATATTAATATTTCATATTCTAACAAATTCCACAGAACAAACTTAGCTACACTGAAAACCTCAAGAATTCCATATTTTAATATTGTTTTAAATCATTTTCGGAGGGGTAGAGGACAAAGCTGACATGAAATCTTAAACTGTAATAAGTATTTTGTAAATTACTGCGAGGTAGCAGACAAAGAAAATGGGCTTTTTATTCTGTGAGTTCAGTACAACAGAAACATTGACATTACAAAGGACAGTGCAAGCTATTGTGTTCCAGATCTTAGCATTACAAAAGCGAGAGATATGTCACCCATATTGGTCCCTATGGAAACACTATTAGTCCTAGCATGAATCTGAGTATCTATATTATAGAGAAATGCTATTTCTTAGCATAATTAGTTTGTTCATTCAGGCAATAGTTCTAACTGGCAAGCAACCTTTACAGGTATGTCACACCATCTATCTTGTTATGAGTTTACTTTGCAGTCTGCTTGCAAAAGGCTGAATTGGACTTTAGTCATTAATTTGTGAGATTATTAGATAAAATATTGCATCAGATAGATGCAAAACTTTTCAGCAGTTTAATTTTATTGGAATAATTTTAGTCAGTCTCAAATATTACTGGGACAGCTTCCTAAATTTTAGCCTCAGGTTGGCTTGTTTCAACCCTGGCTAGGATTTAAACAATATTCTCCAAGGCACCTGAGGGTAGAACAAGAAGCAATGGGTGGAAACTAATCAAGGAGAGAAGCAACTTAGAACTGAGGAGAAATTTCCTGATAGTTAGAACAATTAATCAGTGGAACAGCTTGCCTCCAGAAGTTGTGAATGCCCCAACACTGGAAGTCTTGAAGAAGATGTTGGATAGCCATTTGTCTGAAATGGTATAGAGTTTCCTGCCTAGCCAGGGTGTTGGACTAGAAGACCTCCAAGGTCGCTTCCAACTCTGCTTTGTATTGTAATAGCTAATCTATTATTTCAATTTTTGAACTTTCCCTCATAGTCACCCTTAAATGGAATGAAAGTGGCAAAGTCTACAATTCACTCAGGCTCACTTGTGTATAACTAAACCAGAGGTGATATTTAGCAGAGTCTGAACAGTTCTGGAGAACCGGTAGCGGAAATTTTGAGTAGTTTGGAGAACTGGTAAACACCACCTCTGATTGGCCCCACCCACATCTATTCTCTGCCTCCCAAGTCCCAGCTGATCATGAGGAAATGGGGATTTTGCAGTAACCTTCCCCTGGAGTAGGGACGGAATGGAGATTTTACAGTATCCTTCCCCTGCCACGCCCACCAAGCCATGCCCACCAAACCACACCACCCCCACCAAGCCATTTCCACAGAACCAGTAGTAAAAAATTTTGAATCCCATCACTGAACTAAACCATAATTTACTGTCATGTGAACAGGCCAGTATATGTTGGGGGGGGGGGGGGGCGATACAAAGACAATACTTAGAGTTTTCAGCTGAAATTGTTTCACATATTTATTTCAATGGGAGAGATTTAATAAAAGTAACTGCTTCTCTAAGTTATTAAAAGTGACAGCATCACAAATCAAAGCATGTCACCAACAGAGTGAAGGCAGATTTCTCCGATTAATCAGAATTACATTTTTACTGATGAAAGAAACAGCTTAAAATCAAAGGAAATATTTCTGGTATCATTTCTTCGTTTCTAAGGTTTCTACTCTGTCCACACTATCATATATTGAAATACTCTTTGTCTACAATTAGAATGAGATTTTTGCATTTCTTACTACTTTTATTGTATATTGTATTATATAGGATAAAAAAACCAAAATATTGTCTAATCTCCTATGTATAGTTTAATAAAGAAATAATGCAGTTATCCATCTTTCAGTTGAATTGTGTGATTCATACCCATTAATTTGTTGATCAGTACAAGGTATTTTTATACTGATTCCTGGGACTGAAGTACCTTGGTTTCTAACATGAGAGCTATGAAATACAGGGAAATGTTTATTATATTTTTCACCAACAGGCAGAGAAAACCTACTTTGGCTTGGACACAGCTTTTATTCCATTTACCACCAAGGGAATTAAGACTAGAAACAGCATGCCAGGGACTTTCTTTTTGTTCCTTTTTTTTTTTTTTTTGGTTTTTGCTCATATTTCTCCTGATTGGAATATTGATAATTCTTCTCCTTTAAACTGATTCCTACTAGAACAGTGAATACCTTTTCTTTTTCTTCCTCTATATAAGGCCGAAAACTCCCCAAAGCAGGTTTTCTATTACATCATATAACTTGCTTAATAAACTTTGCTTGTCCTTTTTGGCCTTAAGTGTCTGTCCTTATATATTCCTAATGGCTCTGATTCTAATATTTAGACTCTGCTAAATACACATCATGGTGAATGAATGGAGAATTTCAGCTTCAACATTTTCCCCGCACTTTCAAGCATGGAATACAGTATCTAATCAATGCCAGATTACTATTGATTAGGTAGAAGAACAAATGTTGCTGATCTGCTTTTTGTGCATAGTTGTTCCCCGCCACAAACAAGTCACAAAAAAGTATGAAGATAGGCCAGTTTCTGAGCTGAGGTACAATCTCGACTGGCTTAGAAGCAGAGAGACTGAGAATCCAGCAGGTCTATGTTTCTCTCAGTCTGTCTCCATGCCAATTCCATCATCTCTACTTTTTTTTTTTAAAAAAAAAAAACCTTCCTGATGTTGTAAAAGACTTGTCCTGAGATGAATGAAGGGCCAGGAGGGAGTTTCCAGTGATAGAATGGAAGCCTTTGAAATCTTTCATTAATAGCCAGACCTTTGACCAGTGCTACAACCAGCAATTTGTGAAATAGCAATATCTTTGCCTCCAATTGGTGACATCTGGCTTCTGTATAACACTGAAGAGACCTGATTGAAGAGTCATATGTTATCAGTACTTAATAGGAACAGTGAATCCCCCCCAATGATTCCAAATCTAGAGCTGGACAGTATCTATACTAAAACCACATAATTTTGCAATATGATATCAAGCTTTTATATTTTGTCACTTATGTATGCTAGCTGCTGCTATTCTTATTATTATATCATCCATCAGATCTTCACATCAAGAGCTGCTGTGTTACTTTGCAAGGAATAGCGGCCAATCACTTTCCCACATCATCAGTGCTTCTTTGTAAATGTGGGGTGTACATTTGAAATTGTTGGTCACATTCACTCAGGTAGGTGTTCCTTTGCACATGGACAAGCTTTGAAGGCTAAAGCAGGACACAAAGTTCTATACTAGATATTTGGGAGGATAAAGAGAAGTATAATATGCAAATTATATCCACATTTGTTTTGGAATTTTACCATTCAATTGTTGTTCATCATTTTTAAAGAAATGATTTTAAAAAGACAAGAAAGTGTATTTATGATATTTTCATTATTAAAAAGTATACATTTTTATAGATACAATACAATACAATAGTAGAGTTGGAAGGGACCTTGGAGGTCTTCTAGTCCAACCCCCTGCCTAGGCAGGAAACCCTATACCGTTTCAGACAAATAGCTATCCAACATCTTCTTAAAGACTTCCAGTGTTGGGGCATTCACAACTTCTGGAGGCAAGCTGTTCCACTGATTAATTGTTCTCACTGTCAGGAAATTTCTCCTCAGTTCTAAGTTGCTTCTCTCCTTGATTAGTTTCCACCCATTGCTTCTTGTTCTACCCTCAGGTGCTTTGGAGAATAGTTTGACTCCCTCTTCTTTGTGGCAACCTCTGAGATATTGGAATAATGCTATCATGTCTCCCCTAGTCCTTCTTTCTCTTAAGCTAAACATACCCAGTTCCTGCAACCGTTCTTCATATGTTTTAGTCTCCAGTCCCCTAATCATCTTTGTTGATAAACGAGGAAAAAGAATTAATGAATTAAAAAGCATACATATGTATTTTAAATTCTTAATTTAATCATATTTAATTACTTTTCCCTAGATCTTTGCCAACTTTTGAGGTGGTACCCTTAGCAATTCTTCAGAATTTTAGAAGTGCCCATGAGGCCACAAACATTGGCCATCCTCCAAAAATTTACAAAACCTGTCATGGATTACAAGCTTCATCATGTGCATGCCAACCATCACCACATTTTGAATGACAAACGTTTAAAAAGATGACATTTAAAAAGATGATTCCAGAAATGTTTCAGAAATACTAATTTAAGAATAACAGCATTTTATCTAGCAATGAAAAAAAGGAGGGAGGGGGGATTTGGCTTTCTCAAATGAGTTCTCGGATTCAGAACTAAAGGAGGTGATTTATAAATAAGATAAAATGAGGACAAATTATATTAAATTCTCAAGTCTTTTCTCCCATTCATATACTTGTTAACAAATGTTGATAAAATTTGTTTGTCAACTAACAATTTTTTGTTATTATTATTGTTGTTCAGAACAAAGATTGCCTTTGTCTGGAATGGGGAAGGAATGGGTAACCAGATCCAGCTTCGTGTAAGTTTTTGCAACCCAGAAGAACTGAGAGCTGAGCATAATTTAGGTTAGACTGAATTATGGGAATAATTCAGTCTAACCTATTTAAAAATCTGAAGCGTGGTTAAAGATATAATCACATGCAAACCTATACCTTTATATTTGTGACTGGCATCACAATATAAGCAAATGAATTGAGAAGTGGAAAGGACACCTGAATTTAATTTCCTGACCTTTGACCAAATTTTAATCAGTTTAAGAGAAAGGCATTATATAGCGTACTATATGTAATAAATAGGAACTTTACCTATTGCAAGCTATAGGACCTAGATGTTGCACACTCTCAAAAAGCTAAGTTGGGTTCGTTTATAGTTGGATGGGAGACTACTGGCTATCTCAATATTATTAGCAAAAAAAAATAATGATATGAAAGTAGACCCCGTAATGAGGGTAACTTTAGCATTTTATCTTCAGTATTTTATCTCTAGATAAAATATATATCTCAAAGAATATATAATTGCCAGTAGTGTCCAATACAAATGGCAGTTTGTCCTTGAATGCACTGTATTCACAAAACCTAGCATGAGAGTCTGTTGGAAGCCTATGTAGGAATAATACATCCTTTTTCTATACTCGGCAAGGACTAGTGGAGTAAAATCCACAGGGACTTTAAAAAAGAAACCACCCTTTGCTGTTTTCCTATCTAAAACAAGGAAAACATTTCAGTGATTCTAACAGGTTGCCATCAACTATTAAGTTTTCAATAGAAAAATGCAAAAAGCCTGAGGTTTTGACCCTATTTTGGAAAACTATTATAAATAAGATAAACGCAGTAAATGAGAGATTATTTGAACAGAGACAAAAGACCACAAAATTCATTACCTTGTCCAGAGAAAACGTTTTGGTGAGTGCAAATGCCCATCCTGCTTCAAAAGCTCTGCGGATCATTGTTGAGCTTGTAGTTGGAGTTGCACTGGCGAGTCCAAAAGGATTTGAAAATCTAAGCCCGGCCATTTCTATGCTGATGTCTACCAAATCGATTGGTGTATAGAAAAGAGGCAACTGAGGTACAGCAGGTACCAAGGCACCATGTAAAGACTGTGGGAATAAAGAACACAACAGTTTATCCACTTTATTAAGTACAATCTTTATTGTCATTGTACTTAAATACAACAAAATTGGTTAGTCAAATACACTTTCCACTAATGCCTGGCCAATCAACATATATATAACGGCAAGCCGTTACAATACAAAACAACAATGCACATACAGCCAGCACCAATCAGCACCAATCTACCAATCATGATACAACCACACAACCAATCACTCCACTTACTGAAACAAAGCCAGCACCCCATCCCCTCCCACCAAGATTTACAGAAAGACGGCAGCTCCGTTCCCATTTTAAGCCGAAGCTTGAAGATGGCAGGTGAGATCCTGCTGAAACGTTGCAAAGACAATCTCAATCTTACACGGGAAAAGACCCGAATACAACAAAACCAGCATACCTACAATCGTGAAAATCTACGAAAACACACACACACACACACACACACACACACACACACACACATATATTCGTAGATTTCGACGAGGTCCCACTCATGCCTGTGCAAGCAAAAGGCACGAAGCCAAAGACACCAGCCTGAGGATGACGAGTGGGACCTCATCAAAACATCACCAAGATACTCTCATTCTTACATGGGAAAAGACACGAATATACCAAAACCTGCATACCTGTACCCGTGAAAATCTACGAAAACATACATACATACATACATACATACATACATACATACATACATACATACATACATATATATATATATATATATATACACACACACACACACACACATACATACATATACATAGATACATATATATTTGTTTTCATAGATTTTCACGGGTGTAGGTATGCTGGTTTTGTTGTATTCGGGTCTTTTCCCGTGTAAGAATGAGAGTTCTTTCTCAATCTCAACCTTACACGGGAAAAGACCCGAATACAACAAAACCAGCATATATATGTATATATACACATATACACATATACACATATACACATATACACACACACACACACACACACACACACATATATACATATACATATACATATACATACATACATACATACATACATACATACATATATATATATATATATATATACACACACACACACACATATATACATATATACATATATATATATATATACATACACACACACACACACACACACACACACACACACACACACGGTCTTAGTGGCTAAGACTCCTGCCTAAGATATAATACAGCCCAGGTTCAAATCCCAGTAAGGGTATGGCTAGCTGATGAGAGCTAATTAGCTCGAAATAGATCTATACTAGTCTCCCTTTATTTATTTATCAGTACAAATACAACACAAATATAAAAAGGGAGCATTAAAAATAAAAATATGGTTTTCTGCCTGCATGGTCTTCTGTGATGAGCCGAAGGACAGAAAGTGGGAGTAGTGACCTTCCTCCCATATTTAGGCATACCAGGGGTTGTAACACAAATACATACCTATTTCCCTGGCTCAACTGATAAGGAGGCGATCCTGTGGCTTAGTGGCTAAGACTCCTGCCTAAGATATAATACAGCCCAGGTTCAAATCCCAGTAAGGGTATGGCTAGCTGATGAGAGCTAATTAGCTCGAAATAGATCTATACTAGTCTCCCTTTATTTATTTATCAGTACAAATACAACATATATATATATATATATATATACACACACACACACACACACACACACACACACACACACGGGAAAAGACCAGAATACAACAAGGCCAGCATACCTACACTCGGACCTCATTGAAACGTCACCAAGATACTCTCAATCTTACACGGGAAAAGACCCGAATACACCAAAACCTGCATACCTGTACCCATGAAAATCTACAAACACACACACACACACACACATGTTCTTGGCACATTAAAATCATCACTCTTAATTGGAGTAGCAGGGCAACCCAGTGACCAAGTCTGTTTAGCAGTTTAAAATCTTGCCAAATATAAATAGAAAATTGGAACTAAACTTCAACAGCTTAAAGGTATACATTTCCTACATTGAAGCACCAGAAGGGAGACATTTATAAACTATTTGGGAACACTAATAGCCAGCCAGAACAATAAACATGGAAGGGATTTGTGGACTATCAAGATCCTCTTCATTTCTACAAGGAGAAGGTTTATGCTTCACCCTTTAACAAAATAGTCTATTGCACTTTATGCAGGAAGTAGTTCTGTTTTCTATTTTTAAAATGTGTACTTTTATAAGAATAAGATATTCTCTTTTCATTTTTTTTAAAGAATAGGTGCATATAGAAATTTTAAAAAGAAACATTTCCAACTGTTTTGTAAAACACTTCAATGGAATGAGAGGTTCTTGAGAGGTTCCTAAAATTAATAATCTCTAAAATGAAAAATTAGCACAATTTCTGGATTTGTTCCTAATATATAAGACCAGGAAAAATCACAAAAAGAAAAAAAAAACTGTACATAGATATAAATCCAACAGTTATAGGCAATTTTTTCATCCAGTAATTTGCACTTTTATTGTATAATAATGAAGAAAACTGTACAGCTACTTACAAAAACAATGAAAACAAGTATTTTTCTACTTGGTGGCTAATGAACTAAATCCGTAATGTTGCAGGAATGACGTTTTTGCTCATATGGATAACCTCTACAAGATAGATGTACAGGCTGTGGTGCCCTCAAAAGAGCCCTCACCACAATGTAACTCGATGTTTATATTTTCGTATTGTACTATTCCAAATTCTGCATTTTTCATTTTCATCATATAAAATTCCAGAATAATCTCCTATTGCCATTTCCAGTTTTGTTTTTCTGCTGGTTCTATGTTAACCCAAAAATAAGACCCTGTCTTATATTTTTTCCCCACCAAATGGTGGATGTCATCCACTGACTCAGCTCGCATGCATTGCCCCTGGCCTCTTTTCCCCATCAGAAATCTTCAGGAACTTCTTTGTTCGACAAGACCAGCAAGGCTTTTCTGAAGATCTCTGCAGTTGATAAAAGAGCTCCGGATCGATCTGGAGCTCTGTTATTGACTACAGAGGCCTTCAGGAAAGCCTTGCTGGCAGAAGAAATGAGCCAAGGTGTGTGAGGCTTGGCTGAAACTGTCTGAAGGTAAGTAGTAGGGTAGCTTCACTGCCCCCCATCACCACCCTACCGTAAGTTTTACCTTTGTCCTCTGGTCTTAATTAGTGGGGTCTTAATTAGGGCTTATTTTGGGGGTAGGGCTTATAGTGGGCACACATATACAAATCACGCTAGGGCTGACTTTCTGAGTAGGTCAAATTTTGGTGGGAAACACGGTATTAAGAGAAATATGCCTATCTCCTTGCAAAGTAATTCCTACCAAAATATCTTCAGATGTAACATTATACATATATAGAACTCCCATCAATCACACACTATATTGGTATAACAGGGGTCAAATGAGAGCATATATTAGGACTTTTCCTCACAGTCACACTAAAATGCAATACACATTTCTT
Source organism: Natrix helvetica (assembly GCF_964273705.1). Taxonomy (NCBI): domain Eukaryota; kingdom Metazoa; phylum Chordata; class Lepidosauria; order Squamata; family Natricidae; genus Natrix; species Natrix helvetica. The sequence goes on from NC_138549.1 coordinate 86,115,435, forward strand.
GAGGTGGCAAAAGGTTTTGCCTCAAGTAATGAGGGGAATAAGTGATGCTGGCTCTAAAAATTTAATGTGGAATAAGTAAAGCAATTAATTGATTCACTGACTTATTTTTCTCTCCCACTGAATGTCACCAATCAGCAGGAAAACATCTACCAATCTCTCTCAACAAATTGGGGTAGGGATAGGCATGCACGTGGAAAGGAGGCAAATTTTGACATTTCCTCTGGTTTTACACAAGAATTCTGCACAGATGCATTCAAAAACAGCCTTTTTGACATGTATTCAATTCTATTTTAGAACAGCACTTTTCTGGAACAGTATTATTCTGGAGAGGGTTAAATCCAGATTTAAAAGTAAACCCAAACAAGTTGATAAATGTAGAATAGAATACTTTATTGTCATTGTACATATAAACACAGTATACCCATACAACAAAATTCATGTAACACCCAGAGACCAGGCCCAACACACATGACAATCCCCAAACAACCCCCCACCCAATAAAAATTCCCCACCCCTAAACCACCCAAGCAGCCACACAACAGATCAAATAATGCTGTCCATCAGCTCACTGATGGTGGCCCTTTAGTTCATTGTTGAGTGCAATTATAGCCCTGGGATAAAAACTATTCAGAAGATGCGTGGTCCGAATTTTAATGGTTCTGTATTTTCTGCCAGAAGGCAACAGTCTAAAAAGATTGTAAGCAGGATGGGAGGAGTTTCTGAGAATGTTGTGCAACTTCCTCAAACAGCGAGATGCGAAGATGTCATCCAGGGCTGGTAGCCGGAGCCCAATGATATTCTGGGCAGTTTTAATGATTCTCTGTAGAACGTTTTTGTCCACTGCAGAGCTGCTCCCATACCATGCAAGAATGCCGTATGTCACGACACTCTCAATAGTGCTGTGTTAGTAGGACAGAAGTAGGTAGATTTATCTTCCTGAGCATTCTCAGAAAGTACAGCCTTTTCTGTGCCTTCTTCACAAGCATAGTCCATGAGAGGTCCTCTGAGATGTAAATGCCCAGAAATTTAAAACCTTCTCTATACAAAGCAAAAGTCTCCTAGATCTGTCAGCTGGAAGCCACAATAGACTCAATAGCCTATTGAGAGCAGTAGACAGGGGAAGAGTTGATTCTTTACCTACCAGGTCTCTGTTCTCTCAGATACTCCAATATTAGGACTAATGGGAGAATGTACTCATTCTGTATCAAATGAGCTTAGCTTCAATGCATAAGATCCAACTTCAAAACTTAGTATACTAGTTTGCATAATAAAAACATTCAGCTTCCAGTCACTGATTTGTGCCATACTTTAATTGTAACTCCAACTTAGCCAAATTTGTGTTGAGAAATTGAGAGAATGCTACTTTAAAACTGGACCAGTTGCCTCCGATGAAGATTAGCTCTTTTTAAATTATTAGCGGTCCATCTTTGTGCCATGGTTAGAGAACATGAAGAAGTCTTTAAGTTTTAGATAAGATTCCTTCTGAAATATTCAGGCATATCCTCCTTCAACAACGCAACAGTGAGTTTCAGAAACTATAATTGCTATATCACAACTTGCACTGAGCCAAATAGAAAACTTTAGTATTCCTCCATAGCTATAATTTCTTCTAGAGGTCATTATAGAGATACCTTTAGCTTAGCTATTTATATTCAATCAAATCATCTCCTGCTTTTAAATGTTCATTACTTTCTCAACTTTGAACCAAGCTTTTAGTGACTTGAAAAGAAATGAAAATCTGCACCATTTTCTACTTCTACTTTGGACTATCAATGCTGACTGTATGCAATTATTGGCTCCTATTTATTTATTTTCATTATTTATAGACACTATTAGAACAATAATAAAATAATATCTAACAGCAAATTAAAACACACACTATACAGCAGCAGTAGTATAGCAAGGCAAATCCTGTTCAAAGTTAAAATTCAGTTAAAGGACATTTATAGTTTTTTGAAAAATAAGCAATGATGTTTCACGGGAATCTATCTCAGGCTTGGATATAACAACCAAAGAAATCTGGTGATACATAATACAAACGATGCCTATAAAAAAGTAATAGAAGTGATGTGTTGTGCTCTAGAAGATTTGTATGGGAGAGGAAGGAGCTACGCCTTTTTAATAGGGAACACTACTCTCTGATCACATAAGATCGCAAATGAATACTGACAGTAGCAAGAAAGAGAATGAGTAACTGTTTCCATCTGATTAATTACTAGGATTGTTGCCTGGCAAATGAATAGCAGACAAAAAGAAATCAATAATGCGGGACCACTGAAAGAGAAGGTTACACATTGAGAACAGTTCAACCTGTGGTTTTCTAAGACTAAAGTTTGTACATTTCCTCTGTGATGTCAGTTTTCTGTATGTAGATTACAAAATACAAGACCTCAACCGACAACAGAGTGTGGGAGAATAGAAAGTTGAAATTTCTCCCTCACTTCATTCTATTAATTTCTAGATTCTTAAAAATGGGAATGGATTCCAACATAGATTCCCTTGAATCAATCAGGTAATTTGAGAGGCCATGTTTCTCAATCATATCTACCCAAGCCAGTGGTGGGTTGCCAATTTTTTTACTACTGGTTTGGGTGCACTCTCGCACATGCTCGTGATTAGGCGGGTGGGTGGAGCCTCCCACCGCCGCTACTACCGGTTCGCCTGATCCAGGCCGAACCGGGAGAAACCACCTCTGATCCAACCCTACTAGCTACTGCAGGAAGGGCATGTTGAAGGTGCTGTACATGAAGGAGTATCATCTAATGGGACCCAGGAGACTCTTTTCTACAGCAATATCAGCCTTCTGGAAAATCATCCCCCTGAGATGTGACTTGCCCCAAATTGCAGACTTTCTGAAAGGACCTGAAGACACAGCTTTGCCACTTGGCTTGGGGAATCCAGTAATATGGGGATGGAGCTTACAAAGTGGCCATATTGCTAAGGAAATTGAGTATGCCTTGCTACAGATTATGAGAATGTTATGATTTTTCATGTTTTTTAAAAAATATTTTTGTTATGTTTGGAGTTATCTTTTGTATTGATTTGTGTTTTCAACTTTTGAGTTACATATATGAGATGGCTGGCTGTATAAATTTACCAAATAAATAAATGAATCTATGATGCCTTCCTCTTCCTTGTAAGTACTACAATTTTGGTATAAATGCAGGGATACTTACACTCTAAACATCAGAAATAAATGGAATATCACTTTACAATTCACTCACCAAAATTCCTGGCAATATATTTTAATAAACACATTTATCCCTTATCTACATTTGCTCATTGTTATTGGAAATATACTAAATGGTATGAGGTTCAAATGCATTTACTTCCTACATCTTCAACAAAATGACATGTTGCATCAATATCCCTTTTTCTGTAGTTTACAGCACCTCCAACAATATTTCTCTGAACTTCTACATCTAGTTATTCAACTTCTTTTTAAAAGTGTCATCCCAACACATTTCTTCTTTCTTTATATGTTCACAGCTCTCCTTACTCTATTATTTATTATTTAATTCTGTAATTGCATTATTTAGTCAGTCAGTCAGGGATGCATATTATATGAAAGTCCTATTCAAATTAAAATTGTATTACATTGCAATATATTATGCTGTGGCTCTGGATTCCTCAAGTGACTGAAGAACATATTCTAAGAGATACACATATTTTGACTTACAGAAGTAAAATAAACAAACTGGAGTGTCTAAGGGAAGTGAATTATTACTATTTCCTCCTACAATATTCCTCCTACAATAATTTATGTAGAAATTATTTCTGAAATATTTGAAAGAAACAACTTCTGGCAAACCATACCAAACAGTTCATCTATTATTTGTCAAAAAGAGTATTTTATGTAATGTAACATTAACAGTTTGCTATTAAAGCATACCAAGATGCATCTTGCATCTTGAGCTAGAGTTTCAGAGTACCAGGTCAGCATCTCACCTACCAGTTACTTAAGAGTTTAATCCAGCTGTCTTTCAAAACCTGTCTTAAAAGGTTTTAAAAATCATACATTTTGAAGTTTCCTCAATATAGTCTTATTTTTTTTTGCCAAATCAAATATCAAAATACTTTAGACTACTTTCCCCACAAACCTTGCTCCACAGATTTGAATTAAATTATGTCCTCTTTGAATATAAATCCTATAATTCAAATTGAATCAGGACTGATTCGCGTAAACCTAGTTGAAATGGGTTGACCAAAATCTTTTGTTAATGAAGAATATATAAGTACCAGTTCCTTTGAATGCATTTTCATTTTACACTGAAGAGAATTCAATACAGAGAAATATATACATGCAGATGAAAAAGAAAAGCTGAGATGTTAGCCCTACTCAAAAATAAAATAAAATAAAATAAAAATTACCACGCTATGATGACCTGCCTTTAAATTACAGCTGTCCCAAAATAACGCCCTCAGTTCCAATGACTAAAATTGCAAGTGGACCAAATACTGAAAAGCAATTGCCAAATTATAGTAATTGCCACCCCAGCAACCAGATTTACTGAAACCGCACACCCAAATAAATGCCTTGTGGCTACCCATTCATCTAGCAGCTGGAAAGATGACACTTGACATTTGGAAACTTTCCTGTGAAGATTACTGGAAGGCTTTTCCCATTAGCTTCATGGTGAGATGGTAAGGTCGAATAAGCCCCCTCAAAATCTGCAAAGGCCAACGGAACACTGTAATATTAAGCATGGTTGATCTAAAATTCCAATTGACAAGTTATATGAGATTTCCTCCAATGATTTTAGTATATTCACGTTTCAGGGGACATATGTGCTTTATTGTGCAGATCAAGATCCAACAAGGCATTTGCAAAACTTAAACAAAATATCAAAACAACAGCAAGAAACATAAAGCAAAAACAAAATCTACTTCAATTTAAATGCGTCATTCAGTCTTTACCCTGAATTGGCATTACTACAAATTTAACACAGCAAGCATTATGAAGTATCAAGGAATGTCTATTAAGCACAGGTCCTCCTCGGGGCTATGTCCTAAATCCGCTGCTGTTCACCCTGTTGACCCATGACTGTTGTGCAAGGTTTGCCACCAACCTCATTATGAAGTATGCAGATGATACAACAGTAGTGGGACTTATTCAGGATGACAGTGAGGGGTGCTTACTGCAAGGAGGTAGAGGGTTTGGTGAACTGGTATAATAAAAGCAGCCTCATTTTAAACGTAGGAAAAACTAGAGTTCAGTGTCAATTTCAGAAACAGCAGGCTCAACCGCACACCTGTATGTATTATTGATTCACCTGTGGAAGAGGTTAGCAGCATCACGTTCTGGGTGTGCAGCTCACAAATAGGCTAGCTTGGTCACTCAACAGTGAGACACTGGTGAAGTGGGCACAGCAGCGCCTTCATTTTCTGAGTTGCATGAGAAAAGTACATCTTCCTTCCTGCTTTCTATAGAGGGACCAAAGAGAGCATCCTGTCATATTGCATTATTGTCTGGTCGGAAGCATTACTGTTTCAGACAGGAAGGCAGTGGAGAAAGTGGTGAGCATCGCAGAAAATATTATTGGTAAGTCGCATAAACGGGGCTTGAGCAGGGTCCACAGTATTTTCTGGAATGCTACACATCCTTTTCATGACCTTTTTTCTTTGTTGCCATCTGGGATGGTATATATATTAGTTCATTTTGAATATATATGGGTGTAGGTATATATATGTAATGTATATAGCATGTGTATATGTCAGTGGTGGGTTTCTAATTTTTTACTACTGGTTTGCGCGTGCGACGCTTCTGCGCATGCGCAAAAGCTGCACATGTGCAAAAGCGTCAGGGCAGGTGAGCAGAGCCTCCCACAGACACCACTACCAGTTTGCCCGATCCGGACCAAACCGGGAGCAACCCACCTCTGGTATATGTGCATTATGTATGTGTATGGGTAGATATATATTTTCTGTTGAGAGCAGGCAACAGATTTTCATTATTAATATGTACATACATACATACATACATACATACATACATACATACATACACACCTACAAAATGGCAATAAAGGTATCTTATCTTAGCATCTTATCTTATCATTTTAATTTATCTTATCTTATCTTAATTTATTTCATCTTATTTTACCTTACCTTACCTTAATGTTCTGTAGACCAATTATGCAGTTTGATTGTTAAGATAAGAGAGGGCCTGAAACATTCAGCTCTTAAAGGAAGAGTTCATTATATGTGTAATAAATGAAATTACTGAAAACATATTGTGGACATATGCTACATGATAACAACCAACTGTATCTCCATTGCATGTCCACACATGTTCTATTTGTGTGTTGCATGCATTAAGATGTTCAGTGCAAGAAATATTTGTTTATTTTGCGAACTCACTTGCCAGAATCTGTCTGATTTAGTCTAGAGCTTCGTATTACAAAATGATTTAAATAATACTTTGAATATTCCAAAGGATCTGTGGACATCCCCTGATATAGAACATGTATAAATATTGAAAAAGTTGTATATATGTGAGGGCATTTACCCCATTCAAGAGAATTTTGAGAATTACCCATTCTACAAAAATCTTGAGGTTGGATCTTAAAACCCTGATTGAATATATCTTATTCAGTCAGGTTGGGTTTCTAAATTAGAATTCCTTCCTTTAAAAAAAATCCAAAACAAAACCTGGCTCTTATAACAGATAAATGCAAGCAGATATGCATGCCTGTTCCTAATTAAGTTATTTTATCACTTTCCTATTATTATTATTATTATTATTATTATTATTATTATTATTATTATTATTATTATTATTATTATTATTATTATTAATTGGACTATTAAATACTTCATATTTGGGTTGAGCAGTACTGGAACTGTTTTGTCTTATGTCCATTGCTTGCAGGTTAGCTTGTGGGACAGTTAGTGGAAATGTGTAGAGAATTACAGAATCAAAAATTTGGAAGACCTTTAAGACATCATAGAAACACATATTAGTGTGTTTCCAGTAATAGTTATATATCCTCAGCTTGAACAGAATCAGTAAAGGAGAACCCATGATTAGAAAGCAGTTCCATGGGTCAAGTACTCTTACTACTGGAGAGCTTACCCTAGCCTTCATCTGGAATCTGGCTTCCAATAAATTAAATTATTTTTTTACATGTAACATTCCTTCAAATGACAGAAAAATACAATCAAAATCATTTTAATCTTTTTAAACTAAACATTCCAAATTTCTTTAATCTTTCTTTTTCATATGATTTACTTTTCAGTCTCCTTATCATGTTGTCATTTTTTTTTTGGACTAGCTGAGTTTCTCTAAGCTTTTTCTCAAATGTAGATGCCTAGAACTTAGTATGACAGAGAGAAACTATTATTTTATGATCATGAAATAATAAATAATAATAATGAAAAGAAAGCATTCTTGTATTGATTCAGTCTAAAATTGTGTTTAATTTTATTTCAGACATGTTGATGTCATATTCAGCTGATTGGCCGGGCTTTGGCCAAATACGATTTCGATTTTACTACTAAACCAGATAACTTCTACTCTTATTACTTTCATGCCTTCAAGTCGAATGATAGAATTACACATTCATGCTTTCAGTATTTGGAATCTGTGATATTTGCAATTAAGTGGCTAACCCTAGCTGCAATACTAACAGATCTTCACCACCCAAAAAAATGTATTATTATTTCAGTTGAGAGATTTTTCAAACATATTCATATCTTCAGTTCACTCACATAAAGCCAGTTCACTTTCCTGCTAGAGACTGACAGAATAGCGGCTTGCAATCTTTTGGGCACCAGGGACCAGTTCCATGGAGAGAGGTTTTTCCATGGACCAGAGGGTGTGTGGTTTCACATGCTTCTTGCATCCCACAAATGGGGCTTTGCTTATTTGTGAGACCCAGATGCTAGCATGCTGTGGCCCGGTGCTGGGCCACGGACCGGGGGTTGGAGATCCCTATGCTAGAGAATAACATGGTTGTAATCTAGATGAGATGTTGAAAAATAAAATAAAATAAAGTAATGACAAACCAGTTCCATACTGCTTTTTGGAAAACTATAAGAATACTGTCAAACAGTTACTGAAGCCTGAGCTTAGATTGAAGCAATGTTTATCTAGCCATAGGCTAATGGCAAGAGGTATATATCTAAGAAATGTTAACATTTGCTTTATGAACTTTTGCTTGGTTTCTTATAATTTTCAGTTGCAGCAGGTATAGTTTCTAAATATCAGAAGTAGTCTTAAAACTTATTTTCCTTTTTGTCTCTGTTTCCTGCTCATTTTTACCATTTGAATCATTTTGAACTCAGACAAATTATTTCACTTTGTTCTCTCTCTGATCATTTTGGGGTTTCTTTTACAAATGGAAATCATTTGCCCACACACTCCTACACACACCAAACTACCCTTATCCATATTGCTTAATTTTCAGTATGGATCCATTTTTTTCAATACATCATAGACTCCTTCTCTCTTTTCTTTTCTTCTACTACTTATACTGTACTAATCCTTTCCAATGAGAAGAGCCTGTTGCTAACATTATTTACAGCTCTAATCGTATATTTGCCACAACAATCTGTAATCATAAGTCTCTGAAAATAGTGCAGATAAATGTTAACATTTCCCTTGTATCCCTTGTATGACTCCTCGAATGTATTACCATGCCGTCTTTGCAAAAGGAACACACAAAAATTAAAATAAACATGACAAAAATCTTTTGTTAGATTAATCTTTTCTTAAGATCTTAGAGATATTCTTTAAATCTCTAAGCCGTTTATTAATCTATATGGTATATTACAACTTTTTATTACAGAATAATGAATACCTAGGAATACACTTAATTATTATTTTTTTAAAAAGTACTTGAGTATAGACTTATTTAATATTTTAAACTTATTTTAGTATAGACTTACTTTAAAATCTCAATACCGACAATACGTTGAGAGCAATAAACAGCAATAATATATCTGGACCGAACTGTATAATCCAAAGAGGTTTAATTGAATATTTTCCCACTTTTTTGCAACTTTAAATCATAAAAAAAATAATTTGCACTCATTCAGACAATTTAAAAACTCAGTTTTCAATAAGTTGATCAAAAGAATCAATACTCCTATTTGGCCATGGTTTCCCCCCCCCAAAAAAAAAAGTCACAAGCAATTTTAAAACAAGGATTTGTCCCAGAGTGTCAGTTTGTGAAATCAAAGGGCAGAATGTATGAGCCTTTCAAAAGCAGTCAGTAGAATCTGCTTGAGTATGTTCCTTTTTCAGCAAGGCTCTCCTGCCTAACTCCTGTTGATCTCTTGTGTGACTGTCAGATGTATCTGACAAATAGACAGGTTTCTCTTTTCAGGTACCTATGCTTTATATTTTATGGATTTTAGAAACTCCTGGTGTGATAACATCCCATACATAATAATTTCTGTTCCAGAAGATAATGTTAAGGATTTTTTAAAAATAGATATTTCATGTTGTTCAATGCTGCTCTATATTAATATATGTAAGCTGTCATCCCACCACTAATTACCTGAATGAGTTGTTGTAATGAATGGGCAAACCATCTTTTCACTTTCAACCAAAAAACTGTCAAGCCCTACAAGAGGTGGGCAAGACCAAGAAAGCAAAAAAATACACATATTTCAATAAGGCTCAGTTGGACTAAATACAAAATCTTGGACATGATAAAAGAAATTTCCCAACCTTGTTTACAGTGAATAAATTAAAGTGAAGACGCCTCTGTGAATACTTTGAGATACTTTCCCCAGATTTCTAGCCACATGGGCTGAGAGGCTATAACTAACCGGGTCATTACTATTATTTTCATTCCTTTCCCTATAATCTCTCACATCACCAATATACAGTAGATATGCCTCATGTCTAAGCATGCAGTTGGGAGAATCCATAATAACTTATAGATAGTAATATACGTTGAATATGACCTACATGATCTTCTTTTTGGCTACAAAGAATGACAGCTTTGGTGTTTTTGAAATCCTAGCCTCAGAAAGGGATGAAGAAAAGAGTTTTTCCTAAGCCTATCCAGGAGGAGATTCTTCAGGCCATTATTGTGTGTATGTGTGCACATGTGTCTACAAACACATATTTCTCTTGAGACAAAGGGAAAGGAGGTAACTAGGAGATATAGTCACCATGATACAAAAAGATGGTAAGGCCCTTAAAAGAAGTACAGAGAAGAACAACAAAGACAATAAAGGGTCTGGAGGTTAAACTGTATCATGAATGCATTAGAGAACTAAGTACTATATATTTAGCCTAATGAAGAAAAGGACTAGCAATACCATGATAACTAGCTTCTGGTACTTGAAAGCGCTCACAAAAAAGGGTTTTGACTTATTTTCCAAAGCACCCCAGGTAGGACAAGCAGCAAGAGGTGGAAGCTCCTCACACTTACAACCTCTGCAGCATCCCCACAGTTACATGATCAGAATTTATGCACTTGGCAGCAGCATTTATTTAGGACAGTTGCAGTGTCCCAGGGCCATGTGATAACCATTTAAGACCTTCCCATCTGGCTTACTACAAACAAAGTCAATTGGGGGGGGGGGAGCCAGATTCACTTAACAACCACATGTTCCATTTCACCACTGGTATTATTTGCTTAGTAACCAAGGCAATTATGGTCATGAATCAAGGACTACCTATATTGAAGAAAGCTACATGGTTTTAGTGAGCTGTTTTGCACGGAGAGGAGGGAGGGAGAGCCATGCAAAGCTCAAATGGAAAGAACTGTGCTAGGTGTGGAACTGACCTCTTCTGGTTCTAAAGATAAGGAAAACTACTGCTGAACAATTTGCCAGGAATCTAGAGAGTTACCATAAGGTAACTCAACAGAAGTGAAGAAATGCTCCTTAAAAAGGTCACAAACTACAGAACTCTGGTGTTAGTCAGGACTAGACAGTTGAAAACATTGAGATAAGAAAAAATATCTCACGTCTCTAAGATAAGATAAATATTAAAAATTGTAACCAGATTCACTGCTGTGAGATATGCTTGTCTACTGCCTGGTCTCTGATATTCTATATGTGTTTGCTAATTCTTTTAAGAAGTTTGCCTCTCTTTCTTGCACCACATTTTATAGTCTTTTGTACTAATTCAAGTCTTGCAAATTTTGCATCCTCTTAAGTTTTTTGTTTGAACCTCACTCTGCATGCTCTGGATTTGGGTCCAATCTCCCCATAATATTTTATGAGAAGCAAGTGTTTGGGATGCTGGTTGCATTTTTATCAGTGCTAAATGGCTTTATTCCATCTAATTAAAATTGTTTGGGCATTTGGCTACAAAAGCTTTTCTTTTCCTTATGATTAGTAGAAGTGATATTTAAATCATAAGATAGTTGCTTTTATTTCCATCTCCTCAGAAGACAATGTTGCTGGCCACATAACCCATAGGAAATGGGCTGGAGGTGAACCTACAGAGTTTAATTTTCTACCATTATTATTACTATATCATCCATACTTCCCATTAATGGGAAGATGTCTATTTAAAGTGCTACATTCCTCCAGAAAGGTGGGAGAATAAAGTGAGAAAGAATTACAAACCCATAAATTAGAAACAGCATCATGTACCTTGACCATAGGATTGAAGGGCTACAGTATATAAGCTACAATGCCTGCTCTACTGTAATTTTTGCAAGATTTGGGTAGGAAAGTAGATCTGAGAAGTAAAAGCAAACCTCATTGGTTAAGTGAAAAAAACAAATTAGAGCAATTGCCTCTACGATGTATGCAGGCAGAAACATACATACAACCAATACACTTATTTTTAGTTTAGCAATGCTTTAAGTACTCATATTTAAATATCCAATCTTTCAAATAATAGTTCTTCTGTTGAATTTGTACACTACTTGCAATATAATCTTAGAATTGATTATATTTTAGCCTATCTTTAATTATACACTCTGCTGAATTAAAAAAAATAAATATGGATCTGAATTAAGTGGATAAAATCAGAGAAAGCTCCACTCAAAACTCACCTGTATATATTTGTGCATGAACCAGGAAGCTTGTTTTCCATCATTCACTGATTCTACTGTAGTGTTGGTCAACCCACTGATGTCACCACCTGCAAAAACTCCTGGTTCGCTTGTCTGCATGGTCTCCCCATCAACTTCAGGGAGACCCCAACGGTTAAACTGGAGAGGATGCAGAGCTTCTTTTACTGTAATGAAAAGAAAGATGAAGAAAGAGGTTTTTTTTTAAAGATCATTGAGTGATGCATTTTATCAGGTAGGATTGCCACACAATAGCCAGGGACGTGGTTTAGAGAATTCCTGTAAATTGTATGATTACATTTCACAGCTTTCACATAAGGGAACAAAGATATGCAATAACATTCATTCCCACTGTTCTTCTATGAAATCTGTGGACTGTCCTACTCTTTATAATTCCTAGAAGTTGGTCACCTCTCTATTCCAATCAAAGACAAGGGTGTTCCTTTAGAGATACTACTCAAGTTTAGAATTGCCTTCATAAGACTCTCATGACTACTGCCATCTGCTTCGCAAGAATCAGTCTACTTTTCAGCAGCTGTGGCCATAAGAGAGGCTTCTTGCAAACTGTAATGTTCTAATCATGAATTGCAGCACCCATGTATTTAAAGTTTAGGAATCTGGATTCTCAAACATATCTGAACCCTGAAAATGGACATTACATGGTTTCAAAAAATCTATATTTCTTGGATCCTGATACACATAATGGTACTATTTCAATACTTAAGACTCTAAAGAAAATCTAAGGAAGTCTTCCCAAGAGGTTTTCTCAATACTAAAACTTTTAGGTCAATGTTGAAGTAAGGTAAGCGAAATATGGCAGCTAAAGTTTGAGGGAAGCTGTGCGTACCCAGTTGTGCACCTGATGCTTTCAGGGAGAAGAAAATGACTTATTTTGACTTGCTGCACTTCACATTTAAATCTTCTGAATTTGAAAACCATCCATCTGGCGTGGATTAAGTGATCTCATACCCATATGGATGAAAATGTAGATACAATATGGGCTGTGTTTGCTTTCAAAACATTAACTATGCAAAATTAGTAATTGGATGCTAGCTCTCCTTCCCCTCACCCCCCCTCCCAATTTCAGATAGTCCAGTAGAAAATATGGGCAATGCACAAGCATGAGGTGAATGCTAATGTTTTGTTTTCTTCGCCCAGTACTTGTGTGTTCTTGGTATAAGTTGTAGCAAAAAGGAAGTTGCCATAGCAATCAATCAAGCATTATGTAGGCTATAGCTTAGTTTTCATAAACAGCAGATGAGGTGCTAAAAACTGTCTCTGGACTATACCGTGTAAAGCTGTAAGTAAAGGAATGATATAATAAAATGCTATTCTGTACATTTGTCTTTTTTTAAAAAAATACCTGCATTAATTAGCAGCTCAGGAAAAAAAAGTAGGTCAAGAAAAATATCTTCTTGAGATGCTAACTTTCTTTAAAAAATATTTATTTATGCGTGTTTTCAAGTTAAGTGTTGACTCCTGGAAACTGCCTGAACAAATCCCTGCCATTTTCTTGGCAAGATTTCAGAAGTGGTTGGCCATTCATCCTAGGGCTGAGAGAGAGGGACTCATACCTAAGACAGGAGTAGAGTTTACAATCTCCTGGTTCTTAGCCTACTGCCTTACTCATTACACCAAACAGTCTCTCATTTATTTACGTACTTATTTATTTTAGAAAGCTACTAATCTCATATTATGACTCTGGGCAGAGGACATTATCAAACAGTCCAATCCAAACCATACAAACCAATTAAAAATAGACCAAAATAAATTAAAAGATTTTAAAAAAACCAATGGGGAAAAAAAACCATACAGAGTGCATTCCAGTTAACCATCACGTAACCATTTAACAGGCTCACCTCTCTTAAGGGATCCCCAAACCAGTTGACGAAACCATGTTTTAAGAGCCTTCCAGAAGGCCAAGAAAAATTGCTCATTTCTTTCTTTCTCTCTCTATTGTGTCCTTTTTAAAAATCAGGACTCTTTGAACTATTCAAAGTGGTCCCATTTCATTCTTATCATAACTTTGTGTAGCCTTATTTTTTAAGTAATCTAGTCAGATATCAGTTTCAAACCTCCTTCTGCCATGACTTGGTGATTTTGGGCCAGTCACTCTCTCTCTTGGCCAATCCATCCCACAGGGTTATTGTTGTGGAGAAAATAAAAAGATGAAGGAATATCAGGCGTATTCCCCACTTTGAGTTATTTGTAAAAATAATAAAGGCAGGAAATAAATAGATAAATAGAGGGACAGACAGACATTCCCTCAGTAGTTTGGATCAGCTATTCCCTCAAATTACCTCATAGGAAAGCTCTGGGAGTGGGAAGGTGTGTGGGATCCCTTGAATTCTGCCCTATAAAACTAGCAAAAGAGTCGACAAATGTAATAAATAATATATAGTTGTAGTAAAAGAAAAAAGAAGCGGGACATAAATATGAAGGTGTAGTTGACGGGGCATGTTTCTTCTCGTCTTTTTATGACAAGAATCATTTTAATCTCAGATTATAACTCACCTCTTCCATAAAAGGTTATACATTAATAATCAGATATTTGGATAGGATTGAGTTTTCGAATAGCTTCTTTGTGCAACTCCTCAATATAGTATATTTTATGGCAGGGCTGTTGCCATATCTTGAAGAATTAACAAGGACTATGTTGCCTTATCTTGAAAGAAAAAAATGGTGCCCAGTTTTATTGTTTCTAATTCCAAAAGATCTCTCTCCTCCCTCCCATTCTCTCTCCCCCTCTCTCTTTCTCCCCCTCCCTCTCTCCCCCTCCCTCTCCCCCCTCCTGCCTCCTTCTCTCTCTCTCTCTCTCATTTCTTGGGGACATACAACAGACAGATGTAGATTGCTAAGGTCAATTAAACTGATGTAGCTGTGCTGTCATATATGTGAAAGAGAAACCTGCTAGCATTTTTCTCAGTTGTCACCGAGAACAGTGTCAAATCTGTCCTCCGTTTTTGCACAAAAGGAGCCCACACAGCTGGATTTTGTCTTGGGAAACCTTCCTTAAACTGAAAGCCCTCATTATGGAAAGGAACTGGATTTTTCTTACAAGATTAGAGATTCCCAATGGGCTGAAGGATAGACAGATGAAAAGAAATGGAAGAGAGAGTAACAATAGGGGAAGCCCTTCTCCCCACAGTGGTCCTAGTGCAAATAAATATTTCTCCTTTGCAATTGGATCTTTTAAGTATGATAATCTGCTAGCATATTGCTGACCCATAAGTATTTTTTTTTCCTACAGTAATTCTGAAGCAGAAAAGTCTTCTGTGAATTTTAAGCAGCTAGACCGAAGACGGTCAATCTTGTGACAGAGGAAGCAAAACAATTTAATTTGGATGAGAGTATCAGTGAAACAAATGTAGAAAATATAAAAGGAAAAAATGGGTCAAAGGCCAATGAAATAAAAAGGATTCTGGAAAGATGAAACTGACAGCTAATTTGATAGAAAACAACCCACATAGCTTGCCCTAATTCTGACCCTGGCATCTCGTGATATTGTATCAGAAGAACAGGGAGCCCAGAAAGGCCATAAAATGAGGGTGATTAGAATCACAAATGCCTCAGATAGGCAGATTTGATAAAAAAAGAGAGACAGAAAAGTTTTCACAGACATTGCAGTTATGCCAGATACTGGGACTTTATTTTCCTAATGCAAATCTAATATGAGAAAACACAGACTCATTCAAATGCAAGACACAAGAATATTCCATGACATGCGGCAGAAGATGGTATCTGAGGTCATCTACTAATAAATACCTGACAAACATGAGATATGAACAATCAAGTATTAGAGTAAGAAGAACATAAAAGAAGATTCCTGCTGAAAGCAGAGGATCTACCTGAAATAGAGGGCTTAGTTCTTTCTTGCATATGGTTCAGAATAGATCTGTACTTTACCAAACTTGCTATGGCAATCAGTTAGCTATGGGGAGAAGGGAAGGCTGTGCGTTGTAAACTAAATTTGCACACTTCTGGTACAATTTTTACCTGTTTAAATCTGTAATAGAATTTTGTAAGTAAAAAGAGAAAAACACAATTTTGTCTTAGAGAATGACTGAAGGTTAAATATTAAGCATAAAGCAAATTACTACTGGTCTTAATTTGATGGCATCATAAAAAAAGCTTTTGCACATGAATATGTGGCTGATGGTTATGCTAATAAGATAACTAAAACTAAAACAGAAGGATGGATTTTTATTATAGAGCGATGGTCAAAAGATTTGTGTAGGGCTTTGTCCTATAGGTGGGTTGGGGTAGGTACCTGGAGCACGAAATTGGAAGGGTTTTTTTCAACTAAAATCTACTAGTTTTTATGTGTCACAATATAGTTTTGATGTGTTCCTCTTATGAAATTAGTGAGAACAAATTTCTGACAATTTTCACCAATCATAGAAGGACCTCCAAGAACAGAGAATATGGGTGCTTATAGGTAGCTCTGAAATTGCTAGTTGCCCTCCACAAGTTAAAACAGTTAGTCTTTCTGATAATAGCATAATAATTCAAAATAAAACATTAGATAAGCTAGAGCTCTGTACAAATGTACAGTTAAATATATTGAAAAAGGCTGGTTGGGTGCAATGGAAAGGATAATGAAGAACAGATTGGATATTAGATGTTCACACAGGCACTATCTCAAAATGCAGTGGAAGGAAATAATAATTAGGCTCTATCTCATTTTTGATAGAGTATAAAATCACTATTATGACAAATTAATATGAATACAATATAGGATTACTAATATTAATAATGACAAGCTATTTTTTTTAAATCTGAATGTCAAGATACTAATGATTTAGAGAAAATACCAAGAAAAGTAACTGTTTTATACCTAATTTTGAAACTGGAAATATTTACATGATCATAAGTGATTAGTTTCCTTTAAAGTCTCAGGGCAAACAGCATATTCAGTCTATAAGTAAATGTAAAATGTACTAATTTAGTAAAATTTCCTGCAAGTTTCAAAAATCAACTTTGCTTTCTCTTAAATCTAGAACTGCTGATTTATTTCAATAGTCCTAAAATAGTCACTTGGTCTATCTGTAATAAAGCCATTTTCATCTATTTATTTAATTATGGATGAAAAGAAAGATGTGGGATACATTATCAAAATGTGGCTCATCAGATGCCCCTTAGTGAGACATACCAGCCAGGTTTGTGGTATTGCATTAACCCTAACAAAAATGTAATGGGAGATGAGTAGCATTTCTGATGGCCAGAAGAAGATCTGTTCTGCAGGTGGATGGTTGTGAAATTTTCTGTGTGTTCAGGTGGGCAATTTAAGGATACTGCCCTTATATTATCTTTTCAGTTGCATAGCAGCCAAATCAAAAACCATGATTCTGCATAGGAGAACGTCCTATGTCAGTTACCTATGCTAAGACCTATTGACCCTACTAGATCTCTTGGAAGCTTTTAATATCATCAAATATAGTATGTTTCTGGACCATCTGCAAGAGTTAGGAATGATTGGAACTTGCAAATATCTGGGTAGAAAAGAACATATGAATAAAACAGAACAGCGGCTAATGTAGAAACCTGGGATAATTCCAACAATAGCTTTGAATGGGCCTCCACAAACATGGGATTATTTGGGATTTACCAGTCCTGCTAAAACAGGACACTATAGCTAGGATGGGGATTGCTCAGCTTTGACTGGTGCACTAATCACTGCTATTCCAGGAACAGGAGACATTGATATAATTCATGTCCTCATTATTTCTCAAATTATTATAATGCATTCTATATGAGAGTGTCCTTAAAAACAATTTAAGGACTTCAGTTGGTATGTAAACATCCTGATGTTTAAATACATCTCAAGTTTTCAAAACCTAGAAGAAGACAAAGAGCTGTAAGACTTCTGTGAAATAGATTTGGAGAGAAAAATGGTAACTTGGCCAAGATAACTATTGAATAAACCTCTGGCTGAATAAAGATTTTAATACAAATCTCAGTGGTATATTTTTTGTACTCTAACTGTGGTACATGTAAGCATGTACTCTCATGCTTACTTCCAGAATTACATTGGCTACCAGCTTGTTTCCGAAAGTTATACTGTATATGAGCTGGGGCCTGGATATTTGCAAGAATATTTATTACAATACTAATTCTTTATTGTCAGTGCACAACATATATACAATGAGATTGGTTGCACCCCTCCCCCAACACAATACAACTCACAATGAAGGCCCCCCAAAAAGAAAGAAAATGAAAAATATCCAAAATCCAATAAATCATTTAACAAACACCAAGTTCCATTACAGCAGTGTGAACATGTTACATGGTCCGCCAGTCCTCCAAGTCCATGGTACTACTTAGTTATGATGTTATTTTGCGTTCAGGAGTTTGACAGCCCATGGATATTCTAAGTAAAATCTGCCTATCCAAGGCATGCTAGTAGATAAATTATATTAAGAGTTCTCAATCCTATCAGAGGCATCCAGTGGATTTGGATTACTCAGAAGATTAGAACTCTTGTTAATATTTAGAAGATATTTAGAAGACTGGCAAAAACTTAGCTACAGTATTTAAGTGGCAAATTGAGATTGACAAACAACAGAACAACGTACTTTGATCTGTGTACTTTGATCTGGATGTGTACAAGTATGATTGTTGCTGTCATTTTATTATAAAATTTATTATTAATATCATATGTACTGAAGGCTTTATTGCAGGGGTCTCCAACCTTGGCTACTTTAAGACGTATGTACTTCAACTCCCAGAATTCATCGGCCAGCGAACTGGCTAAGGAATTCTGGGAGTTGAAGTCCACAAGTCTTAAAGTTGTCAAGGTTGAAGAACCTGCTTTATTGGATATTACTTTTGTAAACTGCTTAGATTTTTAAAAATTGAAGTGGGAAAAAAACACTTGTAATAAATAAATGGTCTGTAAGTAGATTTCTTGGATCTTGAAAGGGTACTGAATGTACCTCAGAGTTGGCAGAAAAAAGAAGAGTTTAATCAATTATAATTTATTAACTACTTTTTTTTCAAACTGTGCCTTTTTCAAGGGAAATTACATACATGTGAGTTCTCCATTTTAGCCCACCAATACTATGAGGAAAACTTGGCTTTATGACTATACCAATGACATGACCAATATATTACTTGATTAAGTAGCCACAGTTAGAGTACCAAAAATATATCACTGAGATTTGTATTAAAATCTTTATTCAGCCAGAGGTTTATTCAATAGTGATCTTGGCCAAGTTACCATTTTTCTCTCCAAATCTATTTCACAGAAGTCTTACAGCTCTTTGTCTTCTTCTAGGTTTTGAAAACTTGAGATAAAATCTTGGGTTGACATAATTATATTTTCTCCCATTGCTGAAGGACTACTGAACTGCTCTTCCTAAGAAATAAATACTGTGAATTCAAAGTAAACATAATTACTATTATTTCTCTCCATGACACAGATAAAAGAAATATTCTGAGTGTCATGCAGCAAACATAATATTTTTGAAATTAGCACAAACATCTTTACAATTAATTAATCTACTGACCATAGTTGTGCATGCATAGATTTTCTTTTAATATATTAATGGATATTAAACTGGATCAGGACTTTGGATTCAACTTTTGTAATTATAAGTTTATTTCTATATATTACATTACATTTCGCATTAGCAGGAAATTAGCTGTGATGGCGAACCTATGGCAGGTGTGGCACATAAGCCGTTGCCCAGGTCAGCTCCACTCTTCATGCCCGCGCCTCCCCACAGCCAGCTGATTTTCAGGGCTCTGCTGGGAAAAGCGCACACATGGATGCGTGGGTGGGGTTGTGCGCGTATGTGCGGGGGTGGGGGGATGCGGCACCCTTCCATGCCCCATTTTGGTGCTAGCAGGCCTCCCTGAAGCCTCCCGGGACCAAAAAATGAGGGATGAGGGCGTGCGCCCCCCACAACCCCCATTTTTGGTCCCAGGAGGCTTCAGGGAGGCCTGTTAGCACCAAAATGGGAGTTGCACGCACATACACGGGGCAGAGTGTGGGGGTGTCACGTGCGTATGTGCGTGGGTGGGGCCTGCCGGGGTCATTGCATTATGGGTGTTAGCGTGCGCTATCGTGTGCACCTGCACTTTCAGCACCCAAGGAAAAAAAGGTTTGCCATCACTGTTCTATAGGAATGTCAGAAGAGATCTGATGACATACATCCCATCCTATATTAATTAATTTTACAGAAATTCCAACAATTTTTACAGGTTTCAAGTATTCTATGAAGACAGTGGTTACAGAATATGCAAAGATCATTCAAAATGGACAAAAAGCATATAATTGCTACTAAATGATGTGGTACCAAAACAGAAGCCCAAATTGTTTTGTACATTACATTATAGTTCAAACTGCTATATTCATTGAGTAAATAGACATAAATGGAAAAATATCAACCAATTATAGGCCACTTGGGGAGGGGGTAAACTCCCGAAATATTAAGATATATTGGTAAGCCACAAAATATTTTAATTAGCAAAACAAATCAAATGGAAAAGATTCCTCAAATAAAGCTTTAAAAGTGATACAGTGTGTGCTTGACTGCCACGACTAATTATGTATCCATGTAATGTGTGTTCAATTTGGGCTTATTTAAATAGCAGAAATGCTCATTAGCTTCAGTGTATCTGTGAAGCCTCAGTAAACAGTTTAATGGTATTTTATGTTTAACCAATTTCATAAGTTCCTGTAATTTTGGTGTTTGCAGCTCATTAATGTTATTTTTGATATGTATCTTATAGCCTTCTTTCCCTGAAAGCTGGCAGTATACTTTTGACTACACTTAGAAAAAAATAGTGATTTTTATCTTAAACCTTTGCTTGAGAATGACAATGATGACAACAGCAAAAACAATAGTAGGAATAGCATTAATGACATGAATTTCACAAACTGAGTCAATTCGGTTCCTTTCCTTTGAAGTTGTAAAGTAAGTTTGTAGAAAGGGGTGGGGAAGCGAGGACTCTAAACTGTTCCGGTTTCTCTTTATTGGGGAATTAAATAATATGAAAAAGCATACTTAGGTGCCTTTCCAATCCCATTTGATACAATTCTCAACATCATTTTGGTATATTATAGAACAAAGACAAGTTCATCAAAACCATCTTCACAAAAATTGTGATGAAAGTACTTTCCATTGTCTTGGGTTCTCTGGAAGAGAGACGAAACTTCATCTTTATTCCAAAGAGGAAGTTTATGGATACATGACAAACCGAGGGGCCCATAGAAAGCATTGCTAGAATGACTTCATTACTATCATGGATCACAACAGTTCAACCAAGAAGTTGAACACCCACCCACCCAAGCCCCTTGATTGTATCCCAAATCATGTTTTCAGCCTGATAGACCTCACATATGATTTTCTATGGAGGATGTACAGAAGCAATGGGTTCTGTCCATCCTCCAGAGGGGTTTTTTCCCCCTTGTTTGACTCACAAGTTTCATCCATCATAGTATCTTCCAGAAGTATTTCTGTGAGCTCAGTCATACTGCTGCTGGTGGAGACAATCTAAGAGAGTACGATGCTTCTGTCTAGGCAATGGTTTCTGACTGTGCCTTGGCACCCTGGAACTACTGGATTGTTTCAAATCCAACACAACACTGTAGGGAGCCATGAAGAAGATCCTGAGAATCAGTCGCCCCGAGTCCCTTTGCGGAGAGGGGGCGACTGATAAATCGAAACAAACAAACAAACAAACAAATAAATAAATAAATAAGAAAACCATTCCAAAACCATTGGGACTGTAACATGTGTAAACCCATTTTCTCTGTATGAATTTGTTTGTTTTTTTGTTTATTTTATTTTTATATTGTTTTAATGTACTGTCAGTATTTTAATTGTCAATGAAAACAACTTCAGATTTATAAAGGAAGGAGGAGGAGGAGGAAGAAGAAGAAGAAGAAGAAGAAGAAGAAGAAGAAGAAGAGGAAGAGGAAGAGGAAGAGGAAGAGGAAGAAGAAGAAGAAGAAGAAGAAGAAGAAGAAGAAGAAGAAGAAGAAGAAGAAGAAGAAGAAGAAGAAGAAGAAGAAGAAGAAGAAGAAGAAGAAGAAGAAGAAAGCAATGTTTAATTACAAGGAATCTATTCAAAGGTAATTATTCAGAAATGAGTGGTACTTATGATTACTTAGCATTCGGTGAACAGGAACTAGTGTTTAGGGTCTCTAGAGGCCAGAGCAAAAAAGCCTACAGTTGAGAGCAGGCTAGCTCATCACCTGCTCATTAGAGAGGCATGGATTGCTCACCATCTGTTCATTAATGTCAACGTAACTTCCAGGACTCAATATAACTGGATTTTTTTCCCCCTTATTCCTAATCATATCATTGTTATTGACCTACATAAGTTTTTCTTTTTAATACTTCCCCTAAAGGAAAGGCTATTTTCCTGAAAGGAACACAATTCTGGCTGTAAGATGAACCCTTCTGTTTTGGTATATATATGCAAAAAGAGAAATGATAGCTGGATTTTTTTCCCCTGTTATATTGTTCTGCCACACTCTGCCACTGGGAACAAAAACTTAAACCTACTCCCAGCGATATTCATACTGATGGAACTACACTACCTTTATCATTCTTCCTACAAAAAAATACATGCATTTGTCCTGAAAATACTCACCCTTTATTTGATTCTTACATTATCAGCTATAGGACTATAATACTCATCTGGGATTGACCTTTGTTGCTTTATGATAGCTCAATTAGCAGAATAACATATTGTTTCTCTACTCAAATGATGTTGCAATCATTAGGGTCCTTCTCATCTAACTAAAGCCCAGGTTATTTATATTGGCTTCCTTATTTAGGGATGGTGTGGCCCCTTACAAAAGACGAAATACTTCTGTATCCCAAATACAATGCAGAAGATAGGTTTTTCTCTATTTGGTTCTTTATCATAAGTAAAGAGGAAATAAAATATATTATTCTGCCTCAGGTCTGGTACAAACTTAAGATTTATCAATGGTTTCTTAGCAGGAGCATATATGGTATCAACTCGTAGTAAAACCTGACAAATAATGATAAGCCAAAATGCCGAGCATAGCTTATTCACAAGGGAGAAAAACCCATTCTTCTACAGCTATTTGGAACAGGAAAAATAATTACAGAATGATCACATTGTGCTTCAAAGCAACTGTCTAACATAATTCTCACCAATGTGATGCAGGTTTTAAAAAACAGTCATTTTAAGTAAGTCCTTTCACTTCCATCATCCTTTAAAAGTAACATCAGTGATAATTATCCACATTCTGTCATTTTTAATGGGACTTTATCATAAAAGATATTACATGTAATACATGTTTTCTGTATCATCGGATTCCTATTTTAAAGGAAGAAAAGCAAAGAAACATGTAACATTTAGAATAACTTTGGTTTGGATTGAAATTCTAAAAATACCTCATATTAAATATATTACATTTTTTTTTCTTTTTACAACCCTGTAGTCCCTGAATTCTGGGTAGAGTTGAGGCTATTGGCTGAAGCTGATCATTTACTGGCCGGATGCCATTCCTGATGCCTACATGGAGTTTGAAGATGCTTTTTCCTTGTACCCTACGAGAGAAATATCTGCCACTATCTTAGATTGAACTCTCAACCTTCTGAATGGGAGTTCAGCATCTTCACGTTAGGTCACTTGCTGCTCGATTAAATTAAATTAATCAATTACATATCTTCATAAATATATAACAATTATATGAATTTTTAAAAAAGAAACAGGAACATCTGAATCATAGAAGCAATAATTATTCATATGTTTCCATATGATCCTGGTATTCTCTGCCCTCCAACAGAGAAAAAAAAAGCTTCTACTGGATTCAACCTGGCTAATTTTTGAAGCACTTATTTTCTGCGTAATTATACATTATATCAGCAATTTTTTGAGTGTGCACACAAGGCTTTAAGTCAATTTTAGAGGCACCTTAAAATTAATGTATGTAATCCTGAACAAAACAGGTAGACCAGTAACTCAATAGAGGAGAGTTCTATATGTTACCACACAATTCAGGTCCTGTTTCAGAGTTATTTTCTTACCTAAACAGAGAAACAGAGTAATCAAGAGCAGGGGAAATCAGTGGGAGCTAGAGCAACTTCCAACTTCAAGGGATCAAGGGATTATGAGAGTGGCTGGGAAACTGTCATGGAGTATTCAAAATGTTCCATCAGAATCATGGCAGACCTGAAGAAGCATCAGGCTAGCAGCACTGAAGCAGCCAAAATACATCCCCAATTTCAATCCCTTGGGAGTCATGGGTCCTGGATTTTGGATGCATTCTGGAAGTTAGCCTCTTTGAGGTACCTTGGTTCACAGGTTGCTCTTTGATGCACCATTTCAACCAGTTAAAGGTTATGGGAACAATAGTTTTAATAGTATATAGTTATAAATATCTATTACTAATGCAATGAATGGCAGTAGCAAATATAGTCCTCATGGCAACCAGTAGAAAATTGAAATGGAGAGGAAAGAAGAAAATGAATGTTTACAATTCAGAAATATACTGCATATTGACCAAAGTAAGAAGCTATTTGTATTGTGAATATTATTTCCTTTGTTTAATATTTTTAAAACTAATTTACATTATGCATTTTTAAAGCTACTAATGAATATATTTTTATCATTTACATTTGTGATTGATTAGACCACCATGAAAAGAAACCCAGTACAGAAACTGGAAAATTAGATCATGTAATTCAATTAAGATAGGCAACTATTCCCAGAATCACTAGTTCAAGGGGGAAGTATTCTTTGGAATATTCCAGATCCATGGTGATTTCATCATGATCTATGGCAAGCATGCCAGAAGTGGCATGCAGAGCCCTCTCTGTGGGCATGCGCACCATTTCCCCAGCCCAGTCGTTTGCAGAGAAACAAAAGTTTGTGGGACTAAAAAAAATATCAATCAATCAATTCCAAATTCTTGTGAAAGAAAAAGATCTTGTGAGGTTGGAATTGAGTAAACGTTTTCACTTGCGCGCTTCACAATAAGGAAGATGGGGTTCCCTCCTCCTGAAGCCTATTACGATGCAAAACCAAAATGTGAGGGAAAGAGAAAGGGAGGAAAGAGAGAGAGGAGGGAAAGACAGAGGGAGAAACAGAGAGGGTGGGAAAGAGAGATAGAGGAAAGGAAAGAGATAAAGAGAGGGGGAAAGAGAGAGAGAGGGAAAGAGAGAGGGAGGGATGGAAAGAGAGAGGGAGGGAGGGAAAGAGAGAGGGAGGGAGGGAAAGAGAGAGGGCAAAAGAAAGAGAGAGAAAGAAAAAAAGAAGTGGGAAGGAGCTAAAGAAAGGGGGGAGGGAAAGAAAGTGAGAAACAGATACGGAAGGAAAGAGAGAGGGGGGAATGAAAGAGAAACTGAGAAAGAGAAACAGAAAGAGAGAGAAGGGAAGGAAAGAGAGGGAGGGAAAGCGAGAGAGACGGAGGGAAATAGAAATGATATTAGAATTTTTTTTCTTTTTTCTTTTGCTAAACATAATATTTTAAAAGCAAAAAAAAATGAAGGGGCATAAAAGTGCATTTATCATGTTTTTCTTAGTACAATTAGCTGAACTCTGCCTTGTTTATCATTATTTTAGGTAATAAAACCTCAGAATTCAGTTTAAATTGCCATGTTGGCACTTTGCGGTAAATAAGTGAGTTTTGGGTTGCAGTTTGGGCACTCGGTCTCTAAAAGGTTCTCCATCACTATTGCAGATCAATGTGTTGGGATGTTCTACCTCCACATAACATCTGTGGTCATTATATACCATAGAAGAATTGCAATATATCTCCTTTAAATTATGTTATCCTGTATTAACCTGATATTTCAACTTTGCTTTCTCCTACCTTGGTATTACTATTAGAAATGCTATCTCTGAATGTTTTAACCATGAAAACAGTATTTTCTGGTGGGCTGTGCATAGAGGCCCTCCATAAAGTCACAATATATCTCAGACCCAAATGTCTACACTCTCCCTCTCAACACCCTAAAATGGCTTCTGCTTGCTAGGTTCCAGGGAAAAAAAAGTATTGATTATGGTAAGCCACAACATCAATTTGATCCTCGGCAACATCTCACAAAGTTCTTTTTTAATGAAAGCTGAGATTTAATCATACTGCTGGATTCAGCATTAGTTGCTGTGTTTCACCCCAAGGCTACAATAAAAGAGGATAAACAGAGGAAGACTACTAAACTGATTGATATTGCATTACTGCTGGATGAGAGCATAGATACTAGCAAAGTAATATGGTGAACTTTCTAAGGAGTAGTCAAGCTTTTCAAATATGCTTTTATAAGACCTAATTAAACTTCAGCGGTCAAAACTTCCATTAAGGCTCGGATGCTTGTATCTTTTCTTTTCGGACATCAGCCCCAAATAAATAAACCTTCCTTGAAACAAAAATGTTGGGGCGTATGGAAGCAAAAGGTAAAAAGAGAAGAAAGGAAAGGGGAAAAGAGCCATATTACATCACCCTAAAGATGCATCATTTTCAGCATTAGAACTGTGCATTCATTGCTTGATAAAAGAAAAATAAATCAAATGAAAAATCCATTTGATTTAATGTTTATTTATTCTGAAAGAGCACAGGAAAAATGATTACAGATGAGTATATTATGTAGGTCTCCTAAAGTATTTCCACTTGTATGTGGGATTCAGGTTTATTGTCCTCTTTGCTGACAGAGAGCATGTCTCTAATTATCCCAATCAGTTGCCATTGTATATTTCACTGAATAAGGTACAAATCACAGGTCACAGAGAGTTCTTGTCTGGATTCAGCTTCCAGATCTAGAACCTCTCCGGCAGGGGCTTCTCTGAACAAATGCCATACCACTGTAGTATTCAGAAATACAGGCAACCTACATATGGCCCTCCAGATGTGCTTCGAATACAATTCCCATCATTTCTTATCTTGGTCTTGGTTTTCATTTAAGATTATTTATCTTCAAGACACTCTTTAGATAAGGAACTAACTGAACAATTTTGAGACTGTTATATCTTGTGGTGAGGGTAAAATTAAAGCAGTTATAGCCAACCTTTTTCGGCACTGGGTGGCACAAATGGAGTTTGTGCGCATGCATGTGCCAGAGCATCGGAACTCAAAGAGAGCAGCTGGCCGGTGCACATGCACACGATGGAACCCCAAAGAGCAGCTGGAGACGGCATGCGTGCCCACAGAGAGAGGGCTCTGCATGTCACCTCTGGCACGCCTGCATTAGGTTTGTCATCACGGAATTAAAGGATAAATTATTTTACCTCAAGTTCCCAGAGAAAAGATAAGATTTAAATGTAATAAAATAGTAAGAATAAAAAAGCTCTATAAAGTGTCTACATCTCGATTTGAAGCAAAGTTGATTGAGATAAGAGGGATTTCTTGATCTTCCATGTAAGGTTATTGAAGGGAGTAACACAGCAAGTATGCTATCCATGAATAAAGTAACAGAAACTATTGGCTAAAAGGTAATAGTCTTTCATATATATTTTTACTATTTGAAATGTGTTCATTTCAGATGTTCCAACATTTGGCTTTAATAAACGAAATACACATCAGGGGACAATCCTTCTAATTAAATGTCTTTTAAGGAAGGAGGAAAAGAGGGTACACAGGTAATTCTAAACTCATGACTATAATCAAGTCTAAAATTACAGTTATAAGTCTTGTGGTTGTAAACTGAGCCTTCGCAGAACCAGATCCAATTTTTTGACATTTTTGGGGTGGTCATTAAGCAAACACTGTTTGTTAAGTGAATCCATTTTCCTTTATGGGGATTTTTTTTAATGGATATAAACCTAGAAACCAGCAAAAAGTATAGCAAATTGTGGTCATATGGGATGCTACTCCTGGCCATAAAGGTGAGCTGGTTGCCTAGTGCCCAAAATGTAATAAGGTGACTGTGGGAGGATGCAGCAGTCGTAACTTTGAATGGTCACTAAGCTACCCATCGTTAAGTTGAGGACTACCTGTAAGCTTAACTTTCCCTCTGGAATGTTAAGTGTTTGACTGTGGCCAATTCATAAAAATTGTGACTGAGAAATACCTTTAGGATCATTTAAGGTTGAACCGAAGGCACTAATCACTATATCTGCTCTCAGACGGACAGTTTGCTCCTTGTCTTCTTTCCAATTTCCATCCTCATCTTGCTCAGTCCGGAGAAATTCCATAGCAACAATTTTTCCTCCTTTTATGACAACCTTCTGAGGAGAAAGAAAAGGTAGGAATTCACACTTTTCTTCCTTTGCAAGCTCCATCTGAAAAACAAAAATAATGCATAATTTATAGAAAAGTATTTAATACATAATTGTAACTCTTATAATTTTTCCTTGCAATTTTTTTCTATAAATTCTGACACTACATTAATGTTATATTTTGATTAAATGAAAACTGGCTCAAATAATATGCGCCAACAAGAGTGGTGTTTTTTTTAGTTATCAATCTCTGTTAAAAGACTTCTGTATTTTAAACTACAAGCGAAGATTAGTTTGATTTTATGAAAAATGATTATGTCACTCTTCATTACTAAAAAAATAATGAATTAAAACAAAACTATCCAATCAATGCTAGAAAAAGCAAGTATGCGTAAAAGTTTTTCATTATGAGCTACTGGCTGAGGTGCCCAAATCTCAAACTCTAAAAATGATTTCAATGAAAAAATGGTAAGGTTTTAATGAAAAAAAAAGGACAGAAGAATTTTGGTCTTTCATTTTCTCTTTGTGCTTGAAAGATAACTTATACTTTTCCCACTTTTTATTCTTTCTTTCAAAATATTTTGAATTAATATATTCATATTTTGAATGAATAAGGCTGCATTCCCTATGACAGTCATGGTGAACCTTTTTGGCACCGAGTGCCGAAAAGGGAGCACTTCTCGCATGCGTGCATGTGCTCATCTGGGCCGCAACCAGGAAGAGGAACTGCCCAGGGGGCATGCACATGCCAGAAAATGAACTTCCGGTTTCCAGCGCACAAATGTGCCCCATGCAGCAAGTCTTCTAGTTATTGCCGTGTATGCACACGCGCTGATCAGCTGGCTGGCGCACAGGCTCATGCCAGAAAATGGAAGACCAGCTCTTCCAGTTTCCAGCACACCACCTGATTGTTGCTTGCAAATGTGCGCCAGAAACCTGGAAGAGGAACGGGCGACGCCATGCGTGCCAGGTGACATGGCTCCATGTGCCACTTTGGGCATGCGTGCCATAGTTTCATCATCATGGCCCTATGACACATGAGCGGCATATTGGCTTAATGGTAAAGACGCTCGCCTCTGACTCAAAAAGTTCAGTGCTCAATCCTAGGTAGCGGCAGAAGTTTCTCTCTTAGGGGACAAAGAAAAAAATATCTGCTGTGAACTCCAAGTAGGCCAGAGGTGTCAAACTGGGGGCCCGTGGGCCAGATGCGTCAGACACAGGCAATGCCCACCCCAGCTCTGTGAAGGGGAAAAACATCACGATATGTCACACAATGTCAATGTGACGTCGTGAGTTTGACATCCATGAAGTAAGCATTAGGAAAGGCATCAATCTGACCAGTAAGCATTCAGCTACATGGTGCTGTCCTGCAGATTACGAATTTATGCTTTTTAGTAGTTGTATTGTTTTGAATGATTTTCGTGATTCTATTTTTTCTGAGTGTTTTTGTATTTGTAAGCTGCCCAAAGTCTTGGTAGTGAGATAGGTGGGCTATATAAATTTAACTAATAAATAAAGAACTAAAGTTCTTTAACTAAACTTATTTAGTTTACTTAACTAAATAAATAAAGAATAAATATGTTTCTTTATAAGAAACATAACTACAGGCCTGACACAAGATAGATCAAACCACTGCTTTTTCTTTCCTTAGCCAAAACCGCTTACTAGGAAATCCTTTTTACCTAACATAGGTAAAACACTTTGAGTCAATTTAAATGTCCCTGTTGTGATTGGGTAATGGGTTTGTATATCATTATCCAAAGAAAAATCACTTTTATCCAATTCTGGGTAATTTGAGAAACACAGGAGTTCAGATTTGGTTTCATCATGTGATGTATGGAGGGAAGATGATCTTCATATCTGCTTAAGGTATAATGTTATTTTGGCGAGCTGGGATTGTAAACGTTGAATAGGGACGAACTAAAGGCTGTTAGCATTTTCCTACCAGTTACTTCCAGCAACTGCCTGGCCAGCTCTCTGCTCTCCATGTTAATGAAGAAGAAAAGGGAATAGGAAGGATGGTGGTCCCTGCCAAGCAACACAGATAAGGTAAACAAACAAAGTCAGTCTCTCCCCCCCCCCTTCCGCCTTCCTCCATCTCTCTAAGCAACCAATTATTTTTCTTCCATAATGTTTTCTCATCTGGCGTGCTGCGAAAGTCCTGGCAACCAGGAAAGCATTTTGTTGCAAACATACAAGTTGCTAATTATTTCAATGTTAACACAGCATAGAAAAGTTTTCAGGGGGGAAAAAATGGGCACATAACAAAAAAAAAGATGATGATGACAAATTGGGTATGGAACTTAAAATCTATTCATAGACAAAAAATATTGTGGCTCAGTGTGTATCTTTTCAGTTATGATGTGGAAGTTATAACTGTGCTAATAGAAAGGGTGATATACAATCACAATAGCAATTAGGATATTCATAGTAAAAGGTGCCATGCTCTAATGGTTTTGTCCATGACATGCACAAAAATTGTGTCCAGTCATATTCCATATTTGGAATTATTTGATGTTGCTGACTGAACTGTTTGTGCAGGGTATTTATTATAATATGTATGCGTAAACACAGAGGGGGGGAGGAAGGAGGGATGGAGGAAGGGAGGGAGGAGGAGGAACTAAAGTTAGTTAATATTTTAGGGGAAAAGTTTGTCATTTCCAAACAATATTTATTCTCCTGTGATAGGAAAGTTATACAGCCGAAGACCAGTGGGATATAATTAGAGCGGTACTGAATTAATTAATGTATTTATTATACTTGCTCCAAATAATTTTTCCCTAAATTTTAATACTATGACAAACACTTCAAAATATGAACTGTGTATCTTGAAATCTTATTTCTTTCTTTAAGTTACCTCTCTCTCCCTTGTGTATCTATTACTGAAGGGAGTGGGCTATTTCCCCATATATTTTCTAGCTGGGGCATATTCAGTGTCTCATTAATGTAAATCATGCAGTACTTCATGGTATGTAGCATATAAATTACAGCAAAGACCCTCAATCACATTGCAATAATTAAAACTGAAACTAAAAAGCTTTCATGATAAGACAAATGATTATAAACTGCCAATCAGCAACTCAGTATATATAGATGTTTACAGGAATTGCTTGTTTAATTCCAAATTAAGTTATAGTTTGAAATATTTGCATTTTACTCCTAAATATTTTAATCTCTAAAGATATCTGTTATCTCACACACTGATCTACAATTTCTGGTTGATCTTCAATACACATTATTGTGTAATGCATCAGTGATTTTGGATTATTCTTCAGTCCTATCTATCTCCCCAAATTCGGGTGAAATCAGAGAAGAGAATGTGATATACACTACTTTGAACTCCTGGAGGGAAGGCAGGATATAATTTGACAAATAAAAATAAATAATATATGTACAGGTGGTCCTCAACCTACAACAGTTCATTTACTGACTGTTCGAAGTTACAGCGGCAGTGGAAAAAGTGACTTATGACCATTTTTCACAGTTATGATTATGGCAATATTCCCAAGATCACGTGATCAAAATTTAGATGCTTGGCAAATGGCATATATTTATGATGGTTGTCGGTTTATGATGGTTGTAGTGTATTGGATCATGTGATAACTTTTTGTGTTATCAAAGTCAAAGGGGAAGCCAGGTTCACTTAAAAACCCTCTTACTAACTTAACAACTGCAGTGATTCACTTAACAACTGTGGCTAAAAAGGTCCTAAAATTGGCCAAAATTCACTTAATAACTGTCTGACTTAGCAACAGAAATTTTAGGCTCCATTGTGCTCATAGATTGAAGACTACCTGGATTGTCTAAAGCCACAGATTTATTTGCTTTAAGAGCCTTGACTTACAGGGTTTGCTATATTGGATGTATTCATGAAACTGGGCACTTTCATAATATCAATGTTACAGTGTAGTTCCTCTATATTTAAAGTGCTTCTATTCTGATAGGTAGCAATGTGGATTAACTCTGGAATGGACTGTCATTATAATGATGGATGATTCAGGTTTGATCAGTATCACCTTCTTCATTCATTACGCCCCCCCCCCCAAAAAAAGTACACTCTTATGCACTTGCTTCTAAAGCTAAGAAATTTGGAATCAGGAAGCTGAATTACAGATATGCTTCAGTCCACACATTAATTATTGTAGTACTGATCAGATCAAAATCTGTGAAAATTCACACTGATCAAACAGTCTTAAAAACCTTACCAGGATAGTCAATGAATACAAGATAAGAAAAGTATGGTGAAGGACTTGAATATTCAGCTGTGGCCAATTTCAATATTAAGCTCTGTGCTTATGTGTGCAATCACATACTTATCCACAGATGTCAAATGGGTAGTTTGTTCTATGTATTCATCAAGTTCTAATTTGATTTGATGTATGATATGAAGTTGTTGTATATGACGACAAATGGTGTAATTTACTGTGTTCATGCCTATGAAAGAATCAACATGACCAACACTTTCTGAATTTGGTTTTCTAAGGGCTACATTTAGAAAAGATGAAGTGACATATATTCCAAAGGGTTAGGACTGGATTGTTCCCACTATTCTCAAAAGCATTTCTTCTTTTTATTTCTACACAGTGTCATAAAAGAATAATCAGGACAGGGAACAAGCACTGATGGTGCTTTGCTTGTAGGACAGCCCTCATTCCACCATGTGATACAGCCTTTCTTTACAACAGCTGTTATTTAGCTTTTTTGCTTTGTTTCTTTCCATTTCCAAAACCGTGGAGATGTTTTGCAGACTGTGTGCAATATGTAATTCGGCCTGAGCATCATCATCATCATACGACCGAGTTGCTACATTAATCCACTGGTCATTATGTAAAAAATACATCTTACCTGTTTCCAAAAAGTCATGGGAGCACAAAGTGAAAAAAGTTACCGAAAGTGAGAATGTGAAGATCTTGTGGGACTTTCGAATACAGACGGATCTTCATTTAGAACACAATACACCAGATATCACGGTTGTAGGGGGCCGAAACATACAATTTATCGACATCACAGTACCAGGAGATGCCAGAGTCGAACAAAAAGAACTGGAAAAAAATCACGAAATACCGCGACCTGGCCATCGAAACTACCCAATTATGGATAAAACATGTAAGAGTGATACCCATTGTCATCGGGACACTTGGTACCATGTCCAAGAATTTTATAAGATACATCAACCAATTGCAGCTTCCTTCAATAACACCAGAGGAACTGTAAAAAACTGGGCTACTCGGAACATCTTATATTTTAAGAAGGTATTTGGTTGATACTAGGACGCTTGCAGCAACTGTATCAACCATTAACACCAATCAATGATATTTGTGATACATTTTTGAATGTTCAGTTGTCTGAGTTTCATATTTAATGAATAAAGTATAATAATAAAAATAATAATACATCAACCAATTGCAGCTTCCTGCAATAACTCCAGCGGAACTGCAAAAAACTGTGCTACTTGGAACATCGTACATCTTAAGAAGGTACTTGGTTGATACCTAGGACGCTGCAGCAACCTGTATCAACCATTAGCACCAGTCAATGGTATTTGTGATGCATTTTTGAATGTGCAGTTGACTGAGTTTCATGTTTAATGAACAAAGTATAATATAATAATTATAAATCAGCATGTTCTTTATTAAGTTTTTTTTTTTAAATTAATGTGTCCCTCAATTGCAACATTGTGAAATTTACCTCTTCCGGGACAGCCCGTATATTAGTAAATCCTTTCCTGAAGACCACAAAAACACGTCGAGCTCCGCAGCGCAAAGCTGATGTTGCACAATCAAAGGCAGTATCGCCTGCTCCAAGAACAATCACGGTTCCCTGTATTGATGGCAATGAAGAGCGACAGCCGCATATTCCTGAATGATGAAAGGAAAACCCCATTTTCAAGGAGAAAAAAAAAACTATTTCTGCATGACAGCTCAAACGACACTTGTACTCGAAGCAGTGTAAAATTGCATCTTGCCGTTTCCAAGCATGGAGAGTCACTATCAAATTATTCTGCTTCATTGAGAGTTTTATTCCCTCTTTTAAGATATGCTCATACATGTAATTTCATAGTCAGTACCTTTAGTAGCATTGCCTTCCTGTCTTGGCAGGAAATAAAGTATAATGCACTTGGAAAAAAGAACAAGAAGAAATTGTACAGCCTTGTCAGATTGAATACAACTAATTCAAGATTGTTGTGTTCAAAAAATTAAGCCTTTGACTCCTTTCTTGTCAGCATCAAAATTATTTGAGAAATGAAAAAGGGAGAAAAAATCCATGCTACAAGAGGTTTTGTCCATCAGTGGAGTCTATCTTTGACAACACAGGTTTCTCTTTCAGATTTTATCTTAAATAGCCTCATAAGTCATGTTGTTTCAGCCCCAATTTAGACCACATTTAAAAGGGAGTTAGAGAAATTCAAGGAAGAAAAGCTTATTAGTGTCCACTATTTATAACATCACCTTAGTTTAAAAATCATTTTGCAGGCCTAAGGAAAACTGCACATCTATTTTTCATCTTAGGGCCAGATTGTGCTGGAACAACATGCATCACTTCCTGTTCTGGAACCTCTGATAAATCACCCCAGAATGTTCAGATTAGTCAGTTTAAGGGAAATATCACATCGTTATACACACAGGATGGAATCACTAAGAGCAATTGTTGAGGGCATGCAAAGTTATTCTATCTGTGGGCTTCTGAAAGATACCTGGTTGGTCACTGTGGAAACAGTTACTGGTTAACACAGATCCCCCCCCCCCGCTTCTAATGAGTGGATACTTTTAACACACATCTGGGGTACTTACCATATATTTTTTTTTAATGAAATTTTTCCTAAACTACTTTATTATGTTGATAAAGTGTTTTGCACAGAAGACAAATGGGATATAAATCCTTAAAAGTATGATTCCATGTGCAACACATACTAAAAGAAAAAGGTAAATGTTTTCCTTGTCCAGTCATGTCTGACTCTAGGGAGTGGTACTCATCTCTCTTTTCTGGCCAAGGGAGCCAGTGTTGTCTGAAGATGTTTCTGTGGTCATGTGGCAAGGATGACTTATATGGCAAAGGCGCAGGAAATGCTGTTACCTTCCCACTTTAAGTGGTATCTATTTATCTACTTGCATTTGCATGTTTTCAAATTGCAAGGCTGGCAAGAGTTGGTGCAACCAGAAAGTTGGCAGTTCAAGACACAATGGAGATAAACCTTAGTATAAATGTGCAAGGTCATAGCCTGAATGTGAACTATGCTGTTCAGCAATCTCGATGTTCCCAACTCCATAGAATTGTAAGGTTATTATGATTTTTGATGTAATTTCAATTGTTCCAGATTAATATCTCAATTCTTTCATTTTAAAAAAAGCATTATGCAGGAAAAAAAAAACTTACACATAAGCTGATGTTTACTACTACACTGGAAAATTAAGAAAAATGGATGGGGGGGACACCTTAAAATCATTCTAATGTTGTTTTACTTTTTAAAAGATAAAATAAATTACTGTAATTTTTGAAATGATAACATAAATTAACACTAATTTATAACCTGAAGGCACCTCTGATCGGTCTGAGGGTTAGGGATCCCTGCACTGGATACACTTATTTTACAGCCGCATTTATCTATATGAACATTAGATTTCTATATGCCAAATATTTCCTAATTTTATCTGGGAGGCATATCATTTTTTTTAAAGAGGAAAAATATTTCTGGACCTTTTCATGCTATGATACCTACAGTCAATTCAAACAATATGTACTATACATGTAAATTACTCAGCATTGTTGGACTGGTGCAGTATATGCTAGTATACACTTTAGCTCCTCACTGCAACAACTATGGTAGAGATTTTTCATGTAGTCTACCCATACGGTGAATAATTTAAATATATTACTATGTAAGATCACTACCAAATGGAACAGGCTTTTGCCAGCGTCCCAAAAGACAAATGTATGGTAATATTTAAATCAGGTTTAATCTGCCTGAATTAACAAGCATAAAATAGAGGACCAGAGAAATATTTTGAATAACTACATTAAAAGATTTGTCTGACAAAGGCAAAAAATCTGTCCAAGTACATCTATATTAAGACCAGAGCTATAACAAATCTATAGTGGTGCCAAAGAAATCTTGGAATATATTGAATGGCTTTTATTGGTGATCTACTGGTTCTACGTGATAGCTACTAACCTATGGGAAAGGTGTATACCTAATAGAAATCTATTTTTCCTGTGATTGTCCTTGCTCATATGTACTGGAGTCTTTTAAGAGTGAGTCCCGATACGATCACAAGGAAGCTCTGGTGAATTATGAATGGTGAAAGGCTACCTCCTGAATAGATACTGATTGCAAGAGATGTGCTGACAACTGATTGCCCATTGCGGGTGATGGGATGATTTCTTCTTGCTGAGTAAACAGAGATTGTAAAAGGAATATAAGGTAGACTAGTCCCAGGCAACAAGCTCACTGAGTGAATAAATACAGAAATAAAATAGGAATTTTAAAGACAGTCCCTAAAAATGTTGTAAATCACAGCTTAAGTATTTGACTAATATGAGATTCTGAGGAAAGAAGAAGAAAAAGAAAATGGTGACTTTCAATACTTCTGGCATAGAAGTATTCCCCTCCAACTCTGCCATACTGTTATTCTTACATAAACAACCAGAGATATTGCAACCTGTTGGAAAAAGTACTACAGAATGAAAGACAAGTCATTCTGTCTCACCACTTAACTGTGTAAGTGGAAGAAGCCACATTGTGTCTATGAAATAACGGGATAACAGAGTTGGAAGGGACCTTGGAGGTCTTCTAGTTCAACCCCCTGCTCAAGTAGAAAACCTTATACTATTTCAAACAAATGATTGTCCAATCTCTTCTTTAAAATATCCAGTTATAAAGCAACCACAACGTCTGAAGTCAAGCCATTCCACTGATTAATTGTTCTGTCAGGAAATTTCTCCTTATTTCTAGGTTGGTTCTCTCCTTGATTAGTTTCCATCCATTGTTTCTTGCCCTATCTTCAGGTATTGTGAAGAATACGTTGACCCCTTCTTCTTTGTGACAGTCTCTCAAATATTGGATGATTGCTATCATGTCACCCCTAGTCCTTCTTTTCATTAAACTAGACATACCCAATCCTTGCAACTGTTCTTCATATGTTTTAGCCTCTGGTTCCATAATCATCTTTGCTGCTCTTCTCTACACTCTTTCTAGAGTCTCAACATCTTTTATTTTATTTTGTGGTGACCAAAACTGGATGAAATATTCCAATTGTGGTCTTACCAAGGCTTTATTAACTTTTGATGACAAGTTCATCAAAATTATTT
Organism: Natrix helvetica; assembly: GCF_964273705.1. Taxonomy (NCBI): domain Eukaryota; kingdom Metazoa; phylum Chordata; class Lepidosauria; order Squamata; family Natricidae; genus Natrix; species Natrix helvetica. The sequence continues at coordinate 86,152,871 of NC_138549.1, forward strand.
TCTCCTTTGAAATAAATGTTAGTAACAAATTCATTTTCATCAACTTGAATTGAAACTGGTAAAAAAAAAACCCATATCATTCTGTTTTCCTGCACATGCATTAATTGGGGATGATGTTAGCTGGATTAATTAAAAACCCAATACATTTGGCAACAATGGAGAAAAAATGGAACTATGCACTATTAAACTACAATGAAATCTGATTCTTTGCCTTAGTTATTTTATCTTTCTTTCCAATGCTCATTCTTTTAACTGTTTTGGAATTAGAATGTATTTTAATGTATTATGCAATAGATCACATTAATCATATAAAAGATGACATATAAATATTGCATATGCATATCAAAACAAACAAAATAACAGAGCATATCTACCTGGTTTACTTGCCATAGACACCAGTGGTAGGAATTCTTTTGATGTATAAAATCCTTCTTCCATTCCCAATCCCTGAAATACAGATTCTTTCTTTGGTTCTGGTAGACCTAAGACAATAAATATTCAATAATGAAATGAAAAAAATAAAGAAAAGGATATATGTTTCCTTCTGTAAATGCACACAAATTCTCAAAAGATTTATGTTTTGTCAACCAGTTTCTTTCTCTGGTAATTTTTAGTGATTTTATAACAGAGGCAGGATTTGAACCTTAAACTTTTCAATTTGTAGCCCAGTGAAATCTGGATAAACAAGTTTGCTGCTTAACTGATTTGTTTAAAAGTCTGACAAAAAAGGAACAATTGACACTTTTGTACATATTGGGATGATTTTCATTTTTAAAAGTTCCTTTCTGCTACAAAATGTCACACACAAAAATATCACATTTCTTAAAAAAATATTCTATACATACACATCAAGAAATGTGTTGAATCTTCTGGTTGGTTTTCTTGCTTAGTGTAATAAATGATACTTGAGAAGGATTTATATAACCATTTGAACGCAACTCAAAAAAATATGACACATTAATCCCAATAGTGTCAAAACAATGTCTTTGTGGTCTCTCAAAGCCTCTTATACAACATTCAGGACAGTGTCAGATGCCATTTTATTTTAGCGAGAAGTCTCAATCAGCAGTCAAGACAAGAAAAGTAACTTTTCTTTACTTAAAAAAAGGATTGTTTCTGGTGGAAGACACATGGCATCTCAAACAATTGGGATAAACAAGTTGGGATGACTATATAAAGATTTTGGTCTCAGCGGCATTTATATGGTTAATGACTGTAAGGACATTTTCTCTGGATTCTTTGTGAGACAATTGACAAGAGTGTAATTCAAGCGTCAATCAAAAGGGAGAAATGATGCTGTGGGCAGAATGTGCTAGCGGAGCTGTTTTGTACACAGCTCTAAGTGTAAATTCTGAAGGAATGTAAACCTGAGTATATTTCATCCCACAGGAAGATGTCCAAGAAAACAAAGTCTGAAAGGGCGCTTGACCCTTGAGTAAGCATAAAAGGCCAATGAAATGGACCTGGTGAAACCAACATTGTCCCTCCAACCTTCTGAAAGCTGATGAGGAGAGAGGACAGAATATAAAGAAAAGCAGCAGCTGAACAGTTTAGGGTCCAAGAGATTTAAAAGACAGAGCATAGACTACCACCACCCACTTCCAGCATTAGGCCTGTCTCCTGTGAAGCTAGGTTGTGCTGGGGTTAGAGGAGAGAAATAATTGGGGGAGGAGGTTGAAAATGCCATTAACATCTACGTCTCCTAATCCAAACAAACAGCATAGCAATTGGGAGAGAAACACAAGAAAATGGAGGTATGGTTGCTTCAGGACTCATCATCTATGTTTTAAGAAAAGAATACCAGGATGTAGTTGTTAATTTGCTGGTTTGCTTGGCGTGCTGTCTCTGGATAATTGTTTGCAAGGAGCAACATTTGAGTTGAACAAATTAGTGATGGGAGAGTAGATAGAACTTTGATTTAGGATGGATGGTATTGGGGGAGTTCCATAAGAAGGGCAGGGCAAAGAAGGGCAGATTAGGAGTCAGAGTCGGAAGGGTCACCATATTCAGGGCTTCTGGGGAGAGAATCCACTTTCAAAGAGGAACAGCAAGAAGTGTTAGTGCTAAATGGAGTAGCCATTGAATGGATACCACCAGGATCCATACAGGAGAAACCAGTGGGGATGGGGCTGTACTTTGACTAGTCTTGTTCTTTGTAGATTGTTCCCTGTGAGGTGGTCATCTGGAGGGTTATAGAAGGATTGTGTACATTGAACACTTATTGTTCACTTCATTTATTTGAAGTATTTGGAGCTGAAACACATTTTTACGTTATTTTGTGTGTGTGTTAAGCATCCAGATAATGAACTTCGCAGCATTTCAATAGGAGGACAGCTACAGGACAATAAAGTGTTGATGGACTCAGTTTTAGCAGTTGATTCAAATGCTCCAAGTTTGCATAGATTATAATTATTTGTTCTTCTGTAGAAAGAGTGCGAAACAACTGAGCCAGTAGTTCTTCCTCATCCGCTGTAGGGTCGACTGATGTCTGTATCTTCTCTTTAATTAAATCAAGGGTGTTACGCCTCCTGTGCTTATCTGGTCCTGACCTTGGTGTTGGTGGAGCATTCTACTGTGTAGATGGGTTGCTGGCTGAGATTATGAACTCTGGGGCTTATGCCATTCTCTCTCACAGACTTGGCTCTCCTCCCAGAATTTTGCAGTGGTTGTACACTCCTATTGTGAAAGACACGGATAGGCATAATTGGAAATCCCCTTACAAAAATTTTAAAGGGAATGTGAATTGCCTAAAAACAAATATGCTTCTTTCAAGGCCATGCCATCTTGGAGGACAGGAGATTTCTGTAAATTTACTGGAATATATTCTACACTGAAGAAGTTGTGAAAGGGAGTATAGTACAGCTTGTCTGTTATGCTACTATCTTTGTTTGAGAATGCTATATCACCTTTGTTAATCTTTGACCAATTTTCTTTACTGTGTATTAATTTCTATCCTCCTCATCAACTAGGTCACCCAAATCTGTAACCATGTTGATTCTTTCCTCATTCTTTGCCTGAGTAAGATCCCTGGTGCAAATATACTAATATGTGGGGATTTTCAAGAGAAAGTTGGTTGCAATAATGAAGCCTCTGTGAACAATTTCAATGCCGGTCTCCCTGAATAAGTAACTGGGCCACTTTTTGTGTCCAGATCCTTCAAAGATACAAATTATAATATACCTGGCTTTAGTTTGCTATCTCTCGTACATAGGCTTAACATGCAAATGTTAAATAGCTTTGTCTAAAGTAATTTCCCTGGGCAATATACTTTTTGGTGCCTTCACAAGTTATCCTCTATAGTCCCAAAGGTGCTTTTTCAAGAGGCAACTGGACTTTCTTGTTTTTCTTTGAAGACATTTTGCTTCTTATCCAAGAAGCTTCTTCAACTCTGGAAGCTTCTTGGATGAGAAGCAAAACATCTTCAAAGAAAAATTTAAAAAGTCCACGTTTCTTGAAAAAGCACTTTTGGGACAACCATGACCTGGATGACTGAGAATCTCGATAGATATTTAGCTATGCTTTATAGGTTATGTAATAATTTCTAGGGACCTGGCCCCCTTGCCTTAAGCATTTTGGCATAATTCCTAGGTTTGAAAGTAATCACGTTTCCTAATGTTCATTGAAAATTTAGACAAGGCTTAATGAAGAACCTAGTTTAGACACATTTAAAATGCCCAATGGGAGGCTGCTTTTACGGGTTTAGATAGAATGGCTCCCTTGAAGATAGGATAGCCCAATGTTTCACTCAGTGGAAAGTGCATACTTTTTAATCTCCATGATTTCAGGACATGCTCAGACCTAACCATCCCATAAAGTAGCAGAATACTACTTCATGCCACAATTTCACCGCTAAGCACCACACTTTTGTAACAAAGGCAATAATAACCTGATCAGGAGACAAAGGCATTCTACATTTAACAAATCTTGCATAGCTTCCAAAGCTGCATTATTAGAATGCTATGCTGCCTCACTGAATGCCAATTACATCCAAATTTTATAGGATCAGGGGGAAAAAAATAAGCCTCTGCTCAGAAAAAAAAAACAGGATCAGAAGAAAATATGGTCACAACTAATCAAGTCCATAAATTCTTCCTTACATACTATAATGAATTGTTCCCAGCATTACACAATCGCATTGTAGCATCTCCTCAAGTACCCGAGCATGTCATTTCCAAACCCTTTATTACGATCTATATGCTAACACCTATGTGATGGATGTACTTTTATTTATACTACCATAGTGGCGCTCAGTCACGTGCAAGGAAATTAAAAATCTCATTAATCAGCTTAACTGTGGTAGAGTCCCCAGGAGTGACCATATCTCCCCCCCCCCCCCCCGAGCTAATTAAATCCAATTCAAATTGTTGGGCCATTGCTTTGGTCTCTTTTTTCATACATTAGCCACACAGTAAGATTCCAGAAGACTAGAGAAAAGCTATAATTGTTCCTTTATATAAAATGGGTGATAGGAATGATGTAGCTAATTATAGGCCAATTAGTCTATTGAACATCATTAACAAACTCTGTGCCAGCAACCCTGTTCACCAAACTCCAAACCTGGGTAATAGATGCGGCAATAATTGACCCCGAGCATCCAGGTTTTCAACTAGGATGAAGCACTATAGACCATTGCCTATAGTGCTTCAACATCCAGCAGATTAAAACACAAATAACTCTGATTTGTATTTGTATGGATCTTTCATTGATTTCAAGGAAGCTTTTAATAATATCTTGAGAATTGGACTCTAGGACAGTGATAGATAATCTTATCGGCACCGAGTGCCGAAACTGGAGCGTGTGCGCCTGAACCCGGAGGAGCATCTGGCTGCTGCATGCATGCGTACCAGACCAGCTATCCGGCACGCATGTGCATGACAGAAACCAGAAGAGCAGCTGGCGATGCTGCGCATGCCCACAGAGAGTGCTCCATGTGCCACTTCTTGCACGGGTGCCATCAGTTCGCCATCATGGCTCTAGGACATTGTGATTAAATCCTCTACAGACAAAAGTATGCTTGCTCCTAATTCAAAAGCTGTATGATAAAACTGTCCTTAGAGTAAGATGTAACCATGAAAGGACTTTTCTGAATTTATCCATCCCCAGTCAAGGGGATGAAACAAGGATGCATTTTAGCACCATTGCTTTGCAACATATATATCAACCCTCTCATTAAAATCCATCAGAGAGTTGATTTCCATGTGCCTAAATTAGCTGATCGACATCTCCTATTCTACTCTATGCTGATGATGTAGTTCTTCTCTCCTTATCTTCTGTAGGCATGCTGCGGGCGCTAAGAAGCTGGCATCCTACTGTAATGAGGAGCAATTAGGAATCAACTGTGATAAATCTAATGTTTTATTTTTTTCCAACAAAAGACAAAGGCCCAAGTGGGCAATTGATTCCCAAGTCAAATGTTTTAAGCACTTGGGCACCGTATTACAGACTTCTAAGAAATTAACAACCCAGGTAAATTATGCCATTTCTACTGCCCAAAAGAACACACAAGCAACAACCAATTTTTATAGGTAACAGAACAAATTACATCCCAGTGGCAGTCAGCTGTTTATAAATAAAACAGCTGTTCAACTACAATTTGGGTGGGATAGAACCACCCAAATAAAAACCTAAGAGCTTATGAAATCATTTACATTTCCTTAGGACCTTGTTCAGTACTCCAAAACACACTCCTACTGCAGTCTGCAGGCTTGAAGCTAGCCTGCAAGTATTAAGACTCAGACTTGGAACAGGATTCTAGTCTTAGGCATCAGAATCGTGTTTGAGCCTGCAGGCCTGAGGCCTCTGCTGTTGTCAAAGAGCTTGCCCGTCTCATCGACACTGAATCTGCATAAAGTAACTTTTAAATCTTGGTCTCCCTGCTGAATACTTAGGCCAATTAACACTTGAGAAGGCCAAATCAATGGTAAAAGAAAGAATTGGTGATGTTGATTGCCAACTGAGTCTCTGCGCATGCCCAAGATGGTGTCCTGCCACATTTGAGGAGAGCTTCAGGGAGATGATTGTCCTTCTTGGGGTTTGCAAGGGGTACCCTATCCCATCGTTGGTTCCAGGTCCAGCTATGAGAACTTCCTGGGACCTTGGGGATACCCTTGAGCTGCGATGTCCTGCCTTGTAGCCAGAACATCGTGAGTGAAATGGGGCGGTTGGCGGTAAAAGGAGAATGGAGAGCGTCGGCAGCTGCCAGCGTGGGTGTGGTCAGCAGCTGTGGCGGGACACCCAGCCTGGGGTCTCTGCAGCTGGCGTGGGTGTGGTCGTCGGTGGCGGCGGGATACCCAGCCTGATGTCTCTGCAGCCGGCATGGGAGTGGTCGGCGGCAGCGGGACGCCCGGCCTGGGGTCTCTGCAGCTGATGCTCCCCACGCTGTGGTGTTATCCCGGTTGCTCCCCCCTGCACCTCGCTTATGGACATGATAGATTGGATCAGCAGGGAGTGGCTGAGGCAGCTGGCATGGATATTGACGCCAGCGGAAGATGGCTTTGGTAGTTGGCGTGGGCACGGTTGGAGTGGGGGGGTCCTTCGTTGTGGCCCCCTCCGGTATCACCACCGTTGCCTGGGCCACCGTACTGTGCCATTTGGCCATTTGACGCCTCCTCCTGTGACACTATGGACTGGGTCAACGGAGTGTGGCCCTGGCGACAGATATGAGCGCGGCTGGCATGTACAGAGCTTGGCTGTTGGAGTCGTTGAAGTTGGAGCAACCACCGCTGCCGCCGCTGTCCTCACCGCCGCCATCACTGGCCGCTTCACCACCTCACAATCTATCATCTGCTACGATTTTGACAGCTGGCCATTACTCTTACATACTGTCCTTAACACCAACCATTTCTATAATGGACACAAGCTTCCCGCTACCCCCTTGAACACTGTTAGCTGCCCCCCCATGGAAATGTCATCTCCTCATTCCATCTCCCCATGATGTCATCCCATTTGGTTGATGCCACACTCTCCTCTATGTTATACTGCGACAGAACTTTACTCCCTCCTTTCCCAGGGATGGCCTTCTTGCCTATCAAGACGCTTCCTTAATGACGGATCTTGGGATCTCGAGAGGTGGCATGCGAAGAAGAGATTTCTTAGGGGTTTTTAACAGGGATTTTTAAATCAAATTTTAAGGGAGGGCAGGGGGGTTGATTCAGATGGCTCAGTCAGGCTTGGGGGGGGGGAGTCTCCAGGGGACAGGCCAGAGCTAACTAATGGGCGTGGGTTGGGAGTGCCGGGAAGGATTGGGATTCCGGGGGAGATATTAAGCCATTCCATTGGGGGGTTTACCATCTCTACTGTTTGTGGGAGAGGCAGATATGGTGGGGGCCGAGGGCCAAATTATGTTCGGGAGATGCAGGTTCGCTGTTTAAGAGCGATCGCGCGTTCCGACCCTCATCGTCCTTCTCGCACCCCTGGCTGCTCGGGATTACAGGACCCTGGTCTCCGGCTGGTGTTGCTTAACGCCAGGTCCGTGGTGCATAAAGCTCCCCTCATTTACGACCTCATACAAGAGGGTAGACCGGACCTGGCGTGCATTACAGAGACCTAGTTGGGCCATGAGGAGGGTGTTCCCCTTAGTGAACTATGCCCATCAAGCTTCCGGGCGTTTCACCAGCCGAGAGCCCGGGACAGGGGTGGGGGGTGGCGGTGGTTATTAGGAAGAGTCTCAGACCTCAGGAGGTCACTGTGCCTCAGATAGGCGGGTGTGAGTCCCTTTTTGTGAAATGAGACCTTGGAGTTCAGGTGGGTCTTTTTGTTACATGCCTGTCTCCCTGATACGTTTCATCGGCCCTGCCGGAGCTGCTGGATGTGTTAGCTGGATTGACGGTTGGTTTCCCCAGGTTTATGATCCTGGGGGATTTCAATGTGCCTTCCATTGGCGAGACATCCGAGTCAGCGTGGGAGTTCATGGCTTCCATGATGGCTATGGACCTAACTCAGTTAATTCAAGACCCCACCCATAATAGGGGACACACGCTCGACCTGATTTTTGTCTCTGGGCAGTGGATGAATGATTTAGATTTAGAGGATATTTCTATTCAACCCTTGTCATGGTCTGATCATTTCCTCATCAGGAGGCGGAACTAACTAGATGGTTCAGCCCCAGGCGTTCTGATGGACCCTGAAAGGTTCCTGATGGAACTTGGGACTTTTCCTGAATCCCTTGATCACAACTCGACTGAAGCCCTAGTGGAAGCCTGGGATAGGGCGGCCACTGGGGCCTTGGATCGCGTTGTGCCTTTGCAGCCTCTGACCTGGTGTCGATCCCAGGTGGCTCCCTGGTTTACCGAAGAGCTCCGGGAGATGAAACGCCCAAAAAGAAGCCTAGAGAGTGGTTGGAGGGCCAGCTGGTCCGAATCTGATCGAACACTAGTAAGAATTCATATTAAATCCTACTTAGTGGCGATAAAAGCGGCAAAACAGCAACATTTTTCCGCTCTTATCGCGTCCGCAGATAACTGCCCAGCCGCCCTGTTTAGGGTGACCCGTTCCTTACTTAACCAAGGAACTGGGAAAGACCCCTTGCAGGGTAGGGCTGAAGAATTTGTTCAGTATCTGCAGGAAAAAATCGCTCAGATCCGGACAGGCTTGGACTCTGACTGGGTAGATTTGGGCGAGTCGACGGGGATGAATCTTGTGCAGACAATCTGGGATGAGTTTGACCCTGTGACCCCCGAGGGCGTGGACAGGATTATGTGGAGACTCAGTGCTGCCACTTGTATGCTGGACCCGTGTCCCTCTTGGTTAGTTTCGGCTTCTCGGGAGGTGACACGAGGCTGGCTCCAGGCGATTACCAATGCTTCATTGGGAGAGGGGTTCTTTCCCACCGCCTTGAAGGAGGCGGTGGTGAGGTCCCTCCTTAAGAAGCCTTCCCTGGACCCAGCTTCTTTAGCCAACTATCTTCCGGTCTCCAACCTTCGCTTTGTAGCGAAGGTTGTCGAGAGTGGTAGCACGTCAGCTTCCCCAGTACCTGGATGAAGCTGTCTACCTGGATCCGTTTCAGTCGGGTTTCAGGCCCGGGTACAGCATGGAGACGGCATTGGTCGCATTGGTCGATGATCTCTGGAGGGCCCGGGACAGGGGCTGCTCCTCTGTCCTGGTCCTATTAGACCTCTCGGCGGCTTTCGATACCATCAACCATGGTATCCTACTGCGACGACTCGGGGGGTTGGGAGTGGGGGGGCACCGTTTTACAGTGGTTCTCCTCCTACCTGTCGGATCAGTTGCAGTTCGTGTTGACTGGAGGACAGGGATCGACCCCGAGGCACGTCACTTGTGGGGTGCCCCAAGGGTCGGTTCTCTCACCCCTCCTGTTCAACATATATATGAAACCGCTGAGCGAGATCATCCGTGGTTTTGGGGTACGGTATCATCGATATGCTGATGATACCCAACTTTTCATCTCTACCCCAAACCACCCAAACAATGCCCTCAACATGGTGTTCCGATGCCTGGAGGCTGTGCGGATCTGAATGGGGAGGAACAGGCTCAAGCTCAATCCCTCCAAGACTGAGTGGCTGTGGTTTCTGTCATCCCGATTTGTGCATCTTGTCCCATCTTTGATGATAGGGGGAGAAATTTTAGCCCCTTCAGAGAGGCCCCGCAATCTGGGAGTCCTCCTGGATACGTGGCTTAGTTTAGAAGAACACCTGACAGCCGTGACCAGGGGGGCCTTTTACCACGTTCGCCTGGTACGTCAGTTGCGCCCCTTCCTGGATCGGGATGCTCTGTGCACAGTCACTCATGCCCTCGTCCTTTCTCGCCTGCACTACTGCAACACTTTCTACATGGGGCTGCCCTTGAAGAGCACCCAGAGGCTTCAGCTGGTCCAGAATGCGGCCGCGTGGGTTGTCATGGGGGTACCTAAGTGTTACACCCCTTTTAGGCGGCCTGCACTGGTTGCCGGTTGTTTTCCGGGTGCGATTCAAGGTACTAATTATGACCTTTAAAGCGCTCCATGGCTTAGGCCCAGGGTACCTGCGAGACCACCTACTGCCACCAGTAGCCTCCCACCGTCCAGTGCATCCACAGAGTTGGCCTCCTGAGGGTGCCGTTGGCCAGACAGTGTCGGCTAGCAACCCCCAGGGGAAGAACCTCCTCTGTGGGAGCGCCTTCCCTCTGGAATGAGCTGCCCCCGGAGCTTCGCATAATCCCCGACCTCCGGTCCTTCCGACGCGCCCTAAAAAGTTGGCTTTTCCAGCAAGCCGGCCTGGCCTGTTAATTTTATCTAATTTTTAAAATGTTAGTTTTATATTAATTTGGTTTGTTTCTTGGATTGTTTCTAATTTTCTTTTAAGTTTTGTAATATGTGTTTTTTAATGCTGTATGTCGCCCTGAGTCCTTTGGGAGAAGGGCGGCATATAAATCCAATAAAACAAACAAACAAATGATATCACTCCTGAATGCTCCTGAATTCAGTTGCCAGATGTTAGATAGTCACAAGCTGTGGCTATTCCCTCTAACCCCAAGCAAGTATAGATGGTCCTTTTCCAGACCCATTTTGATGCTCTTCCTTTAGCATTGGTTTCAAGAAGATTTCTGGATCTCCTTATTTACAGGAAGGTAGGAACTCTTGCCCATGTCTTCATATGGTGTCCTTTTAATGATGCCTTAAGATGTGCTTCAATCTCCTATATTTGAGGGTCATACTGATTAATGTGATGTTCCTTACTTTTTAAGGAATGCTAACTCTATACTTACACACAGTACCAGATGGCCAAGTGACTTTATCAAGTCATACAATTGTACAAAACTTTTAATTAGATATGTTGTTTTTTTGTATTATTGTTTTTTTTTCCTGATACTGAATTGCTGCACCAAACTATTTCTCTTTTCTTAACTGTAAAGGCTGGTCAATGGCTATAATAATAATATCTGATTTGATATAACAAAAGAAGACAGAAACAACTTAGTGATCTAAGAGAAAAAGAGCTGAAATGACTATTGAAAGAGAAAATACACTTTGGTTAAGAACTTGGGACAAGTCAAAGAAGTCCCTTGGAAAGCATGTATTGCAGTTCCAGCAATGAAGCAAACCTGTCCCCTTGGAGACCTGTGACAATCCTAGCTTTGAAAAAAATATGTTTAGTGGCCTTGGTTGAAAATTGCAAAATGAATTACAGACACTGAGGAAGATTTGGCTAGAGTTTTAAGAATGGGGAGAGAGAACTTGCAATCTAATTTTCATAATGAAGCAAGCCTATAGAAGCACCTTCTTGCTTTATTTTGTTCTATTTATTCTTTTGTTTCCAGTGAAATTGTGTTTTTCTTACTGGTTCTTTTAACGTAAGTCATTTATTACACCATTCTTATTACCATACTATAACCATTAATACGCTGAGATGGATTGAGTAGAGACAGTTTTTATCTCTTTCTCATGGGAAAGATGCTGGCAGCAATACTTTCATAGTATTGTTAGGGAGAAGATTTGAAAAGTAGCCCAAAGCTAGTTACTTACACTCGCAGTGATCATTTCAGATATCAACAATGTGCAAAGCAAGCATCATTAGTAAATTGTAATATGGATCATATTTTATATTATACATTTAGAAATAATCGTGTTTCATAACAGGAATGATCAGGGATCTTTTTTTCACCCGTCTTGTTGAAAGAAATAAACATATTTTGAAACTCCTAGTTGCAGAAACACCACACTACAGGTTTGTTGCTGTTACCACTTGGAGGAAATTATTCAGGCCAGTAAAGTTTCAGTGACCATTTCAGCACATGTGAATGAAGTGGTCTAATACTAATTGAAAATACACTGTATAAGTACAGTGATAACTTGCATACTGCAAAGTAAATTGATCTAAAACAGCAATACCAAAAGCTTTTTGCCGTCACTCAGTCCGCCTATTTTCCTCACAACAAAAACTCTGTGAGGTCAATCGAGTTGAGAGGGTGTGAATGGCTAAAATCACCCAGTCAGCTTTCATGCCTAAGGCAGGACTAGAACTTGGGTTTACTGGTTTCTAGCCTAGTGCCTTAATCACAGACTCAATCTTCCTTCTACTTCCTCTTTCTCCTGCTCTTTGGGAATCTTATGAAGTCTGCATCTTTTGATTGTTTGAGTATACTACTAATTTTCAATCCCTATGAGAAATTTTTACATATGTAGGTCCCAACACACATCAGGAGTTCAGAGACACGTTAAGTCCGATTCACCCATATATCTCTGTAAGGGCTACTTGAGCTGCTGTTCTATCCATTTTGACATACTGATTCATCAAAAATGAAGAAGGCTTCTAATTCATTAATATATTTTATGTTTGGGGACCAAAAGTTATGAGGCTTCCAAAGTATGCAGTTATCCCGCCTGGACTATTGCAATGCTCTCTACATGGGGCTCCCCTTGAGATGCACCCGAAGGCTGCAGCTGGTCCAGAATGCGGCCGCGCGGGTAATCATGGGATGTACTAGGTACTCCCATATAACACCTCTCCTGCGTGAGCTGTACTGGCTACCTGTGGCTTTTCGCGTGCATTTCAAGGTGTTGGTTATCACCTTTAAAGCGCTCCATGGCACAGGACCTAGCTACCTGCGGGATCACATCCTACCCCATACATCCCTGCGACCAATTCGCTCTCACAGGGAGGGACTCCTCCGGCTGCCGTCCACTAGGCAATGCCAGCGGGCGGCGCCCAGGAGTAGGGCCTTCTCTGTGATGGGCCCGACCCTCTGGAATGACCTCCCCCCCGACATCAGAACTACTACCGATCTCCGCTCCTTCCGCAAGAAACTCAAGACCCACCTGTTCCAATTAGCTGGCCTGGCCCAACCGTAGTTTCAATTTTCAATCCTCCTGGCCGGCATTTTAAATTTTAAGGGGTTGTCCTTTTAACCTGTTTTAATTTTTATTATCACTGTACAGACCCTATATTTAATTTGTTTTTAATAAGGGGTATTTAATATTGTTATTGTATATACGGTTTTAGCTTTTGTCTGTACACCGCCCCGAGTCCCCTCGGGGAGAGGGGGCGGTCTATAAATTCAATAAATGAAATGAAATGAAATCTACTCACAAAGTGAATAAGTATATAGTATTTCATCTTGCTGTCCACATCCCCAACTGTCCCATCCCAATCCCAATTTCAGAAATTACACAAATGCTTCTGACCTGCTGAATTATTTTTTACCTTTGTGCATATATGCACAGGATACCCATATAGATGGAAACCAAGGCTTCATGACATCAAAAACTGCCTGTATTCTTTCTTACCATTTTAGGTACTTCATAAAAGGTATTCTACCTTTTGCAGATCTACCCCAAAGGCTAGTAGAAATATAAAAATATTCACAATGTGTTAAACTCAGCATTGTTAAACAACTAGATCTTTCTGTGGGAGAAAGATAATGTGTCAGATTTGTTTTTGAATAAATGCTATAGATACTTTAACTTCCCTCTGTGTTTCTTCATCTGTTTACATATGTACAAAAGGTATATCTAAGTAAAGGCTTGTTAACAGGGCCTATTAGTAAGCCTAGGGAAAAGCAATTCTAGAGGGGGAAGAAGGCTTATTAATAAATTAGGAAGAAGATAGAAATGATGGTTTTTAAATGGCAAAGCTATTAAGCAGTTGTTTTAAATCAGTTTTTAACAAGGAAAAATAAGCAGAAGTAACTATGTACAATTAAGAAAGTAATGGCCCAGATACTGAGTTGCAGTTAAGAGTTCTTTAGCAGAGCTTCTGGGAGGGGCTGTAAAGGTGGCTTGTACTTCATCATGCAGTTGACTGCGAAGTTTTCTTTCAATTCCAACAGCATCTCTCTTGGGTACCAAGTACCTACTGCCCAAACTGATAATGCTCCTTCTCACCCAGATTAGACCAGTAATCATGTTAAGTGGCATATTTATCTTAAAAGCAATAGAAAATTCTGAATCATCTGAGTCTTCTGAAAAGAAGTGGCTTAAAACTGACCCCGCAGGCTTGATCTTTCATGCAAACCCTACATCCTGTTACTGGAATTATAAGCTACAAAATGAAGAACGTCACAATTAAAGGTCTGTTGCATAATTAAGAGAAAAGAGAGGTGGTAAATTAGTGGATTATTGGATTTAAACTCTTATGAATGGCTTTTAAGTATGAGATGGGCAGCATATAAACAAACAAACAACCAAACAAATAAATACAATATTTATTATGGTCAAAGCCCAGTAGAAGTATCAATGGAAAGGTCAGAAGGATTCAGAATAAAACGGGGGATCGAATCTGGAAATGTAAACAATGTAATGGAAACATATGAAATATAATAATTTGCATGATAATTGGAATCAAATGAAAGAGAAGAGATATAATCATCAAGGGGAAAAATGAAAACCAAAATCCTGGACAGTACACCTTTTGAATCCTTCTCCTCTCCCACAGTTAGATTTGTTGTACTTATTTTTTAGATTAATTTGAAGAGTGCAAAGCTGGAAGTAGACATGTCTGATCTGCAAAACCTCTTCTGGGTTTGCCTCCTTTGTCATGTCACACAAAGACAACTGCATCAGTAGCAGTTTTACAATTATTTTTGAGTGATTTGTTGGTTCATTTAATTTTTCTTAAGGGGTGAGAAATGGACAGATAAGCATACACATGATTTTAAAACGCTGGTCAATAATTTAAACAGTAGTAACAGCACAACCTAACATAGCCATTTTGTATAGAGCAAAATTGACAGCTAGCCAACTTTCAATTCACTGGCAGCTTGTTCCATCTTTCAAATTGTAAATATACAGGAAAAATTAGACGTGTGTGTGTGTGTGTGTGAGAGAGAGAGAGAGAGAGAGAGACAGACAGACAGACAGACAGACAGAGACAGACAGAGACAGACAAATGGAGAGAGTCAGACAGAGAGACAGAGAGAGAGACAGATGGAAGAAGACAGACAGACAAACAGACAGATAGAGACAGAGACAGAGAAAGGGGAAATGAAAAAAAATGCATGGGGAAGACTATGAAAGAGAGACCTGCTTCAGTTTCTGTTTTAAACATTGCATCTGTGTGTGAGATTACACAGCCAATAGAACTGAAACCAGGGATAAATTAGTTTGCCACAACTGAAATAAAACTGATTATGGATGCCTTTTCATTTCAGAAATAATTAAAATCATTGTTGTGCTCTTGTTATCAAAAACATTACACGGGTATTTTATTCCCCTTGGGGTGCATTACAGTATATATATATATTTAATACATCTTTCCAATCACCGCTTGATATGTTAAAAAACCAAATACTTAGTCAAAGGCAGAGAAGGGAGTGAGATTTAGAAATGATAGAAACAGGGGGGGAAAATCCTTTGCTGACAAACACCCAACCGGAGGAAATTCATTTTCAGAGAGGGACAGGGATGGGGGAAGAGATCAAATATTGATGTATCACCTAGAGTGGAAGAATCTGGAATACAGAATTAAGACGCATAGGAAGACAGAACCATCTGTATTTTTAAAAAAATCATGACTGAGAAATGCATCTAAGATAAGGTTGGATGCATTGCTCGAAGAGATGTTCAAAAGCCTGACTTCTATTATTAGTAAAGAACAACCAACAAATCACAGGAACCCCAGACTAGGCAATATATATGTCACTCTCAAATTTAGCTGCTCTGGACAATGGGGTCAACTCCAGTCTAGCTTTGAACTCTAGTCTTGAACTCTAAATGAGAAACTACGGAGTATCTGCTATAAATTTGCCATAGTTTCTAATAATCCAGTAAGAAATGGCAGAAATAGAGCAGTGAAACATTTCCTCTTAACGCGCAAATTTGTGCTGTTATTCTTTCTCACACCCATGTCATAATTTATGGGTGGGTTTTCTTTGCTCTTTACTAAATAGCTCAAGAATTCAGCAACATTTAATAAATAGAATAGAAATGCCTTTATCTTATTGAAGACTGACATATCAACAGGATCTCCCTTTTTGCAGAGGCATTATCAGAGTTGAAAGATTAAGGAGAAGTGGGGGGTTATGCAGAATACATCAGACTGTTTGATGTGTTTGCAAATACTGGTTATATTAATTACACACCTGTATTTTATTTATTTTAGGTTTTTTAGTCCTGCCTTTATTGTCTGTATCTGTGATCAGCTAACATTTATATCCTCGCGTGGCCTCATCCACAATACAATGTGCCCCACCACCCTGCACATGCGCACATGATGCCCATGTACATGCTCGTGACCCCCCCCCCGGTGCCAGCATGTGACCCCCGCACCCTATTTTGGGCCTAGTATGCCTCCCTGAAGCCTCCTGAAATTACACCCCCCATACTCCCTTCCACCCCCCGCTGTATGAACCCCCACCCATGCACATGCAACCCCATCCCCCTGTGCATGTGCGCACATCTCCCACATGCGCAGCAGAGACCCAAAAATCAGCTGTCCGGCGGGAGGTGCGCACACATCCATGGTGTAGCTGAGCTGGGCGATGGCTCGCATGCGGGCCACCTGTGGCCCGCATGCCATAGGTTCACCATCACGGGTCTATATAGATAACTCATGAGAGTGAACATAAATAATACTGTTTCCTTCTCCTACTTTCTCCATAACAACCCTGTAAGGTCGATTAGGCTGGCTGAGAGTGAGAGTGACTGGCCGAGTCACCCATCTGGCTTCCATGCCTAAAACGGGACTAGAGCTCACAGTCTCCTGGTTTCAAGCCTGGTACCTTAACCACTAGATCAAATTGTGGTGATGCAGCAATTAACATGACATCACTATATGTTTCACCTTGAGCTCCAGACTTCTAATAAATGAATGGGTTGGTGATAACCAAGTATCCTTTTTAAAAAAAAAAATGCTTAACTATACTAAACCCATTGTTTTTAGTTTTTAATGGTTTTTCTCCTCTTCAAAAAACTAGGAAATTATACAGATGTTTGGAAATTATAGACCAAGGAAGATCTATGGAAGCAAAAATAAATAAATAAATTGGGATTCATATATAGCCACATGGCTTCAGATTTCTAATCTTTAGCTGATAATATTACCTTTTATCAAGAAAGAAAAAGTCATTCTGGGGCCTTGGAGCTCAGGTGGGCCTTTTTGTTACGTACCTGTCTCCCTGCTACGTTTCATCAGCCCTGCCGGAGCTGCTAAATATATTAGCTGCATTGGCGGTTGATTTCCCCAGGCTCATGGTCCTGGGGGATTTCAATCTGCCTTCCATTGGCGAGACATCCGAGTCAGCGCGGGAGTTCATGGCTTCCATGAAAGCTATGGACCTAACTCAGTTAATTCAAGGCCCCACCCATAATGGGGGACACACGCTCAACCTGATTTTTGTCTCTGGGCAGTGGATAAATGATCTAGATTTAGGGGATATTTCTATTCAATCCTTGTCATAGTCTGATCATTTCCTCATCAGGCTTGACTTCCATACCGCTACCCCTCGCCGCAGGGAGGCGGAACCGACTAGATGGTTCCACCCCAGGCACCTGATGGACCCCGAAAGGTTCCTGATGGAGCTTTGGACTTTTCACGAATCCCTTGCTCACAACTCAACCGAAGCCCTAGTGGAAGCCTGGGATAGGGCTGCCGCTGGGGCCTTGGATCACGTTGTGCCTTTGCGGCCTCTGACCCGGTGTCGATCCCGGATGGCTCCCTGGTTTACCGAGGAGCTCCGGGAGATGAAACGCCGGAAAAGACGCCTAGAGAGTGGCTGGAGGGCCAGCCTGTCTGAATCTGATCGAACACTAGTAAGAATTCATATTAAATCCTACTTAGTGGCGATAGAAGCAGCAAAACGGCAATATTTTTCCGCTCTTATCGCGTCCGCAGATAACCGCTCAGCCGCCCTGTTTAGGGTGACCCGCTCCTTACTTAACCAAGGAACTGGGGAAGACCCCTTGCAGGGTAGGGCTGAAGAATTTGTTCAGTATCTGCAGGATAAAATCGCTCAGATCCGGACAGGCTTGGACTCTGACTGGGTAGAATCTTGAGGAGACAATCTGGGATGGGTTTGACCCTGTGACCCCTGAAGGCATGGACAGGATTATGGGGAGACTCAGTGCTGCCACTTGTGTGCTGGACCCGTGTCCCTCTTGGTTAGTTTCGGCTTCCCGGGAGGTGACACGAGGCTGGCTCCAGGCGATTACCAACGCTTCATTAAGAGAGGGGTTCTTTCCCACTGCCTTGAAGGAGGCAGTGGTGAGGTCCCTCCTTAAGAAGCCTTCCCTGGACCCAGCTTCTTTAGCCAACTATCGTCTGGTCTCCAACCTTCGCTTTGTAGAAAAGGTTGTCGAAAGCGTGGCAGCACATCAGCTTCCCCAGTACCTGGATGAAGCTGTCTACCTGGATCCGTTTCAGTCGGGTTTCAGGCCCGGATACAGCACGAAGACGGCATTGGTCGTGTTGGTTGATGATCTCTGGCGGGCCCGGGACAGGGGCTGCTCCTCTGTTCTGGTCCTATTAGACCTCTCGGCGGCTTTCAATACCATCGACCATGGTATCCTACTGCGACGACTCGGGGGGTTGGGAGTGGGGGGCACCGTTTTACGGTGGTTCTCCTCCTACCTGTCGGATCGGTCGCAGTTCGTGTTGACTGGAGGGCAGAGATCGACCCCCAGGCGCGTCACTTGTGGGGTGCCCCAGGGGTCGGTTCTCTCACCCCTCCTGTTCAACATATACATGAAACCGCTGGGCGAGATCATCCGTGGTTTGGGGGTACGGTATCATCAATATGCTGATGATACCCAACTTTTCATCTCTACCCCAAACCACCCAAACGATGCCCTCGACGTGATGTCCCGATGCCTGGAGGCTGTGCAGATCTGGATGGGGAGGAATAGGCTCAAGCTCAATCCCTCCAAGACTGAGTGGCTGTGGTTTCCGTCATCCCGATTTGTACATCTTATCCCATCTTTGACGATAGGGGGAGAAATTTTAGCCCCCTCAGAGAAGGCTCGCAATCTGGGAGTCCTCCTGGATACACGGCTTAGTTTAGAAGAACACCTGACGGCCGTGACCAGGGGGGCCTTTTACCAGGTTAGCCTGGTACGTCAGTTGCGCCCCTTCCTGGATCGGGATGCTCTGTGTACAGTCACTCATGCCCTCGTCCTTTCTCGCCTGGACTACTGCAATGGTCTCTACATGGGGCTGCCCTTGAAGAGCACCCGGAGGCTTCAGCTGGTCCAGAATGCGGCCGCGTGGGTTGTCATGGGGGTACCTAGGTGCTCCCATGTTACACCTCTTTTAGGCGGCCTGCACTGGTTGCCGGTTGTTTTCCGGGTGCGATTCAAGGTATTAATTATGACCTTTAAAGCACTCCATGGCTTAGGACCAGGGTACCTGCGAGACCACCTACTGCCACCAGTAGCCTCCCACCGTCCAGTACGATCTCACAGAGTGTCGGCTGGTGACCCCCCAGGGGGAGAGCCTTCTCTGTGGGAGCACCTTCCCTCTGGAATGAGCTGCCCCCGGACCTTCGCATAATCCCTGACCTCCGGTCCTTCCGACGCGCCCTAAAAAGTTGGCTTTTCCAGCACGCCGGCCTGGCCTGTTAATTTTAACTTATTTTAAATGTATTGTCTTTTAAATTCGGTTTGTTTTTTTGGATATGTATTTAATTTTTTTTAACTTTTGGGATGTGTGTTTTTTTAATGTTGTATGCTGCCCTGAGTCCTTTTGGAAAAGGGCGGCATATAAATTCAAATAAACAAACAAACAAACATTCTAACTGACACATAATGAAGCAAATTAAAGTTAGCATCTCTACATCCAGGACAGGATACATGAAGAGTGAACACTTGGATATACCGAATGCACTGCAGAATTTCAAACTCTTTTCTCCAAGTTCGTTTAAAATCATTCTGCACACTGCCTAAGTATTTTAAGATCCTCCTCATTGTCACTATCAAATCTTGGAAACACAAGATGAAAGTTGAGACTAATTCATTCTTCATTTCTCCCTACCTCCAGGCACATTCTATTTTACCTGCAGAAAAGATTTTTTTTTTAATTATGTCATCGTACATTGAGCACTTTCATTGGCTTTTTGCATTTTCATTTTAGAAATAACATGATCATTATTAACATTCGCAAGCTGGCAAGCAACAAAGAACATGATAGATGTATCTCAAAAAAAAGGCATACAAATGTTCATAAAAAGACATATGCAGAGGGCCTAAGGATCAGATGCATTCTGTTCAGGATTATGTTGGTTTTCTAAACCATAGTTGCAGCTCCAATGGAAGTGTTGGCAATGTAAGGCTCGGTCCTCCATTGCTGACCACACTGTACTACACATCCACAACCCCTGGCTCAGTGGTGGGTTTCAAATAATTTAACATCCGATTCTCTGCCCTAATGACCAGCTGGGTAGGCAGGGCTGGGTTAACTGGAAAGGCAGTTTCTGTAAGCAGGGCAATAAAGGTAAGGCTAGACACAACACCAGAATGTTTCCTTTCTGCCTTCCTTACAGGATTAGCCCTATAAAGTGGAAAAAACAAAATGAGATTTCTTCCAACAACTGATTCTCCAAACTTGTTAGAAAGTTAACAACTGGTTCTCCTGAATAGGTTCGAACTGAGTGAATCCCACCACTGCTCTGAGTCTTCAGGAATGTCCCCAGCACAATTAAGAGAGAAAGAAAGCTATTCATCAATGTTTACACCTCATATTGAGATGTGAACATGAAATTATCAGGTTATAATGTTCTCTTTAAGTGATTTATCTGTTATACAGATAATCCTTGACAATACTTAACTTAGTGTCTGTTCAAAGTTACAATGGCACTGAAAAAAGTGACTTATGACCGTTTTTCACACTTACCACCATTGCAGTATCCCTGTGGTCATGTGATTGAAATTCAGATGCTAGGTAACTGGTTCAGATTTATGACGGTCGCAGTGTCCCGGAGGTCATGCAATCCCCTTTTCCAACCTTCGAACAAGTGAAGTCAATGGGGAAGCCAGATTCACTTAACAGCCTTGTTACTAACTTAACCACAGTGATTCATTTAACAATTGTGACAAGAAAGGTCATAGAATGCAGCAAAACTCTCTTAGGCGTGGCCTCAGGGGGTTTTTAGTTAAATTTTTAATTCGTTTTTTAGGGGGATCTAGGGTGGGGGGAGGGGTTAGCCGGGCTGAGGGAGGGACCAGTGCCAAGCCGGCGGGTGGAGTTAGCAAGGAAAGGAACGGAGCCATTAAGGGGGGGGGAGTAGCGATATTCCAGAAGAGGGTCTTTTTATTCCAACGGTTGTGGGGAGGGGCAGGTGCGAGGGTAGACAGAGATCACAACACCGGTTGGGAGACCGCGGTCGTTGGGTTCGGCCGGTCATATGTCCCAACCCCTGCAACCTAGGTGGTCAGGACCTACAGAGCCGGGGCCTGAGGCTGATGCTATGCAATGCCAGGTCCGTTGTCAACAAAGCCCCCCTCATTAATGACCTGGTGTCGGAGGGGGAGCCGGACCTGGCAGGAATTACGGAGACCTGGCTGGGCCACGAGGGAGGCCTCCCTCTCGTGGAAATGTGCCCGCCAGGTTACCGCTTATTTCATCAGCCACGAGCACTAGGCAGGGGTGGTGGGGTAGCGGTCATTGTGAGGGAAAGTCTTGAGCCGAGACAGACCACTGTGCCACAGATAACCGGTTGTGAGTCCCTGTGTGTGAAGTGGGGCCCAGGGAAGCAGTTGGGCTTGCTAATTGTATACCTGGCTCCTCGCTATGCATCAGCAGCCCTGCCCGAGCTCCTTGGGGTGATCGCCGAGATGGCAGTTGAAACGCCTAGACTGTTGGTCATGGGTGACTTCAACTTGCCATCGGTAGGGGAGGCATCCGAAGCAGCTCGGGAGTTCATGGCTTCCATGACAGCCATGGACCTGACCCAAATAATTCAGGGCCCCACACATGAGGGAGGACACACACTGGATTTTATTTTTGTCTCTGGCCAATGGAGGAGTGATCTGGGAGTAGGGGATTTAGCTATCACTCCCCTGTCATGGTCTGATCACTCACTGCTCCGGCTCGACTTTCCAGCCGCTACTCCCCACTGCAGGGAGGCGGAACCAGATTGCCCAAGATGGTTCCGCCCCAGGCGCCTGATGGTACCCGACAGGTTCCAGACGGAGCTTGGGCCATTTCCTGTAGCCCTGACCCACACCCGATCAGAGGACCTAGTGGCTGCATGGAACAGTGCGGCCGCGGGGGCCTTGGACCGGGTGGCGCCTTTGCAGCCTCTCTTGCGGCAGTGATCCACCCAGGCCCCTTGGTTCACCGAGGGGCTGAGGGTGATGAAGCACCACAAGAGATGCCTAGACAGCAGATGGAGATCATCACGCTCTGAATCTGACCGAACTCAGGTGAGAGCCCATTTATGGACTTACCTTGTGGCGTTAAGAGTGGCCAAGCGTCAGTATTGTGCCACTCTTATTGCATCCGCAGATAACCGCCCTGCCGCCCTGTTTGGGGTGACCCGCTCCCTCCTCCAACAGAGGCCGCGGGAAGCTCCTTTGCAGGGCAGAGCAGAGGAATTTGGGGAGTATCTGCAGGACAAAATCGCTCAGATTCGAAGCGAGTTGGTCCCTACTAGTGGTCTGGAAGGGACGTCAGAGGCGGGTCCTGAGGTTCCACTCTGGGAGGAGTTTGACTCTGTTACTTCCGAAGATATGGACAGGTTGCGTAGGCGACTGCGAGCCACCACATGTTTATTGGACCCATGTCCCTCCTGGCTTGTACTGGCATCCTGAAAGTTCTCACGAGGCTGGCTCCAGGAGTTAGTCAACGCTTCCTTGAGTGAGGGGTTTCTGCCGGCCGCCCTGAAAGAGGCGGTGGTGAGGCCCCTCCTCAAGAAGCCTCCCCTGGACCCAGCTCTGTTAGCCAACTACCGTCCCGTCTCAAAACAAAATCTTTGTTTTCTGGCGAAGGTTGTAGAGGGTGTGGTGGCACAACAGTTTCCGCGCCACTTGGAGGAAAATGATTATCTGGACCCGCGCCAGTCCGGTTTCCGGCCCGGCCACAGCATGGAGACGGCATTGGTCGCGTTGGTGGATGGTCTCTGGAGGGCCAGAGATGGGGGTTGTTCCTCCATCCTGGTCCTATTAGACCTGTCGGCGGCTTTCGATACAATTGACCATGGTATCCTATTGCATCGATTGGAGGGGTTGGGGTGAGGGGCACCGTTTTGCGGTGGTTCTCTTCCTACCTCTCTGGTTGAGTGCAATTTGTATTGGCAGGGGGGCAGAGGTCGACCTCGAGACCGCTCTTTTGTGGGGTGCCACAAGGGTCGGTCCTCTCGCCTCTCCTGTTCAATACATATATGAAGCCGCTGGCCGAGATCATTCGTGGGTTTGGGGTAGATTACCATCTGTACGCGGATGATACCCAGCTGTACATCTCTACCCCAAACCACCCCAACGATGCTATCGAAGTGATGTCCCGGTGTCTGGAAGCCGTACAGATCTGGATGGGAAGTAACAGACTCAAGCTCAACCCGTCCAAGACTGAGTGGCTGTGGCTACCGACGCCCCGGTTCAACCAGCTTACTCCATCACTGACCATTGGGGGGCGAACGTCTGGCCCCCGTGGATCGGGTACGCAATTTAGGCGTCCTTCTGGATACCCGGCTGTCCATGGATGACCATGTGACAGCCGTGGCCAGGGGGGCATTCCACCAGGTTCGCCTGGTGCGCCAAATGCGTCCCCTATTGGACCGGAGCGCCCTTCGCACAGTCACTCATGCGCTTGTGACGTCCCGGCTAGACTACTGTAACACTCTCTACATGGGGCTCCCCTTGAGATGCACCCGAAGGCTGCAGCTGGTTCAGAATGCGGCCGCGCGGGCAGTCTCGGGAATCTCTGGCTACTCCCACGTAATACCTCTCCTGCGCGGGCTACACTGGCTGCCTGTGGCTTTTCGGGTGCGTTTCAAGGTGTTGACCATCATTTTTAAGGCGCTCCATGGCACAGGACCTAGTTATTTGCGGGATCGTATCCTGCCCCATACATCCCTTCGGCCGATTCGCTCACACAGAGAGGGACTGTGCCAGCGGGCGACGCCTAGGGGAAGGGCCTTCTCTGTGATGGGCCCAACCCTCTGGAATGACCTTCCCCCCGACATTAGAATGACTACGGATCTCCGCTCCTTCCGTCAGAAACTTAAAACCCACCTATTCCAGCTAGCCGGCTTGGCCTTATTCCATCTTCCCACCTCAGTTTTATTTCTAAATTTTTTAGGGTCTGTTTTTAATGTTTTTAATTTTTATAAATTCGTACAGGGGTTGTTTAATTTGATTTTTAGCTATGTATATGATTGTTTATATGTTTTTAAATTTATTCCTGTACACCGCCCTGAGTCCCCCCGGGGAGAGGGGGCGGTCTAGAAATTTAAATAATAATAATAATAATAATAATAATAATAATAATAATAATAATAATAATAATAATAATAATAATAATTATTATTATTATTATTATTATTATTATTATTATTATTATTATTATTATTATTATTATTATTATTATTATTATTATTATTATTATTATTGCATCAACAGAATTGTATCACAGCGGCCAGTTGTTTCGCCGGATTTGGCATTGATTACTAGTCGGGCCTCACCCAGGGGCCTAGGACGTCGTAACGTATTTTCATAATATACGTGCAGATCCAAGCAGTGTGGCCTTTTGCATTTGACTGATGGTGATTTTGTCAATTTTTAACTGTTTTAAATGTAATTCCAGTGCTTTGGGAATAGCACCCAGTGTGCCGATTACCACTGGAATTACCACTGCTGGTTTGTGCCATAATCGTTGAATTTCAATTTTTAAGTCCTGGTATTTTGCGATTTTTTCATATTCCTTCTCGGCGACCCTGCTATCACCTGGTATTACGATGTCTATGATTGTAACCTTATTTTTCTCAACCAGTGTGATGTCTGGTGTATTATGCGCCAGTATTTTATCCGTTTGTATGCGAAAATCCCACAAGATCTTGACCATCTGACCCTCGATGACTTTTTCAGGCTTATGTTCCCACCAGTTTGTTGCTGTTTTAATGTTATAATTTTTGCACAAATTCCAGTGGATCATTTGTGCCACTGAATTGTGCCGCATTTTATAGTCAGTCTGCGCGATTTTTTTGCAGCAGCTGAGTATGTGGTCAACAGTTTCATCAGCCTCTTTGCAAAGTCTACATTTGGCATCATCAGAGGATTTTTCGATTTTGGTCTTAATGGCATTTGTGCGGATAGCTTGTTCTTGCGCAGCCAGGATTAGTGACTCTGTTTCTTTCTTTAACGTACCTGCTGTTAACCATAACCAAGTTTTTTCACTGTCCACTTTATCTTTTATTTTTTCCAGAAATTGGCCATGCAATGCTTTGTTCTGCCAACTCTCCATTCTTAATGTTATCACATCTTTTTTGTATTCTTGTTTCGTCTGTTGGGCCTTCAATAGATTTTTGTTCTTTACTTCGATTAATAGATGTTCTTGACTTTCTTTTAAATAATCAGCCAGTGCATGTTTTTCTTCTTCGACTATTTGCTTCACTTGTAATAATCCTCTGCCACCTGATTTCCGGGGTAGGTATAGTCTATCAATATCACCACGTGGATGTAAACTGTAGTGCATTGTCATTAGTTTCCTGGTTTTTCGGTCTAAAATGTCCAAATCAGCTTGTGTCCAGTTAACTATACCAGCTGTGTATCTTATAACTGGTATTGCCCAGGTGTTTATGGCCTTGATTGTATTTCCACCATTCAATTTAGATTTCAAAATTTTCCTAACTCTGTTGGTGTACTCTCCCCTGACAATAGTTTTTACTTCTCCATGCTTGATGTTATCCAACTGCAGAATGCCTAAGTATTTGTAGGCTTCATTTTCGTTGCATTTAATTAGTTGGCCATTGGGCATTTCAATTCCCTCACACGCAGTGATTTTGCCCCTTTTTATGGATACAGTGGCACATTTTTCCATGCCAAACTTCATTGAAATATCGGTGCTGAATACTCGGACTGTGTTTGTCAATGATTGGATTTCTATTTCTGACTTTCCATAGAGTTTCAAATCATCCATATATAATAAATGTGAAATTTTTTCGGCTTCTTTGGCTGTTTGGTAGCCTAATTTCATTTTTTTTAAGATTACTGATAGTGGGATCATCGCAATGATGAAGAGAAGAGGTGAAAGTGAATCACCCTGGAAAATTCCTCGCTTGATATTAACCATTCCATAGTTCTCATTCCCTACTGCCAACTCGGTTCTCCATTGTTTCATCGCCTTTTCAGTAAAGGATGTAATATTTTTGCTAATGCCAGTTGTTTTTAAGCATTTTATGATCTAACTATGTGGCAATGAGTCAAATGCCTTTTTGTAATCAATCCAGACCATATTCAAGTTCGTTTTTCTGTTCTTACAATTTTCTAATATCATTTTATCAATTAGGAGCTGATCTTTTGTGCCCCTGCTCCTTCTTTTGTTGCCTTTCTGCTCTACTGGCAAGATGTTGTTTGTTTCCAAATAATCCATAATGTTATCTGCAATAATGCCTGTGAGTAATTTAAAGGTTGTTGGCAAGCATGTTATTGGTCTGTAGTTTTCAGGTATTGTTCCTTTAGTTGCATCTTTCTGAATCAAGTATGTTTTTCCAGTTGTCAACCATTCATCAATTTGGCCATTTTGTAAAATCTCATTCAGTTGCCTGGCCAATATTGCATGTAAACTGGTCAGATATTTGAGCCAGAAACCATGTAATTGGTCCTTTCCAGGTGATGTCCAATTCTTTACTATTTTTACTCGATTTTTGACCATCTCAGTTGTTATTTCTAATACTTGCATTTGTTTGTTGCCAATGCTTTTCTCAAAGTCATGTATCCATTTTGCTTCCTTATTGTAGTCCTTTGCATTTTCCCACAATTCTTTCCAGAATTTAACTGTGGCCTGCTTTTCTGGTTTTTGACTTTTGGTGTCATCATTCACATTAAGACATTGATAAAAACGCCGTTGGTCTGATCGAAATTGCTGATTTTGTTTACTGGATGATTCGTGCCTCATATCTTTCAATTTTCCTAGCTGTTGCTGTTATCTGCTGTTTTACAATCTCTACAGCTTCATTGATGTTTCTTGTATCCAATCTATACCTTCTGATTAGCTGATCTATAATTTTGTTGTTTCTAAGTCGTTGCTCACACATGTTCTTCAAATTGCTAGCATCTGCCCTTAATTTTTTGACTTTTTGTTCCAATCGGATTTTCCACTTTGGCTTTGATGCTTTTTCTGTTGTGTAACTAGGTGCTTTGATTTTAATGCCTAGTTCATTAGTGACTATTGCGGCTGCGCTGTACATTAACTGGTTCGTTTCCAAGATGGATCCTGATTCAATTGTTGAAAGCACTGCATTAACCATTTTCATGATAGGGGCCAAAATTTTCTTAGGCACAGTTTTATTATTATTATTATTATTATTATTATTATTATTATTATTATTATTATTATTATTATTATTATTATTATTATTATTATTATTATACGATTGTATCACAGCGGCCAGTTGATTTGGCATTGATTACTAGTCGGGCCCCACCCATTATTATTATTATTATTATTATTATTATTATTATTATTATTATTATTATTATTATTATTATTATTATTATTATTTAAGAAATGTCTTGCTTAACAAAAGAAATATAGGGCTCAATTATGGTTGCAAGTTGAGGACTACCAGTATTTCTCCTGTTTGTCTTGGAATATTAAGGCATAGTAGAAGTGGCAGAACCTGGGGACGGAGTTAAAAGAGAGATGAGCCTAGAATTTCTAGTAGCCACAAGTGGACTAAGTCCAACCCCCTTGAACATACAAGCATCTCCTCTTGTTTCATTATATCATCGAAGTAATCTTATAAACTAGTGCAGGCTAAAAAGAACGAATGCAGAGTCACTCCATATGCAGTGGTGGAATTAAAATAATTTAACAACCGGTTCTCTGCCCTAATGACCAGCTGGGTAAGCAGGGCTCGGTGGTCATGTGACTAGGTGGGCGTGCCCAACTCAACATCACTCAGCTCGATAGGTGCTTCGCCTTAGCTGTTACAATGTAATAAGGGTTAACCAGAGAGGCAGTTTCTGTAATCAGGGCAATAAAGATTAGGCTAGAAACAACACCAGAATGTTTCCTTCCTGCCTTCCTTACAGGATTAGCCGAGTAAAGTGAAAAAAAAAAGATATTTCTTCCAACAACTGATTCTCCGAACTGCTTACAAAGTTAACAACTGGTTCTCCTGAATAGGTGCAAACTGGCTGAATTCCACCACCAGCCATATGCACCAGGATGTAGTAAGGAATGGAATCAAGATTCTCCTAGAAAAGTTCAACACCCTAACCAGTACCCTGTATCAGTTACAACTATTTGCAGAGTTCACTTAGAACAATGATGGCTAACCTTTTTTTGGCTCCCGTGCCAAAAGCGCAGGGGAGCCGTGCGCTGGCATGCCACACCCATAATGCTATGCATGCGACATCCCCCTGCTTTTGGAGCAGTTTTTTCACCCTTTCCAGGCTCTAGAGGCTTTCTAGGAGCCTGAGGAGGGTAAAAACAGCCCCCCCCACTCCCCGGAGACCGTCCAGAGGCTTCAGGAGCTTCCCTGAAGCCTCCGGAGGGCGAAAAACAGACCAACAGGGGACCTGGAGGTTCAGGAATGGTGAGTTCCTGTTTGTCCGTAGGGCCGATTTTCGACCTCCAGAGCGTTCAAGAGGCTTCCCTGAAGGTTCCAGAGGGCAAAAAATGGACATACAGACAAACCAGAAGTCACTTCCGGTTTGCTTGTAAGGCCGTTTTTTGCACTCCGGAGCCTTCAGGGAAGCCTCCGAAAGGTGAAAAATGGCCTCAAAAAAAGGCCGAAGTCAGCTGGCCAGCGCATGCGTGCGTGCTGGCCAGCTGACAGGGCAACGCCTCGCATGCCCTTTCGCCATCACGGACTTAGAAGATATAAAGTGTAGGAGATGACAAGTTGGAGTCTCAGGGAAGGGTTAAGCACATCATCTAAGTCCAGCTCTCCTTGAATTTCATTGGCTCTTATTTACTGCCAATTTGCCTTGACCGTTAGTAGTTCAAATTCTTGATTAGGCTTGGAACTGACTAGTACTCATTTTGGGCCTGAACCTGGCGCCTGATTTTTCACACTTGACAATCTTCTCATTCCTGAATTTTGCTTTAATTTGACCCAAGTCAAATTAGACTATTTTCAAATTAACAGATCTCATTTTAAACCATAACCTGCAGTGGGTAACCGTAACCCTAACCTAAACAGACTAAAGAAAGGCTTTTTAGTGTTCTGAAAGCATTTTCGTCTTTGGGCAACAAACCTGTTTTATAATAATCTAAGCTTGAATTCCCTGATATACGTTAAATAAATAAAGTACAAAAACTACTAGGTGATATGATATAACAGTTATAATTCATGACATTAAGAGTTGCGCTTTTAGCAGTTCTAAGTAAAATTGCAATTTAGCTCCCAATGATTCTAAAATAATAACTGTATTTCAAAAAAAAAAAACCAACATATTAGATGTACATCCTTCCTTATACTACTGGGCAATTAATTACCCTTACACCATCACCACTGAAAAACAAATGGACATATACAAGAGGAAATATGAAGACTTCAGAGGATATTGTAGACAGTTTGCAATTTAAGCATAAAATATTTATTCATGCTGGAAGACACAGCCTCGTCCCATTCATTCATTAAATATATTTATTGAACAACAAATCTTTTTGATTGAATATGTTGTAAGGAAATGCCCTAGGACACATGGTGTCACCATTCGGTAAGACACAGAAGGCTGATGTCATTGACAAAGAATGTGGGCCACTGGATATGACAGGCTATGCCTGCAGGAGGTCCTTGGATGGGAAGTGCATGAAAAAGAATTACAGGTAAAGTTTGCTTTAAGTGCCTCAAAATGAATATTTATGGGGTTCTTTTGCAAATGGAAACATTTCAAAAGGGAGGGAGCACTGCATGTTATTGGAAGACTCTTAGAAAGAGAAAACAAACAAAAAGAAAACTACTAGCCTTTGCCTATTCAAACAAAAATAAAACATGGTAATTAGAGCAAAACGAAGAAAAGAAAGTCCATGACATTGCTAAGTAGGCGCTTGGAGTGGAGTTACTGAGATTTGAATTTAGGAGATGAAGACAGCTGTGGAGCTCATTGGGATTAGCAGATTATCAATATTTCTCAAGGTCAGACTGATTGTAATTAGCATATTTCTAAGCCATTTTAAAGATCCGTGTTTTAAAATGTCCTCCCTTTTCCAGCACAGGGTTCCTATCCATACTGGCGGTTTGGTGATGTCCCATTGTGAAGTTCAGTAGAGGATGCTCCTTTTTTTAAACGTTCTGAGCTTTTTTGTGGGTTTTGTTGTGTGGATTTATTATATATGTTGATGGAGATAAGTGTTTTAATTACTCCTTTAATGTCTGTGCTTTTGTATTTTCTTCCTCTCTTCTCTTTATTTCCTGCTGTTGAGATTAATGCCTCATCTCCACAGCAGGTGGCACTTTGAAATTTGTTTCTGTGGAAGCCTGGGCAGACTTATTTTGTAATATAATTGCTCCTTTTTATACTGTTTTAAAATTATACTTATTAGAGGGTTTACTCCCCACCACCACACACACACACACTTTAAGAAACAGTGTTCTTGCTTCATGGTAGTTCCATAATTAACCCTAGAAGTTCATAATAAGGGGGAAAAAAGATTGTGAGGAAATTAGTTGTTAGTTCATTTATTTATTTAAACAATTTCTATCCTACTCTTTAATTGAAAAAGCTCCCAGATCAATAAAAACAAACAATTCTGTCTTAAGCTTACAGTCTAAAAATATGTTTTTCTCACAGAAAATCACCTATCTCTCTCTTTCATAGACACAAACACACATACACACACATGCATACAAAAAAATGAAGAGTTAAAGGAAAGAAGGAAGTTATTGGTTATCTTATAGCACTCTAAATGTTAAAACTACACAGGAAAGTTATGTTAGCATTTCCTTTGAATCAAACAGTTGATCACACCAACATCAACAGGTGCATATTAAAATCTCTCATTTTAAGCATTGCAAATGATGTTTCTAAGCCACAAGTATCAAATTTGCCACGTCATGTTGCCATCACAATGTTTTTCCCATTCAAGGAGCTGGGGTGGGTGTGGCTTGCGCGTGACGCATCTGGTCTGCGGGCTGCCAGTTTGACCCCCCTTTTCTAAGCAGAACAATCCCAGTGAATGCTGTTCTAGTGCTACAGTTAGTCCTAGACTTATGACCACAATTGAGCCCAACATTTTTGTTGCTAAGTGAGACAGTTGTTAAGTGAGGTTTCCCCCATTTTATGACTTTTCTTGCCACAGTGATTAAGTGAATCATGGCAGTTAAGTTAGTAGCACTTTTGTTAAGTGGATCTGGATTCCTCATTGACATTTCTTGTCAGAAGGTTGCAAAAGATGATCACATGACTCCAAGAGACTGCAACCATGAGTCAGGTGCCAAGCATCTGAATTTTGATCACATGACCATGGGCATGCTGTAATGATAAGTGTGAAAAACGGTCATGTCACTTTTTTCAATGCCGTTGTAACTTTGAACAGACAATCAAAGGGATTACAAGATAAGCATCAACAATTCAACATTGGATTTATTTATTAAATGTACTGGGTGTTTAACAGATTGCTTTTTCCTTCCTTTCTTTTACTCAGGAGAAAGGAAGTGACAAGAAAGTCTTGAAAGGCCTTCAAGCTAAAGTTCAAGACTGAAAATCATGTGTTTAATTCATTTAACATCCTAGAAGAGTTGGAGTTTTCTGCATAATTGTAAAAATTCTCTGCTCACGGCAACAAATAACTTTAGTTGTGCTTTTTAACCAACGACTTATTACACACAGAGTTGGTTGATAGTATAATATCTTTGCAAATAAATAAATAAATAATATCCTGACTGAGTCTAAGATAGATCACTTATTAGTGAAACTCCTCATCTGCAGAAGAAGCAAAGAAGAGACCATTTGTATTTTATTTTATCTTATTATTATTTTTTATTGGAGAAGAGCCTAATGTTGGGAAAGATTGAGGGCAAAAGAAGAAGGGGACAACAGAGAATGAGGTGGCTGGATGGAGTCACTGAAGCAGTAGGCGTGAGCTTAAACGGACTCCAGAGGATGGTAGAGGACAGGAAGTCCTGGAGGAACGTTGTCCATGGGATTGTGATGGGTCAGACATGACTTCGCAACTAACAACAACAACACTATTATTTTATTATTTTATTCCTACATCCCTCTGTTACCTCCAGAATTACCAGCTAGATCTGATTTCATTGTCCAATAAAAAGAACTGTTCTAACTACCATCTATGTGCACTCAACTAAATGGCCTTTTCTTTTCCACTATCCCATACAACCTTGTTCAGAATTTTAAAAATCTGAAATAAAGAACAGTATCTTTAATTTTCTACTCCAGCACTTAAAATGTTCCATCATCAATTAAAATTGACATTCAATTTAAATAATTGATTGATCAGTAAAGACAGATGTTTAAAGAACTGATTATTTATCAGGTTGACAGCTTTAAAAAAAAGAAAAGAAAACAACAACAAAGCAAGTTCTGTATTAATGGGACAGAATAGCTTCATGAACAGGAAAGCAGGAAAATCATCTAGATTCTTCTTTATAGACCTCAACTGAAAAAATCAAAGTATAGATTATGTTTCCAGTATGTCATTTAAATTATTGGGGGGGGGGGGATTCAGCGGATATAGCCAAGGAATTATAATTATTCCAGGGTAGTTAAAGAAAATGGGACATTCAAGGAAGGCGGTGGAATGCTGATCAAACGTGTACAGAAGGATAATTCCGAGATGCAAATCAAGAAGTGATGAAGTGCACAAAGGCATGACCTGTGCAATCTGTTTGTGCCAACTAGAAATCAGCATATGTTGACTTTTTCTATAAATTGGAAAGTGCTGAAGAAGAATGGTTATCTATACCGCGGCTAACTAAAACAAGAATATATACCAGACTTACATTCTTGGGCCGGTTTAACTTTCGTTTCTGCTCAAGCTTTGAGAACAGCAAGAAAAGGCCAAACCATATAATTTGATGTAGCATGATTTATGCCCAACTTGTAAAGAGGTGATCCCAGTATCGTACTTGTATATATGGGACTATGGACTACATAGAGCATTATTTTTCATTTACTTTTATTTGTAAAAGTTTTCTCCTTCTTTCGGAATCTATAGGAGTGTCAAACTTGATTGCATCAGGATTGTGTTTGACCTCGGGAGGAGCAGGGGAAATGACTGGGGTGGGTGTGGTGAGATTGGGCACAGCCAGCTTGACGTCACTTATGTCGAGGGCACATGGGCGGATTCTCTTGTAGTCCTCTGCCGGCAAAAACAGAGCCCGGGCTTCTGAGCTCCATTTTTCCTGGCAGAGGCACCGTGGGCTGGTCCTTGGCTATTTTCCAGGCAGCCCCACAGGCCGGATCTAAGCATCCCATGGGCCAGATCTAGCCCGTGGGCCTTGAGTTTGACACCCCTGCTATAGATGGTGCAATAGTTTTCTCTCCTCCCATTTTCCAAACATTGAAAATAGGCTGGGTGGGTTGAGCAGAGAGAGTGGGTGTCTGACATCAAGTCTCCTGTGACCTTCCACTCTTTAGCACAAACTCGAATCATGGTTTCCCTGAACCTCAGATTCACCATGCTGGCTTTCTTCATATTACATTGGGTCTCAATTCATCCTGTCCTCCAGCACCACAGTCTCGAGGAAAGGGGTTTTCAAAGGATGCAAGTTGTCATTCTGCATGAAACTTAATGCCAGTCTTTCAACAAACCCCAAAAAATGGTCTTTTTTAAGACAACGCAAGGAGCGGTTGGCATTGCTAACCATCATTCATGTGCAATAAACACATGAATGAAACACTGATCTATTCTGTTATTTAAAGAGAAAGAGGAGAAGGCATGCAGTTATTTTATTTGCAGTATCTTTACAAGGGGAAGTTTGCTAAGAGACTGATTTACAAAGTGAATACGAAGTGAAATTTCATGGTTTTTTTTCTTTTTAATAGTGTAATGGTTAAGGTGCTCAGAGATGCCCAGAGACTCTGCGTTCTAGTCTCAATTTAAGCATCAAAGTCAGTTAGGTGATTTTGAGACAATCACTCCTTCTCAGCCCCACAGATGTCATAGGATTTACAGTATTTTCGGTATATAAGACGCACCGGAATATAAGTCGCAAAAAGATTTTGAAGAGGCAAATTTGAAAAAAAAAAATTGCACTGTGCAGACCTCCCCAAAATGCCCTGGTTTTTTTTTAAAGGGCATGCATAGTCTTTAGAAGGCTTATAGAGTGCTCCTGAGGAGGAGGAGCTTCCGGCGATGGCGGTCGCCTCCTGAAGCTCCGGAATATCAAGGAGCGCAGCGATGGGCGAAAAGGTTGTATCCGACCCTCATTTCCATCCGAGGGTCGGGAGTCAGATAGCATGACCACCCTAGCCCATTTTCGACCCATTTGGGTCCGCTAGGGTGAGTCAGAAGACTGGAGGGAAGGATAGAGAGCAGATGTTCTGTGGA
The DNA here is from genome assembly GCF_964273705.1 of Natrix helvetica. Classification (NCBI taxonomy): domain Eukaryota; kingdom Metazoa; phylum Chordata; class Lepidosauria; order Squamata; family Natricidae; genus Natrix; species Natrix helvetica. The sequence continues at coordinate 86,187,412 of NC_138549.1, forward strand.
ATGGGGGAGAGAGACCGGCATCGGAAATGGCGGCGTGTGTGGAAATGGCTACGTTTGGAGCGTTTTGGAGCGTCGTGGAGCGTTTTGGAGAGAATGCCTAGAAGGAGGAATTGTGAGGCTGGAATTGTGAGGCTGGAAGGAAAGGCGGGAAGGAAAGAGGCTGCTGCGCTGGTGAGGAAAGAGGCTGGTGAGCTGGAAATGGCGACGTTTGTGACAGCGTTTTGGAGCGTTTTGGAACGTGAGGCTGGAAGGGAAGAGGCTGTTGCGCTGGCGAGGAAAGAGGCTGGTGAGCTGGAAATGGCGACGTTTGTGACAGCGTTTTGGAGCGTTTTGGAACGTGAGGCTGGAGGCTGGAGCGTTTTGGAATGTGAGTCTGGAAGGGAAGAGGCTGTTGCGCTGGCGAGGAAAGAGGCTGGTGAGCTGGAAATGGCGACGTTTGTGACAGCGTTATGGAGCGTTTTGGAACGTTTTGCAGAGAGCGACAGGAACGAAGAATGTGAGAACGGCAGGAAGGAGGAATGTGAGGTTGGAAGGAAAGAGACTGGTGAATGGGTGAACTGAGAGGATTGGAAGGAGTGAGCTGGTGAGCTGAGAGGTTTGGAAGGAGAGAAGGAGAGACTGGAAGGAGAGCGAGGAAAAAGGAGAGAGAGGAAAAAGAAGGAGTTGGAAGGACACTGGAAGGAGAGAGGCTGGCTCCAACAGCAGCCGCTGAAAGAGCTGTCATGGATGCCAGTAACATCATTAGGACATTGGGACCACTTAGGATCATCTACCCTTAGACCATCTCTCCTCCACCCAGACCACCATTTGGACATCTAAGAACTCTTTCCCCCCCTTTTTTTTTCTATGACTGACCACTTACCATCTATAACACCTTGACCCCATTGTGTTTTTAAGATTCTGAAGATTATTTATTCGAAGCTTGACCTGCTCCGCCTGCGGGAGACCCCCCTCTCGCAGGCATGGCCCTTGACGCTTGCAAGGGCCCGCCTTGATGACGGGTTTATAGACCCCGAGAGGTGGAAGAAACGGAGGCTTAGGGGTTTTTTAACTAGATGTTTTTTATCCTTTTTAGGGGGCTCCAGGGAGGGTTTTAGGGTAGGAGGGGAGGGAAATCTGTCCAGGAGGATGGCCAGTGCCAGGCGAACAGGTGAGTCCAGGAGGGAAGTGAGTGTGGTGGAGGGGGGGAGGGGTAAGAACGTTCCAATAGAGGGTTGTCTTATTACATCGGTCGCGGGGAGGAGGGGATGCGAGAACAGGAGAAGACCACAGCGTCGGTTGGGAGACCGTGGTTGTTGGTTACACCCGGTCGTTTGTACCAACCCCCGCAACCTAGGTGGTCAGGAACTACAGAGCCAGGGCCTGAGGCTGATGCTCTGCAATGCAAGGTCCGTGACCAACAAGGCCCCCCTCATTAATGAGTTGATCTCAGAGGGGGGAGCTGGACCTTGCAGGGATAACGGAGACCTGGTTGGGCTACGAGGGTGGTTTACCCCTTGTGGAAATGTGCCCACCGGGTTTCCGTGCATTCCATCAGCCTCGAGCCCTGGGTAAGGGTGGTGGGGTGGCGGTAGTTATACGGGAATGTCTAGAGCCGAGGGAGTTCACTGTTCCTCAGATACCCGGATGTGAGTCCCTTGGTGTGAAATGGGGCCCAGGGAGGCAGTGGGGCTTGCTGATTGTATACTTGGCTCCTCGCTATATGTCAGCAGCCCTGCCCGAGCTCCTCGAGCTGATCTCTGAGACGGCAGTTGAGACCCCCAAGCTGGTGGTTATGGGGGATTTCAACTTGCCGTCGACGGGGGAAGCATCCGAGGTAGCTCGGGAGTTCATGGCTTCCATGACAGCCATGGACCTGACCCAATTAATTCAGGGCCCCACACACGAAGGTGGCCACACTCTGGACCTTGTTTTTGTATCTGAACAGTGGGCGAGTGATCTGGGAAGAGGGGATGTAACTATTACTCCCCTGTCATGGTCAGATCACTCATGTCTCCGGCTGGACTTCCCTGGCGCTACCCCCCACCGCGAGGAGGCGGAACCAAACTGTCTAAGTTGGTACCGCCCCAGGCGCCTGATGGAACCAGATAGGTTCCAGACGGAACTTGGGCCATTCCCTGTAGCCCTGACCCGCTCTCGCTCCGAGAACCTAGTGGCCACCTGGAATAGGGCGGCCGCTGGGGCCTTGGACCGAGTTGCGCCTTTGCGGCCTCTCCTGCGGCGACGACCCACCCGGGCTCCTTGGTTTACCGAGGACCTGAGGGTGATGAAGCGCCATAGGAGACACCTAGAGGGCAGGTGGAGGTCCTCACGCTCCGAATCTGACCGAACACAAGTAAGAGCCTATTTACGGACTTACCTTGTGGCATTAAGAGTGGCCAAACGTAGGCATTGTGCCACTCTTATTGCGTCCGCCGATAACCGCCCTGCCGCCCTGTTTCGGGTGACCCGCTCTCTCTTATCACAGAGGACGCGGGAAGCCCCTTTACAGGGCAGAGCAGAGGAGTTTGGGGAATATCTGCAGGACAAAATCACTCAGATCCGGAGCGGATGGGCCCCCTTCAGTGGACCAGAGGAGCCGCCAACAGTGAGTCTTGTGAGACCACTCTGGGAGGAGTTTGCGTCTGTTGCCCTCGAGGATTTGGATAGGTTGCGTGGACGGCTGCGACCGACCACATGTTTAATGGACCCGTGTCCCTCCTGGTTGGTACTGGCATCCTGGGAAGTGACAGGAGGCTGGCTCCTGGGCCTGGTGAACGCCTCTTTGAGCGAGGGGTCCTTTCCGGCCGCCTTGAAAGAGGCGGTGGTGAGGCCCTTACTCAAGAGGCCTTCCCTTGACCCGATGGAGCTAGCTAATTATCGTCCAGTCTCCAACCTTCCCTTTTTAGCGAAGGTTGTAGAGAATGTGGTGGCACAGCAGTTCCCACGACACCTTGAGGAATCCGAATATCTAGACCCACGCCAGTCTGGCTTCCGGCCCGGACACAGCACGGAGACGGCCTTGGTCGCATTGGTCGATGATCTCTGGAGGGCCAGAGATAGGGGTTGTTCCTCTATCCTGGTCCTATTAGATCTCTCGGCGGCTTTTGATACCATCGACCATGGTATCCTATTGCGCCGGCTGGGGGGGATGGGAGTTGGAGGCACCGTTTTGTGGTGGTTTGGCTCCTACCTCTCCGACCGGACGCAATGTGTGTTGGCAGGGGGGCAGAGGTCGACTCTGAGGCCACTCACTTGTGGGGTGCCTCAGGGGTCGGTCCTCTCGCCCCTTCTGTTCAACGCATATGTGAAGCCGCTGGGGGAGATCATCCGTGGTTTTGGGGTGGAGTATCATCTGTACGCTGACGATACGCAGCTGTAAATTTCCACCCCAGACCACCCCAACGAGGCTGTCGAGGTGATGACTCGGTGTTTGGAAGCCGTCGGGGTCTGGATGGGGGACAACAGACTCAAGCTCAACCCCTCCAAGACTGAGTGGCTGTGGCTACCGGCACCCCGGTTCAGTCAGTTGATTCCATCGCTGACCATAGGAGGCGAGCAATTGCCCCCTGTGGAACGGGCGCGCAATTTGGGCGTCCTCCTAGATGCCCGGCTGTCAATGCATGACGATGTGGCAGCCGTGGCAAGGGGGGCGTTCCACCAGGTTCGCCTGGTGTGCCAATTGCGCCCCCTACTGGACCGGGATGCCCTACGCACAGTCACTCATGCACTGGTGACGTCTCGGCTGGACTACTGCAATGCCCTCTACATGGGGCTTCCCTTGGGACGCGCTCGAAGACTGCAGCTAGTCCAGAACGCAGCCGCGCGGGCTATTTTGGGGAGTACTAGGTACTCCCACGTAACACCACTCCTGCGCGAGCTGCACTGGCTGCCTGTGGTCTTTCGGGTGCGTTTCAAGGTGTTAATCACCATCTTTAAAGCGCTCCATGGCTGAGGACCTAGGTACTTGCGGGATCGCATCCTACCACACACTTCCCTACGACCGATTCGCTCTCACAGGGAGGGGCTTCTCCGGGTGCCGTCCACTAAGCAGTGCCAACGGGCGGCACCTAGGAGTAGAGCCTTCTCTGTGATGGGCCCAACCCTCTGGAATGACCTCCCCCCCTGATATCAGAACCACCACCGACCTTCCCTCCTTTCGACGAAAACTGAAGACTCACCTGTTCCGTTTAGCCGGCCTGGACCATTCATAACCTTATTATACCTCCTGGCAGATATATTTTAACTGGGTAATTTTAATTGGGTATTTTTTAGGATTGCTGATATACTGTTTTTATTTGCTTTACCTGTTCAGTGTTGTATTGCCTCCTCTTCTATGTTTTGATGTTTGTATGTTTGTATTCTATTTTATCTGTTTTTTACTGTACACCGCCCCGAGTCCCTTTGGGGAGAGGGGGCGGTATAAAAATCGAAAATAAAGGTAAAGGTGGTGGCTGGGAGGCGAAAACCGAGCAAAAAACAGCCCATGTTTCGCTCATTTCTGCCCTCTTCAGCCCTCAGGAGAACTCTGAAAGCCTCCTAAAGGCTATGTACGGCCATTTTGCTGAAGGGGCGGGGTTTGAGGAGGCAAAAAATGCTGTATTCAGTGTATAAGACGCACCCAGAATTTCAGCCTCTTTTTTGAGGGAAAAGGGTACGTCTTATAGTCTGAAAAATACGTTATTTAGTTTATCTATTTATCGTATTTAAGAACCACCTGCTCCCCCTCCCCACCATGGTTGGAGGGAAATAGAAGGAGGAAAGAATATTATGAATCCACGCTACCTTGAGTTACTAATAAAATAATAAAAGTGGGAGAAAAATCTAAAAAAATAAATAGCTATGAAATCTCCAAGGGCCCGTTTCATTTCAATGAAGATTCAAGGGAAGGACCCTCTCTAAACCGCTCTACAAAACAACGTAGGCTGGCCATGCTGATTTACTCTGCTCTGCTTCACAGCCCCACCTAAGTATCCTCCTATACTGGCAAATGCCAGAAGGACTTCTGCACAAGCTCAGAGTCTCTTGAAAATTTTCCAAGTGCCAGCAGACAGATCCAGAGAGGTTTCAAGTTAAGACAAGGTGAATCTATAAAACCTCAGACAGATCTATTTTATAATATATTGCCAACTTTTCCCAGACAATGCTCTTCATAACTAAATGTCCCTTCATAATTAAATGACAAATAGGAAAGCTGCCAATGTACAGAAGCCATGCCATGAAGGCAAATACTGCTGAACCTTACTGAATGGCAGGGCTATAATATGAGGGGCTAAAGAAGTTAGTAGAACTACACCAACATAATTACATGGTGTGCTAGAAAGCTAAAGCAAACCTGAGAACTTGATGTACTTTCTTCAGCCTTTGTATGTGTGTATGTGTGTTTTGCTCTGCCAGGCCTAAAGAATCTGAAATTGTTAGCCGTGAATCATGATTTGCTGGATTTAAGACTTCTGCATACTGTATATTCATAAAATAAGTGGAGGCCCAGCTATGACAAAAGAAGGGAAAAATTGCAAGATTAAGACAAAACCTCTTTCCTTCCCTCGTTCTCTTTCCTGTCATTCAAATATGGGAAAGTCACAAGGAAAATATGAGGTTAGCAATCTCAGTCTGTGGCCATAGCCAGCTTTATGGAGCATGTGAACATTCAGGGAAGCCAATGGCATTTACGTAGAGTCCTTTTCTCACTTTCCGGCTGAATTTTCACTAGCGATGAACAGGTCACTTCACTTAATTGGCCCAATAGGTGAATTTTCAGTAATAGCTCTTTGTTAGTACAGCAGTTAAACTGACAAGTCAACACTATCAACTCTTCCCTACTGCAGTTTCTAAAAACATTTTGAACAATATGTCAACATCTCCAAGGAAAGAAAACAAATAACCAACATCTCCAAGAAATGGTGCAGAGACCCTAGATTCACCCTCAAAACAATAGTATTGTCTGCTTGACATGGTACACATTAAGGAAGCATTGTGACTGCTGTTCTTATTTAATCATTCAAACCCTTTCTGATATGATGCTCAACCAAAAGCATGAAGAGGAGAATTATTATTTTGGTCGGTCTTCAATTGTATTTTTCAGAGGAGAAAATGTCTTCTGATTAAGTTGAACATAATTTCTTCCTAGCGTTACACAGAAAGAGGCTGTGCTTTCCCCAAAAATGAACTGTAGACACATGGATCGTGTTGAGGTGAGCTGGGATATGAGTCTATGGCATCACCTCAGGTAGTTTAAACTAATACAGAATCACACTTGATGGAGATCAAATGGTGTTATTGATGGGCTGTGGTCATAGCAACAGGCTGCACTACAGGGTTTGCATTTAACACCTCTGACAATTCCTTTCTCATCTGGATAGTTGTAATTTCTCTACTGTTCCACAAAACTAAATCTCAGTTCTTGAATTTCTGTTTTTTTGCCTTTAGCTCTGTCCTTCTCTTTTGTAATATCTACCCCACAATTAGTTCTTGGCTTTCTGTTTCTATCCTTCTGTCTGAAACCTACCCCAGACCACACTCCGGCTGGAGGATCATCAATATTTTCCCCCTATCTTAGCTTATAAACATTTTTCCTCTTTAAGTACTGGGGTACACTTTCCTTTCTCAATCGTTCTATGCCAGCCTGTCTGCTGGAATGCATCACCTCCCATTACAAATATATATATATGAAATGTGAAGATAAAATGTCGATGTCCACTTGTAATATAAGATGTGGCAGGAAAAAGAAAAGCAGGTGTTAGTTAAAAATAAACATGTGTTGTTGACATCCTGGGAAAACAAAAAGAAATAGAAATAGGTTCTAAACCTCTGTGTTCTGTCGATTCTTCCAGATACATTGGGAGTACAATTCCAAAATTTCTCTCCAATAGTCCACCCTCTTCCAGAAAGTGTTGATTATGGAAAGCTAGACTCTATCTTATTTGTAGGTTATCTAATAGTCAATATGCTGGATGGGGTCATCCCTGCATATATTATTGTTCATACTTTCTTAAAGCAAATTAGACAACAACCATTAAAAAAATATTAGATGTAATCCTTCTCAAGTCACAAGCTATTAATCATGTTTCCCACTCACCCAGACAGATGTGTGCAAAGTCACTCGTACAAAACCATGAATCTAGCTAAGTATAAGAATCTAGCTGAGTGTTACATTAAGGGTAGAAATGTACATAGGCACTTCCAGGAATCAACTTTATGAATGAAAGTTTATTGAGATTAGAAAAGAAGTCGCAACAACACACAGAAACCTTACACCTCCAGGATTGCAAAGCCCATATTCACCTTTTCAGAATAAGACCTAATGACCTCAAATAATGAATCTCATTTGTTTGTTCGTACCCTCAACAGACTGCATCTACATGCAAGCTAAGTTCACCAATTTTAGATCTAAGCATTTTGAGCTAACATAGGCTCTAGGATCAGGATAAAACAAAATGTGACTTTTACGAGATGAATAAGTACAAAGGGTTGAGGTCTGTTTTTCTAAACAAAACTGTTTAAAATGAAGATCAATTCCCCATATCATTATATAAGCTGGGAGGAAGGCAAAATCAATGCAGAGTGGCACTGAGAGGCAAAGTAGATATTCATTCAATGCTAGCAATTCCTAATGAAATTATAAATGGCTGGGTTGCTTATATTATATATTCTGCTGTCCCTCACTGGCTTAAGTCAATGAGATCAATAATGCCTTACCAAAGGACATCTCCAGATGGGTTCTCAGTAGGCATGCAATATTGTCTTAGTCTATTAAGTAAGGAATGTTTATAATATATTCCATATTAAGACAAATTGCTTGAAAATCAGCAAAATGAATTATCAGTATTAGTATTAACTCATAAATGCTACTTTGAGTTATGGTTTGTTTGTGGCTATATATAGTATAAAGGCAAGTCCCTCTAAACTGAATCTTAGTAGCAATTTAATATAAAGATTTGCCACGGTTTTTAAATCCAGCTTACCTGTAATTAATTTGTTAATTAACACATATTTGCACAAAGTGTTTTTGAGAGATACCGAGTAACGTTCAGCAAGATAACATGCAGCAAAATAAAAGCTACTATCTATTAGTCATAATCCTTCTCTGCAGTATTTACTAATTCATTACTAGAGATTTCTTTCAGTAGTGCTTCCTTAAAAATGTGGATTGTGTCAATTGCCCTTTTTAGCAAATCAAAACATACCATCTAATTTCTCTATTTTTTGTAGTTATATTCTCAGAAAAGCTTAACGAAATGTATTAGCCGATTCAAGCTTCATCAATTAATCTGTTCTGAAATAAATAAATCAACACAAATTTAATTTGCTGATATATTTTTTAAAAAAATATGGATCTGACCTAACCTTTCAGGTATACGGTAAATGCTGTCCGTGTATTCTTTTGCATTACAAGCACATTATTATTTTAAATTAGGTATTCCAGTGCTTGGCATTTTTTTTAATTCAATTCAATTCATTTTCAATTCAATTCATTCAATTCAATTAAAAAAGTGGAAATGTAAGGGAATTTTATTATTAATTCTGCTTAAGGTTTTTTGCCAGGGGTGGGACATATGGATAACACTAAATAAGTCATTAATGACTCATCTTTACCATGTCTTTACTAAATGTTACCAAAATTACATTGCTGAGAATTATAAGAAAATAATAGGCCATTTAAAAAAACACCAAGGCCAGAATGTGTATCAGAGGAAACTGAAATTTAAAACCCTGCATCTTACTCATCAGAGAACTGCACTAAAGCTATTTACATTTTAACAATCAGTTTACTTTAGCAGTTCATTAAATTGGGGCTGATGATGGAGAGGGAGAGAGAAAAAGAAATACACATCCATGACAACATGGAGCCAACTGTACTATAATGGTTAAGGTGCTGAACTATGGGTGGGAATCCTGGATTCTACTTCTAACTTAGACATTAAAACTGGGAGGTGACTTTAGGCTACCCACTCACTTCAACCCTAAAGGTAAAGGTTCCCCTCGCACAGGTGTGGTAGTCGTTCCCGACTCTAGGGGGAGGTGTTTATCCAGCGCTGTCTAAAGACATTTCTGTGGTCATGTGACCAGCATGACTAAACACCAAAGGCGCATGGAACGCTGTTACCTTCCCACCAGTGGTCCCTATTTTTTCTACTTGCATTTTTACATGCTTTTGAACTGCTACAGCTATGTGAAAAAGTCCTGCACGCTTTACAGTTTACTGTTTATGACATTTTTTGGATAGGCCATTCATTTTATGATATTTTATGTTAACTGCTATGCAAATATTGTTATAGTTAAATAAATACTGGTGGTTTTTAAGTGAAAAGCATTTTTGCTATTTGGTACTGGTTGGATGGGGATTGTGAATTTTTTCGCATGCTTACAATGCATGCTTACAATGACTATGAAAACAGATTAAGTAATGCATACCCAGTGGCATATGTGTTGCAATTATTAAGGCCGATATTAGTGTTTTGTTAACATTTTTATTATTTGTGGCCCTGAAAAGGACCATTTAGGTAACCAAACTTGGTTACTAATATGAAATTGGCCATCCCTTATTGCTTATCACCAGACGGCATCGCTTAAGCATAGACTGTATAAGCCTTTGCACGTGATCTTTGGTGACAATGTGGTGCCAGGTTGCAATAATTGATTCAATCAGCTCCTGCTTGGTCTTCAGATGCTTCTTGCTTATTTTGTAACCAATCTTGGCCCACAAGTTCTCAATTGAGTTCAAATCCGGGTTCTGAGCTGGCCAATCCAGGAGTCGAACACCATGCTTCTTCATCTACTGCTGGATGGACTTGGCTCGATGACAAGGAACATTGTCATCCTGGAAGTAAAAGTCCTCCCCTACAAGTTGCTGAGCTGAAGGAAGCATGGTCTTTTTTGTACAAGAAGCAGCGATACAGCCCCAGATCATCACGTGCAATGGATGTTTCACAGATAGATTCAGGCAGTATGGCCTAAATTCTTCAGCTGGAAATCTTCTGACATACTTATTGCATTGATTCCCAGTCAAGCAGAAATTGCTCTCGTCATTGAAGGTGATTTTGGTCCACTGTTTGTTGGTCCACTTGGCATACTTCTTGGCCCACACACATCAACGAGAGGGGTAAGCGTCTGTGAGCAAAGGCTTACTTCGAGCCCTGCAGCCTTTGAGTCCTCTGGAAGCAGCACTGTGCTTGTGCACACGTTTACATCACATGTTTCACCCCAAATTCTTGTAATCTGAGGTGAGGTGAGCTTCCTGTCAGCCATCAAAATGAGTTGCAGAGCCCGATCTTGCTGTTTTGTCAATTTTCTTGGTCTTCCAGAGCGGAGCCTGTCATCAACTGAACCAGTTATTTGGTATTTTTCAACCACTCTGCTCCCTGTGGTGTGATAGCATTTCACTCTCTTGGCTATTTCTGTACAGGAGTAACCCTCTTCATGAAGCACAATGATGCGATGCCGTTGCTCAGTACTGGTGAAAGCAAAGGCCTTCATCCTTGCCCGCAGCCAGAGCTAAATTAAATTTATCGATGCTTTTCATGCCTATTCATAGTCAGAGAGTATGACAACATTGATTGGCTCATAGATTTAGCCTCTGTGCATTTTGTTTGGTCAGCCAAAGCTTGCTGCTGATTGGCTACTTTCAATCGTAATATTCTCAAAAATTCAAGTTGTGTTTGCTTTAGCACATAAACTCACTCAAAACCTTGGTTATATTAATAAAAATTATGCATCTCAATGTGACTGCAGAAATTTTCATCAAAGTACTAATTTTGAGTGGTTTCTATGAGTGAAAAATTGATTAAACATGTTAATACAGCTTAAAACTGAAAGCATGCAGGACTTTTTCATACAGCTGTAGATTGCAGGAGCTGAGACAAGTTGGAGCTCACTCCATTACGTGGCGCTAGGCATTTGAACCCCCAAACTGCCCACCTTTCTCATTGACAAGCTTATCCACTGAGCCACCGCGTCCCTACTTCAACCGTAGAGTTGTAAAAACACCTATCTACTAACCTGCATAGAATCAACATGACAGACCATAATCTTTAATGGGAAGGTCTTCATGGTGCAATGAACTAACTCAGGCTGATAAACACACACACACACACACACACACACACACACAGGCACACACACACATATGGTAAAGAGTTATAAAATGTTCCAGACTTTTTAATTGTTTTTTTTTAAAGACTAGACTAATGCTGCCTTCCTACGGGGGCAATAAAAAACTTTCTTTCTTTCTTTCTTTCTTTCTTTCTTTCTTTCTTTCTTTCTTTCTTTCTTTCTTTCTTTCTTTCTTTCTTTCTTTCTTTCTTTCTTTCTTTCTTTCTTTCTTTCTTTCTTTCTTTCTTTCTTTCTTTTCCTTCCTTCCTTCCTTCCTTCCTTCCTTCCTTTCATTGTATAGATTTCCTTTTTCTTAAAACCAGACTAATTCTATTCAGTCAATTCATCTTAAAAGAATTTGGATTTATTTTATTTATTTGAGGTTATGGCCAACAAGGCTAATTTTGAATTTCTCATTACTGCAGGGGGGGGGGGGGATACTATAGCATAAATCCACTAGAATCCCAAACTCAAATAAAACCATTTTCATATAGAAGGTTTTAGTTTTTTTTTTTTTCCCTAGAATGGCAACTTGAGTTATTCAAGCCACGGCGGACACTAGAATTCTATGCATGTCCAAAAATTCCTTATGGTGCTCTGAGGTACTCTGCATTGAAAAGAAAATTATCCCAAGTTATCTTTGTATTTATTATTTTTATTTAAATGTTTACCATTTATTTATTTATTTGGAAGACATAGTCAACTCAAATAATGCCTTTAAGCAGCATACATCAATACTTTCTTCAAAACAATATGCGAAGGAAAGCAGTTCAATGTTAACAACAATAGAATGAATACATATCAACAGGGTTCACCAATCAAACATTCCATTTTCCAGAAGGTGTCTTGGATTAATATATATATTGTTAATTATTCTGAAGGCTATAAAGGGTTGATGCCATGAAAATCTTTGGTTGTGGGCTTGGCTGTCAATGAATAGCAATGCCTCATGGAGAGGAATTCACAATAAAGAGATCTGTAAATAACTACTCCTCAACAAGCAAAGGTCCCTGCAGGGGACTTAAAGGTAACATATGACAAAATCCTATAAGTGGATCCTATAAACACCTGTCACCAAGGTGATATTACATGGAATCTACATTGCTCTATATATTTGGATAACTGTTTCTGGAAATTATAATAATCAGAAGGCTATTAATATCTAATTCCAATTGTGCATTTTGCTGGAGATGAAATCAGAGACTTCATTATTTATTCCATTATTTTATGCCCCGCCTTTAGTCCAACAATTGATTTTTGAACATCTTTTTGGTCAGCTTAGCAGTATAATGTTTCAATTATTTATATTATTAAAGCAATAAATTTTTTTTAAAAAACTGACTAAATGGCTGTGTTGAGTTATCCCGCGGTTACCAATTGAGTTATCTCTAAATCAAGAGATTGAGATATGTGTCTGAGTGTATAACAGAGAGACTATTCCTTAAGAACTTAGAAAAAAGCATAATAGACATATTGAAGAAAGAAAAATGAATGTCTTTGAATTGTGTGCTCTAGAATATTGTTGAGAATACCTTAGACCATAAGAAAAAGTAATCATTCACTACTAGGTGAAGTAACACCAGATTGCCCCCTGGAAGTACTAATAATGATAAACTTTAACTATTTTGGACACATAAGGGCAAGTGTCACTAGAGAAGACCTTGATTTATTTTTTTCTTCCTAGCATTTTTCACACAAGTACAGGAGGAATTTATTTTAAAAATAGACATTGTTTTTATTTTCTTTTTCCGATCAATGAAATTTTCATTTATTTGTTGAAATAGGAATAAAACAAACAGAATGTTGCCCAAGCCTGACACCATAGGCTGAGAGAGAGAGTGTCTGCCCAAACTCACCCAGCTGTCTTTCATGCCTATCATAGCTTCCTGGTTTCTAGCCTGCTGCCTTAACTACTTTAAAAAGTGGCCTATTGAAGAAGACCTTGATGCTTGGAAAAAACATGAAAAATGTCTGACAGAATATTAGTTGACTAGATAATATCACTGATGGCACAGGCAGGAACCAATTAGCACGCAAGCAGGGTTTGTGAGATCTGGATTCCTTCGATTAAACAATGTCATCTATCAGGACCTCTGAAGTCTACCTTCTCTGAAGCAGCACTTTGTCCCCACTCTGCTTTGTTGAGAAGACTTGCAAATAACAATAGCACTTAGATTTATATACCGCTTCATAGTGCTTTTACAGCTGTCTCTAAGTGGTTTTTACAGAGTCAGCATATTGGCCCCAACAATCTGGCTCCTCATTTTACCCACCTTGGAAGGATGGAAGGCTGAGTCAACCTTGAGCCTGGTGAGATTCGAACTGCAGAACTGCTGGCAGCCGGTGATCAGCAGAAGTAGCCTGCAGTACTGCACTCTAAGCAACGTGCCACCGTGGCTCATACCTGGCTGTTCATCCAAGTGAGGAGAGTGAGATCTCGTTTCATTCCACCTGGTCTGCTGCACTTGCCATCTTTTATGTTTACATGTAATTGCTTGTATTGCAATTTATTGTTTGTGGTAAGCTGCCCAGAGTCATTGGGAGTCAGGTGGCATTTAATATTTATTATCATGGTTGTTGTTGGTTGCACAGACAGTCAGATGTTTAGATGAGATTTGACATTTTTATCTACCTATCAAGTCCATCCAAAGGACCTGGGATATGCAGAGGTTGTTGTTTAATATTAAAGGTATTGTCACTAGATATAAGATGTGCCAAGTAAAGCTAATTTTTGCAATTGACTGATGGTGATTTTGTCAGTGCTGAATGTGTTCAATGGTGCTCCATAATTTTGAGATTGCACTCAAGGCACCTATCCCTATTGGTACTATCTTTGCTTTCTTTTGCCACAGTTGTTTTACTTCTATTTGCAGGTCTTTGTATTTTGTGATTTTCTTTCTCTTCTCTTCTATTGTGTCCCGATATTGCAATGTCCACCATCCACATTTTTTGGGCTTCCTTATCAACAATTGTTATGCCTGGGGTGTTTGTGGAGATGTTTGTTGTCTATTTGAGTCAGAACACTTTAGCTCACATTATCTTTGGGGCATTCAAATATGGAGTTCTTGATGCTCTCTGAGCTTGGTTGGTGTTGTTGTCATCGTTGCTGTTGCTAGTTTGCAGACATTTCATTACTCAACTAAATAACATCTTCAGTGCTAGCATTCAAATCAGTCAGGGCATGTTACAATTTCCTGTGCAGAAGCACTTAAATTCTCATATTGGGAGCCATATCTGTCAGCAGAATCTATTATATGTAGCACCCTTTTCTTCATCTCTTGAAAGGTTTTGCGATGTTTAGATCACTGCAAGTTTTCTTAATTATTCCATGTATTTACATCTACTTGCATGAATGAAAAAAAAAAGAAAAAAACTATTCAATACTTTTTCCACCTATTGTTTCATCTGCATCGCACTGCTCCAATTGCTTTCGGTAAAACAACAGCAATGTACATTAAAAATGATGCTCCGCGAAAAGGATTTTAAGCAATGTTCATTTGTCTAGAAACAAGAACGTGGGACAGAAAGCCCATCATCTCTTCGTTTTGACAAAAAGGCAATAATTAAAGTCTTTTAACTTCCCTCCTCTTTCTACTGCACATTATTTTACCTATGATAAAACAGCCTATCAAATTTCCATTCATTATTTCTACCTGAAGGGCTTTGCCAGCATACACATATATAAATCTCCATTTGTCAGCTTTAAACTATACCTGTCCCACCCGCTGCGAGGGCTCATTGCTCTTGTCCCTTAAAAATTGCCAAATGCCGTCAAGTGACATAACCTGCCTTCAGCCTCCAACGACCCTTGCAATCAATAATATTTGTAACCTGTAAGTGCAGAGTTAAGTAGAACAGAAGCCGTGTAGTATCCTCGTTAACCACATTGAGCTGTGATACTGCAAACCTGCTCCCTTGTGCATCCTGTGATCAATTTTAATCTCTGGCCCAGGAATAAAAGGATGCAAGCTCCTGTTTCTGAATTCATCTCAAAAGGATGCTATAGATTTGTATGTCTGCTGAGGGAATGAACAATTTAATTCAACTAGGAGCTGAAGGAAAGAATGCATCTAAACTATCATTCCTTCTCATTACTCTTGATAATATGTAAGCCTTCAGTTGACAATATTAAATATGAAAAACACATAGGAGGTGCATTGAAAAGGCAGTCCCTGTTTTTTCCCCCTTGCCAGAAGCTCGTAAGTCCTCATTACAGCAATTGTGATTAGTGTAAACTCTCATCAAAGTTGCATCATTTCCTTGCATCAAGAATAAAACATCTTTATGTTTTAGGATTTGTTATTTAATTGGTTATTTTAAATGTACCACAGATACTTTAATAATTTACATCATATAAACTTCTGAGAGTCATCAGTTTGCAGCACGATATAAATGCGATAAATAAATATGTATAAACTGGCAGCTAATATGAAATAGAATATTTGTTTTCTCAGAGCACGGCTGGGGATGGAAAGGAAGAGAAATATGCCAAAGGAGTTTTCTTTTTCTTATAAATATTATAATATTTGAAACCATCAGTTGCTATCAGATATCATTTCTGCACAGGAACTCTTCTTTCTGTCTCATATAGACATACAGACTTATATAAATATACATGCAGTGTGGACAATTTCAAACACTACACAAAATATATTCTGCTGGGAATTCCAGCCAAACACTGATATAAACCAGAACATCTGATTGTAACCCTTGAAAATGCAAAGGATGAAGTAGTGATGAAAGTAATAAAAAGAAAGGAGAAATATACCTGCACTTTTCAGAATAAGCTGAGAGGTTGTTTTTTTTAAACATAACCATTATTTACAATCAGCACCCATCAGAAATATAGTGAATGTTCACATGTATGGTAAGCCTTAAGACAATATAAGAACCAATAAAAAAATGTCAAAATGTTTGTGTCACCAACCTGTGTTCTGACATTTACACTTATACTGTGAAAAATGTCCTCCATCAATTACTGAAGGAAACAAGGATGACATTTGGACATTTGCTGAAAGAACCCAGTTGATTCTGGCATTTGCCAATAAATGTCAAAATTTTCTCACATTTTCTTCTGAAACTGTTCAAAAAGCTGAATGTTCAGAAAAAAAAAATCTTATTGTTAAATTCGGGAAGTAACCATAAACTGTAATCCTGCCAACATTTCATGATATTTAAATGAGATCTCATGAGACTTTAACTTGTCATGTGAAACTGAACAGGATTCTAAGATTCTCAAGCAATTTCTAACATTTATTATTTTATTTTCTGGGGGATATTCTGGCAGATATTCCCTGAGCTAGATGATCCTTTTAAAAACTATTATTTGTAGGGCACTGAAATTTGTGGCTGCCAAAGAAATACAGAGAAGCAGGGAAAGTGCTAATACTATAACTATGAACTGGGATGTGTAACTTTAGTTGAAGTATATTTTATTTATTTATGTATTAAATTTTCATGCCACCCATCTCAATGATACGGTGATCCTGGGCAGCTATATGAATTGTAACTTTAACATGCAAGCCTTGGCCAGTGTTAAAAATAATTATGCTTCCCTTTTTATATTTGTGAAATTCCCTGTATGGAGAAAACACTCCTATTGATTGAGCTTCTCGGTTCGGTATTCAGTTCCTGAAAATATTTACTAAGACTGTATTACTATTATTCTTCTCTTCCCTCCTAGTATCTATCCCTCACCATGTATGACTATAACCATGTTGCTTGTATCTTTCAATTTAAATTGTTTTTATTGTTTCCTAGCACGATTTGATAGCTTATTAATAACCTTGAATATCTCTTAAGTGTTGTATCTTTTTATTCTTGATGAATGTGTTCTATTTTATTTTTCTTTATGTACACTGAGAGCACTTGGCCAATAAAGAATTCTATTCTACTCCATTCTACTCCATTCCATTCCATTCTATTCTATTCTATATAAACCTTGGTGTAAACAGAGTTCAACATGAAAACAACTAACAAAAGACATCAAATCAATACATTTTTAAAAGTTACCTGTTCCCCATAGGTACCTCTTAACAAGGGCTTCCCTCTGAAATGCTTCTGCTTCACTATGGTGGCTGCTATTATTTTTAATCTTTTCACATCAGTTGGTCCAACATGCTTGCCATTAGCACTAATGCAAAATAAATGAGTATTTTATGCTAAGATCAGTTGGTCGGCAATCTTTCTCAGGAAAAGGGGTGAATATCACAATAAGCTTTAGCAATGTAAATTATTTCCCCCATGCGGCTACAGAACCACACAAGTTATTCATTTAAAAATTATTAGCATATAAAAACATTATTATCTCTGCAGTTAATGTACACTTCGCTGACAACCTTTTGGACCATTACAATTAAGGAAGGCAGCATCCCTTTAACGAAGTTACAAAACATATTGTTTATTAAAGAGCAAATTATATCTTTAATTAACTTTAAATATTATAATCCAAAGGAAAAACATTCTCATAAAGTAAAAGATCTTTGAAGGGCTCAAGGCCAGAGCTAGGATTATGATTTGTGAAGATGATTCTGGTTAGTATTCATTAAAAAAAATAATCCCTAAAATATTTTGTTTAATTCCCCCCCCCCCAAGGAATTGGCATTTCTACTAACAGAGATTTTACTAATCCATTACAAATAAACTAGATTTTATAGTTGTTTGAAAGAAATCAGTTATATTAGAATAAGGGAATAAGGAAAACACTATTTTGTTATGTGATGTCCATTTTCCTTGGAGCCAAACAATTAAACAAAGATATTAAATCCTTTTTGACACAGTTCAATATGTAGACGTCAAAAACCCTTTCCCATTGAAGTAAGTAAAAATGTCCCATGGATGTCAATGAAATATGTTCAATTAAAATTACCCTTCATAAACATAATCAATCATCCTAAAACATATCAGTTGAAATATCTGTTAGCATTTCCACAGGATTAGGGAATTTCAATTTCAAATTTCTATCAGCCATGAAGCTCCCTGGCTGATTTTGGACCAAACACAATCTTTCAGACTAATGTATTTTAAAGGTTTGTTGAAGGAAATAAAGGAGATGGGAATAGGAAATCATGTACTTTGCCTTGGGGAAAGATGTGATACAAATGCAATAAAGAAAGAAATAAAGATTGAGCACTTACTTCCAATAAGCATTACACAGAAATAACCTCCATTGATCATACTGAAACAGCAAACAGCTCATTAGAAATATCTGATCCTGTCTGTCTCACAGAACATGTACTAAGTGGCTGTCAATGGCAGGTAGGAAGAGAAAAGGACCATTTTAGCATGACCACTCCTGGAGAACACACATGGAAAGTGGGTTAAAGAAGGAACATTTTACTTACACAGAGGGGAAAAAATTGAACTAATGAATCCAAAACTATTTCCTGCCAAACCTGCTTTGATCTCTAATAACAATCAAATTTGGGTTTCTTAACTTCTCTGTTGAAAGCATTTCTTGAATGGGGCCATGTATTTTGCCTACAGAAAGAAAAGAAAACTATTGAAGAACTTATGGAATATGATGATATAAGGTCTTCAGAAAAAGGGGGATTGGTAATGAGGTAAGAATATGTGCTCTGGCTGTGCTGGTGGTTCCATGCAGATATTACGTAAAAAGTGTGAAAAGAATAGAGATAAACACTAATCAGCCCAGTGTTGCCACAGCTTTATTCCACTTCACATATGGGCAGATCAGAAGTGGGGGAGGTAGCCTTTATCACAAACTCCTCCACCATGAATTCTTTTACAAAAGGCATAGACGATTGATCAATGTTGTTAACTATGCTGACTACATTCCATCTTAATTTTTTTGTTGTTGTTTGTTTGTTTGGTGCTGCAAGAGATCAGCTGCATCCATTTGTCTCTTTGTGATAGTAGTAATGGAATTATAAACAGGCTTCTGAGTAGTAATAATAAGGGAAGAAAGTATACATGCCCCACATAGTGAAAAAAAAAAGAGAAATGTATCTATGCTCTATGCAGTCAAAAATCAATAGATTTTTTGGACATTATTTCTTTGGACCATTGGAGTGTCTTGGTCTGATCATGTGTGCCTGTATGTACACACACACACACACACACACACACACACACACACACACACACACTTTCCCTTTCTGAGCAAAGTACTTCTGCTAAAAAGAAAACCCTCATTTAAAAACAAACAAGTTTAATAGTTCAATGAATATATAATGTTTATTTACAAATGTTATATATGGTGGCTTTCCTCTAAGGCCTCCCGTGTCTCTGAAACTGGCTATCTACATTCGTCTGCTGTCCCACCAGGTCAAATAAGATTGACATCCTCTGTATCCTGCAATCTGCTCAGGGGCCTCAGAAATGGGTTTTTCAATAGTTGCCTCCTCAGTTTCTTCACACTTCAGCTTAAGGAAAGTTGTCAAGATCTCTTCCATCTAGCACAAGAGGAGGAATGCTCTGATTGGAACCAAAGTTTATAAGTGCACAGGTCTGCAGTTTTACCCTTTGATTTTGACTTGCCTTTTTAATACCTAGTTGGATTATTTTTCCAACTTTTATCTCAGGGTTGTTTTTACTTGGTGATGAGATGATTAGCAATCTGGACCAGTGGTGGGATTCAATTTTTTTTTTACTACCGGTTCTGTGGGCATGGCTTTGTGGGTGTGTCAGCGGAAGGATACTACAAAATCCCCATTCCCTCCCCACTCTGAAATTTTCCGCTACTGGATCTCCAGAACCTATCAGAACTGGCTGAATACCACCTCTGATCTGGACCCTTTGGTACTGGGTAGCATACAAATGAAGCAAATAAGTAAGCAAGGTAATATTTAGATTATTTGAAAATTATATTTGTCCAAAAGTTGCAAAAAAGTTGCTCCTACATGAATGACTGTTTTAACCAACATAATAGTAATATGACATTAATTCCAACTCGGAACTTAAAAGTGAAATCTCTGTTGCAATCCAAGGTCCAGTGATAAGTCAGGAAGCATCACTGCCACAATTGCTCCAGGCGTCTAAGCTCTGCAAAAGACAATTTATTTTCTTAAAATAAGCAAGAAAATATTAAAGCCTGAAGCCTCAAGAAACTGATATGCAGAAAGTAGACAGGCCTGGATTAACTTGTGGCTAAGAAACCTGTAGTCGAACCACTTCTATTAAGAAATGTGAAGAATGCCAAAAGCTAAGTAAGCAAGCAAAATACTGGCAGATGATGCTAAATGACTTTTCGGAATAAATTTACAACTTGCTGCAGTGCTCCTTCTCTAGACTGGTATGAACTTTTATTTTCAAAAAAAAAAAAAAACACACACACACACACACAGAACTGATAATTTCCCCAATCTTATCTTAGAGGGACAGCAATTGCCATTCAGACCCCCAGTTTTTGCTGGCAGGGCTTCATTGTATGACTTCTGAGAAACCTTTCCAATCACTCTCAATTTAGTCTGGTTTTCAGCTTAGAAAGCCAAGAAAACGACTTTCTTTGACTCCAGTTTCTCTAATACGTCTCCCTTCTCCCCATGTCTTTCTCTTCCCCTGCAATTACCTGGTTGCCTTTTGAGAAGATACCCCAAGATGTCTTTTTTTTATCTTCATCCTGCCTCATCCTCATTAGGACTGACCTTCAACCATACCAACTGGAATCATAACATACATTTTGGCAACCCAGCACTCCATAAAGGTTTCTTTTCAACAAGCTATTTCCTTAGTTTAAGGCGATGTTCAAGGAGGTGGGCACTATGTAATAAAATGAAATTCAATGGTGAAAAGAGTAAGGTTCTACATTTAGACAAGAAAAACGAAATGCACAGGTACAGTATAGGTGGTACCTTGCTCAATAGTAGTAACTGTGAGAGGGATCTTGGAGTCCTAGTGGACAACCATTTAAATATGAGCCAGCAGTGTGCAGTAGCTGCCAAAAAAGCCAACCCAGTTCTAGGCTGCATCAACAGAGGGATAGAATCAAGATCACGTGAAGTGTTAATACCACTTTATAATGCCTTGGTAAGGCCACACTTGGAATACTGCATTCAGCTTTGGTCGCCACAATGTAGAAAAGATGTGGAGACTCTAGAAAGAGTGCAGAGAAGAGCAACAAAGATGACTAGAGGACTGGAGACTAAAACACATGAAGAATGGTTGCAGGAACTGGGTATGCCTAGTTTAATGAAAAGAAGGACTAGGGGAGAAATGATAGCAGTGTTCCAATATCTCAGGGGTTGCCACAAAGAAGAGAGTATAGTCAAACTATTCTCCAAAGCATCTGAGGGTAGAACAAGAAGCTATGGGTGGAAACTAATCAAGGAGAGAAGCAACTTAGAACTGAGGAGAAATTTCCTGACAGTTAGAACAATTAATCAGTGGAATAGCTTGCCTCCAGAAGTTGTGAATGCCCCAACACTGAAAGTCTTTAAGAAGATGTTGGATAGCCATTTGTCTGAAATGGTATAGGGTTTCCTGCCTAGGCAGAGGGTTGGACTAGAAGACCTCCAAGGTCCCTTCCAACTCTGCTATTGTATTATATTGTATATAATGTAGGCATTATAGGATTGGGGTGTTTTTTTGAAAGAAAAAAACCAATGATTTCCATTGGTTTTTCATTTCTGCCACCATGTCACAATTTCAATTGTTCCAATTCGCTTTTTTTTTCCTGAAACCCAGAGGTTCATGTTTCTTCTTGAAACCTTCAAGCAAAGTACAATAAAGGAGCATTTTCCAGACAGGAGATCTTTTGTGGTCCCTAAAACAGAGGTGGGTTGCTCCCTGTTCGGCCCAGATTGGGGGAACCAGTTGTAGCGGCTGCAGGAGGCTCCACCCACCTGCCCAGACACGAGAGCGAACTGGTAGTAAAAAAAATGGAAACCCACCACTGCCCTAAAAGTGGGGTACTGCATTGCAGGTCCACATTTAAGTTATGCTTTTTCTCCCAAAGGCTGCCTTGAAATGAAGGGCACTTTGTTCCATGACAAATGCATTTTGATTCTTTGTCATGCGGATCTCCCCATCTTCACATATGAGTCTTTTATATCACTCAGCACCCAGCATCCAATCTTAGCTTTCTGGCCATGCACTAATGCATAGTGCTGTAACTGTAGGATGCTAGGAAATTTGGAAAGGGTATATTTATTAATGCCATTTGCAGTTATAACTGAAGCACATATTGCACTTATTTTTGACAATTGAACATTTCTAGAAGGAGGAAACCATGGAAAAGGCATCAAGTTTCTTTTTTAAAAGTTTGGCAGATGCCTAAGCATCTGTGTCATTTTAAAATTACAAGGCTGTATACAGTAGTTATTTACAGCTGTCTAGATACATACTATATTTAAAAGTCTAAATCTAAAAGGAGACTGACCAGTCTTCCTTGTTTGAAAGGAACAAAAGGAAATGGAGGATAATCACAGATGCTCAAACTAGGAGACATCTTGGTCATATTTGACTTGAAGAATAACCTGGAATTTCCTTTCTTCCTTCTTTCCTTCTCTCCTCTCCTTCCCCTTCCCTTCCCCTTCATTCCTTCCTTTCTTCCTTCCCTCCCTCCCTCCCTTCTTCCCATTAAGAGGAATATACATACCTCATATATACAGAGAAATTGCAATCATCCTTCCCCAAGGATTTACTACCAGGATGTCCAACAAGGAAGGGCATGTGGTATCACAGGTACAAACCAACATTGCTACCAAAACAAATCTTATCCAGGATATACTTTTGGAATAGTGAAGGAAATACAGGGATACCTCAGCTTACTTTACACCAAACAAGGTGTGTAATATTTTAAAATACTGGAAATGTGTAGTTCTTCAACATTTGCAATTCTATGCTTGAAATATTCAATTGCTTTTCTTTTATGAGAGCTCAGGATGCTTAACAAAATTGGTAAGACATATCAGCGCTTACACTGATATTAAGATGTATTTGGGATAAATAAGTATTTTTCAGAAACTCATAAGAAATGTGTTTTGTACTTTCATAATAAATACATATTTCCATATCTAAGCAGCTTATATTCCTCATATTTTAAACACTTGGAAAATCAAACATGAGCAACAACAGAATGATGTATTTCCCTTCTTTCAGTTTTACTAAGGGGAAAAATGTGGAAAAGACTTGGTCACTATCAGGTCTGTAGGAAAATGCCAGATTAAACACTGACCTTTCAAATGTGTAAATTTACATATGAAATGCTGATTTATTTTAATGCCAACTGCTATAGCACGTTTTCTTTAAATTGTACAAGCCATTTGTGGAGGTTGACAGCTAAGGAGCAAAATCATCAAATAAATCAAATTTTAGTACAGTGGAATGAATAAATGCTCAAAGGCAGGAAAGAAATGTATTTCTAAACGCAATCTTTACAAGATAAAAAGCGATTACTGTTGAGGCTCCATAGACAGAGGTTGGGGACTATAGCTATTTACTTATTTATTCATTCAATTATTTACACAAACAGCTTGGATCACTGTGTTCATATCAAAATGGCTAAGAATACAGATGTTACCAAATTGGAAAGCAAATGAATTAATTATGAAATAAGCTGTTTATACACCCTACCAATTATTTAAATCTATAGATTTAAGAAACACAGAACTGAGAAGAACAAAATTAGGTTTCCCAAAGAGAGACAAAGAGGGAGGGAGAGAGGGAGGCAGGGATGGAAAGAGAGAAAAACATACCAGGGAAGACTTAAAGAGAATGCAAAAAAATTAAATGCTACTATAACATGCTAATGAAGAATATGTATGAAAATTCTTTTCATAAACGTTCTACAGTATGTCGGTATACTGACAGCACATACAAATTGCTGGGACATAGGCAATAATATGAAGCCTTATAAGACCGTCTATAGATTAGAAACCCTGCACAGAATATTGTGCTGCCCTGCTCAGACATGCACACACAGTGATAGGTTAAAAGTCTTTATTGAGCTGCCCGAGCCCAAGAATACAGTTCCCAACAGTTCTTGAATAACCGAAACTCATGCATCCCCGCTGAGTCCCACCAGAGGCTCTAAAGCAGGAGTGTCAAACTCACCCAGGGGCTGGATCCGGCCCACAGGGTGTTTAGATCTGGCCATGGGACCGCCCTGGAAAAAGAGAAGGACCGGCAAGTGGTCTTTAAAATACTTACAATAAATAATAATAAATTATTCGCTATTATTTATTAAATAGTAAGTTATTTGAAGGACCACCTAATTTTATCTGCCTGTCTAACCAGATAGAGTAGAATGGATATGTTTCAGGATCTATCTCTAAGGAGTTACATTTGGTGGGCTCTAGGCATTGGGACTTTTCTGCTGGGTGCCTGCAATATGGAATCTTCTCTCCCACAACCCACGAGATGGGATCGGCATCATCATTCATGACCTTTTAAAGATCTCTCAAGACCTGGTTATACCAGCAGGCCTGGGAACCCTGGGAAATGGGCATCTTGTAAGGTTGTTCCATTAGTATTACATCACTCCATCTATTATTCTCCTTTCATGTTTAGTTCTGCTTTTATGGTTATTAATGTTTAAATAATTGCCTGGAGGATTTTCCCCACTGAAAGCGGTCAGGCTGGGGCCTTTGTCTGGAAGCATAGCCTCCCTGCTGCCTATATCCCTGGCCCCCATAGTCCGCCCCCCGAAAGGAGGAACCATAGTCCTGGCTCTGAAAGGACGAATCAATGTCCTGGCCTAGAAAAGAAGAGCGCCTGGAATATGGCAAAGGACGGTTGAAGCCCTTCTTTGGAGCTGAAGGAACGACCTTCCTCTTCTCCTTGTTTTCCACCAAGTATGGATCCAGGGCATCTCCAAAAAGAGAACCTCCCTTGAAAGGAGCGAAGGCCAACTTCCACTTGTGGCGAGCATTGGCTTGCCACTGCCGAAGCCACAGCAGTCTACGGGAAGCCACGGAGGAGGCCATGGCTCTGGCGGCGAACCTGGCGGATGTCAGAGTAGCATCCAACGCAAACTGAACTGCCGCCACCAGTTTGGCAATGTCTTGGTGGGCTCTTATATCTGAGATAGGAACACGCTGTTGTAGTTCCTGCAGCCACAGCAGACATGGCCGGGTGAAGAAGGAAGCTGTAGTGGCAGCCTTGACGGCCCAAGCTGCCGCCTGATGACCTCTTTGCAGAGTTAGGTCTGCTTTCTTCTCCTGCGGTTTGAGGACATCCTCCGGAGTCCCTGGCATGTGAGCTGGCGTGTAGAGGGCGATCACCAGAGCATCTATTGGAGGAATAGCCAAAAATTGTGCCAGAACTTTTTATCAGCAGCCGATGGGCTTGGGCCTGATGTGGGAGAAGCCCACTGCCTTTTGATCAAGTCCACAAATATCTTAGGCATTGGAATTGTTTCTGCTGGGGGTGTTTGTTCAGAATACAAAGATTCTGCGCTCACAGTTGCTGGTTGAGGCACGGCCGCTGCCGGTTGAGGCCCTATCTTAGAAGCTGCTTTTGCCTTATACAGAAGTGATGTGACAGAGCAGGAGGGAATAGGCCCGAAAAGGCTTTCTGGTATGTCTCCCTTCCCTCATCCTCAGATAGTTCGGCCTCCTTGAGCTTCCCTTCCTCCGATTCTGAGGACTGATCCAGATCCTCTTGGTCAGACACCACTGGTTCTGTAGGCAGAGCTACTTGAGCCGGTGCAGTGGGGCCCGTGGTTGTTGTGTTCGCCTGTCTGAATGACAGAGCCTTTTGCTGCAGAAAACTAGCTGTGATGCCCTGAGATATGGCAGAGGCAATAATGTCCTGAAAATTCGGCAGGAGCATTGGATGTGATTGGCCCAAAGGGTTAGTGGTAGATGTGGAAGGGAATGAGTTCAGTCTCTGGACAGCTGGTGGTAATTCTATCCCACTGCCAGTCATGGAGACCAGTGGCGCCTGGGATAACCCCCATATGTTGGAAACATCGATAGGAAAGATGGGGTTAATAGGGATGTCCCTATTCTGCCTGTCCCCAGGAGAAAGCAGCAGTGATAATTGCCCCTGGGATTGTTGAGGCTTGTCTGTTGACTTGGGAGAGGAGGTCTTTTTGCTGGCCACCTTCTTGTGTATGCGATTCAGCACTTTTTCTTTTTGCTTTTCATAGCGTGAGCTGGAAGGCTTTTGGGGCTTTTTAGCATTTTCTGCCTTTCCAGACCTCTTTTTACTGTTGCTGGAACCCCTGCCATCAGAAGTGCCAGGCTGAGGGGGTGATTGAGGCATTAAAGCCACCTCTCCTGTTAGTGTGACTTGTGCCTCTGCAGCACTCTCTGTCGCTGTATTAAGAGCCTATGTACCGGCGGCCGCCATTTTGTGTGCCACTGACAGCCATTTGAAACAATGGCGATTTGAGCCTTTTTTAACTGCCGCGATCCTCGTTTTGCGAAGGGACCGAGATCTCTGTAACAGCAGCATTTGCAATGTTTCTATCCTCCTGGGTCGCTCCGTGGCTGTCAAACAATACTTTAAAAGTGAATTTGTCTTTAAATTACTGGCAGCCACGGTTCGCCGCTCAACTTAACAGGAGCAGCAGAGCGTTTCCCAGCCGTTCTCTCAGACCGCCGAACAAGAAATCAGAAATTGGCAACGCAGCGAGCGAAGGTCGTAGGAAACCACAAGGGAGCTCTCTCTGAGCCCTCAGAGACAAATGGTGTGAAACGAGGTGTTAATTAGCCGTCCTCAGAAAAATGGCCACCCTTGTCACACTGCCACTCTACGTGCCCTGACAGGGCTTTAGAGGCTCCGACCACCAATGCCTGGCCCTGCAAGGACCTTAGTGCTGTTGGTTCATTGTAATTGGCCTTATTTCTGTCAGAAATCAGTCCAGTACTCACAATTGACCAATTTAGCAATCAATCATTACCAAAAGACCAGAGAAAAGCGATGACGCAGCCGTCCACTCGAATGGACTGAGTCGAAAGCTGGGTCTACCTAGCAACAGGGGCGGAGCTTAACAATGTTACCAGACTCAGTCCTCAATATGATTGGATGAAGCCTGGATGCTGCCTCCACCACTAGGGAGAACGGGAAAAGTTTCAGAAAAATTGTGAAAATGAAAGACTGCCTAATAATAATTAAATAAGAGAAGAAACACAGATAACAATTGAAATATAAAGGAAACAACTGATAGAAACTACATAAATGATAACTTGGAAGAAGTAATAACAACAGAACCTGTACAGGCCAGCATTGAAACTACTTATGAACTGATACTCCCGACAAGAAGAATTAAGAGAAATGATTATGGCATAACCAATTTCATTGTATTTAAGTACAATGGCAATAAAGATTATACTTATATGGAGAATTACCAATAGAAAGATAAAAACTGCGAGCATTGAACGAAGTGCCTAAAACAGACTTGGCACCTAGGATGTGCAAGGCGCTTGCAAGAATTAAAAATAGCATCTATTCAACAGCCCAATCAGCTTGCCTAGAGTACAGCAGTAGTGGTTATAGAAGAACTGGGTATAAAAATTAGAAAAGCAAAATCAAAATCATATTCAATCCCAAAACGGAAGTCAGACTGGAGGCCAAAATAAAGAAATTAAAGTCAGATGAAAATAATTAAAAAACCTGAAAGAGCAAAACGTTAAGAATGTAAGGATCATAACAAGTCTAGTACCAAAGTATTGGCTTAGTAACATTAAAAAACTGACGCAACTTTGGAAATTATAAAATAATAATAATAATAATAATAATAATAATAATATCATCATCAAGAGCTTGGAAAATTGAATGACGTGGATGAATCATTCAATTTATGGGAAATCAGCTACTTCAGACAGACCAAGGTGATTTTACCAAAGTATAAATTGCAACAGAGATTCTGAAAATAGAAAAACAAACAATATGATTTTGATGTTATATATGTTGATGGCAGCAAGATTACTTTATGCACAAAAATGGAAGGACACTTAAGATTCCCATAATGGATAAATGGCTGCAAAAGTTGATGGAGTTAGCAGAGATGGCTAAATTGACTGCTTTGATTAAAGAAAAAAAAACACAGTTACTTTTGTTTCTACTTGAAAACCCCTTCTGGACTTTGTGCTGAGGCTGAAAAATAATGAAACTTTGATTTTGGGTTTTACCGATTAGATCGGTTTGCTGTAATATAAATTGGTAGTTTATATTGCTATGTAAAAGTTAAAAAAAAAACTCGAGGTTTGATGCTATTATCTTATTCTACTGAACCAATGAGAGTGAGAAGCCAATATCTTTTCTTTCTTTATTCTCTTTGCCCTACACATTTCCCTCTCCTTCTCCCTCCTTTACATCCCACTGTTTTCTTTTATATTGTTGTATTTTATATCATAAACTAAGAAAAAAAAGAAAAAGCAAAAAAATAAGGGAACAATCCAGTATTGAAAATATTGATGAGAAACTCAAAAAGACTGTAATAAAAATGCTGAGTGAATAAAAGAATTTGAAATTGAATTTAGTAAAAATCAAAATGGAAGATCTAATAGTAATGGCAGAAAAAGTAAAAAAAAAAAAAAAGATTCATCCATGCTAAAGCCTTGGACAAAAAGCCAGGTCTTTAAGGTTAGCAGTAGAGTGGGAGTCATTCAAGATTCAAAGATAGCGTCTAACTTCTCAATCCAGAGATTTAGATAGTGCTATGGAGGAAGTAGGGATGCGGTGGCTCAATGGCTAAGATGCTGAACTTGCCCATCAGAAAGGCAAGCAGTTCAGCGGTTCGAATCCCTAGTTCCGCGTAATGGGGTGAGCTCCTGTTACTTGTTCCAGCTTCTGCCAACCTAGCAATTTGAAAACATGTAAAAATGTAAGTAGAAAAATAGGGAGCAACTTTGGTGGGAAGGTAACAGCATTCCATGTGCCTTCGGCATTTAGTCATGCTGGCCACATGACCACGGAGATGTCTTCAGACAATGTTGGCTCTTCGGCTTTGAAACAGAGATGAGCACTGCCCCCTAGAGCCAGAAATGACTAGCATGCATGTGCGGGAGGGGGGAACCTTTACCTTACAGTAGAAATATGTTTCCAAAATACTATGGCAATCCTTCAATTAACTAGGCTCATGCCATGTAGAGCTTTATAGGTGGCAATCAGCTCCTTGAATCACACACAGAACAGTGGCAACCAGAGCAGATCATGAAATGGAGGCATTACATGGCATATCAAGATGTGCCTCTCACTCCCACATGGACATTTCAAGCAGGACAGAAAACTGCTTGTGGTTGTGACACACTAAGCCAAAATGTGCAAGATTGAGCAGTGCTCGTTCTTACTGTTAGCAGGAAATATTGAATTTGACATGAGTAACCCTGGTTGGTAATCTCCTTTATACTTTCTTCCTATGTCTAGAAAACTTTATATAAATGCATTAATTGACCAAAGTCATCATGAAATGTGAAGTCAATATTTATCGGCCCATTTAATGACAAGAATGGCATATTGAAGATTGTCACAGAAGCAAATGGTAAAAAAAAAATCAATTAAGAAAAATAGATATATTGTGTTTCTATGAAACTAAAGAACGAAAAAGATGCAATAGATATGAGTGAAGGTGGTTTGAGATTTTGTGGAATGGAATTAACGCTACCTGTAGGAGAGTGAATTCGTGAAGAGGTTGAATTATGAATGAAAGAATAGAATACATGCCAAGCAGTATATAAAAATAGGAATTCGTGTTAGTGATGGTTGTCCCATGGACAATGATGGTGATCATGGTAGAATCAGAGATTAGTTATGGGCAAAATACTGCAACACTCTGAATTATCAGAGAAAATCATAATTCTATCAGGTGACATAAATCAATGGATGGAAATGAGATGAGATAATAAAGGAATAATTTATTTATTTATTTATTTATTATTCACACTTATAGACCGCCCCCTCTCCCGGAGAGGACTCGGGGCGGTGTACAGTCACTAAAATACATTCTAAAATACATACATAAACAATTAAATTAATACTGGTGAAGGAGGTTATGAGACTGTAATCGAATAATAAATATAATACGTTAAAAGCCTATAAACCCTTAAAACCCAATTAAAATAAATAAATCCCGGGAGGTAAAACTAAGACGGTGCCAGGCCAGCTGATTGAAATAGGTGAGTCTTTAACTTTTGCCGGAAGGAGCGGAGGTCGGTGGTGGTTCGAATGTCTGGGGGGAGGTCATTCCAGAGGGTTGGGCCCATCACAGAGAAGGATCTACTCCTAGGTGTCGCCCGCTGGCATTGCCTGGCAGACGGCACCAGGAGGAGCCCCTCCCTGTGTGAGCGGATAGGTCGCAGGGACGTGTGTGGTAGGATGCGATCCTGCAGATAACTAGGTCCTCTGCCATGGAGCGCTTTAAAGATGGTAATCAATACCTTGAAACGCACCCGAAAGGCTACAGGTAGCCAGTGCAGCTCGCGCAGGAGAGGTGTTACGTGGGAGTAACGAGTACTTCCCATAATAACCCGCGCGGCTGCGTTCTGAACCAGCTGCAGTCTCCGGATGCATCCCAAGGGAAGCCCCATGTAGAGAGCATTGCAGTAGTCCAGGCGAGACGTCACCAGCGCATGAGTGACCGTGCGCAGGGCACTCCGGTCCAGTAGGGGGCGCAATTGGCGCACCAGGCGAACCTGGTGGAATGCCCCCCTTGCCACGGCTGTCACATGGTCCTCCATTGACAGCCGGGCATCAAGGAGGACACCCAAATTGCGCGCCCGCTCCACAGGGGACAACTGTTCGCCCCCTATGGCCAGCGATGGAGTCAGCTGGCTGAACCGAGGTGCCGGCAACCACAGCCACTCGGTCTTGGAGGGGTTGAGTTTGAGTCTGTTGTCCCCCATCCAGACCCCGACGGCCTCCAAACACCGGGACATCACTTCGACAGCCTCGTTGGGGTGGTTTGGGGTTGAAATATACAGCTGAGTATCATCAGCGTAGAGGTGGTATTCAACCCCAAAACCACGGATGATCTCACCCAGCGGCTTCACATATGCGTTGAACAGGAGAGGCGAGAGGACCGACCCCTGTGGCACCCCACAAGTGAGTGGCCTCAGGGACGACCTCTGTCCCCCTGTCAACACACATTGCTTCCGGTCAGAGAGGTAGGAGCCGAACCACCGCAAAACGGTGCCTCCGACTCCCATCCCCTCCAACCGGCGCAATAGGATACCATGGTCGATGGTATCAAAAGCCGCCGAGAGGTCTAATAGGACCAGGATAGAGGAGCAACCCCTATCTCTGGCCCTCCAGAGATCATCGACCAACGCGACCAAGGCTGTCTCGGTGCTGTGCCCGGGTCGGAAGCCGGACTGGCGTGGGTCTAGATAATCGGATTCGTCTAGGTGTCGCGGGAGCTGCTGCGCCACCACATTCTCAACAACCTTTGCCACGAAGGGAAGGTTGGAGACTGGACGATAGTTAGCTAGCTCCATTGGGTCGAGTGAAGGCCTCTTGAGCAAGGGTCTCACCACCGCCTCTTTCAAGGCGGTTGGTAAGTAACCCTCACCCAATGATGCGCTCACCAGGCCCAGGAGCCAGCCTCGTGTCACCTCCCAGGCTGCCAGTACCAGCCAGGAGGGGCACGGGTCCGTTAAACAAGTGGTGGGTCGCAGCCGTCCACGCAACCTGTCCAAATCCTCGGGGGCAACAGAGTCAAACTCCTCCCAGAGTGGTCTCTCAAGACTCGCTGTTGGCGGCTCGTCTGGTCCACTGACGGAGGTCCACCCGCTCCGGATCTGATCGATTTTGTCCTGAAGATATTCCCCAAACTCCTCTGCTCTACCCTGTAAGGGTGTCTCCCTTACAATAAAGGATAACCACTCAGATAAGCTTTTTATTTATTCTCATGGATACTCTGCTTCTATCATTTACATCTCCTACTGCATTCTGTAATAAACCTCAAAGGCAATTGTGATTAATTTCAATTTTGCATAGTAATTATATATTGTTTTGGTTATTGTATTTTTACTGTGGTATTAACTTTGGCTGTAGTTCCTGTACATTTATTAGAGTTGGTTAACGTAAATAGCAACAAATCATACAAAACATATCATAATTCTCACCTATTAGTCACTTTTGCTAATCATCAAACATTAAATAAACTTTTGCAATTGCATGCATTTCTTAGTGATCTGCTGAAAAGCAAAAATCGACTTGCACATCTCTTGACTAACATAAATCTATATTAAACCTCCCAAATTTTGCTTATTTTCATTTCTTCTGTCCCTTTAATTAGAATTTCACTAAATATCCAGGCATATGTAACAAACTAATCTTCCTGTCATTTTTGCATCCACTAGTTTCCTATGTACAGAAGAAAAATAACAGCATTTTTTCTCATCCTTGGCTTTTCTTATTTCATCACTCCATCGAACATATATTTAATTATTTGCTTCTTTAAGAAATTGCTGCTCGTGTCAGTTAGCGGTGAAACTGGAACCATGTAAATTAGTACAAGAAAATGACATGGTCATTTTTCGTATTTAGTGATGGCCCAAAGGGCATGAATCCTTAATATAGTTTTCTCTCTGCATTTCTTCTTTAAATTTCCAATGGGGGATGATCTTGGTAAATGGAAAAGGGATTACAAATTCCAATTTCACTTTTTCATATATGAAGTTTATAAGAGCATTTCCTCAAAGAGTTCAATGAAGTATCATCCATTAACAAGATATAATATATAACTCTATATATTTGTATATTACAGATCCCGAGCGCAAGAACTCCCATGCAAATAATGTTCATTATTTTTTTTCAGTGTAAAATGTATGACAAGCCAATTCCATAGATTTTTAAATTCACACATATATAGTATATTATACACATTATGAAACAAGAAAACTTCCTGCTCCTTCAAAGCATCTCAAATCAAATCAAATCAATTTATCATATAAATATAACAAAAATAGTGAGTGCAATATGATCTAAAAATAAATAACTCTTTCTAAACATGGTTATAGAATTTTGTTGTATATTTTACATAATTGTAGTAAATTTGTTTTCCATGAAGCCAAAATATTTTCGATAATAAGATAAGGAGCCATGGTGGTGCAGTGGTTAGAATGCAGTATTGCAGGCTAACTCTGCATTTTACTGCCAGGAGTTCAATCCTGATTAGCTCATGGTTAACTCAGCCTTCCAACTTTCCGAGGTTGGTAAAATGTGGACCTAGATTTTTGGGAGCAATATGCTGACTCTGTAAATCACTTAGAGAGAGCTGTAAAGCACTGTGAAGCGGCATATAAATCTAAGTGTTAGTGCTATTGTTAAATCCTATACTGAAGTGATCCATACTCTAGCCCAGAGAAATAAGAACTAGGATACCACAAATGATGCATCCCAAAAATTATCAAGCTCTACCCATTGAGTATATGAATAGAGAATTAGGGTGCTGTAAATCTACTTTTTGCTTAAATTTTTTTTTTTTTTTTTTTTTGAGGAGCAGGGGGTTAGAGAGGCAAATTAGAAATTCCCACCACTTTTGTATTTGTGTTAACATTACATGAACACACAAAGAAACAGAGCTTTGGCCCAGTGACATGCCAAACATTTTCCAAGGGCCATTCAGAATTGTTCTGGATTAAATAGACATGCAACCTCACTGAGAAGCATGAGAAAATACAGCAGTACAATTTTCCTTTCTTTTTAAAAGCACATATCTAATTACCACAGTGGAAGGATTCAATATGTAAAATAAAACCAGGCACCGTCAGCATGGCACTATTTTAATTAGCTATCAGGATGAAACTATTTGAATTATTATTTAAAACTGTAGACATTTAGAACAGTAAAATCAATGCTAAGGTTTATTTTAAAAAAATAAAAATGAAGAAGGCACAAGGAAAGCCAAGGCAAAATAAACATTTTCTAGATATATTCATGCATACGCTGTATTTCTGTTTTATAGTCTTTGAATCAAAGTTGTTAGCTCAAATGAGACAATGTATTTTTTTAAAAAAAAGAGCACAGGAGAAAAATTAGACATCCAGTAAAATTATGTGAACAAAAATATTTTTTATTACTCAAATTTAGGTTTTTTATTATTAATAATAATAACACTGGGAAAATAACTGCAGATAATTCTGGTAATAAAGCTCTATAATCTTAGAAACCATATGTGTGTGTGTGTGTGTGTGTGTGTTGTATTTGTGCTGATAAATAAATAAAGGGAGACTAGTAGATCTATTTCAAGCTATTTAGCTCTCATCAGCTAGCCATACCCATACTGGGATTCGAACCTGGGCTGTATTACATATTAAGCAGATGATTAGCCACTAAGCCACCCTCCCATATTTGGGCATACCAGGGGTTGTAACACAAATACATACCTATTTCCTTGGCTCAGCTGATAAGGAGGAGAGCCTGTGGCATAGTGGCTAATAATCTACCTAATATGTAATACAGCCCAGGTTTGAATCCCAGTAAGGGTATGGCTAGCTGATGAGAGCTAAATAGCTTGAAATAGATCTATACTAGTCTCCCTTTATTTATTTATCAGCACAAATACAACACAAACATAGCAAAGGCAACATTAAAAATAAAAATATGGTTTTCTGCCTGGATGGTCTTCTGTAATGAGCCGAAGGACAGAAAGGAGGAGTAGTGAGCTCCCTCCCATATTTGGGCATTCCAGGGGTTGTAACACAAATACATACCTATTTCCCTGGCTCAGCTGATAAGGGGGAGAGCCTGTGGTTTAGTGGCTAATACATCTGCCTAATATGTAATACAGCCCAGGTTCTAATCCCAGTAAGGGTATGGCTAGCTGATGAGAGCTAAATAGCTTGAAATAGATCTATACTAGTCTTCCTTTATTTATTTATCAGCACAAATACAACACAAACATAGCAAAGGCAACATTAAAAATAAAAATATGGTTTTCTGCCTGGATGGTCTTCTAATGAGCCGAAGGACAGAAAGTGGGATTAGTGAGCTCCCTCCCATATTTGGGCATACCAGGGGTTGTAACACAAATAAGTGTTTGTGATCTATTTAGGCTTAAGAAATTCAAGGCAGCTACTGAAGTGCAAGCTAAGAATGAGTGCTTAACTTCAAGACTATGCACCTCTTCTACAGTAAGAATAACTAATATAACAGGGAGTGAAATGAAAATAGCTGGCAGTGCATTCCCCCACCCCAGCATATGAAGCAGGTTTTCATAAGGAAGCAATGGTCATCAATCACTACCTCATTACCAACCTGTCATCTGGGCTTAGACTAAATGTATTCTGGCTTTCTGCCATACTAAATGTTCAATGAAACATCCTTAAGGCTCTCTACAAGTTCAGCTGAAGTCGCACATGCTATACATCAAAGGGGAACATTAGCGTTATCATAGCTTAATAAATAGAGCCATTCCGGCAACAAAATCCTCTGTTCTAGAGCTATCTTGCATTCCTAGTATTATGCAGCTTAAGGAGACAATCCTGCTGTCTTGCACGATGCTTATTTAATGATAGATGTTTGTAATAATAATTAGTCATACCAGCACATAGGTACTTCCTATCCCTCTTGAAAAATATATGTTGCCAAAATGTATTACAATAGGACTGAATTATGTTCTTTTAAAAATACACCTTACTCGTGGATTGCCAGGAAGCCAAAGACAGAATTAGGGGTTGACTGAAGGAGACATGACAAATCTTTAAATTTGTTTTGGGTTTAGAATGCGGCAACGATGGTTTATTCCATAAGTAGAGTGAAATGTGTAGTTTAGTGTAAATGAAGTATTTTTAAATTAACATACCAAGTGATAGGATTAAACAGGATATGAAAATGCATACTGCCTCCTCCTTCACACCTAGACTCCGGATCTGACAGAGTAGTAATTCAGGAAAGTTAGAGGGAATCCTTCTGTTTGTATTAGTTAAACCACAAATAGAATTCTGCATGATCAAGAATATTAGTTGCTTTAACTTTATTGTAAACCTAATACAACTGTTAACCAGCTGTTAAATGCCCTGCATTGTATAAGGGAGTGGCTGTAATGTCAAAACTGTACTGGGAAGAGCCAGTTCTAGATTATCCTTAGTCATGTAAATGCATTGGTGACTTCAAACCAATTATTTTTTCTTATGTACCTAAATGATTGCTTTGAGGAAAAATGAGGGTTGGATATTCCTTGAACTTTTCAGGAAAACCAATTTAAATCTAACAAATGCAACAAGCCATTGTTTAAAATATTAATTCTGAACATAATGCTTAAGGACGGAAACAAAACTTGAGATTTTAAAATATCACTGTATTTGCTTGCATTGAATTACTTGAATAGGAGGATAATATGCAAGAGAGTGGAAGAATTAAATTGGCACTGAGATTCATTGGTTGCCTATTAGCTTTTGGATTCAATTTAAAAGACTGGAGTTAACCTATTAAATTATGGATTGGTATCAGGCAACTGCTATACAGATATTGCATGTCCATACAGATATTGGCCCAACCATTACGTTCATGATAGGAGAAGCAACTGTTTCACATTTTGGGGGGAAGTCAAGGAGAACAACACCTGGGGTGTTGTTTTTCAGTGGCAGCACCAGTTTTGTGGAATGTCCTTCTATTTGTGGTTTAGATCAGGGGATTCCAACTTTGCAACTTTAAGCCTTGTAGATTTCAACTTCCAGAATTCTGGAAGTCCACAAGTCTTAAAGTTGCCAAGATTGAAGATCCCTGATTTAGATCAGTTCCCACTCTGCTCATTTTTGGGAAGAAACTGAAGCTCTTCCAGAGGGCATTTGAGTTATAACAGCCAAGGGTTATTAGAGATTTTTAGCTTATTGATTATTATTTTTTCTGTCCTTTTTCATATACAATGTTTCTATGGCACTTGTAAGTCACTGAAAGTTGGATTAAAAGCAGAAGGTCAGAAATCTAATAAGAAAAACGAATCAGCAAATAATCCGTCTAATCACCTTTTCTGTGCAATTGCCTCTTTCTGAACACATACTAATGTATTCACTAGTGTCTGAATTTAATATCTCAATAAGAGTGCGGTAGCCAAATTAGGATGGAAAAATGAGCACGCACTTGATTTTAATCTAACTGGCAGGCATTATGATTAATATGGTTTCTTATTACAAGCTTTTGGGATGGGCCAAGATACAAATCAAAGAAATGAATAATTACTATAAGACGTTTTATATTATCCCATTTGAATATTCTATCTTATTTCAATAAAGTTCATATTGGCAGCATTATTTCATTTCACTTTAGATAGAAGTAATTACTCATATGGAAAAATCTCAGTGAATTTAATATTGATTATGCCAAAAAAAAAACATTTTCAGAAAACCTATGAGGTTAAGAAAAGGAAATAACTTTAGAGGGGTTTTTAAAGTGTTCGTATGTAAAGAATATGTAAAGAATTGAAAGTTGAAGATTTGTGGATTTGCATGTAAATGTTTTTTAAAGAAATATTTAATTTATAATATTTAATTTTAATGTCTTTAGTTAGTTAGGGGTATGGAGGTTTATGTTTGAAGGGTTTGGACACGGAGCCATTATGGGAACTGGGTTCAGTGGTCTGGATGTTGCAGATGGCATAGTGAAGTTGGTTGTGATCTCACTTGGATCAGTTAGCTGCCAGGAGGACTTGTGGGAGATCATGCTAGTAGGAGAAGCAGTAGTTTTAGGAAAGGAATACCATTTGTGTTCAACTGGAAAACAAAAACAGTGGTTTTTGATGAATGAGAAATCAGACTTTCATCTTTGTGGCTTGATGTGGAGATTCTGCAAACAGGAAGTGGCATCTGAGGAGGCTTCAGAGGGCCATGGATCAGCTGTTTGGCACTGTCAGGCAGGAGTTGGAAGCTTAGCAGAGGAAGAGTCTGTGTGTGAATTCATCTCCTAGAACTCAATAAGGGAACTGCCATGGACAGAGTGGAGTTGAGTTGGGCTGTGACATCAGAGTACCTGAGCCATGGCATCCTGGCAGTGAGGAATCACTGTGAAATGTGCAATGGAGGACTCAGGTGCTCAGGTGAATGGTGACAGCAGAAGTGGGAGCAGGTCACTGGCTTGCACAGGGTGGGCTGCTCTCAGGGAAGAAATTTAATACTAGTGTTGTGTTCCAACATGTGGTCCTCTACCCCAAAGGCTGATTTTGAAGCCCCTGTCTTCTGGCTGCCGCTACTAAACAGCATGCATGTTGGCTTGTAAGAAAGCCTTCGTCATCTATTGTGGAATCTATGATTTAATTGTAAATAAAAGGACTGTCCCACCACACATCTCAAAAACCTTGCTGGGCACGGGTAGGGGAGAATTCCTGTCTCAGAAATGTACCCTCCTGGGTTTTGAGTATGGCACCATCTGGATAGATTGTCTACAGCATTTTTAGTCAAGATTCAGGCTGTATTATAGTTCTGATATGACATTGGTCACCCTTTTTGGATGACCTTTGGAGGTTGTGGAATGGGATATCCTAACTCTCATTGACATCTTGGTGGCTTTTGATACCATCAACAACAGTATCCTTGTCTGGCATGAGGAATTGGGAAGCTGTTTTAGAGTTGTTTTCCTCATTCTGTGCCCGATGTCTAGTCTATATTAGTGGGTGGAGAGGTCCAATCCTAAGGGCCTGTTATGTGTGATGGCTCTGGGCCCAAGTCTCTCACCTCTCCTATTTAACAGAAAATATCTTCCTCCCACAAAACTATCTAAACTTTACTCCTTCTCTCCTGGGGAAGCCAGACTGTATTCCACCACTGCAATTCAAAGGGCCAGTTACCAGTTTTAAAGACCTCAATGGCATGGGGCCAGATTATTTGCAGGATTACTCTCCCTGAGGGTATCTGCTCATTCCACCATGCCTGGTAAAGTGGACATGTTCCAGGTACCTTCCTTAAAAGTTCTGATTTGGACATCTTTTCCATAGATTCCCTAGCCTCCAACCTGGGAGCTGGAGAGCCTCCCTTTTATCTTTCTAAAAATCATTAAGACCTTTAAGCATTGGGCTAGAATGGGGATGAGCAAGTGTATGCAGACATTGTGGGTGTTACGGCGCCATGATTTGAAGTGTGATGCTGTTTGTAACCATGACGATTGCTTGATTAGTTTTGTTGCAAAACACCTAGAATTATTGTATATAAAATAGGTGGGCATTTAAGTTTTCTAAGTAAATAAATAGCAAATATCAATGCTATAATGTGTAATTAAAATCTAAAATGTAGATTAAGCAGCTGTTGAGACATACATGTTCAAAATTATACTCTATATATATATGTATATGTATGCATGTATATATGTATATTAGATATGTAGCTGTGTGTGTGTTTGTTTGTGTGTGTGTGAAATGGCAATTTGATTAAACACATTGTATTAGCCTCAGAAGCATAACAATTAGTTCTTTAGAGATGGTGGCATTTTATAAGACCATAAATTTAATCCAGACAGTGGCTGAAAAAAGAAATCAACTCGTTACTAGAGTTAGGTGATTGTTTTTCTTAGTTCTTCTCCCGTTACCGTGGGAATTTTGTTGGGAGATATACTTTTAAAAACAAAAAAACCCAGAAATGTCAATAACTAACACTTGCCTAGATCCAAGGCTGAAAAGGGCAAAGTTAAATATTTGTTACAGGTAGAAAGAAAGATAGAAAAATAAACTGATATATGAAGGAATTTCATTTTGTGTTGGCAAAGAATTATGAATTGTTTAAGGTGGTTTCATACTAACACGCAATGACAGTTAGCCATTCCATGTTGGTTGTCTGGGTAACTTCTGCTGAATTCAAGCCAGGAAATCTGACATAATCTCATCTTTCTTTCTTTTTTAAAGGTTCTCTGCTAACATGCCACAGAAGTCCATGAGATATAACCAACTTTATAACTCAATAAATTTCATTTATTGAGTTGTGAAACTATTATACCACAGCATTTTCATGGAACAGTATAAAGTTCTATATTTCTAGATGTCCAGGTTGAACCCTGTGCCTTTGAGAACTTAAAGAGATATAATTTTGTGCAGAAAGAGAAGGAAAACTAATCATCCTTCCTCTTGCACAAATTACTAAATCCTTCCCCCTGGATGTTTTAATTACTCAAATGAAATGTATGATTCTTTGTAACACAACAGACTGTGATGGGGGAAGAATTAAGTTTTCCCCCAACTACCTACAATGCTTTACATCCAGGCTAGATCATCATATTCTTATTGTGATGTGAAAATAAACAATAACTACAGGATCACTGCATGACATACACTTTATATATCATGTTCTTGTTACCAGAAATTGTTAACAGAATCTGCATTTGTGTAACAATAAGAGCCTTTTGATTTTCTTTTAATTTAATACTCTTTATGCCATACTCTCTATAAACAATTCACTGGATATATCACAACTCTGTTAAAAGAATTGATTTGGGCTAGTGGTTAAAGACACAGGTTAGAAATACAGGTAGTCCTTGACTTACGACCACAATTGACCACAAAATCCCTGTTGCTAAGTGAGACCTTTGTTAAGTGAGTTTTGCCATGATGACCTTGATGACCTTTCTTTCCACTGTTATTAAGTGAATCTGGCTTCCCCATTGACTTTGCTTAACAGAAGGTTGAAAAAGTTGATCACATGATCCTGGCACAATGCAATAATCATAAATAAAATACAAGCATCTGGATTTTGATCATGTGACCATGGGAATGCCGCAATGATCATAAGGATGAAAATGGTTATAAGACACTTTTTCCAGTGTTGTTGTAACTTCGGACAATAACTAAATGAACTATTGTAAGGCACAAATCTAACTGGGTTGCTTTGGGTCATTCATTCACACCTGGTCGTAGGAAGAACACAATGACAAAATACTTCTGAAAATTAGATCTAGGTCCAGAAAACTACGCAGTCACTAAGAGTCAAAACTGATTCGATGGCACAAACCAAATAAAATAACAGAATGAAAAGCCCACTTCCCAATTTAAAATAGATGTTAATATTTCAAAACTGAACTAAAGCTGAAACTACATTAATATATTAATGTTTTCCCTTAGAATCAGGAGTCTGATCACCTTAAGAGGGGTAAATAGGTAAAAGTTCTAGAAAAGCTCTTGAAAAGAAAAAATGGGGACTTCTCTGCCATCATGAATAAATGATGATTTTTGCTAAAGCCATCCTTTGTACATGGAAGATGAGACAACAAAAATAGAGGAACGAAGAAAGCATCTGTACAGCTTACATGCATTTAGAATTCCTACATAAAACTTTATGACACCAATTAATGGATACCTTTTCTGGTTTAACTTAACTGCTTCAAAAATGATTAAAGTCTCTATAAAATAAGCACAAGGGCATTTAAGTTAAGAAAATCTATGCCACAGTCTTCCTCTCACCTCCTTACTGATGGATGGTGCAGAATCTATTTATTTTCTACATCATGAAGAGAAACTGTGAAAATGATCTGAACTTCAATCCTAAGGCAAGATAAAGTGCCGGAGTAACGTTATAGATTTCAAAGACCCTAAGCCAAGGCACTGGCACAAAGACATCTGCTAATACCAGCTTGCCAAGATACTGAGTTGCCTGTTAAGTGATAACACTTAGTCCCTCCAGAATAGAGCAACAGATGTGTAAGGCTCTTTCAGTTTGTTTTTGCTTCCAGCACCTTCAACATGTTTCTTCAATTATACATTACAGGAGTGACTGCACAGCAGTATACCCATAAACTCTTAACTACCTAATTCTTCTCTTTCCAAAATTTACAAGGGTCAAGATATTGCTGAAGCCCATAGGACATTAGAGTGCAGCTGTTCTTCCATATGTTCCTTAGGTTTACATCTGTTATAGAGATAACCCCAAAGCATGGTAGCTGGCATGACATGACACTACGTTTCTCCGAAGATTGGAAATCACTTCTTCATCACACTTATGAGTTATTGTGGGATCGTCACTACGTACAGCATCTGTAATTTAAAATGCATTTTTGTTTGCAAATCTTTTCTTACGGGCATATTTCTTAAGTTCAAAAAGAGAAAACCATGCACACATAGAAGTGAATCAATATGTAAAACAATCACTGAAATAAATGTTAAAAAGTTTTCATTCAATGTAGTAGCATTTTCCTACTATACCGTGCATTTTTCAATATTGAAGTTTAGCATAAATGATTGCAAAAACGTAACAAAGCATCTTTAGCATCATGGGTGAAGCTACTT
Source organism: Natrix helvetica (assembly GCF_964273705.1). Lineage (NCBI taxonomy): Eukaryota > Metazoa > Chordata > Lepidosauria > Squamata > Natricidae > Natrix > Natrix helvetica. The sequence continues at coordinate 86,229,530 of NC_138549.1, forward strand.
TCATGTGGCAAAATCCAATGTTAAATGAATTAGTTTGGGTGATTTTCTGCTATTTCCTGCTTAGAAAACCGTATGTGTCTCCAAAAGCTCTTATTCTTTCTCTTTTTACCATTCTACTGACAGCAAGCTTCTTAAGGAAAATACCACAATATAGAAAAATTAGAAATACACAAATATGTGATATTCTCTGCAAATTTCCCACAGGAAACCTGGTGCAAGTTTCAGTAAAACAGAAAGAAACTGGAACAGTTTTATCTGGGGGAGGGGATTATGTGTAAAGTTGACTTTAATTTTTAGAAAAAAATATTATGGCTATTTTATATGTTCTTATTTTGCACATAACATTTCATTTTTTTGTTTACATTTTTTTTTCACATGCTTGAAATTTGAGAATGAATCTAAAACCTTTTTTAATAAGTATGTAAATGAAATTCCATTAAAAGAATAATGTATAAATAGTGTACAAATGTTTTCACTCAAGACACCTCAATGTGCAATGTTAGATCAGGCAAGTGGTTTATATAATCTAATTTTTAGTCAGGTGCAACCAGAAATTATACTAATGCTTTTGACCATTCCTATTTGATGGCAGAAAATTCAAGTTTAGCTATAATTACGCAAAGTATGATAGTGATTCAATGAAAATTATTTATAATTGAAGAATATCTAATAATTTAGTTCATTTCAAATTAGTACTTGAAGATTACCCTCAATTTTTAATATCTGCAAAGTACATATATTAACACCCTAGTGTGGACATCTATACAGTATTGAAAATTAAAATGAGATGTTTCCAATATCTAAATTATCAGAAATATATTCAGGCAAAACCTTGTATATTCCCACTGTATCTATTTATATTATTTATTATTATTATTATTTATTCACATTTCTAAACCGCCCCCTCTCCCAAAAAGGGACTCGGGGCGGTGTACAGTCCACAATAAATCACAGATAAAATACAAATATAAATAGGGCTATAAATATATGTATGTATGTGGAGGAGGTTAAAATTAAGAGTCCTGTACAGAAGAATAAATATGAGGCTAAAAGCCCTAAAAACAATTAAAACTAAAACATTACCCTTAAAATAACCAGATGAGAATATACTACCAGGAGTTCATAGATGTAACATTTATAATCATGCCAGGCCAGCTAGTCGGAACAGGTGAGTCTTCAATTTTTGACGGAAGGAGCGGAAGTCCGAGGTGGTTCTAATGTCGGGGGGGGAGGTCATTCCAGAGGGTTGGGCCCATCACAGAGAAGGCTCTACTCCTTGGCGCCGCCCGCTGGCATTGCCTAGTGGACGGCACTTGGAGAAGGCCCTCTCTGTGAGAGCGGATTGGCCGCAGGGATGTATGTGGGAGGATGCGATCCCGCAAGTAATGTATAGTTTTATTAGCCCCAGTTAAAATTTTAAGGTTATTGTGTAAATCAATGAAGAATTTAGAAATCTTTTGTAATGGAATATATGAATTATATTGGGGGATGAAGGAAGATGGCTGATGGCTGCCAAGAAAACCATCAGACAAAAGAGCCTCCAATGGAGTAATGGTCACGGGGGGGGGGGGGGGGGAACCTAGGAAGAACTCTGCCTTATGGATCAAGCAGTTAAAACTGGCAGCAGGAAATTTCTACCTTCAGACTTGCCAGCTACTGTCGATGTAACCGTTACAATAATTAGTTCTGTTTACTGTCTGGTTTACCTGGTGAGCTAACACATTTAAAAACATATATCCCCAAATGCAATGCAATCTGGAGTTTTAACCTGTATGTAATTCCCCCCCCCCCTTTTTCTCTTAGAAATGCTAGTTTTATTCACCATTGCTCCTCAAATGCGAGAGTCATGGCCTCACAATATAATCTTCCCCAAATTCCTTACCCGATCATATTCCAAATCAAGCGTCCCTTGCCTCCTAACTTTTTACCTTTAATTTAAACTGAAATGTATTTTGTAATCATGTATTTGATATTTGGCTTAGTTGTCTAAAACTGTTAGCACATGCTCAGAGGTTCATTATTTTAACCTCTTACTCTCTAATTAAACTGTCATTGATTAAATTGACTTGAGAGATTTAAATAGAAATGGATTTACAGGCTCTTCATTAATTCATCAATTTAGTAATGTCATGTATAGTTGGTATTCAATCACATTACAGGGAATGGGCCAGTTATCTCTACACCCAATGTTTCACTGCTGTTTGATTTATCTGGGTGCGTGTTCAAAAGAAGGGTAAAATTTAACAGGGCATACTTAGCTATAGGTTTTAATCTAGGAGGAATACTATCTTCCTCCCACTCTCTATACAAAAGACTAAGCAAGTATATAGGGAGTACATGCAACAGAACTGTGTTCTTTTTTTTTTTTTTTTTAGCTTGCAGGTAGTCCTTGATTTACAACAATTGAGCCCAGAATTTGGATCGTAAGTCATTGTGATTGTAAGTCGAGTCACCACATGACTAGGCACTGCTTTATGACTATGTTTAAAGACAGTTGTTGAGCGAGTCACCATGTTGGTTAAGCAAATCACATAGTGGTGAGTCTGAATCCAGCTTACCCAATGGTGGTTTTTGCCATTTTTGTCAGGAAATGCCAATAAAAGTTGCAAAATGCAATCATGTGACTATCGAGTTTCTTACAACTAATCACTAATGAACAAAAGGACAGGTTACACAGAAAGATCAGGCTTGCATAGCTAAGGCTTTGAAGCTAACCAAGGTCTGGTTTGGTTAATATTTGGATAAGAGGTCATTGAGATATCACAACCTGACCCGGTAAATAAAAATAAAAAAATCCCAGAAGGCAGCAACAAGCAAGCCATTTCCATTCCATGTTGTCAAAACTCCTTGCAAGAATCCATCTATGATGGAGTCAGGACTGAACCAAGAATATTCTATTTTATTTAGTAATAGAATTTAGCACTAATAGTATTATAAATGACTACTTTGCATCTCCCACTTGGCTTGAAGTAGATTAATTTACATACCCTTAACTCTTAAACTGACTGCACATTTCACTATTGAGAGAAGATGCATTTTCACAGGAATCCAAGTTTGATTCGATACCTACATAAAATCATTTTCCTGATCTGCTGTACTGTTAGTAGACAGTCTTCAGTTGCCTTTGTAAAAATGGAGAAAGGCATTCAGCCAAGATAGCAGATAGGAAAGAAAGATGCTCATTAAGAAGAAGAACAGGTAGAATGGAATTAGGCCACATCAGAGATTACATTTTCAATTATATTCATAATAAACATTATGATTTTGAAGAAGTGCTGAACATATTGTAGGAATTGTGATAGTATATTATTATTATTATTATTATTATTATTATTATTATTATTATTATTATTATTATTATTATTATTATTATTATTATTTATTCACATTTCTAAACCGCCCCCTCTCCCAAAAAGGGACTCGGGGCGGTGTACAGTCCACAATAAATCACAGATAAAATACAAATATAAATAGGGCTATAAATATATGTATGTATGTGGAGGAGGTTAAAATTAAGAGTCCTGTACAGAAGAATAAATATGAGGCTAAAAGCCCTAAAAACAATTAAAACTAAAACATTACCCTTAAAATAACCAGATGAGAATATACTACCAGGAGTTCATAGATGTAACATTTATAATCATGCCAGGCCAGCTAGTCGGAACAGGTGAGTCTTCAATTTTTGACGGAAGGAGCGGAAGTCCGAGGTGGTTCTAATGTCGGGGGGGAGGTCATTCCAGAGGGTTGGGCCCATCACAGAGAAGGCTCTACTCCTCGGCGCCGCCCGCTGGCATTGCCTAGTGGACGGCACTTGGAGAAGGCCCTCTCTGTGAGAGCGGATTGGCCGCAGGGATGTATGTGGGAGGATGCGATCCCGCAAGTAACTAGGTCCTGAGCCATGGAGCGCTTTAAAGATAGTAATCAGGACCTTGAAACGCACCCGAAAAACCACAGGTAGCCAGTGCAGCTCGCGCAGGAGCGGTGTTACGTGGGAGTATCTAGACCTCCCCATGATAACCCGCGCGGCCGCGTTCTGGACTAGCTGCAGTCTCCGGGCGCGTCCCAAGGGAAGCCCCATGTAGAGAGCATTACAGTAATCTAGGCGAGACGTCACCAGCGCATGAGTGACTGTGCGTAGGGCATCCCGGTCCAGTAGGGGGCGCAATTGGCGCACCAGGCGAACCTGGTGGAACGACCCCTTGCCACGGCTGCCACATGGTCATCCATTGACAGCCGGGCATCTAGGAGGACGCCCAAATTGCGCGCCCGTTCCACAGGGGGCAGTAGCTCGTCCCCTATGGCCAGCGATGGAGTCAGCTGGCTGAACCGAGGTGCCGGAAGCCACAGCCACTCAGTCTTGGAGGGGTTGAGTTTGAGTCTGTTGTCCCCCATCCAGACCCCGATGGCTTCCAGACACCGGGACATAACTGCGACAGCCTCGTTGGGGTGGTTTGGGGTTGAAATGTACAGCTGCGTATCAGCGTACAGATGGTATTCAACCCCAAAACCACGGATGATCTCGCCCAGCGGCTTCACGTATGCATTGAACAGGTGGGGCGAGAGAACCGACCCCTGCGGCACCCCACAAGAGAGTGGCCTCGGGGTCGATCTCTGCCCCCCTGTCAACACATATTGCATCCGGCCGGAGAGGTAAGAGTCGAACCACCGTAACACGGTGCCTCCGACTCCCATCCCCTCCAGCCAGCGCAGAAGGATACCATGGTCGATGGTATCAAAAGCCGCTGAGAGATCTAATAGGACCAGGATAGAGGAACAACCTCTATCTCTGGCCCTCCAGAGATCATCAACCAACGCGACCAAGGCTGTCTCAGTGCTGTGCCCGGGTCGGAAGCCGGACTGGCGTGGGTCTAGATAATCGGATTCATCGAGGTGACGCGGAAACTGCTGCGCCACCACATTCTCAACAACCTTCGCCAAAAAAGGGAGGTTGGAGACTGGACGATAATTAGCTAGCTCCATTTGGTCGAGTGAAGGCCTCTTGAGTAAGGGCCTCACCACCGCCTCTTTCAAGACGGTAGGTAAGGATCCCTCACCCAACGAGGCGTTCACCAGGCCCAGAAGCCAGCCTCGTGTCACCTCCCAGGATGCCAGTACCAGCCAGGAGGGACACGGGTCCAATGAACATGTGGTGGGTCGCAGCCTTCCACGCAACCTGTCTAAATCCTTGGGGGCAACAGAGTCAAACTCCTCCCAGAGTGGACTCACAAGACTCACTGTTGACGGCCCGTCCAGACCACTGGAGGGGGCCCATCCGCTCCGGATCTGAGCGACTTTGTTCTGCAGATATTCTCCAAACTCCTCTGCTCTACCCTGTAAGGGTGCCCCCCGCATCTCTTGCACCAAGAGGGAGCAGGTGACCCTAAACAGGGTGGCAGGGCGGTTATCCGCAGACGCAATAAGAGCGGCACAATGTCTACGTTTGGCTGCTCTCAATGCCACGAGGTAAGTCCGTAAATAGGCTCTTACCTGTGTTCGGTCAGACTCGGAGCGTGAGGACCTCCACCTGCTCTCTAGACGTCTCCTCTGGCGCTTCATCACCCTCAGCTCCTCGGTATACCAGGGAGCCCGGGTGGGTCGCTGCCGTAGGAGAGGTCGCAAAGGCGCAACCCGGTCCAAGGCCCCAGCCGTCGCCCTATTCCAGGCGGCCACTAGGTCCTCCGACCGAGCGCGGGTCAGGGCTACAGGTAGCGGCCCAAGCTCCGACTGGAACCTAACTGGTTCCATCAGATTCTTGGGGCGGTACCAGCTTGGACAAACTGGTTCCGCCTCCTAGTGGTGGGGGGTAGCGCCAGGGAAGTCTAGCCGGAGACAGGAGTGATCTGACCATGACAGGGGAGTAATGTCTAAGTCCCCTATTCCCAGATCACTCGTCCACTGCTCAGATACAAAAACAAGGTCCAGTGTGTGGCCACCTTCATGTGTGGGGCCCTGAATTATTGGGTCGGGCCCATGGCTGTCATGGAAGCCATGAACTCCCGAGCCACCTCGGATGCTGCTCCCGTCGACGGCAGGTTGAAATCCCCCATAACCAAAAGTTTGGGGATCTCCACCGCCGTCTCCGAGATCAGCTTGAGGAGCTCGGGCAGGGCTGCTGACGTATAGCGAGGAGCCAAGTATACAATCAGCAGACCCCACTGCCTCCCTGGGCCCCATTTCACACCAAGTGACTCACACCCGGGTATCTGAGAAACAGTGAACTCCCTCAGCTCTAGACCATCCTGTATAACCACCGCCACCCCTCCACCCTTACCCAGGGCCCGGGGCTGATGAAATGCATGGAAACCTGGTGGGCACATTTCCACGAGGGGCAAACCACCCTCGTGACCCAACCAGGTCTCTGTTATTCCTGCAAGGTCCAGCTCCCCCTCAGAGATCAACTCATTAATGAGGGGGGCCTTGTTGGTCACGGACCTTGCATTGCAAAGCATCAGCCGCAGGCCCTGTCTCTGTAGATCCCGACCACCTATGTTGCAGGGGTTGGTACAAACGACCGGGCGTAGCCAGCAGCCACGGTCTCCCAACCGACCTTGTGATCTTCTCTTGTCCTCGCATCCCCCCCTCCCCGCGACCGTTGTAATAAAACAACCCTCTACTGGAATAGTTTGTTCCCTCTCCCCCCCACTCCGCTCACTTCCCTCCTGGACTCACCTGTTCGTGTGGCACTGGCTTCCCTCCTGGCCTGGTTATCCCCCCCCCTTCCCAGAACCCCCTAAAAACAGTATAAAACATTTTGCTAAAAAGCCCCTCAGCTTCCTCTTCTTCCACCTCTCGGGGTTCACGAACCCGTCATCAAGGCTGGCCCTTGAGAGAGCCAAGGGCCATACCTGCGAGAGAGGGGCCTCCCGCAGGCGAAGCAGGTCTGTCCTTGAGTAAATTGGTAGGTTGTTGACCATCCCGATAGGGTAGGGGTGCAGATGATATAAAAGTTAATAGTTAAAAACCAGTGGGGTAGAGTCTCAATGGAGGGCGGAGGGTTTTTCAATGTCCAGGTGGTACTTAGAACTTGGAGAGAAAGGGGGGGGGGAGAGCAAGCCATGATTGAATATCCCAGATGGTGGGGGGAAAGGCAAAGGTGGTAAATGGAAAATGGAGGCACAGGATAGGTGATAATTCCATTCATCTGTTTCATGGTGTATGTGGCCCCCCCGATGGATGGGGGGGCATTCTTGGCCCAGCTGCTAGGCTCCCAATGTTAGTCCGCTCGAGCCAGCAGGGGCCCGGGAGGGGGGGGGGAATGGGAGTAGTCAGAAGCAAGTAGCCAGGAATGACAAGATGACAAAATATCCCAAGGGGTCCCTGGCTGCAACTTCCTCCATTCAACCATCATCGCAGTCATCTCCCCTTGTCTCTTCCAGCAGCCTCCGGCTGCCTCCCAGTCCTTCTCACCTATCAGATGTTTCCTGTTTCTCTCCCTCGGGTCCTTTGATGTTTCAGGGATCTCTCCGGTGCCTCCAATGCCTCCAATGCCTCCGGGGCCTCTCACCCCCTTCTTCTCACTCTCCTTCAGCTTTTCCGGCTCTTTTCCGGCTCTTTTAGGGTTTTTCGGTGTTTCTCTTCTATTCTTGGTGTTTCTCAGCGTTTCCCGCCGGCGCAGCCATTGCTTTTTCCTGCCGGTGGCCGTTTGCAGCCGTTTGCAGCCCTCCAGTCCTCTCCTCCCTCCGGTCTTCACCGACCACCCTGGCGGGCCAAAACAAGCCCGAAACATGCCTGGGTGGTCGGGCTATCGAACTCTCGGCCCCCTCGGATGATACGGGGGCCGGCAGCAACCCTTAACTGGGCGGGAGCTCCATGGTGTTCTTGGAGCTCAGGAGACGCCTGCCATCATCATTGGAAGCTCCTCCTCCTCCTCCTCCTTTTTAGAAGGGAGACTTTCCAATCCAATTCTGTTTGCTAATATATTGTCTTGGGCTAATGGAACAGAATGACTGGACCAAGAATGTCTGCACCAAAGGAAAGTATAGTACTACCCTGTTCACAAAGGTTGATCAGTGGAGTTTACACTTTCATTTTGAAATAAGAATCCTCTCACCGCCTCCACTCATCCCTCTCCCCCCCACAAATATGTGTCATTTCAATAGCTTTACACAATAAAAACACAAACATTTAAGGGAAGATACAGCACATTAAGTATAAACCCCCATTTCTGTCTTGGATGATAGATGCAAGAATTCCAACTGAGTTGATTTTATGAACCAGTTAAATGATTTGTATTCAGAACCACATTAAAAAATCCCCATGACAAAGTGTACTTTTAACAAAAATACCCTGCTTGTGACACATCCTTTGCAAGTAATGTGCTTTCATTTTTCACATGTTGCATCTCATTTATTTTATTCAGGCACACATAGTTAAATCTGCAAGATACGGCAAGCTTCCAATACCCTTGAAATAATAAATCATTTCTTACAGATGTTTTTACCCACTGCAAAGCTGCCTCTCATTAATCAAACATTATCAGTTTCTATCAGTGCCCAGTCCTAAACGAAGAATGCACTTCATTCTCCCTTCTGACTTTTATTCACTGTCCAACCCTGACCTTTCTTTATTGCCGGATACTCATTTGCAAAATTGCTAATATATACTTTTAAATACAGAGCACACACACACACACAAACACACACACACACACAAATCCAGTTTTGTTTATGTGTGCAATGCATTTATTTTTTAGTACAATTAAATACAGACATACAATCTCCGCCTGAGCTGAGATTACAGTAGAAATGCATTATGTGCTGTTGTATTTAGAGTTAGTTATTCGTTAAATAGAAGGCGAATCGTGTTTCATTCAGTGTTCAAAGAGTTTGTGGAGCAGGACCCATCCAAAATAAATCTATATTTCATTTTTGATCAATTATTAAAACTTCATTTCAGAAAATAGCACAGCATATACTGCAGACTAAGTCTGCTCAAAACAGTACTTTTGAAAATGCAGAAATTAATTAAACAAGGGTCTATCAGATGTACTCTCCCCCACCCCATGGGAACAATGATCAGGATTACTAGATTATCCAAACCTGTCCCCTGAACTGGAAAGAGTTCTTCCACAGCTTTCATCCTCCCTCAAACCATTTCACAATCTTTTATCTAAAAGGTTTGTAAAAAAAACCAATGAAAAAAATCATGTCTGTGCTGTTTTGAAAAATTGTGTAATTAAAAAACTCAATTATTTATATCTAACTGTGTAAAAGTTGCAGGCACTTTGAGGATAAAATTGTTTATGCTGCTTTGAGCTGCATGCTGGATGGGCCATGTCATGAGAGCAAAGATGTAACAGCTTGCAGGGTAATCTGGGACTCTTTCAAGTGGTCTTCTCTGCAATAAATTCAGGCGCCTAAAAATTAGATCCCTGTCTCTTATGACAATATGAGTGTATGAGACATGGGGGAATATTCTTGGAGGAAGGGATGAAGCAACTGGCCCTAAAGAAGGTTGTGGTATATCCCGCTTCAAAAAACAAAACAAAAATCCCATCCCTCAACCCACTTGTCATATATAATTATTGACACTTCCATAGCATAACCTTTCTAGGCAAGGTTGAGTTAGATGCTTAGGTTCACATTGTGGATGACCTGGATGATAAGGTTGCATGCCTTCCTGTCCCATTGGAATATTTAACGTATTTAACACCTTCAATCGTGGTAACATTCTGGACCACCAAAAATGGTGTGGGATCTACCACTTCCTAAGCAAACAATTTAACTGGTACTGTTGGGGGAGGACAGGTTAAGCCTTTGGGTACTCAAATGTCAGATGCCCCAGGACTTGGGTTTCTCATCATTATAATTTAACATCTACATGAATGCACCAAAGGAGGTCTTTCCTATGTTATGATTAGATTTTATCAATATGATGATGAGCCCAGTACTACATCAACACTTCAAGGTGAGCACAAGAAACACATCAACACTTCAAGGTGAGCACAAGAAACAGTCAGTACCTGAAAATAATAAGGATCTAAAATTTGATTTCTGCAGGTTTTTTCTTTATCCCATCACACAATTTCTTCAAGGCTTTAACAAGTCTCTTTCATAAATCTGATAGGAAAACGTTTTTAAACGTCTTCCTCTTGATTTGTCATTTGTATTCCCCATTTAATATTTAAATGTTTAAATCTCCGCAAAAATGGAGTCAACAACCACAACAAAGACTGAACAACTGATGGGAAGTAGGGATGAGTATAGGATGGGCAAAACCCCGCATGTATTCTCCTCCACACGAAGAGACTGCAAAACAGTCATTTTCTATGGGTTTGACAAACAGATTAGCCATATTGCTCATAAATATGGTGGACGCTTTTAAACAACACCAAGATTCACTTTCTAATCACTTTAGAAATTGCATATGAATCATCTTGATGCTATTAGAGACCTTCAGAACAAGAAGTTTGAAAAGTTGCCAGGTTTGTTTGGCTTCAACCATGAACAAAAGAAAAATTTATTATAAGTAAGAACTCAAAAGAATTTGAAAAAAGTTGCAAAAGCTAAATAACATCTAATAACGTTCCAAATGGATTAAGGATCCAGTTAAATTTAGAATATTGACAGTATAGAATGGAATGGGAATGGAATGGGAATACGATTCTTTATTGGCCATTAAACACACAAGGAATTTGTCTCCCGTGCATAAGCTCTCGGTGTACATCACATGCAACAAGTGATAAATCATGATCATAAAATACAATCATCATAAATCATAAGATACAAACTCAGTGATGGATACTAAGTAAGCAAACAACATAAATCATAATAGGATACTAAATAAAGGCAATCAACAGATACAAACAACAAAGTTATAGTCATAAGAAGCTAAGAAAATAAATAAAAAAGATGAAAAGATGAAAAGGATAATAGGTAATACAGCCTACAGGGTGGTTGGACATCTTAGGGCAGTGATGGTGAACCTATGGCACGCATGGCAGAGGTGGCACCCAGCACTCTCTTTGTGGCATGCAAGCCATTGCCCCAGCTCAGCTCTGCCACACATGCGCATACGCCTCCCGCCGGACAGCTTGTCTTCAGGTCTCTGCCGCACATATGCGGGCGGCAAGGAACATGCACAGGGGCGCACACATGTATGGGGAGTGGCACAAGTGCGGGGCGCACATGTCGGGCACAGGGCGAATACACGGTGTCACACGTGCATTGCATTTTGGGGGTTCGCACACGTGCGTTTTGGGCACTCAGTCCAGAAACGTTTAGTCATCACTGTTCCTAGCGCATGGACAGTGTTGTGGGAATTAGTTGCTTAACAGAGTGATAGCATGGGGGGAAACTATCTTTGTGTCTGGGTTTTTTGGTGTGCAATACCCTGTAGCGTCATCTTGAGGGAAGAAGTTGAAACAGTTTGTGTCCAGGATGCGAGGGGTCTGTAGATACTTTCACAGCCCTCTTTCTGCCTCATGCAGCATACAGGTCCTCAATAGAAGGCAGGCTGGTTGCAATTATTTTTTATGCAGTCCTAACTATTCATTGAAGTCTGTGTCTGCCTAGTCTGGTTGCTGTGTCAAACCAGATAATTATAGAGGTACAAATGACAGACTCCATAATTCCTTTTTACTATAAGATTCAGAAATTAACTATAAAAAACAAATAGTTTCTCATAGGAACCGGAATTATTTTGGCTAACTTAGGTTCATAACAAAGATAAACAACTTTATGATTTTAGAAATTGAATACTAGAGTGTGTAAAGACTCTAACTAGAAGTGGGGAAATACAAGCTTGCTTTTGCTGTCAAGTGAACTGGGACTTTCAAAGTGACACAAATATCATAACATTGGAAATATTAATGGAGATCTTTGAAGAACTAAGTAGTGGGTTCCAGATCCCGTTGCAACGAGTATGGTTGCAACAGGGCCCAGTGTGTACCACATGAACGTGTGCAGCGCACATGCATGCATACTTACCCTTGAGACTCCATGAGCCGCCACGACGCTCCGGCTGCTCGGCGGAGCATCGCACATGCGTCATGCACTCCGTGTGTGTGCGCATAAGCGCCGAAAAGCTCAAATACAGGTAAGGAGCTCGGGTGGGCGCGTGGGCCCTCCGGAGCACTGTACTGGAACGGTACCCAGTGCTCCAGGCAGGCACCAGTATGCCGGTACCAGGGTGTATCGCTTGCAACACACCACTGGAAGAACTGAACCAGAAACTAATAGCTCCAATATCAATAGTATCACTAATGATGTCTGACAATTTGAACAAACTATATCCAAAATATATTAATGAGGGAGTGACAGATGCAGAGCAAATTTTATGTGGCAAAAGTACCACAGGTGGAACTACAAATTACAGGCCAAGACAAAGAATAAAAAAAGGATGCTTTATTATATAAAAGTAACTGGATAAATTTTAAAAATTAAAGGGGTTCCAATGAAAATCTATACATTGACTGTGGTTCCTAAATTTCTGGATAGTCTAGATCTGGGATGCCGAAAATATGGCATTCATGCCACAGGTGGCACGCGGAGCCATTTGTCAGGGCACGCTAGGCGCTACCCTGTCAGCTGTCCAGCGCGCATTCGTGCGCTGGCCAGCTGAGTTAACCCTTTTTTAAAGCCATTTTTCACCCTCACCAGGCTCCAGAGGCTTTATAGGAGCCTGGGGAGAGTGAAAAGAGCCCCCCCCCGCCACCCCAGAGGCTTCATAAGCTTCCCTGAAGCCTCCGAAGTGCAAAAAACCAGCCCTCTGGGCAAACCGGAAGTTCGGGAATGGACTTCCAGTTTGCTCAGAGGGTCATTTTAAGTGCTCCGGAGGCTTCAAATAAGCCTCCTGAAGGTCCCTGAAGCCTCCTGAGCGCTCAAAACGACCCTCCAAGCAAAACGGAAGTCACTTCCGGTTTGCTCGTAGGGTCTTTTTTTGCCTCCTGAAGGTCCCTGAAGCTCCAGAGGGCCTCTGGGGAGCGGGGAGGCTTTTTTTGCCCTCCCCAGGCTCCTATAAAGCCTCTGGAGACTGGGGAGGGCGAAAAAAGGATGCAAAAAATGGGGGGTTGCACCTGTAGTGCGTGCGTGTGCACTGGTGTGTGTCGCACATTGCATTATGGGTGCAGCATGCCCACGCATGACCCCCCTGCGCCCCCCCCCCCCTTATGGCACGTGAGCCAAAAAAGGTTCACCATCACTGGTCTAGATTAATAATGTCGTTACATCAGGATTTTAAGATTTCTCATCAGTTCTTGCTTGAAGAATCAGTTCTTTTATTTTTTTATTACATACCAATTGACCAGTTGAACGTCATATTAAGTTGGAAGTGGGTAGATTCAATCAATCAAGCTACTTTTAATGTACATTATCAGAAGAATCTGCATTGTTTTCAGTTGTCTTTTACACATATCCAAAGCATTTAGATTTTAAACTTTTGTTTTAATTTATGTGTTAATGTAGATATATTTTCATGACAGTAAGCCACACAGAGTTACCTCATGATAAGATGGGCAGTCAATAAATTTTTATAAATGAATGAATACATTTGACAGTATACAGTATAATGAATGAATGAATTTGATATCCTAGAATGGGATATTTTATTTTTGTTTTTAAAAGAACATACAGGAATGAGCTTTATTTCAGTATTGGAACATTGTTTTGAAAAAATGATGTATGCTACTAAGAATAATTATTTGAGAAGGGCCACAAATCAAGGATGCCCTCTCTCATTTCTCTTTTTTGCAAGCTGCTAATGAATTTCTAATGCAGATGATCTCAAATCATCATACAGTACAAACTGTTGGCATTAATCAAACTGAAATTCAAATTAATTTGTATGCAGATAACATTTTTATTTTTATTTATTTTAACAAGCTCTATTCTTGCTGCTTATGTTACAAAGTATCATACTTGATGATAAAGAAGGAAAATAAGATCATTTCTGTTTATAAACGTCAACAAGTTTATAGAGTTTCATAAATTCTTAGAATTACAACTAAAATATTTCTCTTCAAATATTTTGGAATATTTTCATGAAAAGCTAGGTCAATTAATGACAACAATTCATATCTTACTTTTGAAAAATAGAATACATCTAGACAAGTGGAGAAAAGTCAAGCTATCATTCCCAGGATTAATAATTACAAATAAAACGATGATTCTTTGTCGCTTCCTTTTTCAGTCTATACTCATTATTTCTAAATGTCTGTTTTCTTGTAGATATATTTGCCAATCATGCAAACATTCTAGATTTTATAACAGATTTAAAAATAGCTTTAAGTAAAATAAATTGAAGTTTGGAGGTTTCTATATGGCTTTGATCAGGCAAAGGAAGACATAGATACTGAAAAGGAGGACAAATGGTGTGTGTTTGTGTGTGAGCGAGAACGTGCACTTTCTGGAGCAGAGAGGGAGACTTCTGGCAACACAAAGCTTCCCCAGAAAGGGGCCTGGATTAAGTAATTGCATAAGATGGATAGAGGAGGGGGGGGAAAGAATTCTAGGCCACACCCTAGAATTTCTCAAGATATATTCAGTAGGTTAGAGCATGGGTGTCAAACTCACGTCTTCATGTCTGCGTCACGTGACATATCGGGATGTGGGCATGGCCAGCGGATGACACATCCGGCCATGGCCTGGAGTTTGACAACCCTGGGTTAGAGAATTACAACCATAGTTTGGCAAGATTCTGTCCATTAGTGTATGCAAGTAAAGGAATCAATTCAATGGGATCTCAGTGTATCATCTCTGGGTTTAGGAAAGAAGGACCAACTGTTTAACTGTTGGCATTCATAACAAAAATTACATGGAGTTAGTTTGTTTTTCCATTTCTGGGCAAAGGCAATCCTTGCCGCCGTAGTTATATATAGTATTAAATACTGGATTTCTTTTTTGTATTTTTGTATTTTGCAGACATTATTCCTAATAAAAAGATTTCCGGTTTCCATTCTATTTTAAACCCCGTTATTACCTCCAGCCAATTTTTGATCTTTTTCCAAAAAATTTTAGCCTCCTCACAGGTCCACCATAAATGGTAATACGTTCCATGTATCGATTCGCATTTCCAACATTTTGGGGAGGTATTTGTTGATATTTTAGCTAACCTTGTTGGTGCCAGGTGCCATCTATGAAACATTTTGTACTGGTTTTCCTTGTATGCAACTGAGAGTGTCATTTTTAAGTTTGTTCCCCAAAATTTTTCCCATTTGTCTAATTCAATATTATATCCAAAGTTCTGCGCACATTTTATCATTTGTTCTTTCACAATTTCCTCTTCCATTTTATACTTCAGGAGAAATTTATATATTCTCCCTATCATCTTTCTATCTGAGCTTTGAATAATTTTATCCAATTCGTGTGGTTCTGTTTCAATGTCATATAATTTGGTATCTTTATTGTATTTAGTTTTGATTTGAAGGTAAGTTAGCCAGTCAACTTTCATGTTCTGTTCTGCCAATTCTTCAATTATTTTTAAGTTTCCCTGTCTATCAATTAAGTCTCTATATCTTAGCATTTTGTTCAAATCTATAAAATTTGGATGAGTCGTCCTTTCTGTCGGTGATAGCGAATTCGGAATTTTCACATAGTGGGTTTTTTAATTTTGAGCCATTTTTGCAATAACGCTCTTCTAATTAAATGATTTTGAAAGTATTTGTGCGTTTTATTTTTATCATCCCATAGGAATGTCTAACTCCAAGTGAAGATGAAATAATAAGAAAGGTTATGGACTGTGCTGAAATGGACAAACTAAGTAAAGAAATTCAGGGAAAAGAAGAATCAGAATTCTACCAGATATGGGATAAATGGTATAGGTGGATGGAGGAAAGAAACAAGAATCAATGAAGGAATGTAACAAAACTCAAAGGAAATAAATTCAACAGCCTAGATTTATATTATTTCTACCAACTGGTGAGGGGAGAAAATAAGCAAACAATAATACATAAAGGTTTGAAAAACTACTATTATGAAAACAATCCAAAATTAACAAAAAGCAAAATACTCAAAAAACCACACAATGTTTAATACTAAGGCTTTGCTTGCCAGACGGACGACAGGGGGACAAAAAGGAGATCCTGTCCACCTTTAATTGGCCATCTGGCAACTCTGTATATAAATCATGTTATATAAATTAGAAAAAAACCCATGAAATTCAAGGATTGCAATAGAATTAACTTAGTAAAACTCTTGCCCCTACATTAATTAAAAAATATCTCGCATTAACAAACCTGATGTGGATTAAGGAGTGGATAACACTAAGAAACTCTAGACTATTGAATGTAGAGGGTCATGATTTACTGTTGGGATGGCATGCTTTTTATGGTATAAGGGAACAAAGCACATTTATTTATTTTATTTTTATTTACTGAGTGCTTATAGACCGCCCCCTCTCCCGCAAGGGACTCGGGGCAGTGTACAGTCCATATCGGAAATACATCATATAAATAACTATAAAATTAAACAATTAAAATTATTAAATAGATAAATAGATACGAAGGAGGATAAAAAGGTTTAAAGAACTGTACAGCTGAGTAAATAATTTAAAACCCCAACAAATATCCCATAAAATTGAATTTAAAAACAATTCCCCTAAAAACCAGTTAAGAAATGTGTTTGCCAGGAGGTAGCAGTTATGATTATGCCAAGCCAGCCAATCGGAACAGGTGTGTCTTCAATTTTTGTCGGAAGGAGCGGAAGTCGGTGATGGTTCTAATGTCGGGGGGGAGGTCATTCCAGAGGGTTGGGCCCATCACAGAGAAGGCCCTACTCCTTGGCGCCGCCCGTTGGCATTGCCTAGTGGACGGCACTAGGAGAAGTCCCTCCCTGTGAGAGCGAATTGGCCGCAGGGATGTGTGTGGAGAGATGCGATCCCGCAGGTAACATGGTTATTTTATAAGACATTATATAAGGGAGGCTTTGCTGTTAAATTGGGAGAAGGTTAAAAGGTGTTTTACAGGTGGCACCTCCCCCAACGAGAATTGCAAGAATGTGCAAGAATAAGTTGGAAAAGTGTTGGAAATGTCATCAGACACTGGGATCATACTACCACATGTGGTGGACTTGCACAGAAGCTAAAAGGCATTGGACTAAAATCCACATGTGGTTGGAAAAAATGATACATAAACACATAGACTTAAAACCAGATTTTTTTAAAATTGGGAATTATACCAGAAACTTACAGTAAAGACTTGAAATATCTGATTGTAAATGTTTTAACAGCAGCTAGAATTGTATTTGCAAAAAAACTGGAAAAATGAGAAAATACCAAAACAGGAGGAAGTTATTCGAAAAATAATAATGGAGTGTGCTAAATGAGTAAATTGACATTTGAAATTAGAGAACAAGAAGATGAGCAATTCTATAAGATATGGGACTTGTTTTATAAGTGGCTAGATAAAAAAAACTGGAAATGAATGTTTTATTCATGTTTCAATTGAAGATAAGTGATAATACAAAGACATTTTGTTGTTAAATAGATTAATAATGATATAATGAAAGACTGGTATATATATATATATATATAAATTGAATAATTTAGAATATTTTGTTCTAAAATGAAGGATAAGGATAATAATGAACCTATGTATATTTGATAGATGATTGGTGATATTATGCATAATTGTAAGTAGTGATGTATATTATAAAGGTATTTTGTTGTTAAACAGTTTAATAAGGAAGTAATGAAAGATCGGTACATGTATGAAGTGAATATTTAGAACACTCTGTTTAAAAACGAAGGAATAACATTTGTGCTTGAATGTATGATGCACAAGGACAACAATGAACATAAGCATACTTATGTGATTATATAAAGGTTATTGTTATTAAATAGATAAATAAGGATGCAAGGGAATAAGGTTTGCTTAAAAGGAAGGAATATTAATTGTAACTGAATACATGATGTACAATGAAAGTGAGGTACTTAGTTATATTTGATGGAAATTTAGTGATCGTATATGTAATTGAAAATATGGATGCACAAACGCATGTAACCAAATGACATGCTGTATGTAATTGATGAGAGTTTTATATGATATGTGTTGTTGGTCTTTTATGTCTAAAAATAAAATAAAAAAATACTATAAAAATATTCTCCCATTCATCCCTCTTATCTCTGGTAAATATGAATGAAAATGTTAGCACATTGCACTATCATCTTTTCTTTTCTTTTTTTCCATGTTTGGGTCAACCTGCAACCTCCCAACCTGCTGTAGGGAGTGACACCCACAAGATAAATGGAAATGGCTTATTCCTTAATTTAGGTTTAATCCACAGTAATGTGGTCTTTTCATTACATTATTCATCCCAAACATGAAGGTCTATAATCACAGAACCATAAAGTTAGAAAAGATAATTCAGTTCAAATTCCTGTTCAACGTAAGATCCACTAGCGTATTTCTGACAGGTAACATTCAACCTGTCTTTGAAGATCTCTGGCCAAAAAGATGTCACATATGTTGTTGATTTCTTCTACTGACTAATAACTCAGAGCGTCAGGAAATTCTACTCTGAGTTAATTTCAGAAATATTAACTACTACCATTAATGTCATAGTTAAGATCAAAGTGTGATCCTTAACTAAATTTGAAAGAATTTGAAGAATTGTACATAGCTCCAAAAGAGTTATCTAAAGCATATTTTCCAAAATTTATGGATAGTTACCTAGTGCTCAATTAAGAACACATTTAAGACTAAAATCTGTGTGGGAAGATAATATCTGTCATTATTTGATTCGTAAAGAGCTTTGGAATCAACAGAAAATAATTTCAGTAAGAGACATTTTTAAAACCAATTTAGATAGTATTTCATGCCCATCAATTTATACTAAATACTGTTTTTGTTCCATTTAAGTTCTATAGATATGGGGAAAGGGGAAGATCTAATACATTCTCACACATGTGACTTAGCTGCTTCTTGAATGAAGTTTCACAAACTTAATTGATCAAAATGTGGAAAACTATGGAGTACTGTTTGTTAACAGAAATAAATATTTAACATTCCAGTCATGTGATTTGGAGTAGCACAAATAATGATTGAATCCTCTAGAACAGTGTTTCTCGACCTTCCCAATGCCGCGAGCCTTTAATACAGGTCCTCTTGTTGTGGTGACCCCCAACCATAGAGGAGCGGTGTCTCGGTTCCTAAGACCATCAAAAATATGTGTTTTCCGATGGTCTTAGGCGACCCCTGTGAAAGGGCCGTTCGACCCCCCAAAGGGGTCCCAACCCACAGGTTGAGAACCGCTGCTCTAGAAGATGATATGAATCTTATTCTAAGAATAGTACAAAGTATGAAAAGAGCTGTACATGGGATATTTATTCTATGTACAAGTTTCATCAATTAAGAAAATATTCTTACACGGGAAGACCAGGGTTGGTTAGATGACATTTTTTAACCTCTTTTTACAGTTTCAACTGAGCAATGTATTCTTTTCCAACTTAGCTTTTCCTTCTGAGCTATTTTTCTCATCAGGCTTGGAAGAACTGACATCGATAGATTTTAAAAGTACTCCTAACCTTTTGACTTAACTAATAGCAAAACACTTTCAAAGGGATCTATTAATACTATTTCCAGGTATAAGGTAGACAATTAGTAACTACTAATTCATATTAAAGTCTATGCACTCCCTCTCTTTCATGCAAAAGGAATTACATAATCAGAGAGGAGCAATTATGTTTTTATTGCAAAGGAAATAAAATCAAATGGTTACTACTTAATTTACACCAAAAATAATCCTGCTTTTGACTTTGGCAACAAAATTATAAACAACATCATTAAAGACTAATCAACCTTATCTTTTTGACCATTAAATTGTAATCACTGAACTCTTTCCATTAAACTGTAATCAGTGAAGACCATTAATTAGAAAGATCTTTGAACAAGTACAGTGCTAAAATGCTGAAACTTACTATTTTCCAGAATGCCCTATGTTACACTTCTTCCACCTCTGGCAGAGACACATTGCCTAAAATCAATTTAAATTATAGAAAGGATGAGTATGTCAGGCGGTACCTAGGAAATTAGAATGTTAAGTGTTCAATTGTTATCTATCAGTTCAATGCCATTCACTACATTATAATGCAGTGTGGAAATCAGCCCACAATAGCTAGTATATTTCTTTTAGCAGGAAGCACTGCCAAGGACAAAGACTTCGGAAATATTTCCTTTTGCAATGCAGGGATGGATATTTTTCTTATCCAATGCATAATTTTATTATTGGACACACATTCTTTACATTACATTTGCTACTTGATTTTTTAAAGCTCAACAACTTCTTGTGAAGATATCACAAATGTACCAAATCAGAACAGGAAGAATGTGAATATTGCCATAAAGCTCTCTAGAAATTATGGCATACATCCCATGAGGTAGTTTAGGCTTAGCTTACAACATCTTTCCTATTCAATTGCTGGACCACAAAGTCTTCTGTATTATCGGATGAATTTATAGCATAGTAACACAGATCAATGTCAGGCGCACAAAGAACTATTTATGGTGGATTTATAAAACATGATACAAACACATAAAATGTATTCCTTATTATCAGCTGGAAAAACAATCTTTATGTGGATATTATGTTTTCCTCTACACATTCATCAGGAAATGTGCACACAGAGTATAGACTTTTTTTAATTAAATTGTTACCATCATAATCCTAAATGTGACATCCTATTGATAATATAGGAACATTATTTCTTGAAATGTTTTTAAGATGCACTCTTTTTCTTCACATTCTCTATGGTTTTTATTCCCACAAAATCCAAGAAATAAATAGCTTTGGCAAGGAGACAAGAACTGCTATTATTTTTTTTCCAGTAGGTTCTAAGATGTGAAGGAAATAAAGGCACAAGCCATCTCCTAAAAGCTTCTATTTTTAACGCGTGAAAATATAGTCTAAGTAATAAATTTGGAAATGCATGATACGGAAACTTTACTTATACCCTATAAAAATAGCTTGACTTATTTTTTGCCCTTCTCTTTCAAATAACTATAAATTGAAAAAAAATATGCTACTGATTTTAAAAAAATATTATTCTATTAAACATAATAATTACAAAGTAGAAAAACCACACGAACTATGAAATCTCAATTA
The DNA here is from genome assembly GCF_964273705.1 of Natrix helvetica. Classification (NCBI taxonomy): domain Eukaryota; kingdom Metazoa; phylum Chordata; class Lepidosauria; order Squamata; family Natricidae; genus Natrix; species Natrix helvetica. The sequence continues at coordinate 86,250,565 of NC_138549.1, forward strand.
GAAAAAAAACCTTCCACTATGTATGTTAAAATCTTAAGGACAAGCCTTAATTGAATATTTTGTTAAAGATTGGTCCAATGTTTTTTTAGAGTAAAGACAAGATTCAGAAATATTTTTAAAAATGCAAAACGTCTTAAATTGGAGGAGAAAGTCTTTTTTTTTTAACTATGAGTCAGTACCATTTCCCCTATATTCTTTGTTTTCCTCACTTTCCTATTCTTCATTGCTAGGATGCTTCTGGATTTACCTGCTGCCTCTTCTGCTAATTGGGGATCATGAACTGCAATGAATTACTAGATAATATTATATTTCCAATCAGATTTTGCAAATTCAGCGAAGTATGAGTATGATGAAAACTTTCTGCCAATCAAGAACCATGTAGGAAACAGGAGCACGTCATTTCACTTGATGACTTAGGGGAGAAATACAACCAATTAAGAGAAAGAGCCAAAACAAAAATGCAAATTAAAAAAATAAACATTTCCACAAGCATGAGAAAAATATTAAAAGAGAGGAAGACTGCTGAAATCTTTCTGAGAAAGCAATTTTTGTTCCACTTCAATAAAGACACCCAAAAAACTAAAATAAAAAGAAGAAATGGCTTGACCACAAGTCATGGTAACAAGTTATGACTAGCTATGCTGAATAATGCAGTGATTAGCCCAATTTGTTTAAATAAAAGCTGGTGTATATTTGGACAACAAGAGTATTATTATTCAAGAATACGACAAGTAGATGCAGCTAGAAGCAGCTACAGGAAACAGTTATCCTAGAGGAGTTCCTAGACAACTCTGACAAATACTAAAAATATGCCTCATATGTCTGAGATTGTCTACTGTATCAAAAGTGGCTGTGCCTCTTGCTGAGTGGGCAGCAAGAGGAATTTGGAAGCTGGAATGATTATATTTATAAGACACACATTTATACTGGAAGGCTGCTTGGAACTTCATTCATTAACATGAAAAAGACCTGCCATTTTCTCCACCGGTAATTGGCACCAAACGTCAAGTGAGATTTTGGTACATTTCCAATTTTTCCCCCTATAGTTTCAAGATTCCAACAAGCCAAGCTCTCTAACTTGCCTCGGGGAGAGGTAAAATGAAGGAGAAATGAACAGGAATTTCTAGGTCCATTGTTTAAATTTTGTATGTGTCATGGCTTATATGGAATAAGGTAGCACAACATTTCAAGAAAGTGTCTAGAAGCATTAAACCTGTACAAGGTCAAAGGCAGACAGGAGTTAGCTAAAATCAATGGCGTTGCATCAGCATGTATTTATGCCTGTCAAAGTAAGGCTGGGCTAGGGGCATGCACACTTTAATGTGGACCTATAGAATGTATTCTGCAGCCAAAGTGCTTGAACTTACTGCCTTAAATCTGAAGCACAAGTCTTAAGATGTAGCCACAACCAACTGTTTTAATTGCAAACACACAGGACATCAGGCAACTTGTAGTTCCAACACGACTTACCTCTATTTTTATGAAATTTTGATGAATCATTCAAGCACGGAAACAAATATGATCCAGAGGCAAAACATGGTTTTAATGTTAATTGTTGTTTGCTTTGTTTTGTATTAACACTCAGAAGAATGGGCTTACCAGAAGCAGGAGAGTAAGATTAAAAAAAAAAAAAAACCCGAAAGGAAATTTCATAGTCACTGCTTTTACTCCTAAACTCTGGGACAGCTTAAAATTGATTCTACGAGTATCCTTGCTACTTTGGACACCCATGGATTGAGATGGAAGGTGACATCTCTGATCAATTAAAGACAAATGTGAAGTAAGAAGATGATTAGAATCACTCGTCCTATGGGGGGGGGGGGGGCAGCTCAGGTTTCGATAGACAATGTTTCTGCAATTGGGAAGCCAAGCCATTCCAGATTCTGCATTGCTCTGTCATTAGAGAGTCTGTAGAGAGTCCCTGCTGAACTATGGCTGAGCCAGAAATGCACAGGTAAGGCTGTGCCAAGGAAACAATGGTGATTAAAGGGATACGCAGCTGGTGAATGCAAAGAGTAGCACAAATGCCATATGAGTAGATGCCCATGTCTGCAAGGAGATACATGCAGATCTAGGCAGGTCTACATTCTATGCCAGAGCTGGCTGGGGAATTCTGGGAGTTGAAGTCCACAAGTCTTAAAGTTGCCAAGTTTGGACACCCCTGTTCTATGCCTTTCTTATTTTATTATTCATTGACAATTTGTGAAAAAAATACTAATATATTTTTGGGGAATCTAGCATTTAATTTTTATTTTTATTTTTGGCAAAAAATGTAACCATCCTAGCCAGATTAGATTGTATAGATTGTGGAAAATGCTTTTAGTTATGTGGCTCTCGCACTCTCCTTCTGGGTGGTGAGAAATTTGGTAGGTAGTAGGTTTAAAATATTGCGGGGATGGGGAAAAAGATGGAAAGCATTGCAATAATGAGACAACAACATTGCCTTAAGCAGTCATATATAACACATTTTATTGTCCCAAATTCTAGTGCTGACCTTTGGTCAGAAAAGATATCCATGTACAGAAAACATTCTCTAAACATAGTTCATTAATCAGAAACATGAGGCCCACTTTTTTTTCCTGTATCACAAGCAAAATGAACATCTGTTCACTTTTTGTCACGTAGGTTCTCAATGCATGTGGGTGGGTGTGAACACAGTCCTTGATATGTAATATTCTTCCCATCTGCACACCAGGTGGCACTGCATAGTTAATCAGAAGATAATAATTGGCACAGGGTGATAATTTACGTTTTGGAGATAACAGTATAAATCAATCTTAGGACTTTTTTAAAAATGCACTGGGGCTCAGACTTCTAATTTTGTTCTTGTTGTGCAATTTAATAGTGATCAATGAGATTATTTGATGACACTATTGTTTCCAATACTATGTTAATTAGCACTGAACAATTACTCTGAGGTTGTTTAGATTGATGATTTGATTTTGTTCTATCCGATATAAGGCTTTAACCTTCAGTTACAGAAAATTATATAGTATTTAAGCAAAGGGAAAGGAAATCATTTGTTTTGTTTATTCCTGAGAAATGTTTATGATAAAATAGGATTCAGTGCCACATAAAATCTCTAAGAAGATAAAAATGGAGCTATAGATACTCCATCACAATAAAAATTAAACATAAAAAAGAAGAATGTCAGAATAACCAGAAAATTCCCACATTTTGGAAATGCAAAAACGTAACCTAAAGAAAGCTTCAGAAACTGAGGTTTAGTTATCCAAAGTCCAGTATCTTCTAATTCAGCAGTCATCAACTGGTGGTCCGTGAATGACTGGTGGTCCTTGAGAAAATTTTGGGGGTCCACAGAAAAATTATTTGCATTTTTTATATTGCACTAAATTAGGGGTCCTCAAATTACAGCCTCTGGGCCGGATATGTGCAATGAAAACTTGTGTTGCTGCAGAGAATCTCCCCCTTCAGGGTCTTTTTGTGTGGGTCAGAGGGGGTCAGAAGTTCTGACTTGGGGTCTGTTTCAGCCTCCTGGTATGAGGCTTTGGGTGAAGGCTGGAGGGAAGTGCCACTGGTGGCAAAGAGCTGGAGGGTCTCGTTCCAGTGGGACTGCATCATGGCCTGGAACTGGCTGACCATCTCAGTTTGCTGAGCCTCCGGGCGGGCAGGCGAGGAGTGGCTGGGAGAGGCAAGTAGAGGCCAGCGAGGTGCCCCTCAACGTGAGTGAAATCATGTCGGCCATACCCACCCAGTCATATGCCCACCCAGCCACTCATTAGGCAGATCAGTAGTCCACAGGATTTAAAATTATGAATTTAGTGGTCCCTGAGATCCAAAATGTTGAGGACCCCTATCCTAAATTATACTTTAGCCCTTTTGCCTTTTCTGGTCCTATAGAAATAAGGCAGCCAGAACTTTATGGCTCAGCCTGTTCTAAGAAAATGTAGCCTCGGTTGCCTCTTTACAGTCATATGTCTGGCAATACTGTTCCAAGAACTGTTCAGTTTTAGCTGTAATTATCAGAGTTGGAAGCAAATGAATTAAAATTGCTCCTCCTTATGGTCACAAAGCAGTGATGGAAGGCTGAAAATAACAACAACAATACAAGAATGTTTGAGCTGTGCCCTCCAAAGCTATGAAAGCATTTGTTCATCCAACTGTGCACAGTTATATATGGACCAAATGAAAATAGATTCATCCAATAATTACCTATTCAATATTTCTGATATTCAGTTCTGATTCTTGAAGTATAGTAGCAGTAAATATAGCAAAATTCTATATATAACAAGAATGTGAATTAATTTAAGAATACAGATACATATCGTCCTCTTATTGCATGAAAGTTTGAGAAAAGATGGTGCAGCAGTAGTTTTCAAATTAGGAACTTCCTAGTTCTAATCTCACTTTTTTAACCGTAAATTTAACTTAATGTTTGGTTTCAAATGTATCTTGCTGTTCAGAAAAAAAAGTAGCAGTTTTAGGTTCTAGACCACTGGTGGGTTTTAAAAAAATTTGGAACCTCTTCTGTAGGTGTTACAGAAGGTAAGTAGCTTACTACTTACTATTTGTATTTCAAAGGGAACACAATAAATATTTAATTTTACACATGTTAACAGCTGCTAGAATTGTGTTTGCACAACAGTGGAAAAAAACAAAGATATGAAAATGAATAAATATTAGAATGTGCAGGAATGAATAAATTGACAATTAAAATCAAGAAGCTTCGAATACTTTTTCACGTGAGATTGGTTTTATCAATTGCTAACTAACAGAAACAGCAATTAGAAATCTAAAAGTATGAAAGAAAACACCAATTATGTAAGGAAAGGTCACTAAAATGTATAAGGAAATATTATTAGTACTTGATCATTATTAATGTGCAGATAACTGCGGGACATTACACACCCACACACACAAACTATGACAGTGCCAAAAAATACAGCAAAAAATAACAATTTCCCCCCAAAAGACTGCAGATGAAACCAGTTTTTTCCCCCTAACCCCAAGGACAGGAAAGACAAAGCCACTGGAATAAAAACCATCAAGGCATTGTGGGAAATTATAAAGGACAGTGCCAGGAAGCTCACAGAACCAGCAACCACCTCACAATTACCTAAACAACCAGGTATCACACAGAAACACACAAAATCTGGCAAAGCTGCCTTGCAGCAACCTGGCCTGCCCATAGAAAAGAAGCCACTTTGAGACACATAAACAATGCACCAACCTGTACACTTAAAAGCAACATATTGCATCACAAATAAATCATTTGCAAAAAGGAATAACATTTCTTGTAATAAACATTCTATAAACAATAAATAGATAAAAATTCCCTAAAAATAATTAAAAAAAAAGATATTCTACACACAATAAATTAAAATAAAACCATTAAAAATATTATATACACTATAAATAAAATTTGAGATTGTGGAGATGTAATTCTGAGGCCGGTCATTGTGGAAGGTCTTGAAGAGGAGTTCATGATGCCCACGAGGCAGGAGGCATATAAATTTAATAAATGAAGAAATAAATGCCCTGTGGTCTCGATAGTTTGCTTGCAGATGTTTTATTGTCATCGGTGTGAGATACCTAGCTGGGTCATGAAATGTCTGCAAGAAAACCACCAAGCTCAGGGAACACCAAGGACCCCGCTATCATCTCCCTCCTCCCCCCCCTTCCTCCTCTCAATATATCCCACTCTTTCTAGCACTGATGATGATAATACCTGGTTTGGGTAATGAAACATCTGCAAGAAAACAAGCAAGCTCTCAGAGAGCACAAGGACCACACAGTCATCGCCCTCCTTCTCCTCCTCCTCTTTGTATACCCCATTTTTTCTAGCACTGATGATGACACCTGGTTGGGTAATGAGATGCCTGCAAGAAAACCACCAAGTTCAGAGAACACCAAAGGACCCCACAGTCCCCTCCCTCCTTATCTTTTTCCTTTTTGTCCTTCTACTTCTCCTCCTCCTCCTCCTTCCCCCACAACCCCACTCCCTTCTAGCACTGATGATGTTACCTAGTTTGGTAATGAAATGTCTGTAAAAAAAACTACCAAGCTCAGAAAGCAGCAAGGATCCCACTATCCTCCACCTCCTCTTTCTCCTTCTCATTCTCCTTTTTATCCTTCTATCTTTCTCCTCCTCCTCCCCACCCCAGCCACAATCCCTTCTAGCACTGATGATGTTACCTAGTTTGGTAATGAAATGTCTGTAAGAAAACCACCAAGCTCAGAAAGCAGCAAGGATCCCACTATCCTCCATCTCTTTCTCCTCCTCTTTCTCCTTTTTATCCTTCTATCTTTCTCCTCCTCCCCCCCCCCACCCCACTACCTTCTAGCACTGATGATGTTACCTAGTTTGGTAATGAAACGTCTGCAAGAAAACTACCAAGCTCAGAGAGCACCCAGGACCCCTCATTACAACCTCATTACAAACTACCGTCCGTCTCCCTGTGCTCAGAAAAGGAAGCCTGGGTATGTCCTTTACTAGCAGGCAGGTTCTAGGATGCCTGCCGCCACCAAACGACCTTCCTGGAGTTGGTGTTCTGATCATGGGGAGACAGACGGTAGTTTGCGCAGTGCGGCTGGCACCTAGGAGACCGGCCATGCTGCGTAAGCTCCCGCCACCATCCCCACCCCCGCACCCATGCTTTCTGGTGGCCCTGCGCTATAAGCGAGCCCAGGATCCTTGCAAGGCCACAAAAGGTCACCGCTTGCTTATAGTGCAGGGCTGCGGCAGGCCGCTCCAGATTGCCTGCCGCACCCCCCCTGCCTCGCACTTAGTTGCAGCTTACTTACCTCCTTGGAGTCGGCAGGCAGCAACAGAGAGCCAAGCCGCAAAAAAGGTAAGTGGGTTTAGATAGGGTTCTTAGAGGAGAGTGGGGCGATTGGTGAGCCAGCCAATCAGTGAGCGGTGGTTGGGGCTAGGATAGTGTGGACGGGCGGGGGAGCCAGCGATGGAGCGGCATCCAGATGGGCAGGGGTGGGTGAGCAAGTGAGCGACAGGGCCGGGGCAGGCATTCTGGAACTTACTTCCGGGTCCACCGATGGAACCTCTTCTAACCGGTTTGGTAGATTTGACGAACCGGTTCTACCGAACTGGTGCGAACCAGTAGGAACCCACCTCTGTTCTAGACACATTGACAACCATTTTTTTAGAACAACTCATAGCACCCTTTGACATTTCAAAAATGCCCCTTACAAACACTGGAGGTTTCTGATTTATATTCTTGACTGAACCGTCCTTAAATATACAAAAACAATTTCAACTTGATACAGGAATAGTCTGTCAATGTACTTTGACATGGAATGTCCTGACAAATCTACTGGTAAATTATTGTTATAGATTCCTGGGAGAGAAAATTGATATATTGCACATTTCTGCAAAGTTGTATACTTTAGATAGATATTTTTTATTCGACCTCTAGAATAATGCATGTATAAAGCAATGGTGTTTACATCACAACCATGGTCAAAGCTTTTTCTTTCTTCTTTTCTTGTTAATTTGCTTTCAGAACTAATGTAATTAGAAATTCTGTAAATATTTAAGGAATTTTAACAGTGTATGCTAGGGGTGTGTGTGTCTGTGTGTGTGTGTGTGTATAGGCTGTATGCAGATTAAGCTCCATGTTTCATAGGAAAAGATAAAGGTTCCCCCATACATGCGTGCTAGTTGTTTCTGGCTCTAGGGAGCGGTGCTCATCTCTGTTTCTAAGCCGAAGAGCCAGCACTGTCCGAAGAGGTCTCCGTGGTCATGTGACCAGTATGATTCAATGCTCAAGACGCATGGAGTGCTGTTACCTTCCCACCAGGTGGACCCTATTTTTCTACTTGCATTTTTTTACGTGTTTTCGAACTGCTAGGTTGGCAGAAGCTGGGACAAGTAATGGGAGCTCACTCCGTTACGCGACGCTAGGGATTCGAACTGCTGAACTGCTTACCTTCTGATCAACAAGCTCAGTGTCTTAGCCACTGATCCACCACATCCCATCCATCACGTTTCATAGATCTATATTATTTTTACTTCATTCATACAAAAGTTTGGTATGTTGAGTGGCTACTCCATAAATTGAGAGAAAAATAGATAATCCCATCTGGTTTCAGAAATAATTCTGACAGGTTTGGGGTTTGGGCTTTCAAGTTGTCAGCTGTGTTCTGATTCTTTTGTTTATCTTGGTATAAAATTTTTACAAAGTTCCTTCAGCTGGTAAATTTCAACTTATCACCCAATGATTGGTACCAATGACAGAGGATCTAGACAGATGGTCTAGAATTCCTTTCAGTATCTGCAAGAGCAAGAGAAATTGATTAAGGTGAACTTAACTTCAAAGTTCATTTACGGTGCAGGTTTTCTTATTTTCATTCCTCCACATTATTTTAAGCCAATTTATTTGCAACTAAACAATTTCCTTTGGCAGGAATCCTTCGAGATTCTCACTCCATAAATTACGGTTGCTCATTGGGAAAAGTTTATTTAATTCTCTATATTTTCTGTCTTATCACTGGGTCTTTATCTTATCTTTGATTATTGGAATTCTATAGTAGAATACGGAGTTTGGCCCTTAGTTCATGACTCTGTGTTCAAATTCTTTTGTTTATCTTATTATAGAACAACGCCTAGGTGCTTTATCAAGTGGTAAATTTGAATTCATCTCTAATTTTGGCACAAGTGAAATAAGATTTAGACAGATGGTTCAAAATTCCTTTGAGTATCTGTGGCAAGATAAATGTGATTAAGACAAATGTAACTCTGAGCTTGAGTTGTATTCAAGAAGCCTTTCTATTTTTATTCCTTCAACTGATGTTAATTTATATGTACTAACCAATTTTTTTTGGGCAGGGCCATTCTCTTGTCATTGCATAAATTACAGCTGCCTTTGAGAAAAGATGGATTTAATTTTCCACAGTTTGAGATTTATCACTGGACATTTATTTTAGCTTTACTTATAAACTGGAGTAAAGAATACCAAGATGTAGCTTGCATGCGTTCATATTGAAGGATGTTTTTGATATCACTATAAAGTTGACAATGGGAACTTTTGTGTACGTAGCGATTGAATTAAAGTGAATTATTAGTACTTGATAACCAGCTCATATTTATGATTGGTAGCCAAGCATCCCATGATTATATAATCACTATTTGAATCTTCTCTGCCAGCTTCTCCAAACAGTCAATTGGAAAACAGCAGTGAAACTGGAAGGGATGGAGGTGAACTGAGATCCTTCAGTGGGTTGCAGGATATGGAAATTCTGAAGGCAGCTCTGATACCGCAGCTCTATGAAGTATTTCTCCAAGGGGAAAGGAGATTGTTTAAAAACTGCAACTAAGAAAGCTAGGATTACAATTATTGAGCGAAACAGTCATGTGGACAGCTTGCCTAACAAGCACTTGACTCAATGAGTAATGTTCCAGGCCCAGTTTTGGCAATAAATAGAAGACTATCTGTATTGTGGTAATTGGGGGAGGGTTCTGTTATTCATCATATAGCAGGGGTGTCAAACTTGATTTCATTGAGGGCGGCATCAGGATTGTGTTTGACCTCAGGGAGGGTGGGGGGCAGGGTGTATGGCCAGCTCGACATCACTCATGTCAGGGGTGCCTGTGGTGGCCCGAGTGCTCTGCCAGCGAAAACGGGCTCCCAAACTCTGTTTTCGGCTGCAACGGCCTCCTGCAACCTTCTGCCAGTGAAAACGGAGCTCAGGAGGGCCACACACAGCTCTAACGAGCTGTTTTCGCTGGCAGAGACACCATGGGCCGGCCCTTTACTGTTTCAAGGGCGGCCTCGTGGTCCAGAAATAAGCACCCCGTGGGCCGGATGTGGGCCCCAGTCCTTGATTTTGATACCCCTGATCTAGGGTTTGCAATTTTTAAAGGTAGGCCAATAAGATTTTCTTGCCCTCTAATCAATGCTAAATATTTTTTTAAAAAAATAGAATAGAAAATAAATATTCATTAAAACAAATTTGACGCAAAAGCATTCCTCAAACAGCTGATTGGTTTATTGAGTATTTATAAAGTGACATTCCTTGACAGAAAAATGTTCCACATGAACAGAAATAATTATGGCACAATCGCTGAAAATCTTAAACACAAATGAGCAATTTGGAATGATAAATCTACCTCTGAGAACTATATATGTAAATGTTTTATATTACAAATAGGAAACAGTAAAAAATCAAATGATGACTGTATATGTTTATGTGCATGTATAAGAAAGGGTAGAGAATGAATGAATATATGGAACTGATTTATAGATTCGGTAAGAATTCTCTTTGTTAAGAAGATTCTCTGCTATTAGTAGTATTGCTAAAAGGAAGTATTGCCTAATTTCAAATAAAAATATAATATAAATTCCTTTATTTTCCCCTTAATATAAACTGAGTATACTTTCAAAAACACTCCCTATTTTTCTAAAAAAATCAATACAATTTACAACTATTGGAAAATAAAATGCAAAATGTATATATTATGGAAAAATGGATGCATAGATTCGTGCATAATTTTCATGAAGTCTTTTTTTAACTGTGGTCAATAACAGATCTTAAAGCTGAAAAAAAAAATAAGAAAATAAAATTTATCAAATAGTCCATTTCTACTGAAAATAGGAAAATACTTATTTCATCACAACCACTTGACTACATTATGTAGATTTAGTATATACTTGACTTCATTTAAGTATATTTAGCCGACAGAAATTATCATAGTAACTGTGATGGAATGTGCAGTTGGAGAAGGAAAGAGGTGTGAAAATCGACAATAACACATTGGCATCCCAGAGAAGAGGCCATACATTGCAGAGAGGTGATTAAGGAAAAGACTGCACAACCCTAAACTGAATGGGGGAAGAGTCCTTTACTGCTTCCAGGCACTGGGGAGGGTTGTCATCACATTCTTAACTCAATGTGGGCTGAGACATACGACTGATTATCATTACCACACTAATGAAATCTCACCCCATAGTGACAGATGATCTAACCCATTGCCTTCATGTAAATGTAAACAGAAGGGGAGAAAGGACACAGAAAGGACTCAGAGTAGCAGGTGATGGCTGGATCAGCCACAGAAGAAGGAAGTGAACCAGGACAACACAATGTCCCCAACTCCCAACTCCCAAAGCTGCTCCAGAGGATATCATGGTCAACAGTACTGAAGGCCACCTAAACGTCAACTAAAGAGAGGGTGGACTCATTACCCCCATCCTAAACCAGAGATGGAGAGAAATAGAGCTTTACACAAATTATATTAGATTGCTTACTCTATAATGTTCTAGAATTATAATTTTTTTAAATCAGTATGGTATAACAATACCAGGATACCCAGACCTTTGTTCCCCAAAGCAATAATCGATAAATAACAATATTATTTATATATGCAACTATATAAATAAATTATAGCCTAGTGTCGATGGTTTTCTTACAAGAAATTTACCTTGTACAAGGAAACCATCTCTTTTAGCAGCAGGAAGATTAATCAAACCCTTTGGAAGTAGTTTTCATTGTTATTGTTACCACTGTTCTCTGAATGACAGAAGAAATGTGAGCAAAGAACCAGTAGGATATCGTCTGATTAGCAAGCAGATATCAGTACAATATCTGTCTAAAAGTGTCCTTTGTGGCAAGATCTTCTACAAGGTAGAAAGCTTTGAAAATCAATATTTACATTTATTATATCCTTTTTCAGACTGGGCCATGAGTTAACGCAGGGCATTTTTTTCCCTGCTTGAAAATAGCAACCAATAATTTTAATCTTATTGTTCATACCAACCTAAATCAACCATAATTATATGTGGATTTTTTAAAAAAAATCAATATAAATTATTGTTGTTTTAATTAAGAAATATGAAATGTATTGATTATTATGGTTGGTCACACAATCAGCCAGAAGTTTAAACTGGATTTGGCATTTATATCTATCTATCAAATCCTTTCCAAGGTCTTGAGATAGGCAGATGTTGGTTTGATGGATGTTAAAAGTATTGTTACAGGATGTAAACTGTTTAATAAATTATTATTATATTGATTGGCTGCACAGTCAGCCATATGTTTAGAGTGGTTTTGGCATTTTTGTTCACCTGTCTTGAATCCTTCCCAAATACGTGGGCTAGGCAGATATTGTAGTTTAGTAATATTAGTGGTATTACTGCAAGATGCAAGCATTTCCAAGGAAAGCTGACTTTTGCAATTGACTGATGGTGATTTTGTCAATGCTGATGGTGTTCAAATGGTACTCCAGATATTTTGGGATTGCACCCAAGGCACCTATTACTATTGGTACTTTGCTTTCTTTTGCTACTTTTATCCGCAGGTTTTGTATTTTTCTATTTTATCCAGTTCTTTCTTTTTTATTCTGCTGTCTCCAGATACTGCTACTTTATTGTCTACTTTCTTCTTATTAACTTCTCAATAATTTGCAAAACTGGGCTCAGCAGATGTCATTTAGGAGACAGCTAATAAAGCATAGTGGCAAAGCTGAGAATTATCTTTATTAGTTATGCAAAATGATTTTTAGAAGAAACATATCCCTAAAAAAAATTAGTAATTTGGAAAAATCCAGGTCATGAAGGGGGGAGAACAGTTTTGGTGTCAGGAGCATAAGAGAAATGTGAAATGCTTAGTTAAGAAATATTTAAGTTAAGAAAAACAGAATTATTGCTGTTTGTAAAATTTGGAAATACTTTCTCTTTGGAATCAAGAAAAAAATCCTATTTATTTCAAGGTTGCTACTTTCCCAAATCAATTGTTTTGAAGCATAGACACACAGGGCTTCAGGCAACTGAGTTTTACTTCTTTCGTCTTTTTGTTTCTGAAGAAGCAAAAGAATAATTCAATAGACATCCAATATTCATTAAATATAAAAAAGAAGAAAGCTGTAATTGAATGCACCAGAGTTTTGTCAAGACCGATGTTCTTTTAACTGGGTTTTGCTGATCTTGGTAGCATTTATCATCAATGACTGTTGTATTTCTCTCCTATTCTTTTTCCAAATAAATCTCATAGCTTAATGACTAATTTATAAACTTTTATTCATTTATGGCATTTATTCAAATAATTGAGCATTAAAATAATGGCAAATTCTAAATGAGATAAATGTGGTTAACACCAAATGCCTACAACTATTATTTTAAAACAGCATCTGCCAGCCACAACTTTTAGGTTCTATCATTAAAAAAAAAAGCAAAAAGAATAATCACACAGGTTTTGACACTAAGGGAAGATTTTAAAAATAGGTGTGTTTTTTTAAGCAGAATTGTGGCCTTAGTTTGACCCTCATTTAATTACTGATACAAATGGCTACATATAATATACACAGTATTATCTATCAAAAAAAAAACCCCACAAAACACTAATAGGCAGAAAAATAGTCCTAAAAGACTTGAAAAACCATGATTTACATCTGAATTGCTTATCATGTTTGTTAAAGATAGAAAGTAAGACACAGTAAAAGAATAGGAAGTGGAGATAAAACATAGCAACAAAGCAGCAAAGCATTCTTTATCACAAATACCAAAATTTATATCATAATCTGATGCCAAGGAATTATGTTTAATGCGTATAACTGTCTCTTCCATTCGCTTACTGTCTACATAGGTCAGGGGTATCAAACTCGGGTTGTCACAGCGGCATCTCGTGACGTATCGTGACTTCTTCCCCTTTGCTAAACTCCGCATGGGCCTGGCCATCACATGACACATTCGGCCCACAGGCTGCAAGATTGACAGCCCTGATGTAGGTCATTAGGCGTAGGTCATTAAGTATAGGGGCCTGTGTAGGTCATTAAGTGACCACCAGGTGTGCCTCAGGGAGTGGGGAAGGCTTTGAAAGGCCAGCGGTCACTGGTATGCAAAAACCAGTTGCAGGCTGGAAGGCACAGCTAGCTAGGCCACTGGTGCACAGACCCCCTCCTTACCCACCATGCCTTAGTCCTGCACACAAGCTCCATTCTCACAAAGGTATGGAAGGTGCTTCTCGAGATCACATGATTTGGAGAAGGGGCCTTCTAAACCATCATGAGAACAATAGCATCTGCTAGCATTTTTCCCCCTTCTGGAGATAAATACACTATCGAAGATGGCAATCTGAAAGAATCTACTGAGTCTTTCAGAATGCCAGCTTTGCTAGCTTTTTCACCAGATCTGAGGTCTGTTCCTCCAGCACGTGGGAGAATTACCCCTCCCTCATGGAGGAGAAGGGAAAATCCCTTGGCATGCTGGGGGCTTGGACCTCAAATCATCCATCCACTTTTCCTGCTGGCTCCCCCCAGAAGCTGAAAGAAAAAAATTGCAAGTGTGATCACATAATCACAGGGTACTTGGCAATTGGTTGTAAATGCAAACAGGTTGCCAAGCATACTAAATGCAACCATGTGACTGGGAAAAGAGTGGCATGAAGTTTTATAATGCCCAAATATGGGCAATAAAGAATCCATTCCATTGCTCTTTACAATTATTAAAAGTATAGTCCTGAATTGAGAACTACCTATATTTGTCCAAAACAGATTTCCAGCTTACTGCAGAAACATACCTTATTTCTGTACTTATTATATTTTTGCCCACTTTCAAGAAAAAAACATTGTCTGATTTATCCGTGCATTTGTGTTATTTCAGAATTGTTTAGTCTAAAAAGACAAGATACATAATGGGAGAGAAATAAAGGAAAAAGGAAAAAAAAAGAGGTAAAATCCCTATAAAATCCTGCCCGCAGTGATGCAGTGATTAGAATGCAGTACTGCAGGCTACTTCTGCTGACCACCTGCTGCCAGCAGTTTGGCAGATCGAATCTCACCAGGCTCAAGCTTGACTCAGCCTTCCATCCTTCCGAGGCCGGTAAAATGAGGACCCAGATTGTTGGGGGCAATATACTAACTCTGTAAACTGCTTAGAGACGGCTGTAAAGCACTGTGAAGAGGTATATAAGTCTAAGTGCTATTGCTATAGCCAGAAATGTCTATGCTGGCTTTTATATGCGCCTCAAGTTGCAGATGAGAGTCACTTCTGAAAGGCTTAAATAGCTATTTGTATGTCTGCCCGCCATCAACACATCATCTGTCAATAAATAAGGTTACTGCAATCCTGCAATCAGGAAGCTGGCATTCAGTTTACAGGTAGCCCTCAGCTTATGATCACAATGTAGCCCCAAATTTATGCTGCTAAATGTTGTGGTCTACCAGCAGCCTGCGGAGCTGGCAGCAGAGTTGGATAGTGAGGAGGTTGGGGAGGAACATAGGCCAGTCCTAGAGTCTGGGGAAGGCTCAGACAAGGGCTCTGTGTCAGAGGCAGAGAGGGGACAAGGTCATCTGGTAGTGTGATGTGCTGCCTCCGGAGCCTCCGGAGCCTGACATCAGTGAGGCAGAAGAACGGTGTGAGCCTGTTCCCAGTGTGCACATGTGCAGAGCTGTCAGAAGGCAAGAACAGTTAAGACAACAGAAGTAAGGCTTGGAGATGATTGACCTCTCCCACAAGACATAAAAGAGGAACATGGATGTGAGCCTTTGCAGGAAGCAATTAGTTCATTCTGGTTGGTTTAAACTCTAAGAAGCTCTATTTGGCTGTGCTACATTTGGCCTTGCAAAAATAATTGGCAATTAGGTCTTTGGCAGCGTTTCAAGGGAGATAAAGGTGGGTGCTTATCAACATTATCCAGACAGACTTTGGAAACTCAAGCAGACATCTGTTGGACTCTTCACAGATTGTTTGTGAATCATTATGGGCTGGAAATGACCATAATTCACAGCCGTTTAAATAAAAGAGGGCTTTTGGGACTAAGATTGTGCCTTATGCTTTCTCAGGAAGCCTAGGAAAGAACACTAAGTGAGAAATTTGTTACGAGAGTTTTGCCCTATTCTATGACTTTTGTTGCCACAGTTGTTAAGTGAATCACCGTAGTTGTTAAATTAGTAACCCAATTGTTAAGTGAATCTAGCTTCCCCATTGACTTTGCTTGTCAGAAGGTCACAAAAGGTGATCACATGACCCCGGGGACGCTGCAACCGTCATAAATGTAGTCAGTTGTCAAGCATCTAAATGTAAATCAGGTGACCATGGGGATAATGCAACGGTCATGCATATGTAAAATAGTGCGTTTGCAAATTTGAACAGTCACTAAATGAACTGTTGTAAGTCAAGGACTACTTGTACTCAATTCCAGAGCAGCTGATATTGGGAATTGAGAAGAGAAGCAAAGCAAGGTGTTATCAACGCATTGTGTCTGCCTCAAATAAGGGGTCTGTTAAGTAATTAAGCTCCCCGTTAGAAGAGCGAGTATGCAGAGAAGCGTAATGAGAGTGATATGGAATAACACGCACAAACCAGCATACAGAGACACTGAATAGTATAAAATATAGTAGTTTACTACGTAGAAATATAGAGGTATTCAGAGTCTGGTTAACAGTCCAAGTCATACATGGTTCAGTAATTCAGTTATCAAAATAGTCAGTCTAACACACAAAGTATAGCTAAACAGTAGCAAACCACAATACCTCAAAATACACCGATCAACGTCTAACAAAAACAGAGAGCTAACAGTCATTCTGGCTCCCTCTTATAGCTGCTTGAGGTAACAAACCAATTACATCTCTTAAGCATTTAAAGTAACAGTAAAGGAATCATAGCTTATATACATTGCCAAGCCAAGCCTAGGGTTACATCCCTAACAGGGTCCATCTTAGTGAAACCCTCTTCCTAGGAAGCTCCTGGGCAGTGAATGAAGTAAGAGCATGCTCTCTTTCAAAGTCTGATATAATTATTCACATATCAACATGTCAATTTCAATTACAGAAACATTTCAATATTTTGAAAGGCATAAAAGAATAAAGAATGATTCCAGCTGTATGACAACTGCATATGGAATTCACACTGAATGCAATCTCTTCTCTGAGATTACACGTGAAGTTCCAGCATTCCTACATGCAGCAGTGGGATCTTCAGGGAATCAGAAGGTTAGTTTGGAAATGGCAAATCTAACAAAATAAATATCTAAAATGTCCTTATTACTGCCATATTTTCTTTCCAATCACTCCTAACCAGTTGCTTCTTGCAGAGCCTGTTCTGTCAACAAGCAGAACAAGATCAGAATATCTATTTTCTGGCATCATGAAAGACAGCAAATTGCTAATTCTCATTGAGCTGCCTCCAAGCATCCTCGTGTTTACAGTTGATCTCAATTAGAATGTTTGATAACTAATTTGTAGACGCTAACCTACAGTACATAGTTTAGACTGCAATGGCTAAGTGGTTTAGGTAACAAAAGGTTCAGTTGTTTTCAACTCTAGGGCACAGTGCTCATTTCTGTTTCTTGGCAAGGCAGCCAGCATGGTCCAACGACATTCTCCACGGTCATGTGGCCAGTATAGCTATACGCCAAAGGTTCATGGACCACTGTTACCTTCCCACCAAAGTGGTATCTATTAATCTACTCGCATTTGCATGCTTTCAAACTGCTAGGTGGGTAGAAGCTGGGCCAAAGAACAGCGGCTCACCCTGTTGCACAGTGCTTAGGTCTCAAACTCGGGCTGTCAGCTTTCCAACTGATAAGTTCAGCATCTTCACCTGCTGAGCCATCACACCCCCATATGGTTTAGGTAGCAAGCGTGGCAATATTTGATAAGATGCAGATGTTTCTAAAATGCCAGCATCAAAGGAAGCCACCTATGTTATAAGTTACTTGAAATAATGTGGTTCACTCTGAATTTTATAGATCTAGATTTGCATCTCAGACTTAGTTCATAATGTCTTAGCTTGGTCTTGAGTTCACAATAACTATCTACCTATGGAAAATAAACTAAAAGCCAGAATTTCTCAAGACAAAGACAGCAGTTCTATCAATAATTAACAGTGTCTGAGTTTCAAAGCCATGAAGAAAAATCCACTAGAATATGGAAAAAGTAGGAAGAATGTGTGTAAACCCCCAAGAGTATACGTGGGAATGATTCCTGCTGCTGACAATCAGCTATTCAATGAGGCTTCTTCACCCTAGTTGCAATGAAGATTCTTATTTAAAGCAATGTATAATGCCCTGATTCTGAGAGACTTCAGAACAAACCAATCCTAGAAGCAAATTAAGTCATGTAATGTTGAGACCCGCCAGAGGAGCTAGCAGCAGATTTTGACAGTGAGGAGGTTGGGGAGGAACATGGACCAGTCCTGGAGTCTGGGGAAGGCTCAGACAAGGGCTCTGTGTCGGAGGCAGAGAGGGGACAAGGTCATCTGGTAGTGATGTGCTGCCTTCAGAGTCAGACGTCAGTGAGGCAGACAAACAGCTGGAGCCTGTTCCCAGTGTGTTTATGTGCAGAGTTGCCAGACGAAGGGAGCAGCTAAAGACCAGGGGTCGATTTGGGAGTAAGGCCACAAGTGGACGATGAATGGCCCCTCCCAGAGGAAATAAAAGAGGAGCGAAAGGGAAGGGGAGTTTGCAGGAGGCAATTAGTTTGAGTAACTGGCTCATGACTCCCTGAGACTCCTTGCCAGGTTTTGCAGTTATCAGCCTGGCAGCTCTCCAAGCCAGATAAGATCTGTGATTGTAAATCATCCCTGGAAAGACTTTGCTGAATATGAATGAGCAGAATTCACAGTAAATTAATAAAAAGGGTTATTGTTGGGACCATGAGCTTGCTTCATGCTCTTGATAATCCTAGGTCAGAACGATTTCAGCAATAGAGTAGTATAAATGTGTGGAACACCTTACCTGATCCTGTTGTTAAGTTCCACTAACCCCCTTACCTTTTACCTTAAATTGTCTACCGTGGACCTTATGTGTTTCTTAAGAGGTCCCTAAGGGGGCGTACATAAGCGCACCAGCGTGCCTACCGTCACTGTCCTACTGTCCCCATTTATATGTACTCTTTTTATGTGTTTATGGCTATGTTTTCCTTTTTTATATCCATTTATCTGTGCCATTTTTTCATGTGTTTTCATACTTGTTTCATTGTACTCATTGACAAATAAATAAATAAAATGTAAGTTTCGGACAATGAGATTTACTGCAGATTCCCAGATTGAAATGTTTGACACCACTCTTTTTTCTAGGTGTTCATAGACACCTAGCTTTTCATTATGACGTTTCTGTTTTGTTATGTCATAGTAGGGTTTTTAAACTGCTATTGTTATGTTATATATAAGGATTTTACTACTAAACACTCTGGAACGTGAACCACCAATACATGCAAATTGAAACCAAAAAGTCAGGCAAAAAACAATATTCATGCTATTTTCTGGAAAACCTGTGATACGTTTGAGCAAATTCAAAATGGAGAAAGTCGCTCCTTACATAAGCAAAAGTTAACTAGAATTAATTAATTCATCAATCACTTTTAAAAATCTCCCTCAGAGGGAATCTGGGTGGTCTGGGTACCAAATATTAACTTATGGTTTAATTCGAACTGTCCTGATTTCCTTGCTGCAGTGCAAGCGCTAGGTATAAAAATGTTTCAGCTCAAAAGTAGGACAAACGTATCCCTGCACCAAATCCCATCATTTACATGCCACTTTATTCCTGGGCCTGTCAGGAGGAATATTGAGCGTCAAAACGGATTCTCAAACAGATTCTTGAAAACTTGCTGTCAACCCAAGGCTCAGAAGACCAAATGTTTGACTCAGTGTAAGGCAGCTTCGTAAGCGTAGTTTATCATAACTAGGTCAGGTTTAGGAGAAAATAATGAAAAGAAACTGAGCTTTCGAATTCTGTGTTTCCCTGACAATATTTTTTTCCCCCTTGCGTTCCAACTCTAACACATTTCCAAGTGTTACTTATCTGAATAATCTCAATACATTAAAAAAAAAGAAACGTGGCGCACAGTTTAGCCCAGCTCTTGGTTATAGATAGAATCAAGCTCTTTAAGTATTCCTATCTAATTTCTTCCCCAAGCAAAGGGTGTAAAGAAGAATGAAAGGTACATGGTTTGTCAAATGGATTAAATCAAGAGGGATGGTAACCTGGCACCTTGCCTCATGTACAATTATCAAGAAATATGACCCCATGGAAATTTGTACGCATGGAAGGCCTCAAACAATGAACGGATTTAGGATTATATAAATCACAATAGTCTGTAGTATAATCACACGAGAGAACAAACCTGCAAAGCTTATTATACTGAATACCCAGATGGAGAACAACAGTTGTTGCTGTACTAAGAATTACCACTCTTGTAATCAATAACAAGAAAGAGAGAAAAAAAGAACAGTTGGGCAACTTGTTTCTTATTATGTTCACTTAGGCAACGTCTAGATCAATAAAGAGCATTAAGTCTCATACCTCTCTTGGCTGTGCATACTCAATTTGCCCAGTGTATGCTGAGGAGGGATTTGGTGGTACATTCACATTCCTTAGCAGATGAATATGCATATCATTTGCAGAGTCATCGTTTAAATGCCAAACAAATCTCTGCAATCTTGCAAAAATGGGAAGAAAGGTTTCACTAAAGTAGTATTATTATTTGCTGCAGATTGTTGTATAGACAGCTAAATTTTATCTTGAAGAAAGAAGAAAATATAACCAGAGTGATATAGGGCTATTATGCCTGAATACGTCCACTAAGATTTAAACCAAAGGTAGTTTTGTAGTGAAAAATGTTATTTCCCTTCTACTTGTCAAGATCAAAGGCATTTCAAGACCGGAAAGCTACCTTCCTGCTAAAAGTCTGATCAATCGTTTGAATGAGATGAAAGTAACAAGCAAAGTAGATCGACTATATAGGTAGTCCTCAACTAATGACCAGAATTAAGCCCAAAATTTCTGTTGCTAAGCAAGACAGTTGTAAAGTGAGGTTTGCCCCATTTCACAACCCTCCTTGCCACCATTGTTAAGTAAATCGCTGCAATTGCTAAGTTAGTAAGATGTTTAAGTGAATCTGGCTTCCCCAATTATTGACTTTGTCAGAAGGTCACGAAAGGCAATGACGCGCAACCATCACAAATACATACCAGTTGCCAAGCATCCGAATTTTAATCACATGATCACATGGGGATATTGCAAAGGTCGTAAGCGTGAAAAACAGTCATAAGACCTTTATCGAATGGTCACTAAATGAGGGGTTGTAAGTTGAGAACTATCTGGATGTCTAATAGTTACCATTGGTATCTTAATGAAATTTATTTACTTCCGTATTTATTACTTGTAAAATGTAAGTATGTAACATCCTAGGTCAAGATCTTTCCTTATACACTGTGGAGATAGGCACTATGTGAATTAAAGGATATTTTCTAACATCACCTGAATAAAAATGTGAACTTTAAAGAAAGTTGCAATCCAAAGAGGTCTTAACTCTTTTATTATGCTCATATATTCAGACTTGCTTCTGTGAAAGGCAAGTGGTGACTATGTTCCAGAAAACTAACATATTGTGAGCCTCACAATAGCATAACATAGCATTGGATTTATTACTGTCTTAGACAGGGACAAAGTTAACTTTCCAGATGACAAGAATTCAGTTCTTTTAGTAGAATCTGTTGCCTCGTTCTCATAGCAGCCAGACAGAATTTAGCTACAGGTAAGCAACAGCGTTCTTACAGCCTACTAGGAGAAAATAGGTATACTGAATATCATCTCTGCCTGGGTATTCTTTTATGAGAAATCTACTTAATTTATGATGTACATTTCTGTAGAAATTGCAGTCTAATATGATGTGTTGTCCTCTGTAGTAAGGGGATCACATAGGCAAAGGTATACAGAGAAAGGAATTTTTCAGTTCTTACCACCAATAATTGCTGAAGGCAATGCACCAAATCTAGCTAAGACAAATGCTCTACAATGTATATAATTTGTTAAGGACTGGCAGGAATCAGATGGCTTAGTAATAAAGGTAAGGGCTTCAAGATTTAAGTTGCCTTAAATTGCCTCATGCTAATATCTTGATACAAGATTTGTTTCCTTCTTCAATGTTCATTTGGTTTGACGATCCCATTTTCTGCATTGCCTCACTACAGAAGTTGTATACTGCCAATATTTTTTCTACCTTCCAGGTAGATTGCAAGTTATCCTTGTTAATCAGGAAAATCAGCCACCCCATTCCCCCAGGATTAATATTAATCATCAACATATTAAACACTTTTTAGAGAAGTAACTTTCTCCTACTAGGACTACCTCCATATTGGGTAAATCTAAGTAATGAATTAATAATTAGACTAAACAACTGAAAAAATATCAGTGAAATAATATTGCTAGAGCAAAAAGTGTTCACCAGGTTTAGATCACACCATACCAAGCATTACATTAGGAGAATTATTCCATCTATATGAAAGAGATCACAATAATGCTAGTAATCTTTTTTTTAACTGCACGTATTAAAATAATGTTTTTAAAATCAAATTTATGGATTTAACATCAAATATTTAACATCTGTTTTTCATTATTTCTTTTCTTCCAAAAACCCTTCTTAAATGGATTGCTTGAAAAGCAGTTTGTGCATATGCCTCTAAAATAAACTAGTGGACTGCAAAGTAAAGATAAATAATTATCTCCTGGAGTTACAGTTAATTCTGTGTATACTAAAAAAATCCATCTGACCATACTATTTAGTTAAGGGCTAAAGAATACATAGACAGACAAATAAACAGAGGCAGAGGTTGTTGAGACAATGTTGATTCTGCAATCTGATGACATTAATTTAGCATAAATAAGTCCCCTAAGGAATTCTGTTACGTAATGATTATATTGAGATTTTGACTAAATTAGTGACATCTATTAAATAAAGCACTCCTTAGGAATGTGATAATTGTACTGGAACACATTGATTCAGGTTTTATTAACTCTGTTCCTAATGCAACATAGCATCTAATGCCAAGGCTAATGTTATTTTATAATTTCATCATTCCAAAGAAACATACATTAAGAATCACTTGGTTTCAGTGGTTAAGATGTTGGATTAGCTTTGGGGAGACTGAGCTTCAACTTAATCTTCAGCCATGGAAATTAATTTGGTATCTTTCAGCAAGTCACTCTCTCTAAGTCCACCTTAAACTCCTACACTAACACTGGCATAATCACAATTTAACAGATAAATAAACATTTCATGTGGAAAAAGTGGTCATTTCCAAATTAAGTCTGATCCAAAGTAGATAGGCAATAAAAAAAATCAAGTACTGTATATCACTTACTAAAAGGTTTCTTACCAAGACAGAATTCATGATACAACAGTTCCTGCAAAAAGCAAGTATAAAAAAAAGAAGGAATTCCTACCAATTCCAATAAAGGTTGCTTTGTAACCATCATTCTTTAAAGCACTGAGTGTCAGTCCTTCCACCGAAAGACTTGTTCCATAGATGATCTGAAAGATAATATTGGAGAGGTCTTCATAAGTTTATCAGTCACTTTTAAAATGTATTTTATTTTTCTAATTTTAAGGAAAGAAATTAATCTAGATAAATTTTGGTTGGCGTACAATAAGACAAAAATAATAAATGTCTCATATCGTTAACAAGTATTTACGGTACATGTTAAAAAAAACCTATAAAAACAGCTAAAAGAGTTTTTTATTTATCTGATTTTTATAGCTCCCCATCACAAAACTAATGGTGCTCTGCAGCATACAATATCAAATTAAGAAGCTTTGTTTTGGTCATTCAGATGATTATTCAAGGACATAATGGTCCACTTAAGGTCCACATAACCTTTAAAAGATGATCATAGACCTGAATTTAAGCCAGAAAGTGTTCAGAAAACATATTGTGCAAATTCCTTAAAGGGTTTCAATATCAGCCTATTTCTGAATGCAACTGAAGTTTGTATTTAACAGAAAAATTAGGGTGATTTGAGTTTCACAGACATGAAGAAACACTTGTCCCTGTGTCACCCTATCATATATTGAGGTCATATTCAAAAGTGGTCTTCCAGGTACCTCTGCAGTCACAGATGGGCTACCAGAGAGATGGCATTCACTTCATGAATTCCTTCCACATAAATACTTTTCTTTTCAGAAACTGGAATGCAAATTTCCTCTCCAAACTTCTTTTTTTTAAGATTTTCTAATTGTAATACTCTAAATGTGCTTATTTTTTGTAACATTTTGAGAAAAAATGTTTAAATTATAAATACCATTTATAAATATTTGATTTAGGTCACACTTTACTACTCTGAGAAATATTTAAGGGAGAGCACAAAACCTAAACAATAAAAACAGCATATCTTATTTAAAAACACACATTAAAATTAACAATAATTTTATGTAAATAAAACACTAAAATAGTGTTTTAATATTATATTTTAATCAATTAACAACCTAGCAAAGGATATCCTTGCTTACAGTTTTTCTAAGTGTTGGGGGGAGGGGGAGGAACACATGCAATTCCCAAGAAAATATATTTTACATCTTGGGCGTAATGCAGTACAACACTCGTTTTCAACCTTTGAAAAGGTTTTCAACCTTTCCTTCACCACACACACACCCCTTTAAATACCCTGGGCCAAGACTTAGCTCAAGATTTAAATCATAACATTTCTTCAAGCCTTCAGAAACCCCCTGGGATGACATTGTGCCACGCTCAGGGGTCCACGGACCACAGTGGGAGTTTCTTCATAAAAGCCTCTCCTACATCTCCTTAATTGCCAGAAAGGTTTGCAACAGGAGATGTAGTACAATGGATGATCAAATCCTAATATTTAAAGATTAAGTCCAAAACTTTAAATTGTTGCCTCATAAGAAAATGCCAACCAGTCTATTGTGAACAGAGCATATTATACTTTTTTTCTTATACAGTGCTGTGAGTTATATTTATATGAAATGGAAAAACAAGGGCATCATATTATTTAGCCTAGTCTTGTAAAATTTTAATTATCAAATTATTTCCAGAAAAGAATTATGGACATAAATAACAACACCCTGTGTGCAGGACAGTATTATATTCTTCACCTGCATGCACCTAAGTTGAAGCCTAGGGGCCAACATGATTGTAAGTAAAATACTATCAACACACAGGTTGTTTTTAATAATTTTATCACCTACTTTGTACTGTCATTTAAGGGCAGATTGTTATAATCAAAATTGGTCTAAAATCTAAAGTTTAAAAACTTTCATCACAAATCATACCACATTACTTCTTTTTAGGGAGGTTCAACTATAACTAAGATCAATTCCCATTTTACTTCTTTTTACTTCTATTATTATTATCTTTTTGTTAACATGCAAAAGAACTGCATGAGCTCTTTTTGTTAACAAGTGCAAAAGAACTGTATGAACTGTGTGAACTGTGTGTTTATATTTTATAAGCACGCGCACACATACACACCAACAAAATGTGTCCTGGGTTAATTTTTTTTAACCTAAAATTTAATCTGGGAGAGGAAAAGACAAGTGGGGAAAAAATCAGAGACAGCCACCCATGATTAAAGAAATAAAATCCTTGCAATAGCTACACTGAACCCCTAAAGCAATTTAGGTATTTGTTTCTTACAAACAATTAATCACATGCAGGCAAGCCAGATGAGCTATTGATTGCCCTTTTCCCAACTAGTGGCATTCAGACAGCAGACAGACAAATGCCCCGAGCAAGGGAAAGCATCTTCCTTCCTCAGCCCAGTGTAGCTTTTAATTGTTCTTTACTAAGGTCCATGACATTTTGCTGTTAATCTTTAACAGTGCTCTGGCTCCTTTTTCTGTGAGCTATACCAAGGCAGTTTATATTTTTCATTACCTTCACTCCAAGGTCCTTCATAAGCCTAGTTTCAAAATGTACTACATCATATGGTAGCCGGAACTGGGGAATTTCAGATGTGCTGGAGAGAACAAATAAAACAGAACCAATGAAACACTGCTCAGCTATTTCCTCAAAAGACAGAGTTTCTTGGAAATGATACATGCTAAAAACAAATAAAAAAGCAAGAAGTCACAAACACACAAATATCACCAAACACATTTTTAAATGATGGAGAGAAAATATCCATACAAGTAGAACTTTTGCTTGGTCAGAATTGTTACGCAAGTCAATTTGATACCTGCATCCTAAACTAAACTATAGATCAGGATGCCGTTACCTATTGTCTTTCATAGATGGATAAATTCTATCACAGCATTCTTGATCCTCAAAATGTGTCATAACTGTCTCTAAAATGGCATGAAAATACAGATTTCAGGGATAAAATATGTTCAAAATGTTTTCTGTAAGTTAAATATATATTTAAGTATGCCATAAATGCCAAAGAATTTTAGATGGAAGAAATGCATAATGAATTAAGATAAGGAATGGAATGGAGTTGCATTCAGCTGTATTGAAGACAACTTAATGCTATCCACAAGAGATAACCATATTAACTCATATGGCAAGTTGGGAGTATTTGAGACAAGGAACTCTATTTGAAATATGGAAAGTGTGTCACAAAATGGCTGCACTTCTGTGGTCCTTCAATAAATACTCATTTATTTATTGAACCGCAAAATGGGTGGCATATAAATTTAATAATAATAAAAATTGCCCACGTTTATTATTTTTATAAATAATGTCAGGCAGTGAACATACCTCGTGCTGCTTCCTCCTCCTATTTTCCCCACAACAACTCTTGTGTAGTGGGTTGGGCTGAGAGAGAATGATTGGCCCAAGGTCACCCAGCCCTCTTACATGCCTAAGGCGGGACTAGAATTCACAGTCTACTGGTTTCTAATCTGGTGCTTTTACTGATAGACCAAACTGGCTTTTCTAATGTGGGATACATTTCCAAAGAATTCTGATGTAGTCTGGGTAGGCTTTAGCAAACAAAACATATGCTAGAAGCTAGGGTTTTCTTTTCCAGCATGCTAATTTCCATTTAACTCTTTTTAGCTACAAGCCGTATTTGAAACAAATCAAATTCAAACAAAACAGGGTGGCAGGTGGGCAAGGAAAGCATCTGGCATTATGTTGTCTTCCTCTGACCAATGTTGGGAATGTGAGACAAACATGTTGGAAGCTTTTTTAAAAATGATTGCATATGTAGGTTTAAGAGTACAGGAAGACCAAAATCCTTTTTAATCTTGTCTACTGAGTGGCATATTAGAAAAAAGGATTGTTGTCTGTCCATCAGCAGGATAAATCTCCAAAAGCTGGACAAAATAGGGCCCAAATTGCAGACTGGGGACAAACCGACAGAAGAAAACATTAGTTTAAAAAACTGATTGGACTTTTTTGGAACTTAAGAGAGGGTTGCCATAAACCCATAAACCATCCTCTGCATAACCTCAATCACTTGCTCAAAGACTCCACAGTAAGTAAATATAGTTGCAAATAAAAACAAAACAAAATAGTGACATACAATAATAACAAGCAACTGGAGTTTATTAAAAATTGGGTACTGCTGTAGAGAAGTAGACAACAGAAACTGGACTGAGAAAATATTTTGTATTTTTTTTGTCTAAATATCTATTAACAGCTTAATCCAATTTTCTACTCTAAAAACAAATGTTTTGCAGCCAACTGAAAAATACTACTTTAAGCAGATAATATAGAAGTTGTAAGAACTTTGTTAAGAAGGATTATCTTTCTCTTCCAAATAATTTTCCAGGTTTTTGACAGTAAACGTTATAAGATTTTACTTAACATTTTGGATTTGTAAATTATCCTGAAACCTATAGGTATATGAACATTTTTAAAAATAGCAAGCCATAATTCTAACATATAATAAATTTAAATGACCAAATCTGTTATTTTCCATATGCATCTGAACTGTTGATGGCTTATGATTACCAGAATACCAAATTATATTAGTTTAGTGCTTTTCAAACTATTGTCTCCCAATTGCAGGATCTACCAAACCTTCCCCATATTGATTGTTGAGCATTAGATCATGTCAGATACCACTCAGACCATGAGTTCCTGCCTCCCTGAATTCAGTAGCAGGCAGGTGATTCTCCCCCCACACCTCCCCCCCACCAAAGATTAATGGCTGAAAACTGGGTCACTGACATATGTAGGCACATGACCTAAAGTTCAGCAAACTGATAACAGGTTTCAAATGCCAATTCCCAACTGGTACTGTGTTAAATGAGACTCTACTTTCACACAACCAAACCAAGCCAAAGGGAAAAAGTAAGTAATTCCTAGGAATTCCTAGGAATTAAATTCATTAGATTTTGTTGAACTGTATATCTATTCATCCATCCTGCTTGGTATTCAACATGTTTTACCGGAGAATATTCTGCAGTTGATGCTAAAAGTTATCACTATAATATACATATCATACATCAAATAATCAGATGGTAAATAAATACTTTAAAATTAAGACACGATAAGTACACATAAATGAAAGTTTAACATGAAAAAATGAGAATTTCCACACTTAAAATTTAGGTGTATGTATGTTAAATATAGTAATTCCTGCTTTTTCTAAATGTTTATTTAGTGATTTGTCATTTCAGAGACTATGTGAAACACTACGTAATTTATACAATAACTTCATCAGTGTCACAATATTATTTTAAAAGCTATTATTTAAAAAAAATGATCTTTAAGTTCCAACTCATATAACAACATCCATTTGATTTTCAGAATGCTTTATTTCAAATGAGGATAATGAAACATTACCTTAAACCACCAGCGTAGTTTTCCCTTTCAAAAATGGTAATGTCTGAATAGCCCAATCGAGCTAAAAATGTGGCACAGCTTATACTAGCAGGTCCTGCTCCAAGTAGAGCAATCTTGGTACGATAGGATGCAGGCAAATCTTGCATCGGTGGCAAGGAGGGATCTCGAATTTGAGGAATATTGATTGCTTTGAATATCTGAAAAGTGAAATACTTAAATGGTTAACAAAAAGGGAAGAGCCCTCATATCTCTTTGGCATAACTGTAATGGTATTAAGTCACCAAGTAGCTCACTACATCTCAAGAGGTGACCAGTATATTCATCATTAAGTATAGGATTATTATTGTGAATAATAATAAGAGCCGAGGTGGCACAAGTGGTTAGAACACATTACTGCAGGCTACTTCAGCTGGCTGCTAGCTGCCATTTGGCAGTTCAAATCTCACCGGCTCAAGGTTGACTCATTCTTCCATCCTTCCATGGTGGGTAAAATGAGATGGTTGGGGGCAATATGCTGACACTGCAAACCACTTAGAGAGGGCTGCAAAAGCACTATGAAGTGGTATATAAGTCTAAGTGCTATTGCTATGAATAAAAATATCATGAATTGAAAATAACAATTAATTTAGAAAACTGCTAGTAATATATTAGTTAATTTAATCCTCATCGCTATTCATATAACATTCTGATATTCAGAATAAGCTTGTGGAGGAGTGTTTCCTATTTATTTATTTATATTTATTGGATTTCTTAAATTTTACTTTTATTACATTATAAATAACTCAATGCGACAAGCATATTTAGTATTATTGTTATTTACTCTCGAATGAACTTTAAATGGACCAATTATGCTTCTGAGATGCTATTAAATATCTACAAATGGAAACAATTGAAAGGATATTTTAAGTCTCTTGGCTGCTTGCCTTTAATGCGCTCGGTCAAAGAACATCATGAAGATTTTGTCTTCATGTAATCTGGACACAAAGTAGCACATGAAGCAAAACAGGAGGAGAAAAGTTAAGGAATTAACTAAGTTATTTCAATTAAAGCAAGTTTTCCTGAAAGTAAATTGCACCAATATTAAAAGATCTTCTAATTACTTTCAGTTTCAGCTTTTTCTCATTGCCCATTAGTTTCTTCTTTTGTATTTTTACATTTTTTCATTATACTATTACACTGTTATTGTACTGTTTTGGCATTAGTATACTGTTGTTGCATTTTAGCCCTTTTACTACAAGAAGGAATTGTAAACCTCTCAGATTCCTGCTGGACGATATTTCCAATATGTTGATTATCTCCACGTTGTAGCAGCATTTGATACCACTGATCATGTTAAACAACTGGAATTTTTTAGGAATTTGGGAATAAGAGGTACTGTTCTACAGTGGTTGCAGTCCCATTTGCAAGACTGCCATCAAAAAATGATAGTGGGGAACTTATTCATTTTCTTGCACATCTGCCAATCTAGCATTGAATTATCGTAAGAATAGCAGGGCAAATCTCTCTCTATAAAAAGCCAGCAATCTACAAGAAAACAATCAAGCTCAGAGAGCACCAAGAATGGAACAGTTCAAACCTGAGGTATAGATATTTTCTTCTATTGAATAAAAGAATTGTCTATTGATCTATTAGTTATATCCAGTCTTTCCTTTAGAAACTCAAAGTGGCAAACATTGAGCTCCCTCCCGCTATTTGTCCCCATAACAGTAACTCTGTGGATTAAGTGGAGTTGAGAGAAAGCAACTGGACCAAAGTCCCTCAGTGAGTTTCTCACCTTAACCAATAGACTGAGGGTATCAAATGCCATGACGAAATCTAATAGCATTAACACTGATGGTTTTCCTTTGCTGTCAGCAATGAAATGAAATAAGCCATTGTGGACTTATTAAAGTGACCCACAAAAAACTGCCTGAAGTGAATTGATGGGATTATTTCATACAAATGCAGAAGAAGGTGAAAGAACAATTTATTCAATAATCTTAGGCAAGAAAGAAAGAAGAGATACTAGGTGAAGAAGAAGAAAAGCAAACTGAAATAAATTGGGGAGGGGGGTATTTCTATATTTGGCTGCTAATTATATGCACAATAATCCTAGGTGGCTCACAACAAAGCAACAATAAACCAGCACACCATCTATTCCAAGAGTATTATGTTTCCAAGAATCTGGGAAAATATATGCGAAAAGAGAGGAGTTGATCAACCTGGAAGCTTTTTAAGGACAGAGAAGAAGTGAAAGGATCTGAACGATACATAGTACAGGAAGTTTCTGAAACTTTTTATGGCTACCACTGCTTCAGTATCTGCAGAAAACTAGAAAGTGGATGACAAACAGCTCAGAACAAGAAACCATGCATGAGCCCTGCAAGCCTACAGCATTTTAGTTTTAGATTTTTTTTAAAAAAAAGGAAACTTACAAAGGCCTCAGACGGAGGAGAAGAACTTTTGATAGGAATGTTGGCAGAGATGAAGATTCATGGGGACTAGAACATAGCAAAAAAAAAAGGTGTCTGTAAAACTTGACTTAAGCTAAAATTAAATTTCAGTAAAGCCACTGTTTGGGGGCAGGAAATAAAGAGCAAAAGTAAGATTGATTTAAAAAAATGAGCCCAACTATACACAAACACATTACTTGCTTACACAGGAAAAAAATATGAGAGAGCAAGTTTGGTCTTTCTAGCCAGTTTGCACATGGCTAAAAAAAGCAGGAGACCATGAGTTCTAGCCCCACTTTAGCCATCAAATCCAGCTGGGTAACCTTGGGCCATTGACCCTCTCTCTCAGCCCAATTCGCCCCATAGGATTGTTGTGGGGCAAATAGGTGAAGGAAGATGTGTTGGATATGTTCCCCACCTTGAGTTATTTGTAAAAATATTAAAAGTAAGAAACAAAGAAATAAATAAAAATGTGGATGGAAAGCTCAGCATGTTTTATTTCTCTAACTCATTTTCTTTTTTTATATAAAACGAGGAATTGTATTCATCCAAAGGAGGACTTGCTTCCTCTCCAAGTATGCGTAGATCACTCTCTCTCTTCTTTCTTTTCCTTCCTTCCTTCCTTCCTTCCTTCCTTCCTTCCTTCCTTCCTTCCTTCCTTATTTCACAGCAAGTACCTCAGAATTCTTTAACATCTTCTGTCCCATCAATTTTGAATTAACTTTTCCACAACTCCTAAGCCTACTCACATACTGTGTTCCACAAAAGTTCCACAAAAGCTAAACGTAAGGTTGGTTGTAATCACTGGATTATTTGTATGCTTTTAAAAACAAAAGGGGCCAATTTAAATATTAAAAAGCAAATGTTGGAAATAAAGATGCTTATCAACCACAATGACTTACGTTTGCAGCACCTTGAAGCCGAACATTTGTATTTATCTACCTGCAATGCCACAGGATGTCTTGTTTTGTACTGTGTTCCTGGTACAGCTAGTCAATAAGTCTCCCACCCTATGCACTTAATCTGCTGGCACAGTATGTTTTCAATTGGGCTGTAAATCTTACGATGCACAAAAAGCAAGGACCACAAACCATTTAAACTGCCACACTGAAGACAAAGGGATTAACCCAGCTTAATTGGTTTATAACAACACTGTTAAGTACTTGGGCAGGTTTCCTACTGAATGCTTAGGAAAGGCTGCACATAGATTGGAGACTGTAGTTCAATGACTACTTTGAGCTACCAAGAGTACTACAAAATCCTCTAATTGCTTGCAGAGGAATTCTCTGTCACAATTTGTGTTGGTGTATTAAGAAGCAAAGAGCTAAACCTTAACAGGGAGAAAGAAAGTGCTGCAGAAAAAAAATCCTAGAACAAGACCTGGTATTCTACTGGTCGAGACCGGTTCGCTTGAACAGGGAGTGGAAATCGTGGGTGACCCCACCCACTCGCCTAGCTCTACGGCATCCCATTTAGGCCCTTTTTTCGCCAAAAGCACATGCACGGAAGGCTGTGCATCTACGCTCACATTTGAGAACCAGTAGGGAAGGTAAGTCAATATCATCTCTGGTTACAGGTTAGCAATCTGTACAGATCCCTTCTGTGTTAACATGGGAGCCAAGAAATCACTGTACATTTTTTTTAAAAAAACTGAAGAATAGAACATGTGGCCAGGCTCTTGGTACTGTATGTTCAAGCCATCCTGGATACCTCCTTTCAACTGTATAGAGCAGCAAAAGATTGATAGCAGCGAATAAACTATCAGTCAAGGAAAATTATCTACCATTACTGATAATAACTTCGATAAGTTTTCAGGAAGCCTTTATGTTGCCTGGAATGGAATCGCCGAGCTATTGTTGTAGCCCCAATCTTCTCAAACTACTGAAACAATTCATACAATGGCAATTAGACCTTAATAGGTAGATTATCTATTTTAAAAAAGTTTTTTTTCCTTCCATCCTATTATTAGAAGCAGGAACATCTAATGAGGCAGATTCACTGGGAAAAGATTCAAGATTAATGAGAAGAAATCGTATTCACATGGCTCCCTTTTTTATTTACTTAGAAAGGTTTCATTCTTACTTATATTCCACAGAGTTTTATCTGATAAAATCTAACAATGGAGTTCATTAGTACAATACGATACACAGATGACCTCCAATGTTACTATCTTCCAAAAGAAATTATGAGTAATCATGAATAAAAACAAATGTACTGCCTCCAAAATACTTTGGATTCAAACTTGGAAACTGAAGCTTTTTTCAGACAAAATTCCCCACATTATTTTAGGCTACTGTATTATTAGTATTTTGTCTTTCGCCATATTCCCATCTACTGTCAAACATCTGTCAATAAATGTAATAGTGATTTAAAAAGTTCAATATTTTAATTCTGAAGGGTTTTTCTTGTTGGGTATTACAGAATGTGATTTGAATATGACAGATTATTGCCCTCTATAATTTCTATAATACATAAAATAGTCATTAAGAACCCAACACAAAATATCTAAATTCCACAAAAGTTATGAACATGAACAAGGTATAAAAAGGACACACATTATAATATCTATCTATACATATATATATATATATATATATATATATATATATATATATATATATATATATATATATATATATATATATATATATATATATATATATATATATATATATATATATATTCAATGCATTTAAAATTATATAGCAGTGCCACACAGCTCAATTGTATTAGAACCTTGATTTCAATAGATCATTTTAAATAAACTTAACATTCTGTGATGAAAATCATTCTGAGCTATTTATCCTATGCCTGTTTCAATATCAATCATTGTGCCAGACCACAACGTTTTAATAGGTTTATAAAGATTTTTCAAGAAGAATTGTACATATTTAAGAAAATCCATCAGGGCATAATTTTTCCTATTAATCACATTAGGACTAAAAGGAGACACAAGTGAAGGCTTAACAGATATTACTTGCATTAACAGAAATTCAGCATCCAGATCATTGGAATACTGTGTTCAGTTTTAGGCGAAGATGACTGTTGCGGACCCTGGACAAGACAGTGAAGAGTCAAATGGGGAATTAATCTGGAATCCCTACATGGGCACAATTGGGTGAAGTCTAATCCCTTCAAATGCCATTGAAATTTATCTAATCTTACCCAGTTACAAGCTAGCAGTCTATAGACTTGAGCAATAAAATGGCTAATTGGACTATTCATGTATGGATCTGATTGTTTGTGTCTGACAGGGACAAAGAGAAGTTGAAGCATGTTTAGAGCAGAGCTATCAAAATGATATAAAAGAAGGAAACCAAGCCCTATGAGAAGCAGTTGTAATAGCAATAGCAATAGCATTTAGACATATAGAGCCTTACATCCCTCTCTAAGCAGTTTACAATGTCAGCATATTGCCCCCAACAATCTGGGTCCTCATTTTACCAACCTCAGAAGGATGGAAGACTGAGTCAATCTTGAGCCCATCAGGATCGAAACGCCTGGCTGTGGGCAGAGTTAGCCTACAATACCATGGCTCCTAAAATAATACTGGCAAAATCTCCCCATCCAGTCTATTTTTAGCTTATTTAGGAAATTTCTCAATTTATCACATTACTGCACAGTTATATTGTTTCCAGGATTTGAATCAAGTAGCCAAGAAGTACAGAGAAAAGTTCTGAAATCACTTCTGTCAACTATTTCACTATCCTGGATATTAAGTCTTCTGAACTGAAAATTTGAATTACATCTTTACGGCTTCTTCCAAATAATTAAAACTGGATGGCTCTTATGTTTACTCAATCCTTGCTTAAAATAATACTGGCACATCTCCCCATCCAGTCTATTTTTGGCTCATTAAGGAAATTTCTCAATTGACCAAATTACTGCACAATTATGTTGTTTCTTGGATATGAATCATGATGATAGAATATGCATATGCACCTGTATTCTAGCCACAACAATGGAAAAATGATGAAAAATATGTCTTAATATCACAATGCAAATTCCACTCTTCTATATTTCTGTACCCAGGTTTTAGTATATAAGGAGTCGGATTGCATCAAGGCGTCATGCTGCACCTTTTGCTACTAAACTCCCCTACCCACCTGCCCTCCCACAGACACCTAAGAGATTTTGTATGAGTAAATAGATAGAATCTAGGAGCTTGGCAAATGCAGAAGTAAAAGAGCAACCTATCCTAAAGCAGAAAAAGGTCAGGACTGGCATATTGAAAAATGAAAGCAGCAAGCTATATGCATTCTGAATGTACATCAGTATACCGCATGTATGTCCTACTTGACAGGAAGCAGACAACAGCAGAATGGCATTCAAGACAGTCTCTAGATTAGTAATCTTAGCTTGTATAGAATAATGTGAACATACTGGGGATAAATTGGGTTTCCGTTGAATTTGTATCACACTGACCAATATATACCAAAACTGACTAGCAATGTTCTTTTTATAAGCAGGAAATGCTAAACACTTCTAAGCTCGTAACTTTATCTATACTTTCTTTATCATAATATGAAAACAGTATGTGAAAACCTTGACTAACTATTGCTGAGCAAATGAGTACAAAATAGGAGCTTCTGCCTATTTTGTTACATGATAGTGACAACTGATATAAAATCATAAAAGTACGTTGAATACAATAAGAATTGGGTACTTAAGCAGGGGATAATAAAACAAGAAGACATAGGGTTAAGAATGAATGTGTACTGAATGACTGTACACTGAATAGAAAAATGCATGACCAGTATGAAAAACCTTTATGGAGGTGGTACAGCATCACAGAAGGAATGAATAGAGATTGAAATGAAAGCAATTATATAAAGAAGGAAGGAGGGAATAAGAGGAAGGGGAAGACAAAAAATGATGGAACTGAAGAAATCTTTACAAAATGTAGAAAAGTGAGAAGTTTAAAGAATAAAAGAAAATGTATAGAGAGGCACATGGGTTTGTTTAGCTGACCGCATCTTTGAATTTACTTGGTTACTATTGTTTATTCCATTCTGTGCCTGAAAAAAGTTGCTTATTCTAAAAATTAATAGTGCAATGGGTTTGTGAGTAGCCTACTACATAATAACAAACTTTTAATTGACCCAAGTTTAAACAAAGACCAATAAGAGCAATTTCATTATCATAGCATATCGTTTGCAATTGAATTAAAAAATAATTTCATAAAACATACAAATTTTAACATAAAATTCAAGCTCACAAAATGCAACCTTATTTAAATGAGAGTGGTATATTTAGTCCTAATATTATGAAAACTCTTTGCTATACCTGGTTTTTCTCATATTCAGATCAATGCTGTAGATGAGTATAAATCTTTTCAGCACATATACTTTATTATTAAATCAGTACTAGCTACATGTTTCTCGGAAACAAAGTTAAAAATTGTAATTATTACACCCAAAGATGTTAATGATTTGGGGCTGGAATATTTCAAAGACATTTTCAAATATTCCATTCCAAATATTCCAAATAGTCCACCTGACATTCAGGTGACTAAAATATTTGATTTTTCAAATAGTGGCATCATCCTGTCTTTTTTTAAAATGCCTTAACATCCTATTGAGTCTTTTCTTTCTTACAAGTGAGACATTTTAATACCTCTGATTTTCTATTTGAATTATTATGTTTTGAATTCAGACTATGGTAGCTGGACTGTAGTTTAGTAACTGAAATAATGATGAAAAGGGGTGGGGGGATCAATGTTAACTAACTTGGTGTAGATCCAATATACATTTAATTTTATACTTGTAAATCTATCCTGAAAGTTATATGTGGAGCTGAAAACCTGAATAAATGATATTTTTATAAACATTATGCAGTGCTTACTTTAGAACATAAAACTAGTTTCTTAATTGCTAGTAACTCTCTGCTTTGTGTTCTATATGAAGAAAAGGAATCTTATCATATCTGCTTTAATTAGGTTCCAAAAGAAAAGAACTACTGAAAAATCTTATGCAAAGTAAAGAAGGAAAAATAGAACTATCTAAATACATTTTACTTACTTCTGTAGCAAATTGCTGCAGTCCACCAATATTAATTGGTCCATCCTCAGTGGCATATAAATTGCATCCTCCCACACAGAGATCAGAAGTTGGACATATCATCCCACATGATAGTCCAAGTGGATTGTCAGAAAAGATCATTTTGGCAGCTCCATAGTAATTCTGCAGAAATAA
The DNA here is from genome assembly GCF_964273705.1 of Natrix helvetica. Taxonomy (NCBI): domain Eukaryota; kingdom Metazoa; phylum Chordata; class Lepidosauria; order Squamata; family Natricidae; genus Natrix; species Natrix helvetica. Next base: position 86,287,633 of record NC_138549.1, read on the forward strand.
GGGGAAAAAAACCATTGCAATCTCATATTAGAGGAAATATAGAATGTTAGACAAGCTGCTTGTGTTATTTTATCTGTATAGCATGTGCTGTGTTATACATAATTATTTTTACAATAATATATGATTGCATACAAAAAACATATTACCTATTCTTACAGATTTTTAAATCCTCTCCCAATCATGCCATCTTTTAAAGACTGAAATTTTCTTATTAGCTGAGATGGATTTTATGCTTCTTCCCCATCTATTCACAGCAAAATTATCTCTATGCAGAAATAATACTGAATCTGTGAAAGTGTCTAAAATGGCACCCTACAATCCTAAATCAATTAGCTAGATAAAATTGCAAGATAATACAGTTTTGCTCATAATGTTAATCTCATTTGAAAGATCAATCAAGATACTTCCTCTCATTATTACTGATCACATATCCGTAAGCTTCACTACTGACCTTTGGCAAAGTAGACTTATTAATGTATAAAACAGACACATAATGTTGGTACATTACCAAAAATTCAGTCAGATCAGCTGTTGGAGAGACTAAGGGCAGCTTCACGCTGGTTTGCCTCAAACCAAACACCTCACCATCTAATAAGTGTTGTATTTTCTTTTGCATCAACAACTGAGTGCTGTATCTCCCAACATATTATTTACAATATCTGGAAAGATATAGTGAATAATTCCACCCACGCCCATGAAATCTGCAGTCTGAAATGAAAGGTATGCCAAATATTGCTCTTATTGGAGCAGTCTTTTCCAACAAGTATATTGGACAAAACCTGACAAATTATTTAAGAAATAGGGAGTCAGTTCTGTGTTAAGGTGCTAGCCTAGAAACCAGGAGACTGGCTTTCTTTCAGGCCAGCCCACCTCACAGGGCTGTTGTTGTGGGGGGGAAAGGAGGAGAGTATTATGCATGCTCCTGCCTTGAGTTACTTATAAAAGTAATAAAGACAGGATAAAAATTAAATAAATAAAAATTTAAAAGTATCCAACTTATCTAGGGGGTACAAGTTGGAGAACCATGAGGGCAATTAATTTCCATTCATTCATCAAACTTTCTTCCTTCTTTTGGTTTTTATTTTTCTATTTGTGGCTGATCTTTATAGGAGAAGCAACTAAATGCATTGGCAAGACTACTAGATATATTAATTAAAAAAATGTAACAGGAAAATTTGAAGGAGTTAAAGAGCTACTTCAAACACTTAGCCTACCCACCTATTTCTGCAGAGTCCATTTAAGAGACTTTCTAACAATAGTTTGGTTTGGTTGACTATTAGATGCTACATACACTACAGCTTACAAAACTCTAGTCAAGCATGGGGGGGCTAAAGGCTTCCATTTTCTACTTGCATATGCCATTTTCCTTACAATCTGTTAAAAAGCTGTTGTTCTTTGGGCGATCAATATTTTAACAGCAAAATATTAAATAACAACCATTGCTTCTTAACCTTTCATTCAACCCCCAAACACTTGCTTAAATATTTATTTCACTTTGACAAGTGTCCCAAAAGTGCTTTTTCAAAAGGCATTTTGAAAAGGCAAAAGGATTTTCTTTGTTTCCCTTGAAGACGTTTCATTTCTCATCCAAGAAGTCTCTTCAGCTCTGAAGAAGTCAGAACTGAAGAAGCTTCTTGGATGAGAAGCAAAATGCTGTGAAGGAAAAAAAAAGTCCAGTTACCTTTTGGAAAAAGCACCTTTGGCACATCCATGACCTGGATGACTGAGAATCTCTATAGACTTTGACAAGTGGTAGCAATGGTCTTGTAGGAGATGACCAGGCTGAGCCCAAGGGAGAGGTCAAACATGTCATAAGTCAAGAATCCCTGTGCACCTGCAAAGGATCCAAGTCCAGCACACCTTGAATGCCTCTCTTATCTCCCGCTCATTTCCATTAATGGACAGTTGGTCAGATTCTTGTAGAGACGTTACGCTTGCAATAAGCTTATACTCATTTGAACTGCCTGAATCTCCTGATTTCCCTGGTGCTTGTCAGGCCCTAGATCCTTTCTTCAGTTTTTCCCTCTTAGGGCAGTTTCAACAGGAAGATCCCGGCTTCAGTCAGAAGTTTAATCAGATTAAAAGCCAGAAGAGTCTGGTTTAAAAATCATAAACAAGACAAGAAAACACACTGGGCTGAAAAATACGAAAAATAGTCTTGCTACCAGATAAATTAGAAGTGGAAGCTTGCATGAAAACATATGAGATAACAAATATTGTAATAAGACAAGCTACATGCTGTATGACTGGTGCAATGAATGAACATAATATAATAGCAGAGTTGGAAGGGACCTTGGAGGTCTTCTAGTCCAACCCCCTGCCTAGACAGGAAACCCTATACCATTTCAGACAAATGGCTATCCAACATCTTCTTAAAGACTTTCAGTGTTGGGGCATTCACAACTTCTGGAGGCAAGCTGTTCCACTGATTAATTGTTCTAACTGTCAGGAAATTTCTCCTCAGTTCTAAGTTGCTTCTCCCCTTGATTAGTTTACACCCATTGCTTCTTGTTCTACCCTCATGTGCTTTGAAGAATAGTTTGACTCCTTCTTCTTTGTGGCAACCCCTGAGGTATTGGAACACTGCTATCATGTATCCCCTAGTCCTTCTTTTCATTAAACTAAACACACCCAGTTCCTGCAACCGTTCTTCATGTGTTTTAGTCTCCAGTCCCCTAATCACCTTTGTTGCTCTTCTCTGCACTCTTTCTAGAGTCTCCACATCTTTTCTACATCGTGGCTACCAAAACTGAATGCAGTATTCCAAGTGTGGCCTTACCAAGGCATTATAAAATGGTATTAACACTTCACGTGATCTTGATTCCATCCCTCTGTTTATGTAGCCTAGAACTGTGTTGGCTTTTTTGGCAGCTGTTCCACACTGCTGGGCTCATATTTAAATAGTTGTCCATTAGGACTCCAAAATCCCTCTCACAATTATTACTGTTGAGCAAGGTACCACCTATACTGTACCTGCACATTTTGTTTTTCTTGCCTAAATGTAGAACCTTACTCTTTTCACCATTGAATTTCATTTTATTAGATAGTGCCCAATGTTCAAGTTTGTCACGATCCTTCTGTATCTTAAGCCTATCTTCTGGAGTATTGGCTATTCCTGCCAGCTTCATGCAAATTTGATGAGTTCCCTATTTATCCCCTCATCCACATCATTGATGAAGATGTTGAAAAGTACTGGGCCTAAAACAGAGCCTTGGGGTACTCCACTGCATACTTCCCTCCATGTAGATGCAGTTCCATTGAGGACTACACGTTGAGTGCAGTTGGTCAGTCAGTTACAAATCTGTCTGGTGGTGATGCTGTCTAATCCACATTCTTCTACTTTATCTAATAGTAGGTTATGGTCTACCTTATCAAATGCCTTACTGAAGACCAAGTAAACTATATTGATGGCATTCCTCTGGTCCACTAATTTTGTCACTTTGTCAAAGAATGCAGTAAGATTAGTCTGGCATGATCTGTTTTTGACAAACCCATGTTGGGTTTTAGCTATTATGTTGTTTACTTCTAGGTGCTTGCTAATTCATTGCTTGATTATCTTTTCCAGAATCTTTCCTGCATTGAGGTCAGGCTGATAGGTCTGTAGTTTCCTGGATCTGTTTTTTCCCCTTTTTTGAAGATGGGAACCACATCAACTCTTTTCCAGTCCTCTGGCAGTTCCCCGGTGCTCCAGGAGCTCTGAAAGATATAGTTCAGTGGTTCTGAGATCTCGTCTGCCAGTTCCTTCAGAACCCTGGGGTGTAATCCATCCGGTCCTGGTGATTTGAACTCATCTAGGGTAGACAGGTGCTCACTTACCATTTTCTTCCCTATTTCAACTTGTGTTCCTAATCTGATTTTTGTGGTGCTGTTTTTGATAGGCTGGACTGTTTTATCTCTTTGTGTAAAGAATATCATATGTTTGAGGAAAGCATTTTGAGTTCAGTAAGAAATCAATATTCCAAATTTATGGAAGAAAATAACTGGTTATCTATGATTATTTGAAGCAGCTGTACTCACAGCTGGTCAACTACTGGAGACAAAGAAAGAGCCAGAAATACACATCCAGTCTTCTCCATTTTTATACTTCACAGATACATTCTATTCAATTGTCCACTCTCTCTTATGACAAATAGAAAATTGGAAGAAATTATTAAGCAGCTTTGACAAAATATTTGTTGAAAAGATTAATTTTAAAATATGTGAAGCAATAAGTTGCTTTCAAAGCTTCGGGCACAATGATAAAAAAAGAAACAGATGGAGAGTGGGCTGGTCTTATTCCATCATTCTTGCAAACTGCCTTACATTAACATTCCTAGTTAATCTAGATGGTAACCATCAAGCTGCATATTGTCATTTTAAAGGAAGCAATGCATGAAAATATAACTCAATTCATTTGTCAGAATGTTAGAGTCTTTTAGTACATGATGAAAGTTGAAATATCAAACCAGATGTCTTTTACACTAAAGCTGAAATTTAAAAAGATATTTACTTATAAATGCCAAATCAGCATATGCAAATGTGGAGTCATTTCAATGCATTGATAGAATGCTCTCTGCAACCTATTCAACAGGTGCTTATTTTTTCCTGTTAAAACTAATTAATTATATAACAGTTAAAAGACAAATTTTCATGTACTAATTTACTTGTGTGGCATCTTCATTAGAATTCTTCCATTATGTAAATTCAAATGTTGAATGTTTTCCTCTGTTACTGGGTTATTATTGTGATTAAATTTATGCCAATATGCATTATTCATTGCATTTAAACCTATTATGTACAGTTTACATGGACTATATAACCACTGGGAAGTATGCATCATGAGCTACCATTTTATTAAAGAATAATATAGCAAACAAATTAAAGAAGAATACAGCAAGTGAATTCTGAACTGCATTGTGGCTGGTATGTTTTAGCACTTTTAAATTATTTCAAAGATCACAAAAACAATGAAATGTATTAATATTAATTAAAAAGCAAAATCTAAACAACAGTATAAGAACTAACCAGTTGTCTTTATGCCTGTGAACCAAATCTTCCTCCGGTTATGTGAAATAATAAAAGAATAACTTTTTTACAAGAACTGAAACTCATTACAACCATGTCTACCATACACTTCCTTATTGTCTTATGCAACTGCGCATAAAATCATATAAATAGGACTAATGAGACCAACAATTCAATGGAACTCGCCCGCCCCATTCATCTCACAGAAAGGCATCTGCTATGGACCACATCTGCTAAAGAATTCTGGCAGCTGGGATCAAGCAGCCTTTTCTTCTATGGCCCCTGTCCTGTGGAACACTCTACCACTGGAGGTGAGAACTGCTCCCACCCTTTTGGCTTTCTGAAAAAATATCAAAACCTGATTTTGCCAGTTGGCCTGGGGTCCTGCCGGTGGCACCCACCAATAGAGATGATTGATGAGGTGATCGATCTCACCCCAGCACCATCCATTTTTATATAGGTTTTTTAAAAAATAAGTTGTTTTTATAGTATATTTATCTTTTTTACTTTTTTGTAAGCCACCCAGTCTCTCCTTGTCAGGGAGATGAGCAGCATATAAATGTAATAAAATAATATGCATATGTTAGAGAGAAAGAGAATGCCAGTAGGGTGTAGTGTTAATGGGAGGGGAGACCCAGATTCTAGCCCTTCCAAAGGCTTAAAGTTGAGTGAGTTTGGGTTACTCATTCTATCTGAGCTCTAAAGTGGGAAGATAAAAAGCGCCTATTTACTGCATTGTACAAGAGGAGATGGAGCTACAATCAGCTTCCTACCCGGTCACTCTTATCTTCCTCAATTTTAATTCCCTTTGCTTTGGTTCCTGTTAACGACTGCGAAATTCTGAACTCTGTGAAAGACCAAGCGAGACATATTCTTATTTATTAGGAATTCTGTCAGCTGGCTTAGTGCAGGCACCACAGCCCTCTCAATACGGGCCAGGTCCTCCTAAGAAGATTTAACTGAAGTAAGCAGCAGGATTCTAAGCCTGTACCTGCAAGATAGGACCAGAAATGAATTACAATTATTCAAACAGGTCCATTTCTTACCATTATTCATGAATGAAAAGAGCCTTAGATATTAGAATGCTTTGTAAATGTTTTTAATTTAACAGATGCCTGTTCATGCTTTGTTTACAAAATGCCTTCTGTTGGGCAATTCCACAGCAAACATGCATCTAAGTGGACAGGATGTTTCACGCTTCCCTTTATCAAAATGTCAATAAGTACTACATTTGGTAACCAAAAGAATAGAAGCCAGTCTTAAACAGACATCAATAATTGGTAGCAGACAGAGGCAGATCTTTGCATGTATCACTTGGAAGCATTACATAATATGCATGTAAATGAGAATGTTTTTACTTGGAAAAACCTATTAAAAGATGTTGGATCAATAACTGTTAGACCAGAAGAAATTACATTTTCTATCAGGAAATGCTCCTACCAGTTAGATTTTCCTCTGGTTCCGGCACATATTATGTATGCACCCAGCAGAGATTTTCTGATCAGTAGGGGTTTTTTTTCAAATACATAATGCAATCCCCCCCAATATAATGCCTTCTACACTTCATCACTAAAGTTGTGTTCTACATAATTAGGATAGAAGGAATGCCTATCATTATCCATCAGTGAGCCCAAAGCAGCCCTTCCATAAAAGTAAATCTATCTAATTTTAATGAAACTTTCCTTCTAAGACTGTTATACATGAACACAGTAAGAGAAGAAGCTGGAAATAAAAGTCTTCAGAATAGTCCCCAATTCTACTCTCCATCCCTACTTTCTACTGCAAACAAAGGAGCATATTTTTATTCCTTCCTCACACATGCTTGGTTTAATCCAGGAAAGATGAAAGATTTAGTTCCACACAAAGATCAAAGATTTAATCACAAAAAAGCTCGAAATCATTGTCCTGGCAAAGTCTTCTTTCGAAGAAGGTCCAGACGACACTGAATAAAGTGTGCTTTATTTTGGCTTCCTGTTATGGAGCACCCAGTTGCTGAGGGTTTTTTCCCACATTATCATTTTTAAACTTTGAAGGAGACTTTATTAAACCACATGTTTTATAAAACTATAAACCGAGTTAACAAATAGCAAACTGATTTCCACAGGTTGTCATTAAAGAAGGAAGAACAGTGAATGATATCCAAACCTAAGATTATGTTCTACTCATTAACAAGTCAATATATAAAATTTGGATTCCACTTGATAAAAAGCATCCATGAAAGAGACCTAAAACAAGACAGATCAATGACACCAGCAAGTATTGCGGGCCCAATTGGCAAAAGAAAGCTCAGGACTTTATTGGTTGGAAACATGCGGAAGAGGCCTTCACCCTGTAGTAGATAAAGGTAAAGGTTCCCCTCGCACATATGTGCTAGTCATTCCCGACTCTAGGGGACTGTGCTCATCTCCGTTTCAAAGCCAAAGAGCCAGGGCTGTCTCCGTCGTCATGTGGCTGGCATGACTAAACGCCAAAGCCGCATGGAACACTGTTACCTTCCCACCAAAGGTGGCCCTTACTTTTCTGCTTGCCTTTTTTACATGCTTTCAAACTGCTAGGTTGGCAGAAACTGGGACAAGTAACGGGAGCTCACTCTGTTAGGCGGCGCTAGGGATTCAAACCGCCGAACTGCTGACCATTCTGATCAACAAGCTCAGCGTCTTAGCCACTGAGCCATAGCGTCCCTTCTATAGTAGATAGACAATGGGTAAGATGATGATGATCATCACCATGATTATGATGGTCATGATATTCAATTAATTTTAAATCCATAAAGAACCTTGGCTGGTTTCTAACCAATAAGCTCTGATCCCAGATATGAACATCAAATTAAAGCACTTCTGTCTTATTTACCATTTAAAGAGAGAAGCAAAGGAGCAATGAACCATGCTGGCTTAAACTATAGTTTAATAAACTACAATGTGTAGCTTATTCTTTGCAAAGATGGCTTAACGGAATATTGATAGGCACATTATTCAGACACAAATGTCACTGTATTCAGTGCAGCTTTCTTTGAAGTTGGAAGGCAAGACTATAGACTGGCACTACAATACCATACATGTGATTCCAGAACAGGGATGGGGAAAAACTGTGTTTTGGCTTCTATAACTTTCAAATTTGCAGAAGCACAAATTCGTTCTGTTATAGTAATATATCTCTTTTTAAAAACATCTGACACAGTCTGCACAATGTGTTGGGAATAAAAAAGAAACAATGCATTTTACCTATATTTGCATTTAACGCAGTGGTGGGTTTCAAAATTTTTTAGAACCTCTTCTGTAGGTGTGGCCTGCTTTGTGAGAGTGGCTTGCCAGCCATGTGACTGGGTGGGAGTGGCTTGCCAGCCATGTGACTTAGTGGGAGTGGCTTGGCAGTCATATGACTGGGTGGGCGTGGCCAACTTGTAAAATGTGGTAAAACTCACTTCACAATGCTCTTGCTTAGCAACCAAAATGTTGGCTCATAAACTCTGGCATTTGAAGCACACAAGTCTTAAAGCTGTCAAGTTACAAGACCCTTGCACCCCTAACCCTTTAGGGAAAAAAAACAACCCAGGGGTGTTCAAACTTGACAGCTTTAAGACTTGTGGACTTCAATTCCCAGATTTCCTCCTCCAGTCATGTTGGCTCAGGAACTCTGGCATTGAAGTGTGCAAGTCTTAAACCTGTCATGTTACAAGACCCTTGCACCCCTAACCCTTTAGGGAAAAAAACCCAGGGATATTCAAACTTGACAGCTTTAAGACTTTAAGGTTTAGATAGGACTCTTAGATGAGGGTGGGGCGATTGGTGAGCCAGCCAATCATTGAGCAGTGGGCGGGGCAAGGGTGGTGTGGATGGGGAGGGGGAGGGACCTGGAACCAGTTCTAAACGGCACGGCAGATTTGTAGAACCTCTTCTATAGAAAAGGTTAGAACTGGCGGGAACCCACCCCTGATTTAACGTCAAGTACACTTTATATGTACTTAAATTATATATACATGCTTTCCAATGCATTTTAATGATTTAAAGGGCAAAACAAATTAATTCTCCACCATTATGACTAAAAATCTCCACTGAATTTAGCTAAAGTCGCTTGCAGACAACTAGGTATGGGATCACTGCAGGCAGGGCAGATCACTTCAGTACTGCTGACAAGAAAACTGCATGGAAATGGCTATCTGAAGGCTAGAACAAAGGGCCAAAGACCAGACCAGACTGCTATAATAATAATGTACAAGTGTCAATCATTTCTGTGATTTTAGTCCCTTAGGACCTAAAGATCTGAAAAAGACATATATGATTTGAATTTGGGGCCTGCCATTCATGGAAGCTGAATCCAGTTTTCAGTAGCCATTTTCTTCATTAAAGCTTTTGCTAGTACCTTATCCGAGCTGTACTATATTCTTGAGTCTTTGCCCTGCCAGCATTTTAGTTCCATTACTGGCCTGTATAAAGTCTGACATGTTGAAATGTTTGGACAGATTTTGGTGTCAGATAATGAGCCTAGACCAGAAAGAACTCTTCTGGTGACCAGAGAACAATGCTAAGCACTCACAAGTAGATTTGGAGGAGGTGACACATGGCTACCCTAAGCTTCAAGGAAAGTTGTTTCAGAATGAGAAAGCCTGAACCAAGGAAAACATAAAATACAACAGCCTAAATTGAATATTTTAGGTATACGAGAACTTAGATAATTATATAATTTAAGAAATGAGGTCATGCTTCTTAATAATTCTATTGAAGACTATAGTATACAGATAAAACTAATACAATCCACATGGTGTAGAAAAATGTTGAAAAAAATAAAAAATGTAAAAAGTGCAGGAAAAGAAAAAAAGAAGGAAAAGTGGGGTGGGAACAGAAAGGGAGAAAAAAAGTGTTTTGTTTACTTGGCCTCAAAAATAGTTAAAGATGGACAGTGTGCTAGAATAATAAAGAAATTGATCATAGTGAAAAAAGAATTATACCAGATCATGAACTATAAGGTTATTTCCATGGCAACAAAAATGAGATAGTTAAAGCTATGGTGATAATGTAAAATTGTGCAGGCTGGATGATGAGAAAGAGGGAGCAACAAAAGATAGATACTGTTGAATTATGAAATAATAATAATAATAATAATAATAATAATAATAATAATAATAATAATCTTGCATCAAATAAAAACTACTCTCTCAAGGCAATGAACTGAAAACAGACCTTACTTACTTCAAACATAAATTATAATTAGATTACACACTGTAAGAAATGACCATGGTTGAAACAACTAGAAAAGAAGGTGATGGATGGATGGATGGATGGATGGATGGATGGATGGATGGATTAAAAAGAAATACAAGATTATACTTGGAATAAGTCCAACAAGTCCTGGTTGGGGACAATTTGAAGTGACAAGCATTAGTCTTTGAGGATGCCAGGAGATTGCATTAACCTAACTAATTAATTAACTAATCAGAGTTAGGAAGATGATGAATGCATTATGAGCCATGGTGGCACAGTGGTTAGAGTGCAGTACTGCAGGCTACTTCTGCTGACTGTCAGCTGCAGTCTTACCAGGCTCAAGCCTTCCATCCTTCCGAGGTCAGCAAAATGAGGACCCAGATTGTTGGGGGCAATAAGCTGACCCTGTAAACCGCTTAGGGAGGACTGTAAAGCACTGAGAAGCGGTGTATAAGTAAGTATTATTGCTAAGTGCTATTAAATTTGGAAGTTACAAATCATGAGTTTTTAAACGTTACTTTAGATAGCATGCTGTGAGTAGGGTGCTTCCTGACAATAGAAGAAGAGGTAGAACAAATGAACGGAAGCTATGACAGGCTATCAATATGCATTTTATTTTAGCCATTGATCTTTACATCACATCATTTGACTTGCGTCATCAAAACAGTGCTATAGTTTTACAAAGCTAAAGAAAAAGAACCGTATGCTGGTTCTTGTAATGTCATTTAGTCTTTGTCATCTAGAAGGCGAGATATTCTTTCATTGAAGCAGTGTCATAGAGACAGTCTATTCTACATAATTACACTATGGCAACCGAAACCAGCTGTCAGCCATCCTAATACATTAAGTACTGATAGACATCTTAAGAAAAGTCAGTATTTCAAATACATTAACAACATCCTTACTTTTCTCTTGAATGCATTTGTACTTAGTGACCTGGAAAAAGATCAAGATGAGCAGGGAGGGGAAAAAAAAACCTCAATAAAACTCAACTTAAAAAAAAAAAAATCCCATGCCTCAGAAATCCTACTAGAAAGGTTAATTAAAATGCATATTTCTATGTAATTATAACTCAGTGCATAGAAGCTGTAAGGTTTTTTTTCTTTAAAAAAAATCCGTTCTTCGTGTTAATGATTCCATGTATCATTTTGCTTCTGAACTCTGGCAGGTGATTTTTGGCAACAATTTTTAGTGGCATGTAGGTGACATCTACCCTGCCTCTAAAATTAAAGACATTTTCTTGAAGCCCCACTTATTAAAATTAAATGTAGCAGTTTTAAATGGCATGCATGAGCGCGCATGGCTTGTGCAAATGAGTACAGACTTTCACACACAGTCTCCAATTTGCATGCACAATTTGAGCTGTCATTTTGAGAACAGGCCCTCTTGTGTCTAACGTCTATGTTTCATTACATTTTAAATCTTAAATGATAGAATTAAACACAAAACAGAGGGAAGGGGAAGAGAGAAGGAAGCACCGTAATAAATAAAAAGAGAGACAAAGAGAGCATGAAAGGAGGGAGTGAAATGAAAAGTTTGCATTAACAAGGAGCCACAGTAGCATTTTCCAACCTGATGCCCCAGATTTTTTTGGGACTACAAGTCCCATCTTCCTCAGCCACAGAAGCAGTAGCTGCCATAGTTAACCACTAATGGGAACTGAGAGATTTTGAAATGGGAATCGGATAAATAACTGTGGTGGATAGGTGAAAGAAATAAACAGTAATGAAATTTGCAGGATGTGAAAGAAAAAGAATAAAGAAAATTAAAATCTATCTATTCAAGAGTAATGAAACAATCACGACCTACTAAAATGTGTAGATTTTTAAGTCTGACAGAAATCTTTTCATGGCAAATGTTAAGCAAAAAAACCCCAAAAAAGATAGGAGGGAAAGGAACTACTGTATGTATATGTTTGAAAGAACTAAGTGTACAGTTTCCACCTGTCTTGAAATGATAAACAAGATACATTTGTCAGACTTTATGCCAAAATTACCATATACTTAGTATGGGTAAGGGCCAAATTAAATAACACCCTAAGTGTATTTTCCGTAAAGAACTCTGTCAATTTATTGTGCTCTTCTGTTTAGTCCAACTTATCTTCTTTCATCCTAATTAACGTTCAGAGTTTGTCACATGTTTATTTATAATGTTTAATTGAGGAGCCCAAATCTATCCAGCATTGACACAAAGTGCAAATTATGTCAGTGTCTTGACTGTACCAGCTTCACAGCATAATTCCAATGACAATTATGAAAATTTCATTCCTCACAAATTATTTACTTTAAATATTAGTTATATAACCTATAGCTTTTATTTAAAAATGCAAACACATAAGTTCTTTTTTACTGAAATCAGGAAAAAAAATGATTTGCTGATTTAAAAGTGTTGAATATGGGACGTAAGAGAATATAATGTAATTTTAAAGAGAGAGAAAGGTTCCTAAATTGGTTTGTAACTACTCTAAAGATCTGTAGTTGTTTTTTAATTATCTTTTTCTTTTTCAATCTGTGTGGTCCTTTGCACTGTTATCTTTTTTTCAAGTCATCTTCATATAGTTTCATGTTTATCTTTTACATGTAAAGATCTGTAATAAGCATATTAATAAACAATTTAGACAGATAAGTTATACAGTATAAACAGAGACAGAATACAAACTACATGTTGAACTGCAGAGACATGCTTCTTAGACAACTCACCTGAAAATACATTCATGTGATTAATCTCATAAGAAGTACTTTTAAGATATTTTTAAATTAAGCTTGAAAGTTTCATTTCAAATAAATGGGATATTTTTTGGTGGTGGTGGGGATTAGTAAGGATGTCATACGTCTACAAATCTTGCCAGCAAATCTTGCCTATAAGTCTTACACATTAGTTGAACAAGTAGAAATAATTGTAATCTATTATGTTTGTAATGCTACCTTTGTTCAGCATTTGCTAACTAGCTTAGTTTATCATGGTCTGCAAAATCCAGAGGGAGCACATTGCTCAAATTTACTATTTGGGAATTTGTGAGATGATTCTTTCATATCCACACATTTGAACAGACATGGTTAGGATTTCAGGTTGAGTGGATTTATTACAAAAGAGATTACATGTTGCACTATAGTCTAAAGGGACAAGGAAGAGCAATGCCTAATTATTATCTCATCTAACCATTATTTGTTACTTTCAAATTGCAGAAGAATAACCATGATGGATGATATATATGGACATAAATGCTTGCAAAAACCTGAAAAAGAAACAAAACTGACCATCCATGAGAAGATTCATTTAATACAAATAAAATGCTACGAATAGTGGTTCACTCAGGTTCATCATTTTCAAAATAGATGAAAACTCTGCAAACGAGTAACCAGCAAATATTTTTAAAGGAATATCAAAATAGGAAAGCTAGATGCTTTATTTTACCAATGGCAAGAAAGATCCTTCTTTTGATATAATATGCTTTTCAGGTGGAATCCAATATTGTTTTTCTTCTGGCAGAAATGTTTCTCAGTAGAAGCAAGATGATTTCCCTTCCTACCCTCTCTGCAACCTCTCATATTCTCTCTGCAACCAATTTTGGGGAAATGCAGGATCTGCAAAACCCTATTTATGCTGGCTTCCATCTTTCCCTTTCCTTTTTCCCCATGTCCAGAAACCTAAGAATTCAAATTTAGTTGGGAAGCAAGAATACCATCTTAGGTATCATCTTCCCGCAACTGAAGGATAGATTCTGAAAGAAAATAACACAGAGAGAGAAAGAGCAAGAGGGGTGGGGGGAGAGGGACAGAGAGGGAGAATATTTAAAGCTAGTTGAGAATCTGCAAAAGTTAAAACTCTACTGTATATTAATAATAATGTAATAGCAACAGTAATATCCTACTAGTAGAAATTGATCAATGGAGCACAGAAATTCAGGTAATAGTATATGGCACGAGGGAGGGGATGCATGCTCTGTGTGTGTGTCACGTGCGCATGCGCAGTTGGGTGGGGAATTGAGTGGGCACGCGGTGGGGTGCAGTAGCGAGCGTGCACGCAATTCTGGCACGCCGTAGAAAAAAGGTTCGCCATCACTGGTATATGCTGTAGTTTAATAATAGTAGTATGTAGGCTTCAGGGTGGGTTCCTGTACCACTTGGTATGCAAGCGCAGTTGACTGTAAGTTGACTGTTCTGCACACACACAGAAACATGTCAGCAATGGCAAAAGAGATCAGGGAACCGGTTTGGGGGCGTGGCCAGCCTAGGTCGCTGCTGGTTGTGCAACCCAGGCCAAATCACCACTACCCCTGGTGGGCTTCTATTCATTTCAGTAACTTAAAAAAGGGTCTTTTTAAAAAACACACACACACATCAATGGCAACTGAATATCAGGATTGATGTACCTTTAGATATGATAATATTAGCCTCTGGCATGTTAAGGGCAAGTCCTATTAATACAAATGAGAAATAAATAAGAAGATGCCATGCATTCTTTCATGTGCTTTTCCTTCTTTTACAACAGAGCAAACATTTGCTTTTTAACAAGATTTGTCTTGGTGAAAGCATGAATAAATTATGATCCCTTCAAGCTTCTCAGAAAAATCTTTTATACACATCTGATATTTAGTAGCAAATGATCTGTACTGGGGCAAACTCTATGTTTGTTGTCTTTCTCCTCTCCGTGGCTTGCCCACCGCCCAAAGCACCAGGCACAGGATGAGGCTTCTAAAGGTATGTTTCATCTGTTGAGACAGAGTTCAACTGTGTGAACTTGACTATGGAGACACCCCCCGCACTTTCCCCTCCCCCCCCCCCCCCCGAAAGACAGAGCAATGGAGTCTTCATCCTTTAGGAGGCAGAGATGTAATCCTCTTTCATGAAAAGGAATGAAAGTAAGTTTTGGCCTGGACTGTACAGAATCGCACTAATTTACAATAGAGTGGCATCTTTTTCTCCAAGAGTTTCGAGGCATGAATCACAGAGACTGGCAATTCAATTACCCTCTCCACTTAGAAAAGTATTCTCCCCTTTCTTGCCAATTTGAAATCTACAGGAAATGCGATGTAGAAGAGACTATATTGTGCACGCCCGGCAAATATCTGAAACGCCTCAGGCTTTAGAGAACAAGAATCCCTGACCTTTTATGATTGCTACAGTAGTTTTCCAGCAAAACACACTCCATACAATAAAGCTCTTAAATACCTGACAAAAGAATGCATTTGCTATATATTCTAGCAAAAGAAGAAAGAGGGTGGGGGAGTGTTATAATGAAAGCCGCTTAAATGAATACCTGAGAGTTCTACCAACTCTTTATTATTTCATGGGAGACCCTGTTTAGGAAGCAATGATAAAGCCACTAACATGGAGTAGGAATCTGAGCACTGTACTTTCTCATACCTCCCACATCCATGTCTGTTGTTTACAACTGTGGGTGCTTTCTTAGCACGTGGACAGTTAATATATACAGAGGAAGCACTATAGTATCTCCCACCCCATCTATGTTATTGCTTTTTCTTTGATCTCAAGCACTGGTCCAAGCTCTGAAGTCTGCTACTCGCTCAGGATGTGAGCGGAACAAGGTTGCTAGTTAATACTTCCATGGCATTACACTGATACAAAATTATATATAGGCATATAAATTAAACAAACAAATAAATAAGCGATAAACAAAACAGCTTTGTACCTCTAAGATTAACAGCATCATTATTGCAAAAACTCCCACCAGATATGTTATAGTCCGGAGTTAAAATGCACTATATGCCAGAAAACAAGGATTCTGGAGAACGTACTCAATAAATCAAAAACCATTAATATTAAAATTTAAGGCACTTTCTCATTTTCCAAAGTAAAGGCAATACAGTACATTATATAGCCTCCTGTATTGTGCTGTGTTAAAATTGAGTCTCTGTGAATCCACAGTAGAATTCCTTGCATATACAACTCTACGACTCCCCTGTATGATATAAATCATAAAGATACATTCTCTTGGTCCCCCCCCCCCCCCACTTCTCACAGTTGATTGAACTGATATGTTAAAATTCTGTATTGTTTTGAAATAAATAATACTGTCAATCTACCAAAATAGCAGGAACAGATTTGGTACAATATTCTTGAATATATAATATTTAAGTCACAATTATATTCCAGGTTTGACAGATCTGGTACTGAATCCTCAGCTATCATTTTTCTGCTCTAAAGACAACCACGGAAAATAGTACAAGTAGTCATCACTTAACAATTGGTTACTTAGCAACACTCACCAAAAACTACTTAGGGACCCTGTTCTGGTCAAATG
Source organism: Natrix helvetica (assembly GCF_964273705.1). Classification (NCBI taxonomy): domain Eukaryota; kingdom Metazoa; phylum Chordata; class Lepidosauria; order Squamata; family Natricidae; genus Natrix; species Natrix helvetica. The sequence goes on from NC_138549.1 coordinate 86,304,099, forward strand.
ATCATTCATTGGGCACTTGGCAATCAACTCACCTTTACAGGCAGTTGCATCATTTTACAGTCATGTGACCACAATTTATTACCTTTTGGCCAGTTTTCAGCTTTTTTGGTAAAAAAAAAGAAAACCCAGTCATATGAATACATTGATCTGCTTTACAATTACCCTGTTCATCTAACAACAACCACCACAAAACAAAAAGGGCATAAAATCGGGCTTGGTTATATGGGCACCTTGATTTATGGCCATCATAACTTATATCCTAACTCCATTATGGTTGTAAGTTGAGGACTAACTGTAATTTAGAACAGGATCATATCATTGGCTGCAGAGATGACATCTTATCATGATCCTCCCAAGATCCAAAGGTGGGTTCCTACCGGTTCGGTCCGGTTCGCCCAAAGAGGTAGTAAAATCTGGCGGACCTTTCCGAACTGGTAGTAATGGCAGCCTGTCCACACTCCCGAACCAGTTCGCTCAGTCGCCACTGCCGTTGCAGGCATGCTTTTTGGCTGGAAAAGGAGGCATATAGAAACTGTCCTGTTGCCAAAGTACACAACAGCGGGAAAAAGAAATTCCAAGTTCAGCCTCCTGGTGCGGCGCAAGGCTCTGGGTGAAAGCTGGAACACCCCCCCCCCCATCAAAACTTTACGCCACCATTTCGGTGGGCATGGCTTGGTGAGGGGCCATGTGACTGAGTGTGCATGAGTGACATCAAGTTGGTCACGCCCACTCAGTCACATGCCCCATCTAGCCATGCCCACCAAACCGGTAATAAAAAAAATTGAAATCCACCCCTGCCAAGATCCAAGCTTCAGTCTTATATGCATTATTATCTTTCCCCATCTACTCAGTAAGTGTAGAGATTGAATCCAAAGATTAGGGAATGCCTTGCTCTGTCAGAGAAAATTAACATCTGGATCCCTCAAACTGTGATGGCACAAACATGATGTCCTGCTTTCAGTAATATCATGCAAGTGCTGCCATTACATCCTTGCATCTCAACATCTGATGAAAGTATGTAAGTCAAAAGATTCACATAATGATATTGTCATTAACATTTTGTCATCTGCTCCCCTTGCCCATCCATAGATGCTCATAGTGCCAGGTGAATTCTAACATGTATACTGATTGAAAGGCTGGAGTAGAACCGTGGCGACCCAGTTCTTGCCTATACTGATCTGTGGAAGTTTATCGATATAATTGTACGTCAGGCATTATCTTTGAGCTCATCTTAGTACATTATCTTTCTATGTGAATAACACTGAGAATAACAATGGAGAAAGGAATACAACATGCACTTTAAGCTATGAAATGAAGGTAATCAGAAACCTAACAAAAATATATACCATAAATAAACACAATCTGGAGAGAAGAAAACCAGGATTTAATGGAAATTTTATCTCAACTTCAAAAAGCCTCTGCTGCATATATCCTACTAGCTAATTCCAACTGGCTCAAAGAAGAAGAGAAGTTACTACAGGTTCTCAACCTCTGGGATCCAATTCCTACAGGGAATACAAAATTGAAAAGAGCTATAAAGATTATAGTTTGGTATGGCATACAATCAAGGTTAAAACCAGGTGCCATTCAATATTCTCTGTATTAGTTTCACTTCATCCAGATAAATGAAATTGATGCTGCTTACTACCACTTAGTATCTAACTGTCACATTTTTTTAAAAAAAATCTCCCTATACAGTGACATTATAGTACATACAATAGATAGCAAATACAGTACAGTATGTCTATGTATGTATATGTGTATACACACAGAAGCATACATACATACATACATGCACACGTGCATACATATACACAAACACATGAAACACAAAATAATATCCGTTAAGATATATTAAAACCAAAACCCATAAAAAGATATTTGAGAGTCAATGTACTATATATTAGCTATGTATTTAGCATACAGTATCTCCACAGGAAAGTAGCAAGAATAATTATGCAATTAAGAAAAGTCTGCTAAATTTTGTAAAAGCTGCTCCAAACATTATTTCATTAAGCTACACACAAAGATAAGGGCTGTAATTCAATCATACAAAACAACTGCAGCAACCGCAGTTTTTGCCTTTCATTTCTTTTTCTTCCTGCCTTCCTTTTTCCTCTGCCATTTTTTTTTACCTTGTTTGCAATACTTGTGATAAATGACTTGATGTCTAGATTAGTTGGGCAGCTCTTCTGACAGGGGGCATCTGCACACTTTAAGCACCTGGGGAGGAAAGTAAATGAGTTAGAGTGACTTAGAGCACAAAGCACTGCCAACAACATACAATTTTTCCATGTACCTGACAGAAGCTAATCAATCTAAAAATTAATAATACTCTACTGTTCGGGCAGAAACTCAAAAAGGTTCCCATGGGTAAGTGCTATTATCCCCATGTCACAGACAGGTAAACTAAGGCAGCTGATCCCAGATCATTCAAATCTTGAAAGTGAAAAGCAAGCCACCCATAAAATACAATTCCCCAGTGAATGTATGTTATGATTTGTATTATGTGATGACACTCTTCTGCAAAGTCTTTATTTCAAACAGGCAAAAGCAACATGTAGCACTAAGCCAGCAGATTTTAAGTCACTGCATTCCCTACCCAGCTTGCAGAGTCCGGATAATTATTTTGCTTTTGTATTTTTTATCACCTAATATTTAACATTTTTGAGCATATTCCATCAAAACAATAAAAACACAATAGAACCAAAATAAAATACCAACAGAGGAAGACAGAATAAATCTAATATTAACACAGAGAATAAGATATGTTGAATTCAGAATGATTAATTCTATTCTGAGCATTTCCACAATATAAAACTTTCATAAATATTAGCATTCTGCCTAACAATAGTTTAAAAGACGGATAAAGAGCAAAAAAAAAATCAATATACTTATTTGTGTCAAAATGTAACACTAATCTATGTCATATATGTAACAACCACAATTCAGACCAGAATTTCTGTTTTTAAGTGAGGCGATTGTTGAGGCACCCAATTTTGAGAACCTGTTTAGCCACAGTTGATAAGTGAATCGTTGTGATTGTAAATCATGTGGTCCTTAAGCAAATCCGGTTTTCCCGGTTGACTTTGCTTGCTGGAAGCTGGCTGGTAAAGTTGCAAATGGCAATTGTGTGAGTCCAGGATGCTGCAACCATTGTAAATACATGTTGGATTCCTGGCGACCAAATTTTAATCACATGACTATAGGGATGCTGTGTAGGTTGTAAATATGAGGACGAGTTTAAAATCCCATTTTTCAGTGCCGCTGTAACACTGAAAGGTCACTAAATGAATTATTATAAGTCAAGGACTACCTGTACTGCCATTTGAACAAGCTCTGCACTTACAGTGATCCTATTCTCAAGAAGGTGGTTTACTAGTATGTCCAAATAAATCAATTTCAGGTTATGGTTTGCAATTCTGATATATTTGGATAATTGGTTTGAGCTCCGAGCTTAGCAATTTGATTGCAAAATTTTTGTCCCCATTCGAGGAAACATCGTCAGTGTACTTTGAATTATTTGGATAATCTACTGTAATGTTAAATTATGGTTTAACTTGCAATCAAAGGAGATCATACTAGAGTCGCCGTCGTCATCATCATCATTAGATTGCATGCAGAGCATATTGTCAACAAGTGTTTTCCAGTGGTTTTGATCATTTACAGCAGCTTTGGCATTGTCCCAAGGGATAGCAATAATCTTAAGAACTCCTTTGTTTGGGGACCTGGTTTTCTGAGGCCAGCATAGTGCAATTGCACTATGTCTTTAGGCATACATAAAATATGGTAAACAAACTGCATTTGACGTTCATTCACACTCAATAGGTGTTCTAAATCTAATCTTTGTAGTACCTCTTCATTAGGGATGTGGTCACGATATGAGATGTGGAAGATTGTCAAGCAGTGATGTTGGAGAACATTCAACTGTTTAATTATGGTTGTACACCTCCATGTTCCACAAATATATAGTGCAGTTGGTATAACAGTACTTTTGAAGAGTTTTATCTTTGTAGTAATACTTACGGTTGTGTGGACCAAATTGGGTGAATGCACTGAAATCCGCCCATTGCCATTCCAATTTGATGGTTAATGTCCTGATCTGTACCTCCATTCATAGATATAATGCTATCAAGCAGAGGTGGGTTGCTGCCGGTTCGGCCCAGCTTGGCCGAACTGGTAGTGGAATTCAGGCCTGGGTTGCAGAATCAGTAGCGACCCAGACCTGACACGCCCCCAAACCAGTTCCCTCGCTGCCGCTTGGGCGCCATCATTTTGAATTTTAGTGACTGCGTGTACACAGTTCACGGTAAATTGTTCTGCAAATGTACACAGAACAATTTACATTGAACAGCGCACATATACGCAACGTGCATCTAGCGCACATTGCAAACCGGCAGTAACGCCAGCAGCAATTGACCCTGCTACCAAGGTAAGTAAATTGTTGGACTTCTGTAGTTCTAATTTTTCTATAATCTGGAGAACCCTTCTCAATTTATCCAGACTTGGGACTGTTTGGGTTACGTCAAAAGAGAGTTGGCCCTGGTGGAGTTTCTTACTAAAGTAACAACAGCTAGAAAACAAGGACCATGTGGGCATGTTTTGAAAAGAAAAATAGAAAGTCTAAAGGTTAGAGATGGGGAGCAGCCATCTTCAAATCACGGGGCAAGGTTCCAAATTATAATACTGATATCATGGTTTATCATATATTGTTATCAGGTATATTATCAGATATATTTGAAGTAATATAAATCATGCCACGTAGAACTGGCATGAGCAGGTTCTGTTAAATCATCTTTAACGATCAGGGACAAATGATCAATCTTCAAAAGGTTATAGAAGAATGCAAACTGATTCCCATCTTATGAACTTAATCAAAATCTATAAGATTCCTTGCTCTTAATAAACTTCACTCTGATCTAAGCATTCCTTTGTTGTTCTTTTGAATCTATTTTTCTACTTGCAAAATGGCAGAGCAGTAGAGTCAGACATAAATACATGAGGTGACTTCAGGCAAATCAGTATCCCTTCCCTTTCCAGAAAATGTTACTGATCTGGAAAATAGGAACTGTAGAATTGCTCTGTTTTACTTGCTCCAAGTATCACAGTTATTAACATGCATTTCCTAAAAGCTAAGAGGTAGAATACCATGTCATAAAGTACCAACTCATACTTTTTACGACGTGGTGAGTTGCAATCTCCCATATTCAGATCATTCTTATGATTATCAAATAATAATCATGTCATGTTATTTATAATCAGATGTTGAATGTGAGGTGGTAAACTTATTTTTAAGAAAAGTAAGAAGAGTATTTAACCCATAATATAATCTTTACTCAAGAAAGAGAGTAAAAAGATATTCAAACCAGAATTGAGAAAATGTAGAAGTACCATAACATTCAAGAGGAGAATATGGTTCAATGTGAGAGTTACTTTTGAATAAAATATAGGTAAATTCAACTTTAAAGTTCAAATTTATGAGAAAACAATGTGTAAGCCTCTTTGGCTCCTCTAACAAAGGAGAAGAGGAATATAATTTTGTCAAAAGTAGACCAGCTTGGAAGACATTACCATTCAAATCATCATTCAAAGCAACTGCCTGTTAGATTCAACCAGGAAAGGTAAAATAAAACAAGATCAAATCAAGATTGACCAGGAAGCCTTTTTTTTTTTTTTTTTGCACTACGGCACGTGTATAATGGCGTCATTATGCATCTTTCACCAAACACTATACATCTCCATATTTTATTTTATTATTATTATGGAGCTGGCTCATAAATAACAGCTGTTGAAAATGTCAAATGTTAATGAGGCAGGGCAATGCAAGCCTGAATTTGTGGCATTGGCTGGGAAGAGAGGGGGCTGGAAGCGCTGCGAATATGCCAGTATAGACAGACTCTTATAACAACACCATCTTCCAATTCTCAGAGCACTCTGCAGACTAAAGTGCATCAGTCTGCCATTAATCCCACTTATCACTCTGACAGCTCAGTAATTACACCACTGCTACAGCCCAGGTACTGCAGTTGTAATAAAATATCAACCGCTGTGCAGGATGCATGCTGGCGAGATGTTTTATTAAACTTTGGGGGGGGGAGGGGGGCTTGATCATCAAGTGACATTAGTGTTGACCTATTTTTTCTATTTGACAATAAATTAGCCTTTGACCATGCCATAATAGATATTACAGAGTGCATTTACTGTTCCCAAACAGCAAAAGGTGCAGGATTCCAAGGAACTGGGCAAATGGCATAAAATAAGACAGTAGGAGAGGCATGTCAGAACATTATTACCTAAATGGCTATAAATGATTGATATAGTGAGAAATCACAAACATGGCTCTACACTTGGAGAGAAATGCAACAACAATTACACAAAAAAAAAAACCAAACAAACCATTCTATAACCTATGTAAATTATTCCAGAGAAATAATGATATTTTTTCTATAAAATTTCTATTATTTTGAACTTCATGCTTCTGATGACTTCTGTTGTCTTTCAAACTGGATGCATTATCATTTAAATTAAATAATACTGAGGAAAAATGAAAGAAAACATTTTAAAAGTCATAAACATATACAGCATCCAACCCCACACATTTATTTCCACGCTATTTTGAAAAGAGAAGTACTCTATCCAAACTAGATCAAGGAAGACAATGGCTAAATTAATGATCTAAACCTATTGTTTATAAATGATCTAAACTTATTGTTTATAAAAATTAATTATTTCTTTGAACTATAATTACTATGAATTTATGAATTTGTACTATGTTTCCCCGAAAATAAAACAGGGTCTTATTTTCTTTTGACTCCCGAAATAAGCACTTGGCCTTATTTTCGGAGTGGTCTTATTATTATTTTTTAAGAAGAATTTTATTGGTTTTTAAACATTTATAGGGAAAGGTAAAAAAGGTACATAGAAAATTTTGGCAGCTCCCGTGCTAGTGGTAGAAATCCCCCCAAATCTCACAATTTTCACAATGTTAAAAATAACGTATAAAAGATAAGCATAAACAGAATCTTGTTTTACATTATGTCAACCATATGTTCAATCATCTCTTTCTTTGTCACTTTCTAGTATATCAACAATTACCATAGTATTTCAAATACATTTATTTTTGTGACCTGAGCCTTTCCGATATTGCTCCCTCCTCCCTGTCCCCACATGGAGCCACAGCCCCCCCCTCCTTCATATCTTGCACATTATTACCTTTTTCACCACCTCCCCTATTTTCGTCCTCTAGGAGAGAACTATGTTTTTTAATGAAGGCTTCTGTCTCCTCCATTGTATTAATTCTAATTCTATTTCCCTCCCAAAAAATCAACATTCCCTCTGGCAATAACCAAACTCTTTTATTGTATAATTTCTTTCATAAGGAGGAATAATTTCTCCTTTTTTCCTTTATTTTTTTCGGAATTTGCTTAAGAATGGTGATTTCTTTATATTTTAATGGTCCCTCCCTTTGGGCCCCTAGCACCTCATCCCTCATGGTCCTCCTAAGAAACTTAACATGTACCTCCCTTGGAACATTGTGTGTTCTAGCATATGCTGAATTAATCCTGTAAACCAGATCCATATCCCACCACAACTGTTCCTTATTTCTCTTAATATATTCTGCTAAAATTGTACTCATAATATCCTTAAGATCTTCATTTTCTGTCTCTGGTAGGTTCTGGAATCTGAGAAAAAAGGACATTCTTTCAAGTTCTATTTTTACCATAAAATTTTCCAGTTCTAAATTTCCCTTCCGGACTGCCTTAACCTCCTCTCCCAATCCAGTTGCCTCCTCCTCCAACATCCCAATTCTTTGTTTATTTTCTGTTATATGATGTTGTACACCTCTGAGTTCATCTTTGAAATCTGTCACCTCTTTTTTCAACTCATTTTGACCTCTCATACTTTCCTGAAACATTTGGTTAACAGATAGTTCTTTTGAGCTCTCTCCAGTCCTTTCTTGTTGTAACAATGAAGTAATTTTCATCTGTTGCATGCTCGGAGTGGAGGTGGCAGAAGCAGGACTCGTTGGTGGTTTTTTGGGCCCCATTTATCTGCGTTCAGGGATGATAAGTCTTTTACAAAGAAAATGGCATCAGAGGAGGGTACCGGTCCAAGGCAGCAGGCAAATCCAAAAATGAAAAGTTAGTTCTCCTTCACAGTTCCAAGGCACGGAGGTACATCAGAAAGAGGAAAAGTCAAATAGTCAAAATTAATCAGGAAGCCCACGTAACAGGAGAGGTGCAGAGCACCTTCAGAGGGGGTATCAAGACAATTACCAGAGATTTTTTTTCCAAAGGTAGTTTCAAAAGGCAGACTTCATTTATAAGTACAAAGATGAAGAGGAGCCAACTTGGCTCCTCCTTTCGCAGGGAGAAGAACAAGGAGTTTCATAAAGTTTTTCCCTTTTAAGAAAACAGCTCAGCAATCACCTCTTGCAGCTGTGATATCAGTCTTTCTCACATAGTTAGTACAAGTGGCAGGTCAACCTTTATTCTCTCTCCATTCCAATAGAGAGAGAGATAGTTCAAATGCCGCTTTGTCCGAGGGGGGGGGGTAAAGAGAAAGAAACACCCCCCTCTAATCTTTCAGTTTCAAATGGATTGAACAAAATTTATAATAGTCTGCTGCTTATCTGTTAACGATGATTAAGAAGATTAGGGCGGATCTCTCCCCACCAGCACTTCAGCCGCTCTTCTTTCGCTTAACTCTTTCCTCCCGGAGCCCATTCGGCGAAAGGGCAGATAGCCAACAGCTGTTTCATGCTCCCCCTCCGCTCCCCGGCTCCTGGGGCGAGGCTGGAAACACCCCCGCCGGCTGCCGCCGAGTCTGGGGGATTCCAGCAAGCCGCCCTGCGGCAGCAGACCCCTCCAGGGCCCACTGTGCTCCTAAAAGGAGCCCACTGGGAAGATGAGCAGCGGACAACACATCCGTCACCTACAGGAACCGGAAGTGATCCAGGAGTGGTCTTATTATTTTTGAGATGCAGGACGTGGTGAGTGTGGTCACCTCATGGCTGCTGCTGTCTTGCAATTTTTTCAGGGGAGGGCTTATTTTCAGGGGAGGGCTTATTTTAGTGCATGCACTCAAAAGCCTGATTGGGCTTATTATCTGGGGAGGTCTTATTTTCAGGGAAACAGGGTATATACTCCTAAAATGTATCGATGTGTATGTACTCCTAAAATTTGTTCTGCCTAGGTGGCATCTCTTTCTTAATGGTACAAGAAAGAGCACCTAGCCTGTTTTATAACAATGCAACAGGTGGGCAAAGCATGTTTAATATCCTTAAAGAATGAACACTGAAGAAGCACATATGATTTTAATTTTAAATAAATCCTTTTACAAAAAGTTATTTCTTTATGAAAATACACTCAACTCATACTCATAACAAAAGCACCTACTTGGGAGGATGAGAAACAGTGGGAAAAAATCTACTAATGTCAAAAATAAGTACACAGGTTTCCTGTTCAATGGACTGTATATCCTATTTAAATTTCAATATACTGTAATCAGTGCACTTTGAATCACTATTCATTGAAGAGATCATTTCTGCTTCAACTATAAGACAATTAAAATACAACAAAGAACACTAAATCAGACAAAAAAGCAAGAAATGTTTCTTTTTATTGTTATAATTGTGTTGATTGTTACATGTTGTTGCCTAGAGCAAGGAGGCTATAAAATTTAACATTTTAAACACCACAGAAGCATCCATTATTCACTTAATATTATGCAAAAACACTTCTGTTCATGCAACAAGTAAGTTGCTGCTTTCTGACCTACACATACCAGCCTTCCAATGTAAATGTAAGAAAATCATAGGACATAAATGGGAAAAATAAATTAACAAACACGCAAATAGCAATAACACTTAGACTTATATACCACTTTACAGTGCTTTACAGCCCTCTCTAAGCGGTTTACGGAGTCAGCATTTTATCACCTTGGAAGGATGGAAGGCTGAGTCAACCTTGAGCCTGGTGAGATTCGAACTGCCAAATTGCAATCAGCTGGCAGTCAGCAGAAGTAGCCTGCAGCATTGCACTCTAACAACTATGTAACCTCAAAGCTGCAGTTCCTGTCACTATTTTTTAATAGTGACAAATTTTACGTCCTGCTTTCCCTTAAAAAGAAACAGGTAACGTCTCAAGCAAAATAAATGCATTTGTTCCCTTTGCAATTAAATATGCATTCTTTTCTCTAAAAAAGAACAGTTTGGAATATTCTTAGAATTGTGATTAAAAAAACCCTCAGAAACATCAGTAGACATGACATTTCAGTGTCAATCTGGATATGACCCTGAGTTTCTAAGTTTTTCTTTAAAAAAAATAGAAAATTAATTGCCCCCTCGCCATAAAACTAGTAAAATACTCCAAAGTAGGGCTGATAAGACAGTATATAAAAATAAGGAAGAATGGAAGCTTTGAAATTGTCAGCTGCTCAAAACAGCAGTGTAACAGATGATTTATATGGCAGGAGTCAGTATCCTCCCATAATGATGATTTGTATTTCTGCTTATAATTACTTCTTAATTTGTATTTGTAGCTGCAGAAAAGCCAGCTATATGGCTTATGAATTTTATGCAAATCTATGTCCTTTAGCAAAACATTTCCTCCTCTTTGCTAACACTTACCTGGCCTGTCTACCTGAAAATATTTTCATCCTAATCTCAGCATTTCTGTCCAACGAATCTCCCATCTAAAGACTTTTACAGTTCTATTGGCTATTTGGCTTTGAAATTGAAAAAAATAAACATTTAAGGCTGCCTTAAATATGCCTCTTTTAGCCAATGGTAGAATGGCCAAAGGCATAGCTGCCAACTGATATTTTTAGGTCTCTTCATAAGTCCTGCTTTCTGACAAAACCTTTCAAATTCAAAACCTTTCCTCAAGCATCCAATATGGAAGACCACTATGCATTCAATGGGAAAATTTTTCATGTGCATAACTGAATCTGCTTTGGCTTCCACATGGCTGAACTACTGTTGTTCTGAAATATCTGTTCGTGTTCTCAAATAGACTAGAAATCAATCTAAGCTATACCAACTGCACTTGAGTGCATAAAAAGTTCATTTGGAATAAATAAAATACTTTCTGGGCCATTCAAAATGCTGAAATTATATCTTTGACAGTTTCAACTTGGCTACACCATGCCCTAAAATAAGCCCTTACTGTAACTACGTGGGTAACTTGGCCTGTGTCAAAATTTTAACTTGTTGCCTCTGGAATAATGCTTCAGATATTGAAACCTTTTGTCCTTTTTTTTTACCCTCAACACTGATCTGGAGAGTGACCCCACTTTGCCTATTATCTCTGCTGCAAATGCCCAGGATAGTTTTTTTAACCCAGGGTTGTCTGACGATACATGTTGCATCACTATGTGAGTCCTGGTAAAAGACAACATGGAAGCTATTTAAAAAATCATTATGCATGAAGCTTTTCTCCTGCAGGTTTCTACACTGAATCTGCGAACATCTGCAAGGGCTGATCTGGTTGGACCAACAAACTGTTTCTGAGCTGACCAATACCTAGATATTATTTCATTGAACAAGTCTTATCCTCTTTTGTAAATAATTTACTATCTAAGGGTAGACCAAGCATTGCCAACAATGATCAACATTCTTTAATTTTTTTTCACAAGAAATTCGAATGCAAAATAATTAATTGGTATTGGTTAAACTATGTTTTTCTGTCCTGCCTTCCAGACAGAATGTACGGTATAGATCAGTGGTTCTCAACCTTCCCAATCCCATGACCCTTTAATATAGTTCCTCATGTTGTGGTGACCCCCAACCATAAAATTGGTGTCTCGGTTCCTAAGACCATCGAAAATATGTATTTTCCAATGGTCTTAGGCAACCCCTGTGAAAGGGTCATTCGACCCCCAAAGGGGTCCCGACCTACAGGTTGAGAACCACTGGTATAGATATTTAAACTGTCCTTCCAAAGCTATGTAAATAACTGCACCAATTTTCAGTGTTAAAATGTTTTATGTATTGTAAAGCTTACCTTTATTTATTTTGTAATTATAAACTGCCTCAAGCACTCTGAGAACTGCCTTCTATTAAAAAAAAAATCCCCAAAACTAAACTCACCGTGTTAGTGAGGTTTCTTCCAGTAGTTGATTGATTGGTTCTCAACATGTTGTTCACTATTATGCCTCTGAGAAATTAAACATCACTCACTTTTTAACCATTTCTGCTGTTAAAATTAGGCCTTCCATTCAGGTTTTACTTAAATCATCTTCATAGCCACCACATGTTTATTGGACCCGTGTCCCTCCTGGCTTGTACTGGCATCCTGGGAGGTCACACGAGGCTGGCTCCAGGAGTTAGTCAACGCTTCTTTGAGTGAAGGGTTCCTGCCGGCCGCCGTGAAAGAGGCGGTGGTGAGGCCTCTCCTCAAGAAGCCTTCCCTGGACCCAGCTTTATTAGCCAACTACCGTCCCGTCTCCAACCTTTGCTTTCTGGCGAAGGTTGTAGAGAGTGTGGTGGCACAACAGTTTCCACGCCACTTGGGGGAAACTGATTATCTGGACCCGCGCCAGTCCGGTTTCCGGCCCGGTCACAGCACGGAGACGGCATTGGTCACGTTGGTGGATGATCTCTGGAGGGCCAGAGATGGGGGCTGCTCCTCCATCCTGGTCCTATTAGACCTCTCGGCGGCTTTCGATACCATCGACCATGGTATCCTATTGCATCGATTGGAGAGGTTGGGGATGAGGGGCACCGTTTTGCGGTGGTTCTCCTCCTACCTCTCTGGCTGAGCGCAATTTGTATTGGCAGGGGGGCAGAGGTCGACCTCGAGGCCGCTCACTTGTGGGGTGCCACAAGGGTCGGTCCTCTCGCCTCTCCTGTTCAATGCATATATGAAGCCGCTGGGCGAGATCATTCGTGGGTTTGGGGTAGATTACCATCTGTACGCGGATGACACCCAGCTGTACATCTCTACCCCAAACCACCCCAACGATGCTATCGAAGTGATGTCCCGGTTCTGGAAGCCGTACGGATCTGGATGGGAAGTAACAGACTCAAGCTCAACCCATCCAAGACTGAGTGGCTGTGGTTACCGGCGCCCCGGTTCAACCAGCTTATTCCATCACTGGCCATTGGGGGCGAACATCTGGCCCCCGTGGATCGGGTACACAATTTGGGCGTCCTTCTGGATGCCCGGCTGTCCATGATGACCATGTGACAGCCATGGCCAGGGGGGCGTTCCACCAGGTTCGCTTGGTGCGCCAATTGCATCCCCTATTGGACTGGAGCGCCCTTTGCACAGTCACTCATGTGCTTGTGACATCCCGGCTAGACTACTGCAACGCTCTCTACATGGGGCTCCCCTTGAGATGCACCCGAACGCTGCAGCTGGTTCAGAATGTGGCCACGCGGGCAATCTCGGTAGTCTTTAGCTACTCCCGCGTAACACCTCTCCTGCGCGGGCTACACTGGCTGCCTGTGCCTTTTCGGGTGCGTTTCAAGGTGTTGACCATCATCTTTAAGGCGCTCCATTGCACAGGACCTAGTTATTTGCGGGATCGTATCCTGCCCCATACATCCCTTCGGCTGATTCGCTCGCACAGAGAGGGACTCCTCCGGGTGCCGTCCACTAGGCTGTGCCAGCGGGCGACGCCTAGGGGAAGGGCCTTCTCTGTGATGGGCCCAACCCTCTGGAATGACCTTCCCCCTGACATCAGAATGACTACGGACCTCCGCTCCTTCCATCAGAAACTCAAAACCCACCTGTTTCAGCTAGCCGGCCTGGCCTAATTCCAACTTTCCCACCTCAGTTTTATTTTTAAATTTTATGATTGGTTTTATGGTCTAAGTTTTTAATTTTTATAAATTCGTACAGGGGCTATTTAATCTAATTTTAGCTATGTATACTATTGTTTGTATGGTTTTTTAAATTTATACCTGTACACCACCCCGAGTCCCTTCGGGGAGAGGGGGCGGTCTAGAAATCTAATAAATAATTATTATTATTATTATTATTATTATTATTATTATTATTATTATTATTATTATTATTATTATTATTATTATTATTATTATGTTATTTTATCCATCTAGCATTTTTATTAAATTCTTTTTGAGTTTCCCATAGATCTTCCCCAAATTAGATTGTTTCCATTTTGTTTGGTTTTCCATGTTCATAATTTCTATTGCCATTTATACAGGTAGAATTGCCTCTTATCTGATTGAGATAGCTTATTTTAGTTAAATTGGATGAATGGTGTCTCTTTTCCCGGCTATTGCCACTATTTGTTACTTTATTATTTCCAAAACTTGTTCTATTTTTCTGCTGCAAAGCCAATACTTTTTATTAGACTTACATTCTTCAATTTTTGTTCTTTCATATTTTTTAAATTACTTGCATCTGATATTAATTTCTTTACTTGGCCTCCAATCTGATCTTTGACTTTGGGATTTAATATGATTTTGCCTTTGGTTTTCCAATTTCGATATCTATTTATTCTATAACCGCCACTGCTGTACTCTAAGCAATCTGATTGGTCTGTTTGATAAATGTTATTTTAATCCTTGCAAGCATCTTATTCACATTCTTAATTACAGATGCTAGGTCTTTTTTGGCACTATTTTTAATGCTGGCAATCTTTGTCTTTCTACTGATAATTCTGCATATGCCATAAACTTCTCTTGAAATTCTTCTTGTAAGGAGGTCAGTTTATCGGTTGTTTCAGTGCTGGCCTGTACTAGTTCTTGTTGTTATTATTTCTTCTAAGTTATCATTTGTGTAGTTCATATGAATTGTTTTCTTTACATTTCCATTTGTTATCTCAGTTTCTTTTTCTACACTATTGTTACTTTGGGGTCTTATATTTTCACAACTTTTCTGAATTTCTTCCAATTCTATTTCCCTGAATATTTTACTTCAAGTAATGAATTAGCAAATTCCAATTAACAAATCGGTTTTTATTTTTCTCCTCTATTCAGTATTTAACTTTGTTATTTTCAATAGCTTTTCTGAATTGACTGCTTCAGCAAGGGTTCTTGGCTTTTCTTAATGTAAATAATAAATAAATAAATATTTATTTCTTAGCCGCACCCTCTCCCGAAGGACTCGGGGCGGCGTACAATGAAACATATGAAATAAATATGTGGACAAAACAAACATATAACAGAGACATATACCGAGACATACACAAGGAGGAGGTCGGCTGATGAATAAAAAACAATTAGAATACAGTGATTAAAAAACCCCTAAATAATTAAATATAATTAAAATAACCAATTAAAAACCCGTCAGGAGCGATATGGTTAGATCAAAGTTGAGCCAGGCCAGCTACTTGGAATAGGTGGGTCTTAAGCTTAATACGAAAGGAGCGGAGGTCAGAGGTATTCCTAATATCTGGAGGGAGGTCATTCCACAGGGCTGGGCCTGCCACAGAGAAGGCTCTACTCCTAGGCGCCGCCCCCTGACACTGTCTAGTGGACGGCACCTGGAGGAGGCCCTCTCTGTGCGAGCGGATTGGTCGCAGGGATGTATGGGGCAGAATACGATCCCGCAAGTAACTAGGTCCTGAGCCATGGAGCGCTTTAAAGATTGTTATCAAAACCTTGAAACGCACCCGATAGACCACAGGAAGCCAGTGCAGCTCGCGCAGGAACGGTGTCACATGGGAGTACCTAGTACTCCCCATAATTACCCGCGCGGCTGCGTTCTGGACCAACTGTAGCCTCCGGGTGCATTTCAAGGGAAGCCCCATGTAGAGAGCGTTACAGTAGTCCAAGCGAGACGTCACCAGCGCATGAGTGACTGTGCCTAAGGCGTCCCGGTCCAGTAGGGGGCGCAATTGGCGCACCAGGCGAACCTGGTGGAACGCCCCCCTTGCCACGGCTGTCACATGGTCATCCATGGACAGCCGGGCATCCAGGAGGACGCCCAAATTGCGCGCCCGCTCCACGGGGGCAAGTTGAATGCCCCCAATGGCCAATGATGGAGTTAATTGGCTGAACCGGGGAGCTGGTACCCACAGCCACTCCGTCTTGGAGGGGTTGAGCTTGAGTCGGTTGTCATCCATCCAGATCCGTACGGCTTCCACACACCAGGACATCACTTCGATGGCCTCGTTGGGGTGGTTCAGGGTGGAAAAGTACAGCTGAGTATCATCAGCGTACAGGTGGTATCCCACCCCGAAACCACGGATGATCTCACCCAGCGGCTTCATATATGTGTTGAACAGGAGTGGCGAGAGGACCGACCCCTGTGGCACCCCACAAGTAAGGGGGCGTAGGGTCGACCTCTCTTCTCCTGCCAACACACGCTGCGTCCGGCCAGAAAGGTAGGAGCCGAACCACCGCAAAACGGTGCCCCGGACCCCCAACCCCTCCAGCCGGCGCAGCAGGATACCATGGTCGATGGTATCAAAAGCCGCCGAGAGGTCTAATAGGACCAGGATAGAGGAACAACCTCTATCTCTGGCCCTCCAGAGATCATCCACCAATGCGACCAAGACCGTCTCCGTGCTGTGACCGGGGCGGAAGCCGGACTGGCGCGGGTCTAGATAATCATTTTCCTCCAGATTACGTGGAAACTGGTAGGCCACCACACTCTCTACAACCTTCGCCAAAAAGGGAAGGTTGGAGACAGGACGATAATTGGCCAGCTCCAAAGGGTCCAGGGAAGGCTTCTTGAGCAAGGGTCTCACCACCGCCTCTTTCAAGGCGGCCGGGAGAGACCCCTCGCTCAACGAAGCGTTCACTAGGCCCAGGAGCCAGTCTCGTGTAACCTCCCAGGATGCCAGTACAAGCCAGGAGGGGCACGGGTCCAATAAACATGTGGTGGGTCGCAGTCGTCCACGCATTCTGTCCAAATCCTCGATGGCAACCAAGTCAAACTCCTCCCAGATCGATTCCTCAAGACTCGCCATGGACGTCTCCATTGGACCACTGACAGGGACCCAATCCCTCCGGATTTGAGCAATTTTATCCTGCAGATATTTACCAAATTCCTCTGCCCTGCCCTGTAGAGGGGCCTCCCGCGGCCTCTGAAACAAGAGGGAGCGGGACACCCGAAACAGGGCGGCAGGGCGGTTCTCCGCGGATGCAATGAGAGTGGCACAATATTGGCGTTTGGCCACTCTCAATGCCACAAGGTACGTCCTTAAATGGGCTCGTGCCTGTGTTCGATCAAATTCGGAGCGAGAGGATCTCCAACGACTCTCTAGACGTCTCTTGCGGCATTTCATCACCCTTAGTTCCTCGGTAAACCAAGGGGCCAGGGTGGATCGTTGCCGCCGGAGAGGCCGCAAAGGCGCCACCCGGTTCAAGGCCCCAGTAGTCGCATTATTCCACGCGACCACCAGGTCCTCTACCCGGGGGCGGGTCAAGGTTACAGGAGGTGGCCCAAGCTCCGTCTGGAACCTATCAGGTTCCATCAGGCACCTGGGGCGGAACCATCTGGTACTTTCCGGTTCCGCCTCCCCGCAGCGGGAGGTAGCACCAGGGAAGTCAAGACGAAGGAGTGAGTGATCTGACCATGACAAGGGAGTGATGGTTAAGTCCCCTCCTCCCAGATCACTCAGCCACTGGCCAGAGACAAAAACAAGGTCCAGAGTGTGTCCTCCCTCATGTGTCGGGCCCTGAATCATTTGAGTCAGGTCCATGGCTGTCATGGAAGCCATGAACTCCCGAACCCCCTCTGATGCTTCTCCCATCGATGGCAGGTTAAAATCCCCCATCACTAAAAGTTTGGGGGTCTCAACCGTCACCGATGCGATCAGCTCAAGGAGTTAGGGCAGGGCCGCTGATGTATAGCGAGGAGCCAGGTATACTATCAGCAGGCCCAACTGTCTCCCAGGGCCCCATTTCACAACAAGGGATTCACATCCGGACGTCTGTGGCACAGTAGACTCCCTCGGCTCTAAGTCCTCCCGAATAATTACTGCCACCCCACCGCCCCTTCCCTGGGCCCGGGGCTGGTGAAATGCTCGGTAGCCTGGTGGGCACATTTCCACGAGGGGAAGACCTCCCTCGTGGCCCAACCAGGTCTCCGTTATTCCCGCGAGGTCCGGCTCCCCCTCTAAAATTAGATTGTGAATGAGGGGGGCCTTGTTAACAACGGACCTCGCATTGCATAACAACAGCCTCAGGCCTTGGGTCTGTAACTCTTGACCACCTAGAACGCGGGGGTTGGTACAAGCGACCGGGTGTAACCAGCAACCACGGTCTCCCAACCGACTGTAAGTTCTTAATCTGTCCTCGTATCTGCCCCTCCCTGCGACCGTTGGAATTAAAGAGCCCTGTATATGAATGATATCCTCCCCCTCCTCCTCCCTTCCGCTCCTTCTGCTCACGACCACACCTGGAGGCCCGGCTCTCACATCGCTCCTGATCTGACCCACCCACCCCACAACCCCTGAGCCCCCACCCCTACAAATTTTTTAAAAACAACTAACTAAAAACCCCCTAAGTCTCCGCTTCCTCCACCTCTCGGGATTAATAAATCCGTCATCAAGGTGGGCCCTCGAAAGGGCGGAGGGCCACACCTGCGAGAGGGGGGACTCTCGCAGTAGGATCAGGTCTGACCTTAAATACATAGAGTGTTAAAAGAGTTCGTCGTCGGGGCTTAGGGTCTATGCTGAAGATGTCATAATCCAGTAAAAATTTGAAAAGCATGGTTGCAGCAAAACAGAATAGTCCAGTCATTAGTCTTAGATGGGGGGGGGATGGTGATAGGTTGGTTAGATGACAATCAAGAGGTGGGGGCAGTGGGTGGTAGGTGGCGGATGGCAAGGGGTAGTTGGACTGTAGTTGGAATAGGCAGGGGGCAGATGGTCAATCAGCAGTAAATCATATAGGGTAGGAAGAAGTCCTCTAGGGCTCATGCAGATAGAATCCGGGGCAGTTGTTAATAGTCAGCAGGGGGGGGGTAGGGGGGGGTGCAGTCAGAGTGCACGATGATAAGGGCCTCCTGGCAATCCACCAACAAAGCTCCCCCCCCCCCCCGGTCTCTATACAGCCTCCTGAATCGTAGTCCTATTCCTACCAGGTCCTCGGCTTTTAATCCTGCCTTGGCCTGCAGCTGCGAATTTGGCCCCCAAACCACTATTCCAGGCCCCAACGCCGCTCCCACCGGCCTCCCATCGGCCTCCAGCTTCCTTCTCGGCCTACCCATCCAGTCTTTGCCGGCCTCAAAGGTCCCGGCCGGTCTCCAATCCTCTCAAATTCGGCCAACATGGTTTTTAAGCCTTTTCAAACCTCCCACAGCTACCTTTCACAACAAGCTGCAAGCCGAGGGATTTGGCGTCCGGTGCTTCCAGCCTTCGCCACCTCAATCCATGGTCCCAGATGGTCCTAGGTCACCAGCCTCCAACCTGAAGTCCAAATTCGGCATCGCTGGTATCGGCGCGCCTCCGCACACTCCATCCGCCATTTCGAGGCCGTCTGCCTCTCCTTCAATCGGCTCCAAACGCAGACGGCCTCTCTGCGGCTTCTCCGGGCGCCGCCTCCCATCAGCTGCATTCCCAGTTCGTTCCTCACGTTCCTTACATTCCTCATGCTTTTTCCAAACACCCAGCTACCCTGGAGGACCCATTCGGGTCATAAAAGAAACCAGGGTAGCTGTTTACTGGGGACCCGGCCCCCATGCTGGAAAAGGGGACCGGCAGCACTCCTAGTTCCCTGGAAAGCACCCCGCGGATCTACGGAGCTCTAGCGGCAGACCGCCATTCCTCCGGAAGCTCCTCCTCCTGTAGTCATTCAGGCCCTCTTTTCTTACTTCATAGATTGCTTCACCTACAGAAATCCTTTACCCACATCAGCTCTTGGTAAATACAGTGTATCAATATCAACGAAGCATGCTGCATTGTCATTAGTTTTCTTCTCTTCCAATCCAAATTATGACGTTTCATCTGGGTCTAGCCAACTATTCCTGCTGTATATTGAATAGCAGAGACTGCCCACATATTAATTGCTTTGATGATGTTTCCATCATTTAACTTTGATTTCAAAATTTCTGAACTCATTTGATATATTTGGTAGAAGTTTTTTTTTTTTTAATGTCATTCCATAATAAATTGGAAGCTTCCAAAAATCCTGAATATTTGTAGCTTTTTTCTGGTACTACTAGGTTTATCAAATGTTCATTGTTAAGCTCTGTTTCATCATCTTCAACAATGTTGCCTGTCTCTATGGCTATGGTTGCATACTTGTCAGTGCCAAGTTCCATTCCAATATTTTTCCGAAGTCTATTGTGCTTTTTCATAAAGAATCCAGTTCAGTCTTTGTTTTTCCAAATAATTTCAAATCAGCCATATAGATTAAATGAGAAATTTGGGGGGAAATTATGGTTTATTGCACTTTCTTCCAGATCTTTAGGGTGGATTTAGTATATTTATCCACCTAGAACAGGATGTCAAACTGGCGGCCCATAGGCCAGAAGCATCACATGTAGGCCACGCCTACACCAGCTCCGTGAAGGGGAAAAAAATGTCATGATACATCACATGATGGCAACGTGATGCCATGAGTTTGACACCCGTGATCCAGAGAGTTCTTTCCAAGAGCCTGGATTTGGGAGAGTATTATTATGGTTCATCCCAATTAGCCAGATGTTCAGATTGAACTTGACATTTTTATGCTATATATCAGTGATGGCTAACCTTTTTGTCACTGCGTGCCAAAAACACGAGTGCACATGTGCAACAATGTGTGTGTGTTCCTGCACTCATAATGCAATGTGCGCATGATCCCTCGCATGCTCCCCACCCACCCAAATGTGTGCATAACTGCCATACATGCATGAGACACCCCCCATGCGGGGGGGAGAAGCACATGTGTGTGGAACCCTCACATTGCATTTTTTGGCCTCGCATGGTGCCCCTGCATCCCATTTTGGCCCTGTAAAGCCTCCTGCACCAACCTGGAAGACAAAACAGGGCACGAGGGGTACTGCACGAGGCCAAAAATGCAATGTGAGTGTCCCCCACACGTGTTCCTCCCCCCACATGTGCACGCGTGTTCCCAAAATGCACATCCCCTGCATGCGCAGCAGAGCCCCAAGGACCAGCTGGCCAGAGGGAGGCACATGCACAGTGGAGTTGGGCTTGGGTAACGGCTGGCGTGCCCGCAGAGAGGGTTCTGCGTGCCACCTGTGGCACACATGCCATAGGTTCACCATCACGGCTATATAATTTCATTATCATTAATCTATGGTAGCCAAACTAGACCAAGGACCACCAGCTGAAATGACAGGCAATTCTCCCCAAGTCCTTTTTTATAGAATACACAAAATTCACATTTTGAAGAAACAGTCTATGTGCACGGACATATTTATGAAAGATTCTTTAAAAACAAATGATGTCTGGATCAGTGATTCTGATTCTGATTCTGATTCTGATTCTGATTCTGATTCTGATTCTGATTCTGATTCTGATTATTATTATTATTATTATTATTATTATTATTATTATTATTATTATTATTATTATTATTATTATTATTATTATTATTATTATTATTATTATTAGACTTGTTAGCCGCTCCCTCTCCACGAAGGGACTGGTAGCAATCCAGATTAGGACACCGTTCTCTCTTACAATTACAAAACAAGAAGTTACATGATGATAACCATTCTTATATTGCTCAATCTGGCATTTACAAGATATATAATGTTGTAATGGTTGTATATTTTATTATTAAAACACAATTACACACATTTCGCTGGGAAACAAAATGTCTTGCTTGTGGAATTTTCAATAAACCATTTGTTTGGCTAGGTATACCCTAAGAATCTTGTTTTAGATTGGCTTGTTCTGACCCACTACGGCTCTATTTATAAACAAAGAAGAACATTCAAAATGACATTCGAGATGAAATACATTCAACAAACACTCAACTACTACAATTATTCTATTGGAATTATATTCTTGCTTCAATCGTACTGAGACTGATTCATTTGTCTTAAAATTCCCCTCAATCTGAATCAGTCCAAATTTCTAACTTTTCCCCCCTCCTGTAGCAACTTCCTAACCCCGTATTTTCCATGTTATTTCTCTTCTGAACATCCCCGTTCTGACAAGTCTGCTTCCCTGAGGCATTACCTCTCTCTATCCTCATTTTTGTGTGTGTCAAAGCTAAAATCAATGGAGGTAAAGATAACTTGTTCCTAAGAAGATCACCTACAGCATAGTCATAAAAACAAGGAACAAAGAAAGGATTGTATGATAGGGAGACATTTTCAAAGTTCTCAAAGGATTCAAAGCCTAAAGTACTGTTAAGGAGTACTACCTGAGGAGATAACAGTCTCCGAAAACTCTACAGCAGCCAGTTATATACTAACCAATTCCATTAAGGGCATAGCTTTGTCAGTGAAATCTCACTCTGCATCTCAGTGGAACATTCCCCCCCCCCCTTCCTTTCTCCTTTTCCTTGATAGTAACAGGATAAGAAATATAATAGTTCTTTCTTTCATAAGCATAGCTTCCAAAATACCTTTTGCGCTGTTTGTGGAGGACATGCTTTTAAATAATAGGGTATTTGTGAAACATTTTGTCTTAGGGGTTTTTTTAATGTTCAATTTTCATTGCTTTGTGAACACTGTAGGAGAAAAATTGAGTTAGTCTATGGTGGCAAAAAAAAAGGATTCTGGCAGTCTGGTAGCACTTTTTCCAACTATCACATATTATTAAAAAAAAAATAAAAGCTTTTGTGAGCTGCATCTCACTTCATCAGGTGTAAAGAGTGGCTAGAGTGATGTAAGATTTAAATTGGGGTAAGGCATGGAGAAGGGAGGAGAAGGGAGGTTGGTTATGCAGAGGCATCACTGCTGTTTTTGATTGTAAGGATCTGCTTCAGGTTGAGTGGTGGTCTGTATGTAAGTATGGGCCCACCAACTGCATTTTCCGAAACACTGGGTAGTAGGCCCATACTTGATAATATGGGAACCAGACCCTGCACCTAACCCACATGTCTATTTTGCCTCTCTCCACCTGTACCACCAACATAATCACAGCCTCTACAAGTATACCCCAAAGATTAGAAGCACCTGTACACAGTCTTCCTCTAATGTGATATATGCCACCACATCAGAGGTGGGTTCCTACCAGTTCAGACAGATTTGGCTGAACCAGTAGTGGTTTGGCAGCCTGGTCACTGGAACCAGCAGCAATCCACGTGTGCCACGGCCCCAAACTGGTTCTCCTATGGGGCAGCCAAAATTTTTGTGCGTACCGAACCGGCAGTAATGCTGGGAGCAACCCATCCCTGCACCACATGCCAGCAATGTCCCTCTGGACTCTAAGGTTACATGGGGCAAGTTTTGGGAAAGAGAATTAATCGACACAACTTTGACATCTACACTTTCAATAGGATAAAGTAGATTAATATTTCAACCTCCCCCTGCCATTCTACAGGAAAACTCCAAGTGTGAGTGTTTTGGAAAACAGGACTTTACCACTGAATGAGAGGCTGATGAACTCACGTGCATCAAATGCTTTTAGGCAATTTCAGAAGGTTTCAACAAAGACAATGAAGATTTAATACATTACAATAGATGATTGATGAAGTTCTGGTAATCTATGTCACATGTAACTTGTTTCTGCATAACCAACCTACTGTATCTTCCCGTTTTTTCCCTCCACCATCCTACCACAATTCAAATCCTACATTAGTCTAACCATCCTGTTCATAAAATTGTATACTTTTCAATGACATGTGTTAGTTGGAAAATGTGCTACCAGATTTCTTCTGGTTTACTGCTTTGTGGGCCACTCCTGGAAAATGTATGGGAAAACAAAAGAGAAAATTCCTCCAAATTAAGTATTGCATTAGTTGTAACCATTTTGTAAATGCCGGCACATCTAAGCAACTCATCAACTCAATGTTGTTTTGTTTCAACTGCATCCTGTGTTTCAATATTATGAAGGTGCAGCATTTTCTTTTAGTGCTACTCTAAATCAATAGAAATATCTCTAATAGCAGAAAAGCTGTTTGCAATGTAGTTTTTGGCCCATTGCAAATCAGGTTTGCAAACAGAAATGTGACATTATTGGTTATTGAAAATGGGTATAGTTAATTAAGTGGCTGAGGGAACAGAAGCAGCCAGTTTGTAGCTACTATAGCTGTTTTAAAATCATTCACTACCAAATCTAGGGTCTGCTTCCCCATCAGAACATGTGAGCTGCTTAAAGTATTGTTATAAGAAAATTTTAAAACGAGCTGAACCCTGAGTGGTAATAGAGAGAGAAATCAACAGGGATCAGTGGCCCAGTAAAATAAAATTGTTTATAT
This sequence comes from Natrix helvetica, assembly GCF_964273705.1. Lineage (NCBI taxonomy): Eukaryota > Metazoa > Chordata > Lepidosauria > Squamata > Natricidae > Natrix > Natrix helvetica. The sequence continues at coordinate 86,328,346 of NC_138549.1, forward strand.
TTACTGATCCCAACCTAAAGATAGTATAGCTAGCATGCTGACCTAGGAAAGGACAAATAACAATATATTCAACCAGATCTACATTCCAATGTCATGCCAGAATATACATTGCATCTGCCTTTTCTTCTGTCTTGATTTTGTGACATAGTGGGCCAAAGATATTCAAGTAATCCTTGACTCACAATCACAATTGAGCCCAAAATTTCTATTGCTAAGCGAAACAGTTGTTAAGTGAATTTTGTCCCATTTTATGAACTTTCTTGCCATGGTTGTTAAATGAATCACTGCAGTGGTTAAGTGTGAAAAAGGGTCATAAGGGTCATAAGTCAGTTTTTTGAGTGCTGTTGTAGCTTTGAGCAATCACTAAAAGAATGGTTGTAAGTTAGGACTACTATAAAATCTGTGAACCTGCTTTTGCTCAAAGCTGCTCAGCAAGTTTTAGATACTTTGCAGGAAGCCCTGTGCATACTGAAATTATTTGCATGCCAAATAAATGTATGTTTACTCTTCAAAGTGATTTTGTTAGACCAGGTAGACCAGCATTTAGCGACAACATTCCTGCATGAAAAAAATAACAGCAAATATTTCCATTCCTGTGCATACTGGAAAAGAGAGAGACTAGCACAGAGTAAGGTTACAAACCTTTCCCAATGTTGGGTGGTATCCTTCCATTTTTAAGCTGGCAGACGTATCCAATATGAAATTTTCTGTTTCCATTTCTAATCCTTATCCTGCTTATTTCCTCTGCTTCCAGTCACTTCTAGACATCTGATTACCCTTGGTGACAAAGTCTAAGTGCAAACCTTGGATAGTATTGGGATAAAAACTACTTTAAAAACTACTTTAACTCCAGCATAACTAGAGACTAGAATCAAAAGGAAAGGAGCACATGGAAGAGTAAAATTGTGTTTTGAATGAATAACTCTGCATTACAGGACTTGAATGCTCATCTATTTTAAAAAGCCATGCTATCTCAAATCTGAAGTCTCAAATGGAATGGTACGGTCTTAGATTTAACCATCTTTTCTCAGATATTATTCCCGTTTTCTAAGATCATTTCTTCATATATGAAATTTTAAGAATGGCAAAGAATTAATTTTAGAAAGTCCATTACTGTATCACTTGAGTCAGGCATAGATCTGAACTGCCAGGGGCTTTATTTTAAGGATCCTAAAGGTTCCCCTTGCACATATGTGCCAGTCATTCCTGACTCTAGGGGGTGGTGCTCATCTCTGTTTCAAAGTAGAAGAGACAGCACTGTCCTATTTTTCTACTTCCATTTTTACCTGCTTTCAAACTGCTAGGTTGGCAGAAGCTGGGACAAGTAATGGGAGCTCACTCTGTTACACGGCGCTAGGGATTCAAACTGGCGAACTCCCGACCTTTCTGATCGACAAGCTCAGCGTCTTAGCCACTGAGCTACCACATCCCTTTTAAGGAACCTACAAGAACCCAAATAAGGCTTGCATTTGATGTGCTTCAATTGTAATTCATATTCATTCACTTATCATATTCATAATAAGGTCTTATTATTTTCTAATCTGATCAGAAGGTGGATTCTTGAGTACCAGTTTAATTGGTTCCAGTCTAGCTTGCCAGAAAAAATAATGTTTGGAATGGAATTCTTATGTACATAAATGTGTATTTCTTGTTCTAACAGATGTATGATTATTTTACATTAATTGGGTGTTCTTAATTACCAGTATTTTCATCGTCGGACAATCTGGTAAATAACAATGCAAAAATTATATGGGGAAAAGGTCTTTATACTAGGAGAAACACAATAGCATTTCAATCTATATTTGATGGTGAAGTGGAAAGAACAATGTCAATACCATCACTATGAGGCTGAACCTCCGTGCAGTTTTTTATTGCTATATCAGAGTGGTGTGAGATGACACCACAGTGGGCTGACTTATTGTTGAGTATCTCACTAGACAAATAATCAATCTTCAATCCAGCCTTTTCTTGCCAGGCTCACATTTCTTGATTCAACCCTCAGGCAGCTGGAGGATTATGCATTTATTAAAAGCTTATTCCCCTCTTTTCACCCAAAAAAGAAGTGTTCAAGGGTTTAAATAAATACAAAATCATTATCATTTTAAAAGCACATTATTTATTTTTAAAATAATTGTTTTATTTATTTATAAATATATTTATTTATAAATTTTAGTTTTTTTTTAAAAAAAGCATACATTAACTACAAGTATAACAGTAAGCAGTAATGATCCATTCCTCAAATTAAAGGATAATTCAACAAAAACCACCCTAATTTGAATTACATTTCCCCCCACTTTCCACTTTTAACAATGCCCATTTCATGACTTATCTTTTTTCTCTTCCTATCCAAATTCCTAAAACTTTTGACCCCTTATCTGGTGTAAAAAAATCTAAATATCTTAGAACCGTTCGTATTTTTACATATTTATCTTATGTAATAATAATATACTAAAATGAATGGATAATTTTTATTATAACCAAGTGTTTAAAAAAATATTTAAGCATTCAAAACAGTATGGTAATTAAAGGTTCCATCTAAAGTAAAATTATGTTTCGTAAATGATTAAAGTCGATAACCAAATTTATGAGACCCACACTATCAATGGCTAACAGGTAATCATTTTAGTATTCAACCTAAAGGTTCTAAAAGCTATGCATTACTGAAAAAAATAATTTTAAACATTGAAATGTACTTCAATGCTTTTAATGTTTTTATATCTATATTTTTATACATGTTGTCTTCAACTTACAACCATTCATTTAGTGAGTACTTGAAATAACATCAGCACTGAAAAAAAGTGACTTTTGACGAGTTTTCATACTTGCGTCCTTTGCAGCATCCCCATGGTCAGGTGATCAAAATTGGGACATTGGACATGTATTTTGTGGCAATGTATTTTGTGACAGTTGCACTTTCTCAGAGTCGTGAGATCACCAACTTCCCCAGCTGGCTTCCCACAAGCAAAGTCAATGGGGAAAGCCAGATTTTCTTTTAACAACTGCACGATTCACTTAAGAACGGCAGTGATTCACTTAACAAGTGCGGCAATAAGGTCAGAAAATGAGATGCAATGCACTTAACAGCAACAGAAATTCTTGGGTTGTTTTCATAAGTCAAGGACTATTTTTACTATTGGAACTCGCTAAGGCTCACTTGAGTGAGACAGGAGGCAAATAAATGTAATAAATAAATAAAAATAAAAAGTGAAGTCTAGCGGCTTTAACCATACCATGCTTTTAATGGGCTTCAAGGATTGGGTTTAGCGTGCAGCCACATTCCCCCCACATCAGAGGTGTCAAACTCAGGGCATCACGTTGTCATCACGTGACTTATCACGTGACTTATCATGTTTCCCCCCTTCGCTAAACCGGGGATGGCCGTAGCCAGCGCATGACGCATCCGGCCTGCAGGCTGCAAGTTTGACACACCTGCTTTAGATGGTGGTTAGGGTTACGGTTAAGGTAAGGGTACAATTCCTATTGCCCTGGCTGTAATGCCATAGGCATACAAAGCTAGGCCATCTGGAAAGTGTCACACAGTGGTTGGTCTTTGATATAATCCAACAGGGCTTGTTTTATATTCCGACTTTCTTTCTGCATACTCTCTATAGTTTCTATCGCAGAACCCATAACAACTGTAATTACTAGAGTATGTCATTACAGTTCTGTGAGGTTAAATGAAACCGCTAATCTAATACTGCACTTTCAGGAAGCAGATATACCTTTGCGTACTTTATGTTGCAGATATATGACCTGAATAACAATGCAGGAAGGAAAATGTACAATGTATGGGACATTTTTTTAATGCTCTGTCATCTGGCTCTTACTAATAACCTGCCTGTTGGATCAAATTAAACATGATAATCCAAACAGAAATGCTAACAGCATACATATTATAATGGTTAGATGAGAAACCATGATGGTAAAAATGAATATGACCCCAGATAATGCAACTATTTTGTAAAATAAATGGGTTCTGAGGACACTGATCAGTTCATCTGTGTAGGAATAGAATGTATAATTCACAAACTTAGGCAATTCCACTGTGATAAGGTTCAGACCGAGATGCAGATATATAGATACATATGCATGCATGAGTGCACACAAAGACACATATACAAACACTTTATTTTAAATCAGTGTATATGTCTGGTTCTTTTTCTTCCTCAAAATATATATTCCATTATGATCTTACAACAAAAAGTGAAGTGAATTACATGTTTTGCTGTCATGTATAATTTCTCAGTCTCAGATCTCATTAAACTTCTCAAATTGGTTGAGAATATTTCAGATAGGTTAGTTTTAACTCCTAGAATTTACAGCCAACAAAGTACAATTCTCCTATGTTTGGATACTTACATATTTAAAGGAAACCCCAGAGTTTCAGATTAAGGCTAGAGACCAGTTGTTCTCTGTTAGTTTCCCAAGACTAATAGGCTCCCAGATGAATGATATTAGATATTAACTTTTTCACTAGGATACCACTGTTATCTAGAGAATTAGCTAAGGAAAATCTGACTCTGTTGGGGTTTTTTTTCTCTTCAATCAGGATGTCTCCTAAAAAAATTTGCCACAAATCCAGATGTATAAATAGCAGCATTTTGAATTTTCAAAAAACTTATTAAAAAAACAATAGTGCATTTTTCTTTTCTTTACTACAACAAATGTAGCAATCTAAAACAACAAAATCTATACTGAACATCTTCATTATTCAATAGGCTAATTGTGGTATAGGCATATGACTAATTAGTTATCACAAATATTGCAAGCCTACATGCATTCTATATTAATCATATGAGCATGTTGCTCCATAACTTTATTTTACATAAACATGTTAGCGATGATTGTTTCAAATAGGGGGATTGAATATGGGAATTTAGAAAGGTGGGCTTCAAACTGCTGCAGGGGGAGGGGAATTGTCATTTTTGCAATCAACATCATGCTCAATGATGATGATGATGATGATGATACAATAGGCTTCCTGTAATTGGAAAACACAAACCAGACTATTGGTGTTTTTCAAGAGCTGCACACAACAATAGTTACCAACATGTGATCTAGGGAAAACTTAATCATTCTTCTGTTACTGGAGTGCTCAGCGCCAGGCAGTAATATATCACTAGATCTTTTGACTCATGTACCTAGCTATTAAGTATGGCATAATAATTATGATTTCCAAGCTTCACTCAATCATTTACAATAGTACAATATTCACAGTAAGGACGGAATCAAGGCAGTGACGGATGATATGAAGCTCCAGAACTATACAGTACATATGGACTCTGAACCCACTCTAACCACAATTGCTAATGATGGCTAGCAATTTCCTTATAATTTGAGGTCAGAAACATACATATACATACAAGGTATGGTATAAATCTAGATGATGTTCAGCACAGTTAAAAAAGGAAAGGAAAATTTAAACGACACGACACCCCAAAACCTGCCAACCTAGTAGTTCGTAAGCATGCAAATGTAAGTAGATGAATCGCTACAGCATATAAGCAGGCAGGAAGGTTACAGCATTCAGTGTCTTGCCATATATTCTGGGCTGTGGCATGATGTCATGCTTGCCACATGACTGCAGAAACGTCTCTGGACAACACTTGGCTTTTTGCTTAAGATATGGAGATAAAGTCCATCATATCTAGGATGTAAAACCCACAGGGACATTTTTGCCTCTCTTTCTTAACACCCCAAAAACCAGGAAAAATGTTGCATGCATTGTCTCTGCTGATGTCCATGATGTAGCCCGAGCCAATATGAATAATTAACTCACCTGCTGTCATTCTAACCTCTCCAAAAATGTCAAAACGTTTATCAACTCTTCTTATATGACACTTTCTGGGTTTACAAAACTCTGAGATATCTAATCTATATTGTTTTCATTCAACCACCTAGTTATTTATAATCATCTTTCATTCATATTTCTTAAGGCATGGTTTCATTATTGGAAACTCTTCAGATGTAATATTATTGGAACTCTAAACAAATTTGGAGGATGCCAGAATAAGAAAGTCTATATTGTCTGAAAGCCTGAATGTCCATAAAAATTATTTAGAAATGTTCAAATCATTCTGTCTGATCTTTTGAGTAGCTTGTAGAGAAATCTGAGAAATAGACATGACTGCTTTAAATGTTATGTTTGCACACATTCTGTAGTATCTCTTTTGAATCAATTTTCAAGACAGGCCAATCCACATAACCACACTATTGTTATCTATATAGATTTCAATATACATACCATATGTACATTCAATCCATTTCCAATAGTGAGCATTGTGTGCTCCTTTCAAATTAATTTTATTATGTAAATGTCATTAACCAAATCTAGCAGTTACAGTTCAAACCGTAACAATCTAAAAACATTTTGCATGAACATTCACCATGAAAACAGTTACCTTCCCACATGAGATGGCTGTTACATGGTGTTCAATATCCTTGTAATCCTCTATAGACCATACACAAAATTGGTTGACAGAAGTGACAGTTTTTATTATAGCTTTCCTAGTACACAATAATCTTCATTCACATGGTTTATTTTTTTCCAAAAGCGTTATAAAACTTTTGACTTCTATCAAGGCATCATTCTGAGGCTTCTTAGAAGAGAAGACATTATTTTGATGTGCTGAGACCTATATTACATGCTGTGCAAATTATGTTTTCAGCTTCTGGATCACCCATTGTCTGGTTGTGAGATAGATAGATGATAGATAGATAGATAGATAGATAGATAGATAGATAGATAGATAGATAGATAGATAGATCGATCTGAGGTGCTGGATGTGTGTCCACTGTTCTTTTGTGTTGTAATGACCTGGGTGGTGAGTGGGATTCGTTTGTTGACTAGGGATGGTTTCCAGGTGTCTGGTAAGTGGAAAGTATTGTCACGTTTATTCATGTTCTACGAAATACCATGCAAAATCTGCCCTGCCACACACATTGGACAAACTAATAGGAGAATAAATGTATGCATCGCAGAACACAAGAATGCAGTCAGAAAAAAAAGAAAAAACTTCCTCCCTTTTCCAGCACCTTAAAGCTACAGGACATGAAATTGATTTTGAAGGAACCAAATTAATCTCCAAAAGAGAACACTTCAACAAGAGAATAATTATGGAAGCCATCAAAATAGAGAAACACCCCCACAACATGAATAAACATGATGATACCTCCCGCCTACCAGACATCTGGAAACCAGTCCTAGTCAACAAACAAACCCCACCCACCACCCAGGTCATTACAACACAAAAGAACAACGGACACACAGCCAGCACCTCAGCCATACAGGATGATATGAATCAGCCGACCAATCTACAAATATCAATTCCATCTACCAATCAGGATGCAACTACACAGCCAATCAACCCACTTACAGCAACAAAGCCAGCACTCCACCCCCCCCCCCAGATTTATAGAAAGACGACAGCTCCCACCACGTCTTACTCGCACAAGCATGAAGCCGAAAATACCAGCCTGAAGATGGCGAGTGGGACCTCGCTGAAACGTTGCCAAGACAATCTCAATCTTACACGGGAAAAGACTCAAATACAACAAGACCAGCATACCTACACCCGTGAAAATCTACGAAAATAAATATAAATATAAATATATATATATAAAATCCTTGTGGACAAGTTAGAACAGGGATGGGAGAAGATACCTATGGTACTGGATAGCAGAAAGGCTGTATCTTTTACAACCAATTGGTAATGGTATAGTTCTTTATTCTCCCCAAAATAACTTCTGTTTCCATTCATTCCTATATTGAAAGGATTATTTAAAATTTATATTTAGTTTATTTATAACCAAATATAAAAGCTGCAATATCTACAAGAACAGAAATGTAAAATAACTTATTTTATTGTTTAAATATCCAGAAAGGAATGATTTCTTTATGGTGGTGACATTCATTTTTCCTATCCATTCCTCTAGCCCAGACATCATGTTGCCATCAAAGACATCAGGCACAGCAATTATAATAATTCAGTACTTTCTGCAAGAGAGAGAGAGAGAAAAAAAACCCTACACCAAATAGCTATGTCATATTTGTTTCTAAAATAGGAGTTTTTTAATGGATTTAGGGATAAAATTGCTGTAATGCTTCACTACTTTTAAACAAATGTAATTAACTTACATAAACAATAAGAAATTTACAAATATGTTTGTTAACCTGAATCAAAACATTAGATGGAGTGGCTTTGTGCCTCCATTTTATTGCATGTTATTGAGATATTTTTATGTTATCCTTTTTGTCATATTGGCTTTATTGTGTTTGTACTATAGTATTGTCTTTGTAAAACACCTAGAGAACTCATATTTTTAGATGCTGTAAACGTAAACAATAATTACATGAATGACTGAGTGAATGTAGAATTTTGAGGAATACAGAAATGCATAGAGTGACTGGCAAATTCTCTAAACCCTCCTGTCTCAATATGGACAAAACAACTATCTATTGGAATCACCTTACAAATCTTCCACAGTATTTCCCCACTATCTCTGGGATCAGAAAGAGTTCAATCACCAAGCCTTGCTATCAGAAAAATCACAATTCATTCAAAACCTTATAATAGCTCACGAATGAACTAACATTGGTTTAAATCTCATTTTTCTATGGAATTTTGTTCCACTACTTGGAAAGTGAGAGAAGGCTTGCAAAACAGACCGTAAAAGCAAAATAAATGAATAGATGTCTGTTTTATATTCAGGTGCAAGACGTTCCATAGGGAAATCACCAATCCTTGCTGGAATCAAACAGATTTCTTTCAGCAATTGATTTGGCCATGGAGCAAATTGCACAGGAAATCATATTAATCCCCCAATCTGATCATATTCAAGGCATAATGCAAGACTGCCATGTCTGATTTCCTATCATAAACTGAGTTGATATTTCAAAATTGCATGGATAAAAATAGCAGAGGTGTGCCTGTGTTCTAAATCAATCAATTTGGAAGCACCCTGACGCTGCATTAAATATACCCATGGAAAAAACTAAGCATTCGTGATTTATGAAGTGGGGACAGGAAGTCCATAGTTTGAATGCTATTTCCCAAAATGAAACATCTTCCTCTAATTTCAAAAGAAACTGTCTAACTTTACAAAACTTAGGAAAAGCAGTGCAAATTCCCTATTTATATAGCTACTGTTATAAGCAATGCCCCAATTTTGTAGCCCTGGTTGAAGATACTAAAACAAAAATAATGTTGTTAGCACTATAAATTAATCTCATACAGCATATAAATAAAATGTCTGCCAAGGAAAACATTCCCGAAGGAAACCATCTCCTTCTCAGAAATTTAGTTTTCATTAATGAAGATCTAAGGCTTCACCTTTCTTGTTGTTGAATTTAATAAAAAAGAACTGAATCGCTTTTCAGCTCCATCCCCCTAAGGATTTATTCCCTAATGCCAAAAAGAGGAAAAGGTTAAGATAATCAGTATCCCGTTAAAAAATGAATCTAAAGCCACAGATTGGGCTGGTAAAATTCACTACATTAATATAGATCATCCTCACCCTTTCCTTTCCTTTCTTCACTTTACCAATGTGTCAACTCAAATAAAATTTGGTCACAGCACAGCCATTAGTGGTCTGATTAAATTTCAATTTTGCGCCCCTTGTTCTGTGAAAAAGATAGCAAAGAAATTCTACTCCGTAAAAGTTTTAGGAAAGAAGACAGCAGAACAAATTCAAACTTCAGTTTCTGGGCTGATTTCAAACTCACTATCTTTGCATGCCCTATTCTCCTATATAGAATCTGCCTGAAATATCAAGATAATGTGCAATTGTAAAACATACCTCAAATTTATTGAAACTCTAGATTTTCACCTTTTCACACTGTTTGCCTCAGTGGTTGCCTCAATTTTGTCACTGCAATCACAAACATGTATCCATACATCTAAGCTCAAGCATCTTGGAAAATTTCTACTTGTAACAAAATATAGCAAAAACCTGTCTGATCCACTGAAAATATTTGGTTATCCTCATTTGCATTTTGGGTCAAAAGGAGCAAGCTATACATTTTAAACAACAATTTATAAATATCAACATGAATCACGTTAGCATTTTTAGAGTGCTTTATAGATATTTGGTTAAAAAAAGGACATGGTGGCTCAGTAGCCAAGACACTGAGCTTCTCGATCAGAAAGGTTGGCAGTTTGGAGGTTCGAATCCCTAGCGCTGCGTAATGGAGTGAGCTCCTGTTACTTGTTCCAGCTTCTGCCAACCTAGCAGTTCAAAAGCATGTAAAAATGCAAGTAGCCACATGACCACAGAGACATCTTTGGACAGCGCTAGCTCTTCAGCTTTGAAACGGAGATGAGCACCACCCCCTAGCATTGAGAATGACTAGTACATATGTGTGAGGGGAATCTTTACCTGATAGACATTTAAAGTTGGATACTTTCAGACAATGCATCTATAAAGCAAAGAGTGCATTTGCATCTTCATTGTGAGTTCAGTTTTGATCTTTTAGGAAGGCCATGAATATGATCATGTTCAATGTCAATAAGCAATTTCCCCTCTTGTTTAGATGAGTTAATCTACTATTTTAATTTTTTAAATACATTCTTATACCTACCTTTCCATGATTTACTTGATTCTTTTAAAGAGAAGAATACATATGCTTATAAAAGTTTGTAAAATCACTCAGAATGTTTGAGAATAGAATGATGGATGGACACCATTTCAGCTTTGGTCAAACCTCTGTATCAATGATATTACACCAACTTTTTCCAGCAAAAGACAAAGCCATATTTGGTAAAGCAATGATTCTGTCCAAAGTTACAATCAAACATTATCATTCTTCAATTGCTAGAAACTTTTGGTTGCTTAAGTTTGTTAGCACAAAGTAAGATTTCTATAAGTTTACTAAACAGAGTCTGCAAAACCAGAACTGTCAGTCTGTATGTGGCTTGCAAACTGCTAACTGTCCAATCCTTTTCTACATAAGAAACAATTTCCTTATTCCCAAATATGTAAAATGTATTTTGTACATTCATACTAGAACGGGAAATCAACTGCTACTTCATTCAGAAACATTATTAAACAACAATGCATGATTACAATACTCAGCACCATTAGAAGAGTCGTGTTTGTAGTGTCGGCTATGAGAAATTCACATGAGCTGAGAGAAGACAGAAATGAATGTCACCAGCCCAAAGGTTGCCATCAATCTCTGCAATTATGATTATGCCAACAATCTTGAATAATTTGACCTGATGCACAAGTTTGCTGACCAATTTTTTTTAAAGAAAGCTTAACCATATACAACAGGCTCAGTTAGTTTTTTTAAGAAAACACAAGTGTTTTTTAGAATTTGATGCAACAGTATAAATCAATTGGAGCAGATACTGAAGCACAGAATATTTTGAAAGTAGTGTTACATTTTTTCTACTTCTGGAAAGGGAAAATTGGAGGGGAGTATCTCTTTTTAGGATGTTGGGGGGAAAATGACTTTGTTACAATATGATGGAAATCAGGAAAGGAGATGTGATTTCCTTTCTTGCTTTGATATTTATACGGACTTAAAGGAGGATTATTGTAGTGTTGTTGTTGTTTTTCCCCGAAAAGAAAATTATTCAAAAAGTGAAGTTTGAACAGGTTTTCCAATACAATTGTATAAATAATATAAAGTAAACTGCAGGGGTCAGCATAGAGCATATTAGGAAAACTATGTGAACTCTGGAAAAAAAGAACCCAGCTTTTTATTATCCAAATATTTAATTTTAACACATAAATTCAACATGGCAAAACAACAACTAGTTTTCCCAAAGAATGCCTGTGATTTGAGGCATAAAGTCTCAAAGCATTGTGCTGCTGCCACCTGTGACCAATTAGAATCCAAATATTTAGTATGAGAAGCAATTTGCAGAGATTTTTTGACACACTACAAAATCTGATGAACTATGAAGGGCCCTATATAGAGCCCCAAGGAATTCAGCTATTTAATGCACTCATTATTGTTTAGGGAAGTGGGGAGAGATAAAACAAGTTATTTGCCATGAGTGGCAGTAGATTTTCCTGGTCCCTGCATCGGAATTAAGGATGTTTCTTTACACAAAGAGGGACACAACTTTGACATCAGAGACTGGGCCATTAATTAAGCCTCACAGAGAGATGTCCAAGTTCTTATTTAACAACTTGGCACATGGTTGTACAAATGTGTCCAGATTTCAATACCTAGAAATCCCAATGACATTCTAGGGGTCCTGGTACCAACCTAAATTGGAGGATACAATATTTCACTGATTCCAGTATCTGTTTCTAAACAAACCTGGAAATGTATGGTTTGTTCATCATTCAGCTCCTCTTCCTGATTCATCCTAGTAAAGCAATAGACCTTTAATTCTAGAATATTGTCTGGAAGTGTGGAAGACGATACATTAAAGCTAAGTAATCTTGATTATGGTAAGTACCTGGATGAAGACTAAATATATTTGTGTTACTTTGCACCTGCATTCATCCCAAAGCAGCTACCAAATTACACACAGAGTCACACTGCGGCACAGCATACAGCTACACCAATCACTGCATAATATGCAAAACCACAACAGAACTATCAGAAACATTACTATGAGAAAAAGAGCAGCAGGCAATCCATACCAAACAAGGACAAGGCAGATGAAAATGTTCTCAACTTGCTTCTGCCCAAAGGTGCTAAGAGAGTCTTCCACAGCCTGGTGCCTTTCATTATATGTAAATAATGCATGCTGGCTGGAATTTTAGAGCTGTAGTCCTCATACATCTGGTCCATGCCCTAAAGGCAAACTTCTGAGAGAGACACACACCATCTTGAGCACCAGGAAAAGAGGACAAAAGAAATCAACAAAGTAAAGTAAAATAAAGCACATGTGGAACTCAATTAATAAAGTTTCTGTGGAGCTGGGGGAAGAGAGAGGCGATAGCTGATGTAGTCTTCCTCTGCAGCTTGAAATAAGATCCTTTAAAATGTCTAGCACCAGTTGAGCTTCTCAATAGTCTTGAGATGTGTACTGTTTTCTGATGTGCTTTAATCATCTTCCGGTGGTTTAAACACACAGTACAATTTCCGTGCCGTTTTATGCCTGATATGTATGGTATGTATCAAAAGTGACTTCTGCATAACTTTTTTTTTTAAAAAAATCAGTATGAAATTATATTTTATCAGCTAGAAGTTTAATAAACTTTTCTGTCATCTAGTTCAAGAACCACATATAAATTGTGAGTGTGAGAGAGACAGAGAGAGAATTAAAAAAAGAAAAGAAAATAAACTCAATTTGACAGGTAATCATGCTTTTACAACATCAATTTTTATGCTTTCAAAGTTGTGCACTCTGGTGAATGAACATTGTCTAGAAAACAACATAAATTCTATCAAGCTTAACATCTATTTTGTTCTGAAACAAACAAAAATACTCTTTGTACATCAATTTACACACATACTGGTGCTGCAGGCTTCATCCCTTTTGAAATGTGTTTGGGGAAGTAGAACTATTAATATGGAAGCGAGGCTCACGTTATGACTTTCAGATACAAAATTAGTACACAGTTAGCCACTTACATTTCATAACGTAAGTAAATTTCAAAATAAGAAGAATTTCAAAACTCTGAAGATTGTATTTTGGTGCTCTATCCTATGTTCATGTTGATGTCTGGGCATAAGCACATTTTGCCCACATGCTGACAGTCATCACCATCTATCTTTTCTTGTCTCAAATGATGCTATATAGAATGAAAAACATATTTACCCAAACACTGATAAAACAAAATCTCTATTAGACATCATTTCAAACTCGGGAGGTTGCTCACGGATGGAAGGGCTGCGACATGTGTCCTCCGAGACTCAAAAATGACTCTTTGGGGTGTCATAAAGTTCCTTAGGAGTGATGATTTGAAATATTCTTCTTGGGAAGATTGGCCTGCCCTATTGTGATAGCTTTTTGCCACTAGATAAATAATATTATATTTTAAAAATGATTTGATTAAATTGTATTTTCTACTTCTTGGTTTTTCTTAATGTACTATTTCCAGAGTTTTCTTTGTGTTTTTTATCATTTACTGTAAATCACTCTGGAAATATTTATACTGAAATAGGATGTACAAATAAATTAATAAAATAGTATGCTTTATATTATACTTGTGTTCAGTTGCCTAATAAAAACTCTATAGAACACGTATAAAACATATTTTGACAGTCAAGCAAATCAATATCTTCAAATAGAATATATGTTTGTTATTGGGTTAAAAAAAGCCATTTTATCTCTTTTATTTTAATGGCAAACATGCTTTATTTTTAAAAAATGATTATAGAGGTTTATATTATTGAACAAAATAGATGATTCAGTTTTAATGACAAATACTTTTTTCTTATTAATTGCTTTGCAGTTATATATAAATATAATACACATAATTTAGAGGGTTTCTTCAACTTGCACAGTTGCTAAGGAGAAGGCTATTATTTTAGTAAGTACGACTGTCTGCTTTTAAGTGATAGTTCTTTTAGTTGAATTATTTTAGTTGGATTATTTGAGCATTTTGCTTTTAATGAGTTTACTCCTCGTTGTGATAGGCATTACCATTATATTTACACATACCCTTTATCACAGTCACTATGTTATTTGTTACATCTATGATTATCTACACCTTTTATAACAGAATTATTAAGCATCTTTTTGTCCAAATAGGTGATCATAAAATTAGTACATTTGCAAACATCAGTAAAGCAAAAAGAGAGATAATTAATCTTTTACAACTATACCATATAACATCTCACTGAGATGCTGCTAAAAGTGCTAGTGAAGTACATGTAAAAAGCCTAATAGTCCTGATACTTCAAGATGGTAAGCAACTTCCCTGCGGCAATATGATTTTCGGCAAGTGAGGTTGTGTGGTACCTTGTGGGACAATAATTGTGGATTTGTGCTGTTTGTTAAAACTTTTCCTCCTATTCAGACATCCAAATGAATTCGTAAAAGACTGTAAAGAGCATTGCAGTAAGAGGAGAAATAGATGCGAGCAATGTTGTTATTGGCGTCAACTATTATCTAGCCAACCAAGGAGAAGATATAGAGGTGGTCACCAGAAGCAAAATGAAGATCTTTCAAGCAGGCATAAAGAGATAGTGATGGGGGGGATTCTTAACATCTGTTCAGAAACAAACTCTTTCAAGCATGGTCCTTCCAATAAATTCCTGACTTGTCTTGCTGACAACTTTTCCCTTCAGAGAGATGAAGAAGATATAAGAGGATCAGCTATCCACAACTTGATCAAACCAACAAAAGGCCTTGGTAAATACAATGGAACTTAGTAGAAATACCAGGAAAATGGCCCATATAATAGTGAGAATATTAAGTTAAAAGGAAACCAGAGCCAAGTGTCATCAAGCCAATATACCTGATTCAAAAGGGCAGTTTTAACAAATTCAGAAATCCTCCTGGTTTGGCCCAGTTCGGCCGAACTGGCAGGGACGACTGGCATCGGTTCTCCAAACCAGTGGCAAAAATCCCTGGTGTCCCCGCCCACAACCGCTTGCTCTCCCGGTCGCCTGGTCACCGCTTGACCTGTCCACCCAATCCAAATGTTTTCCCCTCCATTCACAGCAGTGCTGCTGCAGCCTGTAAGGTACACCCAGGGAAGGAGGGGGGGGACTGGGGGGGGCATAAAGGGTGCAGCAGCTCCACTGTGAATGGAAGGAGAAATGTTCAGATTCTCTCTGCCACAGAATTCAACGTTAAATGCAGCAGAGAGAATCCAAATGTTTCCAAATGTGTCCTTTAAGATAGTCCCCATAAAGCAGGGGTGTCCAAACTTGGGAACTTTAAGACTTGTGGACTTCCCCAGCCAGGCTGGGGAATTCTGGGAGTTGAAGTCCACAAGTCTTAAAGTTCCCAAGTTTGGACACCCCTGCCATAAAGGGAGTGGCAGCCATGAAGCAAAATGTTTTGCCATGAAGCAAAATGTTTTGCCATGAAGCAAAATCTTTCAAATCTCTCAGAATTTGGTAATAGTAGCAGACTGTCATTTATCATCTACCATTTACCATGTTTCAGATATGAAGGCAACAAATTGGGTGCAGGTTTTCTTCCTGCTATTTGTAGCACAATTCTCTGACGGATTCAGAGTACTGGGGTTTATTATCATGGCATAATGCATTAGATTGCAGCTTTATAGCACAAGGTAAAGGTTCCCCTCGCACATAAGTGCTGGTCGTTCCCAACTCTAGGGGGAGGTGCTCATCTCGGTTTCAAAGCCGAAAAGCCAGCGCTGTCCGAAGATGTCTCCGGGATCATGTGGCCGGCATGACTAAACATGACTTTTGAACTGCTAGGTTGGCAGAAGCTGAGACAAGTAATGGGAGCTCACTCCATTACGCGGCGCTAGGGATTCGAACTGCCGAACTGCCGACCTTTCTGATCGATAAGCTTAGTGTCTTAGCCACTAAGCCACAGCATCATGTAATCATGTCTACCCTTGGGTAAATCCTCTTCAGTTTAAAGCACCTTATTCCCACTTAAAACATAGTATAAAAATGCAACCTTTAATTTCAAGTTGAACCATCTTAAACTGCAGTCTCGTTGGGCAGAGACATCTGCCTTGTATGCTACACAAGACAGAATTAAGTTGTGTAGGCCTGAATTGGTAGATGTACACCCAGCTGACTGGCAGAATAAAGAGATAATAATAATGGCAAACCTCAGATCTTTCTTTGCTGAATATATTTCAATACTCAGGCTTCATCCATGCAGATAAATTACACCTTTGTAGTAATCACAGAACAAGCATTTGCTTATTCTTATCTTCAGAATGGATATTGCAGCCATCAAAGCCAATTGAGAATAAGCATCTCCTAGCCATCATGCCTATTAAGAAATCTGTTCAGTTTTAAATTACTCAAAAAAATTAGGCAGAAAATTATCCATTTCCTACAAAGGAGGAAAAAAGCAGACCCTTCATGTCCAAAAACTGTAAGCTTTCCATAGCATTCTGCTTTCATTCCATTTACTCTTTGAAAAATAATAATCACAATAATAAGGCCACATTGCATTCCAGTCTTAACAGCTGTCAATAAGAAAGACAAAAAAGTCTGGATAGTGAATGTTGCAGTACCCCAGAGACAGAGGAATAGAAGAGAAAGAACTGGGGGGGGGGGGGGGGGGAAACCACAAAATTCAAAGAACTGTAAATAGAAGTAGAACAACTGCAGCAAAAGAAACAAAAGATGATACTAATAGTAATAGATGCCTTGGGTACAATTCCAAAACATCTGGAGCATCACTTGAACACTATCAGCATGGACAAAACCACCATCAGTCAATTGAAAAAGTAGCTTTACTTAAAGCAATGCCTTTAATACAATCAAAAAACACCTGTCTATCCCAGGTTCTTTGGAACGGCGTGTAAGTACATAAAAATGGCAAATTTTGTCTAAACATCTGGCTGATTATATAATCAACTATATTAATAAGAATCCCCCAGTGAGTCATTATTTTGATATGTTTGTGGGGTTTGTGTGCTCTGAAGAAAATGAAAGTTATGCCAGAAGTTCAATCATACTGGACAGGTTTCATCAGAGGACACAGAGTGCCTCTGCCATCAACAATGTGGTGAAACATAGCTTAGAGAAACATTGATCAGAATAGTTGTTACCGAAGTCAATAATAACTATGCGAAGCATTGGAGTTCCTGAAGCATCTTGTGAGAAGTGGTCTATAGGACTCGGGATTGTTGGCTGAGGAATCAGGGCTAGCATTTGAAAAATGACCGGAAGAAAAGTTGCTTACCTATCACAAATGTACAAAGACTGAAAACAAGGGAATAATGATTTGCTATTACAAATCAAGTCTAATGAGAAGAGGATATCTGAAAAGAATGTACCAGTTATGAAAATAATAACATCCAGAATCAGAAATGACAGAACAAATAGATCAAGGTCGAAATAAAGTATTCACAGAAGTAGAATTGGAAGAACTGTGAAGATCCACCCATGGCAAAAAAAAAAAAATCAAAGCCTTGTCAGAAGTATCTCAGACCGCAGGCACAAACCAGGGACAGTCGGCAATAGAGGAAGCCAACATTTTCATTCCCAAACCAGGCACCTTCTCACAACGCCCTGTGAGCATGGGAGTCGTCATCCCAGTTCAGCTCCACCATGCATGCACATGCGCCTCCCGCCAGCCAATTGGTCTTTGGGTCTCTACTGCGCATGTGTGGGGACCATGTATGCATGCAGGGGGCGGGGAGCAGGGGGGAGTACAAGTGTGCAGGGTGTGGGGTGCATAAGGGGGGGCAGCGCGCTTTGCATTTTGGGGATTTGCGGTGCTTTGGGCAGTCCAGAAAAGGTTAGTAATCCCTGATATATGATGTCATATGATATATATTATGTGATGTGTTATATGATATGCTATATAAACGATGTCTCTATTTGTTTATGTGGCGTTTGATGGCATTCGAAGACATAGTAAACTGACATTTCTTTTTTTAATTATTATTACTTTTTTATTAATTACATTTCTTAGTAATAAACTAGAATTAAATAATTTATAGTAATAAACTAATGAACTAAAATTAGTTAATAAACATAGTGTTGTCAGTGTATTCAATTTGCTTAACGATACATATTATGTTCTCAATCTCCACCCCTTTTTTCCCTGCACTGATAAAATAGATTCTATGTTTGATAATATTCCGTATCTTCTTTCTGTTTCATTTTTAATGTCATTCTATCCATTTCTGCATACTCTAGTACTGTGATGGTGAACCTATGGCATACATGCCACAGGTGGCACACAGAGCCCTCTCTGTGGGCACACCAGCCACACGCCAGCCTAACTCCACCGCACATGCGTGTGCACCTTCCGTCAGCCAGCTGGTCTTTGGATCACTGCCGTGCATGCATAGTGGCACATGCACGGATGCATGTGCACATGTGCGAGGTAGGCACATGCACGGGGGCCATGCACAGTGCCCCTGTGCCCCATTCTGGGGCCATGCGCAGTGCCCCCGTGCCACATTTTGGCTTCCAGGTTGGGCATTCCAGGTCCAAACTGGGGCACAGGTGCATGTGCACGCATTACATTATGGGTGCGGGAGCGCACACTGTCACGCACGCACACACAAGCGTTCGGCACACAATTACAAAAAGGTTAGCCATCACTGCTCTAGTTTTTTCTTAATTATTTTTTCATCTCAAGGTGTTTCTTCATTTTTCCAGGTCTGCGCATAAATTGACATTTCTGATTCACATCATGAAGCTTATCCAATAAGTTTTGTACAAGGCTATTCCCAAAGCCTCCTTTATAAGCATTAACAATGTTGCTTTTATATTGGTAACATTGAAACAGTCATAAAAATACCAGATTAACAATGAAAATGAATAAAAAATCAAGGCTAATTTACAACAATAAGCCTGTAAACAGGTAGAAAGCTAGCAGCAAAAGCAAATCCAACATATATATCACTCCTATTTTTCCATTGTTAACTGCCAGTGCTACTGCGAAATGCAGCCACTATTACCATATAGTGCAGTTAAATGCAGAATACAGTAAGATTACCAAGGAAGCCAAAAAGATTTTCACTATTAGATAATTCCCAATCCCTCTTCACCCAGCTCAAATGGATCATCCTTACTTTTAGAATACGTCTTTGCTTATCTTACTGCTGTCATGCCCAAATCCACCTTTGCTTTTGAATTCTGCTTCATGAAATTGAGGATGCTGGATTAAGTCTAGCATTTAAATTTTTCCAGCTCGTATTCTAACACTGATATTTGAATATAGATATTTTCCTGCTCAATCAACAAAAGCCTCTCACCACCCTCTGTACTTCTTCTGGCGCTGTCTCTTTCTGTCACCAAATCAAAATCCATCACTTCCATGAAGAGGAAATAAAACCTTACGGACATTTGAGAGCCCAAACCAAAATTCTTCTATATTTCTTCATCCCATCGCACTCCATTCGATTAAAAGAGAAACTGGTTTTTGGTCTTCCATTTTATTTCCTTACAGGAGAAGAAAACTTTGGCGAGATACTTTTGAGTAAGAAGTGGCCTTTTTGTCCTTATCTTAGTTACAAGCAGGCATGGTGATATCATAAGTGTCCTGTCTTTTTCTGGGCAAACATCTGAACAGGCTGTCCGGATTCCTATGGAAGGATTTCTTCTAATGGAACTTTTTCAGCTATGGAAGTCTGTGCAACGATATGAGTGTCAAGGGATGGGGACCGTGCAACAGAAAAGGGTAACATTTCCATACTCCCTATTCGAATATATCTCAAGTTATAAAGACTATGGATAATAGGATAATACTGGTATACAGATGTAATGGAATGCCTACTCAGCATTACTTCTGCAGTGTAATCATATAGATAATATACATTTGACTTTCCAGATATTTGCATTTTGTCAAGGCATGAAAGCTATGCAGGGCCAGGTCTGGTTTTTATTTGGATGAAACAACATTAAGGAATATTAGGTAGTTGGCTGAACTGGGAAGGTCGAGCACATCCAAGAAGAAAGCCATAGAAAAGAACAAGATCATTCCTGTGAATCCCCAAAAGTCCATTGCAATTGTGAATATAATTTATCTCGCATCTTCTTTCCTTTCCCGACCCAGGCTGCAAAATATAAAACAATTTGAAATATTGTAAATATAATCCTATATTTTGTGTTACTTCCTTTAAAAAAGAAGAAGATTGTGGAACTTAGGGGGTTGAATCTTCTAAAAAAAAATGGGAAAATGGAAATATACAGAAAGTGTAAAATGTAAAGAGAAAGAGAGCTTTAGCAACCTGGGAGAAGGCAAAGGAACTATTACATTCACATTTCTTTTTAAAGCTAGAAAGTTCTGTACCCAAAAACAAACCATCCGACATGCAATATAGCAAGTCATTTGGGTTAATTACTGTTTTGTTGCAAGACTACCCAAATTTTAATCAACAGAACTCTACATTTACACAGATTGCAAAGAGAGGACATCTGCAGAAGTTAATGCCATTTTTAATTCCTCGGGCATTGCAACACCTGGAAAAACCACAGGGAAGAAATCACGGATCCTTTCTGAAATTACTGTGGCATCTGTCAGCTCAGAAGGAGGTATGCGATACTTACACGGCAACAAGCATTATACCGTAGTAAGCATCCTACATTGAGCTTCTCCCCTGTCTTCAAGCATGTTCTACCAAAACACATAAGGAAATCCATGCAAAGAAACATACAGCTTGCACTGGAATGCACAGGAGATACCCTTGCGGTTCAGACAAAATTCGAGTCTGGTCCAGAACTCTTAAGAATGGTCGTCTGAAAGTTTGCAATCTACGCTTGAATGAGCAACATAATTTCTCCCTGGCATGAAGGCATGTCTTAATGTGGAAGTTCCACTTTAGACTAACCAGTTTTAAAGACCTCTAAACTTTCAGTCACCACTAAAGAACTAAATATTCCCATGAGTAATGTATTCTCACACAAAAGTGTGTTTTACCCCAGTCTCTGATTCAGCTCTAGGAAACCTAAGGAAGTACAGTAACAAAAAACTTGCACCCAAAAAAGATGTTCAAGTCCCAAATGTTCAAGGACTCACTGCTCTCCTCCAAAGTTCTGTCAAACAATGTTTAATGAAAAATGCAGATGGCAGTTGATGCTATGGAAGTTTCTGCTTTTGCTAAAACAGAGTGCAGTCTGCTCATTTTCCA
Source organism: Natrix helvetica (assembly GCF_964273705.1). Taxonomy (NCBI): domain Eukaryota; kingdom Metazoa; phylum Chordata; class Lepidosauria; order Squamata; family Natricidae; genus Natrix; species Natrix helvetica. The sequence goes on from NC_138549.1 coordinate 86,350,009, forward strand.
TACACACAAATATGCCATGCATATCAATGAAAGTAATTTAAGAAGTATCTGTCACATCCCATTTTGTTATCTTAACAGACTTAGGGCAAGATGAGCTTTTTTTTTAAAAAAAAAGCCTTCACCAAATGCCTAATGAGGTATGAATGTATATATGTATGCATGAGTATTCATATTCACAAACTTTCCTGGATTTAGAAGCATGATGCACAATCACTCAGGTCTTCAACAGTTCACAACTAGACACCAGCAAATTGGTGCCCTTAAATATCGCTTGGAAGCTTAAATGGGTTCTGAATGCTTCAGCTGGATAGCATTAAACTTGAGTTTGGACCACATGACATCTCTACTCCAGAACCTGTCCTAGCTTTCCAGTCAGATTCCAGGTACAATTCAAGGTGATGTTGACCCTTTACAGTCCCACAAGGCTCAGGCAGGGTTATCTCCAAGGCTTCCTGTTCAAAACTGAATCTACCTGTTCTATAAGATCTAGAAAAGAAGAATTCCGAACATCCCATTCCATGCTAAATGTCCCAGAGCAGGACCTTCTTAGGGACAGGATCCTGCTGTGGAACAGATTACCACCACAGATAAAAACCATTTCCTCCCAACTAAGTTGCTGAAAAGCGCTGGCATTTCAGTTCTTCAGCTTTTAGCTATGGAAGAGAGTATTTGGGGAATGCTTTCCTTCATGAACTATGTCCACTGGTTGGTGCTACTGTAAGACATATTCATTGTCGTTGTTTTGATATTTTCAAACTTTATTTCTGTTGTACGCCACTCAGAACTTTTTTTAGAGTAAAATAGCCTAGAAATACTAATAAACAAAAACAGTGACCGACAAATAATCCTTTGGATTTATTTTTCCATGGATACAATCAGAATTCTCTGTCTAACCATGACCTCATCAAACCTAATTAAAATAAATTAAAATAGCAACTGGTCTGGTAGTCTTATAATTCTAAGAAGAGCCCATCGGTTCCATAAAGTCTTATGCATCAACAATGAGGTAGAAAACTGGAGTGCAAAGGCATATTCAAAATTTTAACCTGTGGCAATCTACATTCAAAATACAGTGAATGGCATCTCCACACCTTTGAGAAGGCAAATTGTGTAAGTGTTTCTTACTACTCTAATCTTACAAAATATGCCCTAAAACCTTAATTTATTTTTGCCATCTTGTTTTTTGACTTCACTCATCTTCCATTCATTTTTTTAACAACATCTCCTTAACCTAAAATGAGCCCACAGGCGTTCATGCAAACAAAGGAACTGCTGGAGGCAAGATACCTTCTTTTTAACTGAAATATTTCCTCCCCCGTGTTGGATGGTGTGTTTACATGAACTCATTAATGACCACAGGGACCATGTCATTGCCCTGATCAAATGATATGACATATTGTCAGCCCACCCAGGTAAACCAGACAGGAAACACAAGATGAACTAATGCTACTTCATTGTTAATAGAAAGTTGCAAGTTTGAAGGTACAAATTTCCCGCTGCCACTTTTAATGGTTTGATCCATTAGGATGGGTCCTTCCTAAGTTTCTTCCTTTGACCGTCAAACTACTGGAGGTTCCTGCCATTCTCTTTTATGATTTGTTTCCTAGGCAGCATGTCTTCCTCTCATTCCCCAAGGTCATCCCCACATGCCATTACACATATCCATACAACTTTCATTTAACACACCATCACTCACTGTTTTATCTTTTCCGTGTTCTTCTTTGCTATATTTATTTCCAGTTAGACTTTTGTTCTCTAGGATTTTTTTTTTGTAATGTGCCCTCTGCTATAGAACCTCCCAAAAGTTGCATTAGTACAAGATCAGTTTTCATCATACTTTTATCCCAACCTTTAGCGTCATGTTAATTTTAATTTTTAAAAGAAATGCAGGGGTTAGAGTGGAGATGCTTAAAATGTTGACAGCACCCATTTTGAAAATAAATACAACTAAAATTGGATGTTTACTTTATTGTTTGCTATCATATTAGCTTTAAACTAATATTGCACTAGTAGAAATAAATAACTCTTACAAAATAGGATTTCCAAATAAATTTGTAAAATAAATTCCATGTAGGGTTAAAATGTAGAGTTGCCCAGTTAATTGTGACTTTTTTGTTACTTCATAGATGCATACTGTGTAACTTTCTTGGCAACAGTATGGAAATTATTGCCCACTGATTTAATCAGTATAGTTTTTCAATCTCCTAGTCTACGTTTCAGTCTCAGTATGTCTCCATGCTCTATTATCCAATTGCTACTCTTGTTCAATCCAGTTTAGATTAAAAAAAAAAACCACAGCTGGGCACTGCCTTGAAGTTTAAGGTTAAAGCTGCATTTTTACTATTCACCTCACAAAATAGGACTGACATATTGACTAGTTCAATCAATGGTCATTCAGCAGCAACCATTTATATTAGATCAAACTTTCTGCCTTGGTGCTCATTTGAAAAAGAAATATGGGAAGTCAGTAGAAATTTTATTTTATTATATTTACATTACAGACTGAGTTTATATTGCTTATTTTGTTAAAAGCTACTGTGATTTTATTTCTCTGAAATAATGATTATCACTAAAGTCCTTTCTACAATGCTAATTTTTTTTTGAGATTCACATAATCCATTAGTGCCAGAATAATGCCTAAAAAACTTGGAAGTAACCGAAAACAAAGGTGAATTATGTATTTCAGCTAACATCAAAATTGCATTGAAATAGGCCAAAAAATACAATTCTGATGCTAGCATTACAATTTATTTAAAATACACCTTGACTGCAATTCTGATTATGGTTTCTTAGAACAGTTGATGGGGGAGATCTCTTTGGAATAGCAATAGCTATTATATATATATAATATACAAATGGCAAATGCTGCTCTGGCTTTTACAACGTTGTTATTGGTCATAGTTGTAAAAAGTTATTCCAAAAACCAGGGAACCTAAAGAAAGATTTAAAAAAAATAATAAGTTACCCATTTTTATGATATGTCATGTTGGATGAATATAAAGAAGAGTAATAAACTTTAGGTGAATCATCCACCAAACTTGCCTTTTCAAGAAATGAATAGTTCCTGCTTATTGTTATTGACGCACTCATGTACATTAATGTACAAGTCAAATTATTTCTTAATCAATTCTGAAATTGAATTATAAAGAGCAGCAAATTCTGTTTTTAAAAAATTGCCCTGTTGTTTCTAAATAAACTGCATAACATTAAAATTATGGCAAAAATAAAACTGTATTTTTATCTGAATGGTACAAGGGTAAAAATATCTGTAGATCTATTATATAAATAAGTAAAAAAGCTATCATTTCCATATTTTTATTTATTTATTTATTACACACAGAGATACATATGTACACCCAAACAGACAGATATACAGAGACAGAGATGAGGTAGAGGTAAAGATAAGGACAGAAATATATAGGGATAGAGATATACCATAGTCAAAATTGTAGTGGAGATGTATTTTGAATAAATTGTAATACTAGGTGGACTGTATTTATTTGGCTTATTTTAAAGCAATTTTAATGTTAAGTGAAATTTCTGTTTCTTCTAAATGAGAGAGAGGGGAATGAATGAAAATATAAAAATCTATTTTTGTAATGCAAATATTAGAACAACAAGATGTGCCTGCTTTTCAAATATACACCCAAGTATATTGGTCAAAATGATTTAAAAGAAGCCAAATTTTGTGAGAATGCTGCAGTCAATAAGGCATAAATTTAAATATATATTAAGAAGCATGACTCCTACTAGCCCTGCATTACAATAAAGACTAAAAACATTTATTTATATAGGTATATAAAATCAAAGTAAATAATGATTTGGTGGAATTAAGGAAAGATACATGAGGCCAATTATAATGGGGGGGGGGGATAATTAAAACAATATTGTATTTCTTAGGGGTTAATGATAACTGCTGGAACTACAGATCTGTTCAGGCAAAAACTACTTATGTCCCAAATCACAGAATATTAGATTCTGAACATAAGCTATATTAAAGAGAAAATTCATTGTAGTCTTTTGAACCTTTAACTATTCTGTTTTGTAATAGAAATTTCTTAATCTTATTATATCTTCAATAATTATCTCAGCTGTAAATGAAACAGAAAATTATCCTTTCAATATTGGCCCATATACCAATACAGAGAAAAATATTTTGCTGCATTTTGTGAATGTCAAGAGCCATGTTATAAAATAATAGTTAACATGTGTATAATATAGTACAAACTGAGGATATACAGTATGTGTGATCACTGTGTGTGTGAGAGGGGGGGGAGGGAGAGTTCGTAAATTCATTACTGGAAATTTAAATACTGTCTCTTCCAAATGATGAATGTGTTTATTATAATTTTATTATTTGCTTCTATTTCACACAGGGAGGAAATTTTTATTATTTCCTTTTTTCATTTCTACTTGATTTAGAAAGTTGCAGGGTGGGGTGTTGCTGAAAAGGAATACAGTAAAGCAATGACAAATTTTACCTAGCTGTATTGCTAATGAAGTCAGAAAGCTGCCTATGAGAGCATAGATTTATTTCAAAATGGTGCTGTGAAGCACACAGGACTCAAAGTAGCAAAGTGTCAAGGTGATCACACCTTTTCTTGGAATCATGAAGCAACTGTGGAGGACAACCACTCATCCTGGGGAAAGAGGCAACTGCTTTAAAAAGCTGTTGTCCAGTACTACATTTGCAGTCTTGCATGCTCCAAAATTCTGAACTACCACAGTTGTAGAAGACAATTGAGCCAGTATTAATATTGTTAATACTGCCTTCATAAAAGCTTACAGAGTGAATGATCTACCTAATACATTTTTGGGAGGGAATTAGGGAAGGAAGGAAGGAAGGAAGGAAGGAAGGAAGGAAGGAAGGAAGGAAGGAAGGAAGGAAGGAAGGAAGGAAGGAGCGAGCAAATTAACAAATTCCTCTTTATAGAGAATGTTTCTGAAGACTATACTAAAGTTGTTTACTAATACCTGGAGCACAGAATACCTATGCAATGAACACTGTTGTTTTATATTTAAAGCTTCAATAGCCTCAGCTTCATTAATCTTATGTGTTTCTTCATATACTTAAGTCACTAGAGTGTACCCTCCGTGTACACACGTATTACAACCAATAATGCACAGAGGTACAAAACATTCAAATGAAGACAATTTGTAATATTCATTCTTTTAGAAATGTGGTGCGTTAACCTAAATTCAGTATTCCTTTGGAGGTTAATCTTTGCTGTTTAACAAGCTGACATATATCTTCATATGTAATATTTTTGCTACAACAAGGATACAGATAAATAAATATGAAATCGGCAGGCAGAGAAAATTGTTCTGTTTGTACGTCTAAATTTTGCAGTGTTGTTTTCCAAATAAAACAAAGCATACCAAAAAGTATGGATTGGGGAAAGTACACATAAAATAGATCTACTGGTGAAAAGAAGAATATAAAAATACATTACAGGTGGTCTTCAACTTACTACCACAATTGAGGCCAAAATTTAAGTTGCTAAGTGATAGAAGTGTTAAGTGAGTGTTGCCCCATTTTACGACTTTTATTGCTGCATTTGTTAAATGAAACACAGCAGTTGTTAAATTATAATATGGTTGTTAAGTGTATCTGGTTTCCCCATCGACTTTGCTTGTCAGAAGGTCGTAAAAGAGGATCACATGATCCTGGGACACTGCAACCATCATAAAGTGAGTTGTCAAGCAAACGAATATAAATCATGTGACCACAGCTGTTAAGTGTGAAAAATGATCATAACTCACTTTTTTCAGTGCTATTGTAACTTCATACAGTCACTAAGTGAGCTGTTGTAAATTGAGGACTATCTGTATTTGGAGAAAGGCTGAAAAAACGACAATTCACTTCTTGTTTGGCTACCAACTCAGTTAGCAACCATTCACAAATACAACAGGAATAAAATATATATTTTCCAACTAATGCATACATATACAAGCAAATTTCATGTGCCTGGCAGTAACACATTCCAGAGTGACGATAACGTTGGTATAGCTGTACAAGAAAACTATATGAATGAGACAACAGCCAGTAATCTTTAGAAAGTCTATCTCTTATTTTTGCTCTCATTCCGTTAATTACATACACATATGCACAAACACACATACAAACATATACATACACACACACAGTTTCTTTATTGTTTCCTAGAATGTTTTTTTTTAAACTTTACAGTATAGATTTATTTTATCTTATTATCTAACTTCAGCTGTGCAGCTATGTTCCATGACCTAACGCGCGCACATACACACACACCACACACAAATTGTAGGGGGAAGTAGTTCATTTGTGATATGCTACTAGAATCATGTGGTAACACTAGCTATTTTGAATCATTATCTTGTCTCAGTATTTCTGTTAACAATAAAACCTGGTGCAATCTCACCAATTGTTGACTATATGTATGGTTGCATATTGTTTTATATTCACCAATGAATCTTTGATATTGATTGGACCCTTCAGGCTCACTACATTATAAATGAATGAAACACAAACGAAGGAACAAGATATATACATATGTAGAAAAAAAATGGATACTAGAAAAAATCTGCATTAATTTTTATAGACACTAAAAAAACTGCAAAGTAATTTGGAAATATTATTAAACAAACATTGGAAAAATAATAAAGTGATGAAAAACAATGTGAGAATCAACCAATCTTGTTAAATATATCTATATACCAGTGGTGGGTTCCAGAATCCGTTCCAACCGCTACGGTTAGAAAGGGCCTGTCGTTGACGACATGGATGCGCACAGCACGCGCGCAGTGCACACAAGCATCTTACTGCCTCCGCAAGCCTCCACAACGCTCCAGCTGCTCAAGAGGAGGTTCGTGCAGGCACTGTATGTGCTGTGTGCATGCGCGTAAGCGCCGAAGACTTAAAAGACTGGTAAGGAGCTCGGGCGGGTGGGTGGGCCCTCCAGAGCACCATACCGGAACGGTATCTGGTGCCCCGGGCAGGCTCCGGTACGCCTGTACCGGGGTGTACTGCCCGCAACTCACCACTGCTATATACACCCAAACATACACACACAGACACACACAGACACACACACACAGAGGGACACAAATATATAAGAAGCAGAATACATGTAAACTTACATACATATACACATGAATGTATGTATCTATGAATATCTGTTGCTTCTTATACAATTTTTGTTTTTAGATGTATAGTCATCTATGCACGTATTATACAAATTTATATATATATATATATATATATATATATATATATATATATATATATATATATATATATATATATATATATATATATATATATATATATATATATTCACACACATACATGCACAAATATATACAAGAGTTTATATTACTTGTGTTTATTTTATTTGAAATCAACATTTACATTTATTTCTAAAACTATTGTTAAAATTTTTTTTTTTTTTTTGAGGTGACTAGCATGTTTACTGAACAATGATTTCCATTGTGTTCATTGAGGTTTACTCCTGGGCAAATAACTTAAAGAAATAATTTTAATAATTTTAAGAAAGTTATAATATGCAATTATAATTTTATAATAATTATATTTATAATAAATATATGTAACCACCTTTGTCTGAAAAGAGAGAGAGAATTAAAAAGCACTTTTAATAGAGGAAAAGGTCAAAATGGACATATCCAAGGATACAGCTTAGATACTATATGCAGCAGACATATCTGTTTCTATTTAGTATGATATGAAGCACTTTTAGACATTGTTTGCTGTGTTGTGTGGTACATTATTCATTTTGAAGGGATGCTTAGAGTGGTATTTTACAAATGGAAGAAAATAACTACTTTCACATACATTTGTGAGTCAAAGCCTTCATTTAAGCAATGACACCCATCCATCAACACTATCCCAATGCTGCATATGGGTTTTTTTTTAAAAAAAACTTCTTTATTACTGCTCTTTATACAAAATGAGAAATCCTACATATGCAATGCCATTATAGCACATCAGAAATTCACTAGCATTTTTAATACATTTCCACAGGAGCAATCAGAATGAGATAGATGACCTTTGCAGGGAGGCCAGTGTAAACTAACTGCAATGATTGGGGCCAACTTTGCCCTTTAAATCTTAGGGCAACTTGTCTCAACAGAATAAGAAGAAGAAAAACTATTGGCCTGCCATAAAAAATTACGTGCTGAAAAGGATTATTCAAATTTCCGTGCATTTATCATAGATTTTTTTTCTATACTGATTCTTGAAATTAAGATGTTTTCCGTCTGTTTTGTCAAGGTCTTTTGTCAAGCACTGCAATCCAATATAGTCTCTGATTGAATTAGGAAACCTTAATATTGCTTGTAAATCTGGTTTGTAATGGAAAAGATAGACAATACTTTAGAATATATGTTAGATCATAGAGGCTGCATAATATATTCAAAAATCTGGATCCACATGACCATATTAATACATAATCGTATTTTTATGGTCATTGGCCATTTCATGTACATATTAAGTTATCACTTATTATATTACGTGGTTTTAGAAATTCCCTACCCAAGAATAAATGGAAAAATATACAGAATATAAATCTGAAAAAAAAAATGTGGGTTTACAGGAACAATGCAAATTGTAAATAAAACTGGGCCACTTATCTTCCATTTTACCATTTTTCTGCAAAAGCATACAGAGCTTTCTACAGTTTTCCTAAAGAAAATATTGGGGGAGAACCACTGTTTACATTATTTAGTCTTACGAAGATGGAGGAATCACATCTTTTCTTTTTATCTTTCTATGCAAAACGTATGTCAGGAGTTCAGCAATTAGTTTTGGACATCCATAGTCAGCTGACGTTGGGTGGCCAAATAAGTTTAAATAAATAAGTAATAGTTATGTGGACCATCTCTCTGGGTGAACACACTCGTACATTTACAGTTGCATGATAATTTGTCATAACTGTCAATTAATTGTAGGATTGTAAATTTCAAAAGCTTACAATAGGTGGAGCAAGGCTAGCCTCCAAAGGAAAGCTATATGACAAAGACACTCCACACACACAATCTGGTGAACAAGTAAAAGCTTCTTTCTTTCATATCAGGCAGGTGAATTCCAATGAGAGAAATCTTAAAAATTATTTGGCACAAAATCATGAAGAACTTTGCAATGTAGTTGAAAATTCAGTGGCAGCCAGTGCAGGGCTGCAACACAGGTGCAGCACCTGGAATGCACTGTAGGACAACAATCTGCAGATTCCAGCAACTTTCAAAAAGCACCTTCATGTTAAGAATAGTCCATTAACCCACGAGAGCTGTCAACCATAAGTAAACAGAACGACACAAGAGCTCATCAAAGTAGTTACTTCATTGCTATTTGCCTATATACAAGAATCTCACCAGACTAACTGCACTCTCTTGGGAACAAGTTGAGTCCTTCAGGGATTGGGGGTGGGGTTCAGATCTCTGTTGCTTCCTCCCCTACAGGTAGTCCAAGTTAGTGCCTTAACTCCACTCCCCATCTTAATAATTAATAATAATAATAATAATTTTATTTGATTAGCCGCAACCCTCTCCCGAAGGACTCGGGGCGGCGTACAATCAAAACGAATAAAAATACACATAAGACAAACATATATACAAAAAGAACAGAGACATATACATATGTGCATGGAGGAGAGTTGACTTATAAGTGAAAGACAATTAAAAACACAATTTAAAATCCCCTTAAATAAAATTACTAAATTAAAAAACCCATCAGGAGCGATACGAAGTTATGGTTGAGCCAGGCCAGCTATTTGGAAAAGGTGGGTCTTGAGCTTGACATGGAAGGAGCGGAGGTCAGTAGTGGTCCTAATATCCGGGGGGAGGTCATTCCACAGGGCTGGGCCCGCCACAGAGAAGGCTCTGCTCCTAGGCGCCGCCCCATGGCACTGTCTGGTGGACGGCACCTGGAGAAGTCCCTCTCTGTGCGAGCGGATGGGTCGTAGGGATGTATGGGGCAGAATACGATCCCGCAGGTAACTAGGTCCTGAGCCATGGAGCGCTTTAAAGATCGTAATCAAGACCTTGAAACGCACTCGATAGACCACAGGAAGCCAGTGCAGCTCGCGCAGGAGAGGTGTCACATGGGAGTACTTGGTACTCCCCATAATCACCCGCGCGGCCGCATTCTGGACCAACTGCAGTCTCCGAGTGCATTTCAAGAGAAGCCCCATGTAGAGAGCGTTACAGTAGTCCAGGCGAGACGTCACCAGCGCATGGGTGACTGTGCGTAGGGCGTCCCGGTCCAATAGGGGGCGCAATTGGCGCACCAGGCGAACCTGGTGGAACGCCCCCCTGGCCACGGCTGTCACATGTTCATCCATGGACAGCCTGGCATCTAGGAGGACGCCCAAGTTGCGCGCCCGCTCCACGGGGGCGAGTTGAATGCCCCCAATGGCCAGAGATGGAATTATCTGGTTGAACCGGGGAGCCGGAACCCACAGCCACTCCGTCTTGGAAGGGTTGAGCCTGAGTCGGTTGTCATCCATCCAGATCCGTACGGCTTCCACACACCGGGACATCTTATCTTACAGATACCACCACAAGAATAATGGGTTGGGTACGTTGGCATGATTTACTATTACAAGATACTATGGCTAGTACACTTTTTTATTCTATCTTTCTCAAAGGAAAATGTCTCTGGGGATTTGTATTCAAGACCTAATCACTTTTGGGCTGTTTCTTAAGCTAAGAAACAGAGCTTACAATTTGGAAAAGTGCAATATCCAAATTCCTATTAGTATGAAAATTCAGATCAACATAATATATTCAACAGTCACATTAACATAAACGGTTAAATTAGGTCAGTTCATATCAAAAAAAACCAAACTAGGTCTTTTAACTTTCTTAAAACCTGTGATATTCAAGCACTGAGAGATTATGAGAGTCTTTATTTCTTTTTCCTCTTAAATATGCTTGTAAACCAATTAGGAATATCAGAAGGCAGAAATCAAATGAATGTTCCTAGCACTATGTGTTTTTCATTTTTCCCTTTTTTGTTTCTAATTTATATTCATCTTGAATTCTTCATCCTCAAGCTTCTACTGGTAACCTACAAAGCCTCCCATACTGTAGAACAATCCAAGCAATTCAAACAGGCAATGCAAAAATCTGGAGACTAGTCTATATCTCAAATTACAATGTAGTTTCATATCAGGCAGGTCAATTAAGGAATGACCTTATTCTTGGCTTTCTCAGAACCAAGATAGGGAATATGTGTCTTCAAATTTTTGAGATGAAAAATCCATTGTCACTGGCTGGTATAGTCAATGAATGAAAATTAAGGGAAATTTAATTTAAATCTTTAAGAAGAGTTTGTCTTAAAATAAAGGCTTATAAAAACGAGATCTGGACCTTATGAGAGCCCTGCAGATATCTCTTCTGTTTTTCCACTACTGAATAGTTTAAAATTCATTTTATAAAAAGGAATACATTATTCCATAATCCACAGAACGCCAAGACCACAGATGAATAAACCTCAGCCCATCACCTTCAACCTCACTTTACTATTGAATTTATTATTGAGTAAGCAATTCAGCATACTATGTATCTCAACTCCATTAAAAATGAACAAATTGTTGAAGTTTGAATGTTACAAGATGTAGCTTCTCAAATCTCTAAATAGTCTGCAGGCAGGGGATGATTCAAAATAAAACAAGCTAGATAAATAGAAAGACTTGGGTTTGAGCAGTATTTGGATAGCCTCATGATTACAGTTTGATTAAGTTTGCAAAAACAAAAGAAACCCCATCATATTTCAGTTATTCAAACATGGCAGCATCTTTTAATCTAACCCACCCCACCACAACATGTTGCAAGGATAAAATGGAACAAGGAGAAAGTACATGCATGGCCTTGAATCTCTAGAGAAAAAGCAAAATTAAAAAACAACAACACAGAAATCTATTATTGCTTCTAAGGTAATATCCAAACAGAATTTACATCTCTTCTAAGTGTTTTTTTTTTCCAGCTCTCTAGGCATATGTGTGTGTGAGAGGGAGAGAGGGAGAAAGATACAGGGAGGGGGAGACAGTGATAAAACATACTTAGTCTGATCTGAATTGCTGTAGTGTTCTTGTTAAAAACCACCATCTGTCAGAGATTATCCTATTTTACACTGAGGAACATGCATTAATTATCAATTCTATTCCTCATAGAAATGTACTCATACAAGATCAGGACCGTCCTTAGCGTGAAAGAAGCATTAGTGGTCTTAGCAGGTATTCTCTGGGTGGATCTTAGAATGTCTCCCTGGAGAGTCCCCTCAGCACATGTGCTCTTTCAAGGTCAGCCCACCAGCCATGCGGCAGGAGCTCGACATGGAAAGTGGCATACAAGAAACACAATGCTGAATGAATTTGCATCACTGTGAAGAAGCTCCTTTCCAACCAAGACAACTTCAAGAATGCAATGGAGACCAGTCCATAATTTAAATGGTGAACAGAGGGGTGAACAGAAGAGCGTTTATGGAAGAGACTCAATCTATAAAACCACCTGAATACACAAATAATCCTCAAAAAAAAAATCATCAAGTAAATGAATAATGCTGTGATTTTCAAATTTGCCTGATTTTTTTTTCATTCCGCAATCAATGGGCTGCTAATACTAACGTGGCATTTACATGTAATTTGAGGGGAAAACGATCTCTCCCTCTTTTATTTGCTCTTTCTATTTCCATCTTTATATGCTCATTTATTTCCAAAAAGAAAGAAAAAAGCACATAAACTTCTGGATTCAATTTTACAGTGGCGTGGTTTCTTTAGATGTGTATGCAATGGGAAACTACGTTTGTCTTAAATCACAGTCCTAAAAGTAAACCAGAATACTAGTTTTCCAGGTACTTTTTGGAATCTAATTATGTGTTTAGTATATCAGTGCAGTCCTTTTGGACTTTTTTTTTTTTACTTTTTAAAGTGAGTTTGACAAGGAGTATAAGGAAGTGTTTGTTTTTTTCTCTGAACACACAAACCAAATAATGAATTCCGGTTCCACAAAAAAATCCTATTACGGATGACCATATATTAATCTCTACATGTTTGCCATTAGAAACACTTTCTAATGATAGTAAAAATGCTTTCATGAGGCCATGTTTTCCAAAACTAGGGTAGGTGTGGCCAATTTATAATTTCATTCTAAAGAAATTATTACAAAATAGCTTTTTTTCCTCATTTCCTTTCAGATGGTTTCTTATGGACCTACTCATTTTATGCCCATTTTATCAACGAAGGATTTTCCTCCCACGTAAAAAGCAAGGTATTTTTGTAGACAATTAAGGGCAAAAGCAATCTAATAATTGTATATTAATCATTTCACCTGATTGCTTTCCATCTGCAGCTACTTCATAGAATAGAATAGAATAGAATAGAATAGAATAGAATAGAATAGAATAGAATAGAATTCTTTATTGGCCAAGTGCGATCGGACACACAAGGAATTTGTCTTTGGTGCATATGCTTTCAGTGTACATAAAAAGACATGAAGAGATACATTCATCAAGAATCATAAGGTACAACACTTAATTATAGTCATAGGGTACAAATAAGCAATCAGGAAACAATCAATATCAATATAAAACTTACCGATACAAGCAACTAAGTTACAGTCATGCAATCGTAAGTGGGAGGAGATGGGTGATAGCCATGATGAGAAGACTAATAGTAATAGTAGTGCAGCCTTAATGAATAGTTTCACAGTGGTGAGGGAATTCATCCATTTGAATCCAGGAGCTCTTGACTGAATTTTTCTTGAGCAATGACTGGGAGCAGAACAAAGAGATTTGTGGTTCTGTGCAAACAGGTGATACACACAATGCAGGCGTAAACTCCTTTGAATTTAGACTTGCTTAGATTAGGTTTGGAGAAAAGCAGGGGTTTTAAAGTGACACATCAACTGGAGAGATTTCATAAAATGCCTTAAGTATATTATACGTCTATCAGAACAGCCTTGCATAGGCTTCCAATTAGCTTTCAGGTGCAATTCAAAGTGTTGACCATTCCCTCTAAGGCTCCTTATGGCGCGGCACTGAGTTATTTGCAGGATCACCATCTCTAGCTGGAACTGTCTCACCCAACTTGTACATCTTGGGGGAAAATGATGGTGATCCCCCATTTTCACATTATACATGAAGGGGCCTTCCCGAAACTTTTTAGTGAGCTATCAATAACCAAAGAAAGAAGGCTAATAGCGAGCTAGAAGACAATTTTACTCTGGTTCAGGTTACGGTTTGACCTTCTTCCTTTTATTCGACCATGGAAGTTTAGAGTATTGACTGCCTTTGCAATTGTTGTTACTCTTCATTATGTAAGCGAATGAAAGTCTGTGAGATGGCAGCAGGTATAAATCTGATTCATAGATGGATAAATAAGACGGGCAATGGGCAGTACACACAAGGGATGCTACTGCTTCCTTCTGATTAAGCAAAACAAGAAAAAGCACATAGTGTTAAGATGTTAAGGCTGCTCCCGGCGACTGGTTCTGCTTTTTTAGCAGAGGTTATCAAAAAGGCAGGAGAATACAACAACTGCGAAGGGGGGCAAACCTCGTCAGACTCCGGACTCCGGAGGGTACACAAGGGCTCAACCCAGCAGCTGAATCTCTCCCTCATAAATTCCAAGAATTTACGAGTGTCCGAGGTGTTAAAGATCGTAAAAAAACACCTCTAACTGTCTCTTGATCTGACAGGCTAAAAAAAAGCCTGCCATCGGCACCGGGAACAAACCGGAAGCCTTTGCTTATTTTGAAAATGCACTTTTCCCATTTAAAAAAAAATATTTCCACTTTATATTTGGGCTTCCAATCAAAATTGGAAAGTGGCCAAGCAAGAGGTCTCCCAACTCTGCTGTAACTTTGATGTACAGCTAGTCCTCAACGAACAACTATTCATTTAGTGTCTGTTCAAAGTTACAATAGCAGTGAAAAAAAACCGATTTATGAAAAGTTACTTATGACTGTTGCAGCATCCCTATGGTCCACATGATCAAAATTTTGGCGCTTGGCAACTGGCATGTATTTATGATGATTGCAGTGTCCTGGGGGGGTCATGTGAGGACATTATAGAACTTCCAGTCACTTCGGACAAGCAAGATCAATGGGGGAGGCAGGGAAACTTTAAAAACTGCATTGATTCGTTTAACTATTGCAAAAAAAAAAGTTGCAAAATTGGGTGTGGCTCACTTAACAATTGTCTTACTTAACAAAGAAAAGGTGGACTCAATTGTTGTCATAAGTCAAGGGCTACCTGAAAATATAGTAATCTTACTATACAGATGTTTGGTATAGATCAGTGATGGCGAACCTTTTTTGGCTTACGTGCCATAAGCAGGGGGAGTGCAGGGGGGGTCGTGCGCTGATGTGCCACACCCATAATGCTATGCGTACAACCACAGCATGCATGTGTACACGACCAACACTCTCCCCCATTTTTGATGTGCTTTTTTCGCACAGACACACACACGGTTCCAGAGGCTTTATAGGAGCCTGGGGAGGGCGAAGGGACTTCCGATTTGCTCGTAGTGTCATTTTTTGCCCTCCGGAGCCTTCGGGGAAGCCTCCTGAGGGCTCCTGAATGCTCCGGAGGGCTAAAACTGGCCCAACGAGCAAACTGGAAATCCATTCCCGAACTTCCAGTTTGCCCATAGGGTCGGTTTTCCATGAAAAATGGCCTCAAAAGAAGGCCGAAGTCAGCTGGCCTGACAAATGGCTCCACGTGCTACCTGTGGCACGTGTGCCATAGGTTCGCCATCACGGGTATAGATGAACCCCTATGAAGATGTGATACTTGAGGACATGAGACATAGAAAAAGATGTAAAAAAGGGAAGCAAAACATTGAATAATAATGCACAATTAACGTATCCTTAATTTTGATCCAGATAAGTTGGCAGAAAAATTAAAGCTTTTATCCTGATGAAAATGGTACATTTCACCAGAATGTCTGGATCTAATGCAACTTGATCCCGGCTGCAATCACGCTTCCATAATATGAAAAATGGAAGCTAATTTCTGTATTGTATTATTACATTACATTCCTACATCATTGGTCAGTGTTGGCAAACCTTTTTGGCACCACATTGGGGGGAGGAGCATGTGTGCCGGAAACCAGAAGAGCAGCTGCCAGGTGCGCATGAGAGCGCCAGGAAGATGGTTTTCTGATTTCTGGTGCACGCATGCGCACTGGTCACCTGGTCTTCCGGTTTCTGGTATACATGTGCACACAAAGACCAGCTGGCCAGAGCATATGCACGCACCAGAAATTGGAAGATCATCTGCCAGACACGTGCATGCGCACCGGGGCGTCTGCTCTTCTGGTTACTGGTGCTTCCACACATGTGAAGACCAGCTGGCCGGCGTGCTGGAACTCCGAAGAGCAACGTATGATGGCTCACGTGTCCGGAGATATGGCTCTGCGTGCCACTTCAGGCACACGTGCCACAGGTTCGCCATCACGGTCATAGGTAATGACTTAAAGTTGGGCTGAGGAGATTCGGGTTAAAATCTACTTTCAGTGACTCTGGGCCAGTCACTTTCTTTCAATTCAACCTGCCTCACAGGGTTGTTATAAGGGGAAAAACTATAGAAAGAATTGTCAGACATGTTGCTTGAACACCTGAAGGAAATAAAGTTATGAATTATCACTTTTTTCAAGAGACAGCTCGGTGTAGTATTGTGGTGGAATGTAATCTGGATTCCCAGGAAGGGGGGTGCATTCCAGAGGAGCAAGAGAGAGCAGTTTAGATAGACTGATTGGGAGGAAGAGGGTCAAGAAAGCTCCTGTCTAGAAGTTCTCAGAATGGTGCAAGTAGTTTGCTTTGGTTTGATAAGATTTCTATCTATAGGTGAAATAACTCAGCATGCCTTTCCTGGTTTTTAGAACCTGACAGGAATATTGAAAATTTTCTCACTAATTCAATCCTCACAACAACCTTCTGAGGTAAATTAGGCTGAAAGAATGTAATCCATTGAACTCCATATACTACAAGGGAGTTGAATCCAGGTATCCCCAATTCAAATATAGGACTTTAACTAAAATATTAAGAAATATAGGTAGCAAACATATAAAGCCAATCAGTAGTTCTGATAAATCAATAGCAGCAACATCCTAATGGTCAAAAACTAATTGGTAATAGCCAATGTCTTTTTTTATAACTCATAAAACATTTTTTTTAAATTAGATTAAGATCTGTTATTTGAATAAGTCATTGGCTTGTGTTCCCTTAAGTAATGCATTCTCTGAAAATAAATCCAATCTAGAAAACTTGTACATAAGAAAGATCGGGAGGACAGCTGGTAAGAATAAAATGACCCCCAAGTACATGTGTACAGATATCCAGTTTGCTCTTACATACACATACATGGGCTATGTCACATATGATTACAAGTACAAATGAATTCAGAAAATAGGAAACTTGAAAGAAGTTAAAAGATGCCAACCACTTAATTTTTAATCAAAGTTTTTCCATAACCACAGGTTCTTCATTCCCATTTTAAGGTTTTAATGCCACTCTGAGACTTATAAAAGGAGCTATAAATCTGTCTTTATTATATGTAAATGAAAAATACACAGATAATAAAAACAACTTTGATGCACTAACTGCATATCTAAAACAATATAATAAACTTTTTCACAACCAATCTAAAAAGTATTATAGATAATTATGTAACTATTATTAAACCTTTACTGAAGAAATTTAGAATTAAGTTTTATCAGGGAGAAGAAAATAGTGAAAAGAGGGAAAGAAAAGTGGGTGTGACATAATGGATAATAAATATATAACTAAAATGCACTCTTAATAACAAAAGTAATAATAGAAAATGCATGAACATTATGTTTTAATGTTTTTATAATATAGATAACCCTAATTTTATATTCTTTGGGAAAGAAATTTGTAGGTAGACAGCATAACATGGCAAATCAGTACAAAAATCCCTTTTAATAATCACTGTTCACACCCGTCTTTTCTTTTGAAATTTGAATATTTCTGGGGAGGGAGACACTGTAAGAATGTCTTTTGTTCTTGCCAGCATGCTACTGCTGGAAATAACCCAAAAACAGCAGTCGCTTGGTTTTCTGCTAATTTCAAGTTTCTAATTTGATGCTTTCAGATTCAAATATCATGAAGAACAGATTTTTATTCGACATTTATTTCACTGCTAGCCCATTTCATTTTAAAGCTTCATTTATATTTGTCAAGAAATGTAAAGTACTGTAAAAGAGAAAACAACAGAAAGAAACAAAACAACACAATAAAATAAATAAAATAAATAGATCCCAATCCCTTACAAGGAATGGCATGCTTTTATTTGCAAAATTGCTTCAAAAGTCATAATTACACTGTAACTCCATGGGAACAATGGTAATTTCACAGCAGTTCATGTTGCTGTTATCACCCTACGTCCTGATAACTATGAAATTAATTTGTGGCACTGCTGTATCTGTCAGCCATAAGCTGTTCCCTAGGTAACATTATGCTACCATAGAAAAGGAATTTGGTGCAGTAGGAATCAGCGGCAGCAGACCATGCATCAATGAAACTTTGTTAGGCATTCACACACACGCAACAATAATTTGGGAAAAGGGAGGATTAAGGCCTGGATTTTAAACTGCCCACTGTTTCACAGCCAAAAGGAAGGAGGCCCTTAAGACACCGTCTTTCCATGCCACACATCACTAGGGGAGCTTGCACACATACTATTATACTCTCCTAAAGGCTCCATTCTACTTTTACCATGATATTCATTTTCTCTGCAGTTGTCAGGCTGCCACTGATTTAAGAACCAATGGGCTGTTTGCTGTATTAATTCAAGCCTTAGCACACCATGCCGTTGTTCCACTATTGACTATTTATTTGTTTGCTTCCTTCTATGTTTAATGTCACAGCTCTGTATCAGAAATAGCAATTGCAAAACCATAACTAAGCAGCTTTAAGCAGACTCTGCATCACTTTAGCGTTTATGCTTACATACATTTATAAGAAATAATACATGTGTCTTGTTGTAACATTAAAGCAATTGCATTCGATATTATTTTGCTGGAAAAAAGAATGTTTAAAATAGCATTATTCTATTTACAGTTTGTGAAAGGACTAGCAAAACAATCTACACAATTAACCTCTACCCAAATGAATCCACAATAAGCTGTTCATTTAATGCAACAGGTACAGGCAGAAACAAAATCTTGGATTCAGTCAGGTTAATCTTTGGTTTGCAGAGCTTGGTTATATCAATTTGATAATACACTAAAATGAAATAATCTGTTTTTATCACATTGTATTTGGATGCTTTTTGTTGATTTATGCCATCTCCAATACCACCACCTATATAGCACAGATACATGTGATGAAGGCCAACTGCATGAATGAAAAACCTACTTATAGTTATAACTTGGCAACAAAAGAAAGAGAGTTGAGAGTATGATTTAGCAAAGTCCCCTTCTCTCCCCCACCCCCAATCTAATTTTATCTTACCTGCAACACAAAACACTGGCTTATCTTATAGACCTATTGTAAAAATAATTCAGAAGCAATCCACCTCAGCAACAACAGCATAAGCTACAGCTTTTTAATAGGAAATGTTTGATTGAAAGCACCTCTATATCCTTTTAACAAATCTCCCTAAACATTGACGTAACTTGTCAGGAGAAAAACAAGACTGAAACATTCAGGAATCAAGATATGTTTTGTACATATACTGTATGTCTGCATGAGCAAGGTAGTCTCCTAAATAGCAGGTTTCACCAGCCATGTAAAATAAATGATCACGTTGAGCAATATTTTGTTGATTGGGACTGCTCTTTTTTTAATCAAAACAAGCCATGCTGTATTCTACCACATGGGGGGAATTTTTTAATCCCCTTTGGGGGAGAACTAAACTCCATCAAGTCTATTTTGGAACTTCCATTATACTTTTATGTAGTTATGTTATACAGTATTATGTTAAAGACTTAGTTCTCATCAATTGTGCCACTGGAATTCAGTAGTATAGTGAAAGAAACTACAATCCAGCCACTACTGTCAAGGTCATTTTCTGGACTATTCAGTTCTAATAGCTATGGAGTTCATAGTTCATACTATGGAGAATATATGCCTTCTCCCAGCCAATCCATCCAAGGCTTACCACACTATTTTGGTTTGTTTTATACTCTATTACAAGATTCAAGCTTGGGGATATAAAAGCACTACTAGTCGTATCATGTTAGCGAAGGCATTTTATTCCTTTTTAATACTGAGCCTGCTTTTCTTTGATCTTTTACTATTCAGACTGCTAAAGCTACATCTGGGCAGCATCAGAAACTCGGATTACACTATATGCTTTCCCCGTGCCAATGTGTTAGGAAGCAAGAGAAGCAATTGCTGCATTTGTTATCATAAAGATTCAGCGGCTTTGCTGGGGATTTTGCTGGTGAGTAAAAGCAACATCTCAATGTCAGTTGCAGCACTAGCCATCAAAGCAATCCAAAGTGTTGAACATAACACTCTGATCCACTATATCCAGGAATGAGCAGGTTTTGTCATTTGGTGGTTCTGATCTTTATCTCTGACTGATCTGTCTTTTGTGATTGTTACCAGAAGGTATTGCCCTAAGACCTCAACAATGTTCAAATAATGTAATTCCCCCCCCCCCTCAGAATCAAACATAAACCTTTTTGCGAGAGCTTTTACATAATTTCATTTGTGTATAGCTAGCCCCATTCAAAAAGATTTTTTTTTCACCAGAGAAGAAAAATGCAGCATGCTAATAGAGACTTCAGTTCCCAAGGAAAACCGGAGAGATTCAACTGTTTGATAGCATCTATGGACACTTCTACATTTTTTTTTCATTTTCTCATCACTTACAAGCACTCTTTTGACTATTTACAATTATGGTTTATTTCTCCTAGATGAGCCCAGATACTACAACTAATACAGGCTGGTGGTGCTGAAACATAAGGGTAATGGATGAATTGTCAGGATTATTATTATCTCTGAAGTATTTCTTCTCTAGCATGTTTCTCTTTAAAAACCAGGGAAGGATTATGAGGAAGACACGGGTTGTGCTTAGATTTTTATGACACAGTTCACTGTTTTCAAAGTATCCTATATTTGGGCAGTAACCCTATTGCCAATTCGTTTAAAAGAATTCTAGTTAAGCCCCCTGTTGAATAGATTATGTTTCAATCCCCTGCAAATAAGAATGAGCTAGTCTCTAATCTTTTTTTCTGTTTTTAAATGAATGTCTTAAAACAAATGGAATGCCAACTGACTTTGGAATCTCAATACTTCTTTCCAATTTCTTATGAATGATTTATATTGAATATAAACAAGGATCAAGGGACTGAACATCTGTGTGGGGTAATGGCTAAGGTACTAGATTAAGACTGGGGAGACCAATGTTTAAATCCATCCACAACACTGGAAACTCACTAATCACTATGTCTCAGCTCAACTGAGCCCAGACCCGAAGTAAATGGAGGAGGGAATGCCGTATCCTAGAGAAAATTATTCATCTAAAAAATAAATAAGCCTACAAGTACCTTGTCAGTCTTTAATCACTGAAATTGACCCCATAAGACTGGATAAGAGATCTCATCTGTTTCAGGAGAAACAGCAGCATTCAAGTGACCATAAATTCATATGATTCTCTTACCTAACTAACCTGTCATAGCTGGGCCTCTAATGGCTTCATTCAGTAGGGCAGGCCATCCTGAAAAATAGCTCTGCTGGAGAACTAATTGGTAATGCAACGGAAGCACTAAATACGCCTTTCTTGATGCATGCACTGCCACATAAAAGGTGCTTTTCTCTTATTAAGATATTCTAGTTAGGTTTATAGACATGGAACTTATGGGAAACATCCTCTAAACCAGGCATGCCCAATCTGTGGGCCGCAGGACACATGTGGCCCTAGAGAGCTATTAACGTGGTCCCATAAGAGTATATTAAAAAAAGCTTGTTATTTATGTACATTAACTATATTACATATTATATATGCAGCCCAAAACAATTCCTCTTTGCTCAGCGAGGCCCAAGCAAGTCAAAGGCTTGGATATATATGTTCCAAATCAATGCAAGGCAAAACAATTGTCTTCTCCTGTTTCTCCTATTATGAGTCATTTCAACTTCCATAAGATCTCTAGAAGATATGAGATCAGAAAACTAAACAAGAGATTGGCCAATTCACTTCTCATTCAGTCAGACCATGTATCCTGATAACTAATAGTAAAACTCTTAACTCTTTAGCAGAATCTAAATTAATATTATCAAATTTTACCCCTTTCACCCCTGGATCCCTTACAATTAAGCTTCCCTGACACAGTACAACCAAACTAAAAGGCCAATATAATGTGGTGGTTAGAATTTAATGATTTCAAGGGCGATCCAAATTCAAATATTTACCTAGCAATGAACTTTGAGCTACTTTCTCTCTTTCAACCTAACTTGTTTCACAAGGTTATTTGTAAGGACAAAATGAGAAAGCGAAGAACTACATATATATATCACTTGGAGCTCACTGAATGAAGATCTATATATAAACGAAATTAATCAATAAAGTCAGATTATGGCCTTCAGCTAGAACTCCATTTTTGAGCTTTGCAATTGATGCCATCAGACTGTTGCTCAGAGTTATAGTCTTCGCTCAGATGCCTGCTGAGTTTCCCAAGTTATGATCTCATCATATTCTTTATCCTTACAGTCAGAGCATATTAGGAAATCTAGATACCAATGTAACAGAGGCAAGCAATTTAGATTTGTTGTTTGCTCGAAAATACCACTTTCAATCAATAGTGCTTTGATATATTTTGAATTTTCCTACCAAATATATTCAAGCTTTACTGCCAAGAAGATCCTTTTAATTGCCTATTTTCCCTTTTCCCCTATTCTCTTTTTATCCTTGATATAAGACAATTCCAACCAGCCTTATGCTAAGAGCATGAAATCACAAGATCATCACAGTAACTCAATGTTACAAAGAAGTGTCATTCCTGTTGTGCTGTCCAATTACAAAATAGTAAAGCAGGGATAGTGCACAGCAATGCTGTTTTTTTCTATTTGTTTCAGTAAGTTTAGCACAGCAGGAAATGTGGCATTCTCCCTAGATAATGTGTCAAAACCGCAGTTAGAATTTAAGTGCAAATGGAAGTTATCTTAAAGGCTTCATATGTAGGCTAATAACCTCAGTTGCTTAAATGAGATAATTATACCTTACATAATATATTTTACTTCAAGGATTTGGTATCTTCATTTTAATAAAATAATAATCTGCTCTGAAGAAGAAAAAGTGAAAATGGGACCTCATATGTTAATACTGCACTGTAACACTTAACAGCCCTTTATGCGCTCAGCATTATTTGCATATCATAAAAATATGGTCTACTTTATGTTCTCTTTTTCAATACATTTCAGTTAAGAACAAGGTTGGTTCCCAAGGTTGGTTGAAAGGATTGAATGGACAGGGGATGAAAATCCATCCGTATATGTCACCTGCTGTTAGGATTCAGAAACACCATTATGGCTTCCCTGTCAAGGAATATACAAAGGTCTAAACACCCACATTAAAAATATGAAATGAAATCAATGCAAATGGTATGCCAAGAACTTTCACAAGACCCATTCAAATAAATGACTGAAGTCACACTCACAGATCAGTTTTAAGCAGAATTAGGCTTTTTTAAAAAAAAAAATCAAACTCAGAATTGTGAAAGATGAAATAGGCCAAGTTTAGGAAGCATTTTGCCTTCTCTTCAAAATACGTGTTAAAGCAGCTAAGAACTTTAAAATTCATCGTTATTGAAAAGTCCTGGAATACCTTGGACTCGCCCTTTTTGTATCTGCTTGTTAACATATGGTCCACTGTTTCTTCGTGAAGACAACTGATACTGACAGAGGTGCATAATCTGTATTAGTTTCCACCCTGCTACCAAGCAAGATTCACTTGCTAGATTTAGAAAAAGTACTAAACAACTTGGAATCAGGTCACCTACACAACTGTCTTAAATTTAAAACAGGCAAAGATACCATGATCTTAGATTAGAAATAGTGGGGACTGTCATCATTCAATAGTATCACACAACTGTCTTTAGCACGTCTGATGATCCCAACATAGGTATGTTTTATTGTTATGTAAACATGTAGTCACCATTCCTCTGATAAGTTAATTCTTCCTTGAGTTGTTTCGACTTAATTGGATTTCATCCATGTTGTTCTTCAGGGAACAGTACAGAAAGAGGTTGTCATTTCCTTCTCCAGAGATAAATTTTATTCACTACCCCATTTGAAAGCTAACAATTCTGGGATATTTGTGGTCCAATCTTTCCTAGCAATTTTAGGATCAACCAGGAATCAATTATATTTTATGAAGCTATGCACTCAGTTCCCAATTTAATAGGAAATATTAAAAGAAAGAAATTACTTTTTTCAACCTTTGATTCTTTCATGATTCTTAATTTGAAAAATGTGTTGACCAAAATTGCAACATCTTCTATGTCAGGGGTGTCAAACTCGCGGCCCACAGGCGAGATGCATTATGCACTGTCCATGCCCACCCCTGGTTTAGCGAATGGGGAAAAAGTTGCAATACGACACTTGATGAAAACGTGTCATCGCGCATTTAATACAACTGTTCTGTATGTTTACAATTACCTCGTCCACTCAAATTTATTGTAACAGTGATTTACCTTTTGAAACAATATGAATCTACTGAAACAGAAGTTTCAGATTATTTTTTTAAAATTTAAGATTAAGATGCATCACAAAGCTTCTTCTTAAACCCTTGGAGACATAGTGATGAGTTGTCAGCAGCTGCTTAAAGTACCATCATGCACAAAGATATTTTAGGAGAAAATAATACAATGTGTTTGAATAATGAAGTCTAATTTGAATAAAATATAATTGTGTCCTTTTTTAAAAAAAATAAAGGAGATTATATAACAGTTTTGTATAGATAAATGTTCTACATTTCACATTTTGCAATAATAAATTTTTATGATTTAAATTTTCCCTCTGAGAAATATCACCCAGCATGAGCATTATTCATTTATCTCAGAATAATTGTACCAAAACAAACAGTATCAATAATTTATATAATCTACAATTCAAGAAACAGACATATTAGAATACCATAGAATGCAATTCGAAATAATGTTAATAACTTTTATAATATAGTAGTATCTAAATAATGTAAGTTAGGTATAATTTAGGTATAAAATGCTACATACTCTTATCTTGTTTATTAACAACATATATTACTCATTTTAAATTATACTGCATATTTTTAATTAATATATAACAACAAATTCCTATTTTTGTTCAGGAAAACTAGCAGTGTACAAAACAGCACCTCAATTTAAGTTCATATCAACCTTGTTTGCTTATTTTCCAGGAAAAAAAATATATTTTTAAATCAGATGGGTAAAAATTAAAACAGCAATTTAATTATATTTTATTCACATATTTAATGGAAACCACTTCCAGGACCTGATTTTTCAACCAATTACTATTAGTTAATCTGAACAAGAGAGTCAGTTTGGTATGGTAGTTTAGGCACCATGCAAAAAAAACAGGAGACTGTGACCCAAAGGTATTTTTCAAAAGACAACTGGACTTCCTTGTTTTTTCCCTGTTTCATTTCTCATCCAAGAAGCTTCTTCAGTTCTGTTCTTCGGCTTCTTGAAGAAGAAGCAAAACGTTTTCAAAGGAAAAAAAACCAAGAAAGTCCACTTTCCTTTTGAAAAGCACAGTTTGGACAACCATCAGCTGGGTGATTAAGAATCTCCATAAACAGGAGACTGTGAGTTCTACCTCTGTCCAAGACACAAACCAGCTGGCTGACCTTAGGCCAGTCACTCTCTCCCAGTTGTGGAAGAACACAATGGCAATTCACAAATTTCTTGCATTTACAAAAATGCATGTTTGTAAAATGTACAAAAATCTTGCCAAGAAAACTATACAGCATAGGTGTCCAATATTTTGGCTTGCCTGGGCCACACTGAGCAAAGAAGAATTATCTTGGGCCACGTGTAAAATATATAGTTTTAGCTAAGGTACACAAATCACATAAACATTTTGATAATTATGATTTTGTGGGGCAGCATTACTAACTCTTCAGGGCCAAATGTGATCCTTGGACCCCTCTGCTATAGAGCCTAGTCCAAATACCGTATTTTTCAGAGTATAAGGCGCACAGGAGTATAAGACGCACCAAGGTTTTGAAGAGGCAAATAAAAAAAAGTTTTTGCACTCTGCAAACCTTTCCAAATGGCCCATTTTTTACGAAAACAGCCCCCCCCCAAAGGCATGAATAGCCTTTAGGGGACTTGCAGAGTGCTCCTCGGGGGGGGGGGGGAAATGAGCAAAAAAAAGGCCTGTTTTTTGTGAAAACGGGCCCCTTTTTCATAAAAAAGGGGCATAGATAGCCTTTGAGAAGCTTATAGAGTGCTCCTGGGGACTGGGAGGGTAAAATATGCACGGCCATTTTGGTGAAGGGGGCGGAGTTTTGGGAGGCAAAAAAATGCTGTATCCAGTGTATCAGACGCACCCAGATTTTCAGCCTCTTTTTTGAGGGAAAAAGGTGTGTCTTATACTCTGAAAAATACAATAGTTGTTGCCAGAAGTCAGAACAGAGACACAAATACAAAGGAGTGAGTGAATGAGTGTGTGTGTGAGAGAGAGTGGGTGGAAAAGAGACTAACAACATGGGATTGTTAATTTCAGTAGAGATTAGTACAACAAATTTCTTCAATCTTTTTGAATTTTTTTCCAGTTGTAAGATCATAAGCAAGCAGAATTTCAGTGAGCAACAACAAGTATCACACAACACAGCAGGAACATAGTTCATGGTTCTTAAATCACGGGAAATTATAATTGATTTCTAGAGTTTAATCCAGAAAGCTAAAATATTTTAATCATTTGTAGGGTAATATTCTTATACTGTAAAATAAAATAAAAAATAATAATAAAAATGATGGTTTTCACATGCTAGAGCTGAGCACTGATCGAAGATTTCTTATTTTGGGGAAACACTAGAGATCTTCATGACGAAACCATTGCTTGTATCATAATGAAATATAGTCCCTGCAGTTTTCTTGGCAAGGTTTTTCAGTAGTGCCTCCATCCTAGGGGTGAGCGAAAGTGACTGGCCCAAGGTCACCAAGCTGACTTTGTGCTTATGGCAGGATTAGAACTATGGACTCCTGGTTTCTAACCTGATTCTAACCCTTAACACTACAAGAAACTGGCTCTCACTGTAAAGTATGTATACGTATATTAATAACAAAAGGCAGAGGTTGGAACTGCTATTCAAGGAAGGCAATGGTAAAACAGAACTTCAACGTTATAGTTGGCTGATAAAATTGCAGAAGCATCATTTCTAATGAAAAAAATTGATCCAAAAAAGGGCTATGTTACCCTACTCCAACTTCACTCAGATTTGTATTTAGCTGAAGAATCTAGTTCCTTAAAGACCAACCTTCTGTTCTAAAGAACCCTCTATTGGCTTCTGAGCTGACAGGCAAGTAAACAGGGTCAGCAGCACAGAAAGTACTCAAGCAGAGCTCAGCAGAAGGCATCCAAGCATGTGAGATTTAAATAAAGGAGATTTATGGTCAAATTCCAGAACATCCATGAAATTCACTGAACATAACCCTTAGGAAGACAACCCTCATTTCACTTGCTTCACAATGTTGTTCTGAAAATGAGAAGAAAGATGTATGATAAATAAATTGTGCTCAGTTCCCCTTCCCTCAAGAAACACATAAATTCAGTCCTACCAGATATTTTTAAAGATTGCTATAAACCTATACAATAAAAAAATGTTTTGGCATTCATCTTAATATATGTGGAAATACATTTTAAAATGGAATCACTATTGGCTGGACCATAATTAAAAAAACAACAGCAAATGTATAGTTTGTGAGGTTGAATCCATGGATCAAGTTGTATAGGATGCTAACCTATACCTGCCTTGTGATCAATGTTCAATGAAGTTGAGAAGGGATTTATGAAAACTATTGTCTACAATTCACTTTCGGTGTTAAGTGCAGGCCTTTCTCAAAGGGGCTCTTTCTAAGGAATGCCTGAAGATGTAATAGATCTGTGATAGCGAACCTATGGCATGCATGCAACAGGTGGCACGCGGAGTCATATCTGAGGGCATGAGAGGCGTTGCCCTATATCACCTTTTTTGGCCTTCCGGAGGCCATTTTTGCCCTCTCCAGCCTTCAGGAAAACCTGCGGAGCTGTGGATGGCGAAAAACGGGCCCAACAGGCCTACTGGAAGTTAGGAAATGAACTTCCAGTAGGCATGTTGGGCTGTTTTTCGCCCTCCCCAATAGGCCTACCGGAAGTCCGCATGTGCACGCATGCACCAGGGGGAGAGTATTGCATTATGGTTGTCGCCCTTTTGGCACTTGAGCAGAAAAACGTTCGCCATCATTGTAATAGATTATTCATAAAGGATATGGTGGAAAATTAAAGTCCAATTCTCAGGTCCAATGGAGGTGCCAAGGCAGGGTCTTACAGGATTGTCTGGAATAATTTTGATTCTGTGAGACTCAAGCTGTGATATAGGGTTCTTCAGTCTGTTAGCCTGACAATCGGTCCATTAGATCCAAGTCCATCTTAGATGATTAAAGCCACTGACAATTTCACCGGTGTTTATATCCATGTAGTGATATCAGCCTCTTTGAGTCAGGAAATGATCCCCTTGGCCTTGAAGGAGACTGTGGCATGTCATTTCCTCAAGAGATCATGCTGCATGGTTTTAGACAACTAATACGTAGTCTGTTTTTCCCCTTTTTAGGAAAGGTGGTAGAGAAACTGGTTGGACTTCACCTCCAGAAGTCTCTGCAGAAGTGTATTATCTACACAGTTTGGTCAGGCTTCAGGTTGGAGTTTAGTATAGACACTGGATTGATCTTGCTCATCAATGACAGACCCAGGATGGCAGTGGGATATCTGTTCTGACCTAGGCTACCCAAGAGCATGAAGCAACGCCTTGTCCCAACAAAAAACCCTTTTATTAATTTACTGTGAATTCTGCTCATTTACATCCACTGAAGTCTTTTCAGGGGAAGATTTACAGTCACAGACCTTATCTGGCTTGGAGAGCTGCCAGGCCAATATCTGCAAAACTTGGCAAGGAGTCTTGGAGATTCATGAACCAACTAAGCGAACTAATTGTCTCCTGCAAACTCCACTCCCCTTTCGCTCTTTTATTTCCTCTGGGAGAGGCCATTCATTGTCCACCTTTGGCCTTACTCCCAAATCGGCCCTTGTTCTTTAGCTGTTCCCTTCGTCTGGGAACTCTGGGCATACACACACTGGGAACAAGCTCCAGCTATTTGTCTGCCTCACTGATGTCTGACTCTGAAGGCAGCTGATAACTGGCATACGGCTCTGGCCCCCTCTCTGCCTCTGACACAAAGCCCTCATCAGAGCTTTCCCCAGACTCCAGGACTGGACCATGTTCCTCCCCAATCTCCTCACTGTCCGAATCTGCTGCCAGCTCAGCTGGCCACTGGGGGGGCCACAACAGTGTCCATTCTTGATTTATCTGCAGTTTTCCATATTATCAATCATACGGAACATATTTTGTCCTAGATCCATGAGTTAGGAGGTACCATTTTGTATCTGTGGAGATTCTCAGTCATCTAGGACATAATTGTGTCAAAGGTTATTTTTTTTCTTCAAAAGGCACCTGGATTGTTTTTTACTAGAAAATGGAGGAGGAGGAAGAAGAGGTGGAGGAGGGGGTGAGGGGGAAGGAGGAGGAGGAGAAGTAATAGTAGTAGTAGTAGTTGTTGTTGTTCTCATCAAAGATGTTTCATCAGTTCTGATAGTGGGGGAAAGAAAAACAGGTACTTACAATAGAGAATAGATAGGGGGAATTGAAAGAAAAGTTCTGATAGGATGGGGTGTGTGGAAGGACTGTATTTGTTTGCATGCATCTGGTCATTAGCACTCTCTGAGAACTATTGAGGTCACTTGGGGGTTTATCTGTGCCCTCAGAGTCACCTGAATCAGTAGTAACAAATGCAGGGTTCTTCCTGAAAAAACTGTGACTATGTCTGGAGATACTCTGCTGTCAATTCTCAATGAAATCACACTGCAAAGCATTTATTTTTTGCAAGATCCAAGATTTATTTATTTATTTTTATTTATCTAGTAGACTTATACGGAGCACATCTCACCTAGAGGGGACTCTGTAGAGTTTAGAATCATAAAAGTTGAAACATGGGTGTAATCTGGGGATCTTCTCAGACTCACAGCTCTTACTCCATGAGCAAATGACAGCTATGGGGAACAGGGTCCATGCACCTGTAATTTGGTATGCCAGCTGCACCCTTTCCTGAGCTTGGAGACCGCTCAGATAATCACTCATGCCCTGGTCACCTCATGTTTAGAATGTACTCTACAGGTGCTCCGCTAGAAAACCATTGAGAAGTTACCACTGGTTTAGAATGCAGTGGCACAGGCAGTGTGTGTTACGGTCACATGAGCCTGTTGCACTGCAGAGTATAATGATTATCTGATGACTTCCAGGTATAATTCAAGGTTCCAGCTACCACTTTAAAGCCCTTTATGGCATAGGGCCTGGATATTTCAAAGATCACTTTTACATAAAATCCAATATTAATCAGTGCAAAATGGTCCTTTCTGGGTTATTTGATCCCACCCACCCACTTGGTTTAACACAATGTTTCAAAAATAATAAAATAAAATTCATTTGAAAATATAGCTGATTTAGTATGGTAAAAATAAAGTTTTAAATTGTTATAATTTTGGCATCTTTCGGATATGGTGGACTAACTGTCTGTGAATAACAGAAACAGTACTCCAGAACTTGTAGAAAGCACCTTGTTGGAAGACTCTGCTTTAAGGATTATTGTTTAATTAACAGCTTTATCCATATAGCTTATTTTCGTTTAATTGTTTCTAGTTCAGCAGAACGGAAGCTTCAGGGATGAATTCTTCTATAATAGAAATAATCCATTTTATTTGTGGTGGAGGAAGGAATTTATGTATTACATTTAGGTAACTGTGTTTTTCTTTTCTTTCTTTTATGTGAAACACTACTATTTTTCTATTTTTTTTAAAAAAAGGAAATAACCAATTAGTTTCCTCTATAAGTTACACAAAAATATTAAAGTCAATTCATCATACTTATGACCTGGGAAGCAAAGGGAATGGCAGAACCTGAAAGAAGGATTAATTAATATTGCTGGAGATTTTTCATTAATAGAATTTACTAATGAAAAATTTCTGTCAAAGATTTAGACAATGAAAAAAGACACTCGGGAATTATAAAGTGCTTATGCAGCACTGATAAAAAAACACATATTTATAAGTATAAACACATTATGTTAGTTTCACTTCCACTGATGAACATTCAAATCCTAGTATGGAAACAATATTTAATGTGCTTTAGAGAAAGGACTTTAAGCCTTGAAAATAACTTACTAGTCAAGTGTAATATAAAAAGTATAAAGTTCAAAAACAAAAATGAACGGCACTATGCTCTATAGGTTTGCTTCGAAAATTACCCTTAGGACTGCAGTCTAAAAAGAAAAAGAAGAAATCGCAAATACTTCATCTTTTATGCAGGAAAAGATTTCAACCACAGGTTCTTGGTGCTCTCTGAGCTTGGTTGTTGCATCTTGTTACCTAGTTTCGGTAATGAAACGTCTGTAAGAAAACAACTAAGATCAGAGAGCACCAAGGACCCTCATTTCAATCCTGAGCTACAAATATTCTCCCTTTAAAGATTTTGACTTTAAGATTTTCTAAGCAATCTGCAGGAAAATACATTTTATAGTTTTTTTTTCCAGCATTTTGTCCACATCAGAATAAATCTTCAATTTCATTGCTAAATTCAGCAATATCAATGGCAATAATTATTAGAAAAACAAGCCAGCTGGTTTTACTAGCAACACAAAATGGCAATTCTACAAAATATATGAAGCACAGTAGCAAAAATACAGAAATGTGGATAAAACATGCAATTATGTCAGATCATGCAGAAAAATGCCAAGGTAAAATAAATTTTAAAATCCATTGTTAGTATTTATTGAGTTCCCATGTTTGCAGGAGTCCCAGGGACTGGCCAGTTAGACTTTCTTTTATTTAGACCAGTGCAATTGTTATACATGTTGTCTGAAAGTTGAGGCACACTTCAATGGGTATTTTGACAGAATGTGGTAGTTTATAACTGGCAGTTCTGCCATGTATAATATGTAACCTTAGGTCAGTTAAAATTAAACAATTTTGGTTTATTTGAGACAAGTGATTGAAGGAATGTTCAGGGGAAATCATATCTCTCTGCACTCCCATAATCCCCCTTCGCTATAGTATTCTCTAAGGAGAAAAGCTTGCTCTCCAATTTATCTCTGTAGCTCACAAAGTAAATTAAAATTCCCAACTGAAAAAAAAAACCTGAAGAAATTACAGATGAACTCTCAGACAATATAAGATACAGCAGCACCTAAGCCTATAGAATCTTATAAGCCCTATAAAAGTTGAAAAAACAACTTGACATAAACATTCTTTGTCACCAGTGGATAAAAGAGATGATTTCATCAAATATCAATCTTGTAATCAAGCTCAAAACAAGACTTTCATGAGCTTCTTGATTTATACTTTAAATATACTTAAGACAGTGCTATTACTTTTTAAAACCCTAGAGACAGCTACCACTGTAGAATACGTTGACTATGAATTATTAGTCAACTAAAAACTGCCCTGTTCTCTACCTGAAAGCTACATTGACTGTCTTGTCTTTGTTTTTAAACAGCAGATCAGCAAACAAAGCATGCATTCTAGCATATGCATGCTGCTATATTAGCAGCCCAAATAAAGGCTGTATAAGTGCAATTAATGCGAAATAAATATTGCAAGTCTACTAATAATGCATAAGCGTTTTAATGCTTTAGAACTTCTGTTATCGGTATTGCATCCTGGTAGAGTTTATAAATTGTCAATATATGAAGGGGACTCACTAGGATATAACCACCAGTGCTTCCAGTTAGAGTTGGGCAAAATTCTTGGACTGTAGTACAATCGAAGCATTTTAAATCATTAAGCTCTAGTTAGGTAAAATTGCCACAGGTATTTCTTAGTTGAGTCTGACTGAAAAATATTAAGAGCAAGATAATGGGGGAAAACTTAGAAAATGTATTATGTTGTGAACTTAAGACCTGCCACTTTTATTATATGATGTTTTATAGTTTTTACGCAAATAGATGATTTTGGGACCGAAGATGTTATGAAGAAAATGTTATATTTAAACTCTTCCCTTAAACTGCTTAAAGCACAGGATCCTTTTGTCTTCAAATGCATTGTTGTAGAGAACCAGAGTAATGAAACACTCAGACCAAAATATTAATATTTCTTTTTATGGTCCACAGCAATTAAAATATTTGCTTTCCTAACAGAAAAAAAAATGGTAGTTTTATGAATAATTTCTGTGCATGTACTTTTCTCCTTTGTTATTCCCTGAGTCTTCCAAAAATGAATTGCCAGATTACAACTACAGCGCAAGTTTATTTACTGTGGATGATCATATATTCTGAAATGCACATTCCCCCCTTTGTGAGAATAACCAATGCAGCTGTCAGAAATCTTGCAGCCTGTTTTTCCCCAATACTGATTATTTTATACAAGACATTGATCATTGAGCAACTCAATGTTTCTCTTTCCACCAGACAATAAAATATAAAGGAAGATCTAAAATAATTACCATATTAATGTCAGAAATTAAACTTGGTTGCACTTTTAGGACTGAATAAAAAGTTCTCTTGTGATTTGTATACTCATTTGATGCTCAACGAGAATTAATCAATACATCCCAAATTTGCAAATTAGCTTCAAAGTAAACAAATACTTCTCAAATATAATTCAGGAATTTCCAAACACAGCAAATTAAATGCTCAGAAATGCTAGGAAACATGTTTGGAGATCTCCGAATTATGTTTCAAGTTCTTCCCACAGCCAAATATCTTGATTCAGAATATGGAGATCTGAACTTATTCATTTATTTCATTATCAGTCTCTGCTTTTCTCCTAAGCTTAAGTGTAGTTCTCATACAGTTTGCTGAATTTAATATGACACCAAACATTTTTAATATTTGGGGAGAAAAAGACTTGAATGGCTTCTAAGAGATGTCATATTTTCAAAACTTCTCACAAAGGCCTGCTGTAAATCTATTCTCAAGTCAGGGTTAAAAGAAGGCCTATTGCTTCTAAACCTGGTGCTATCCACCCCAATCATTCACACTAAACAAAAGCACTATATTAAGAAGCAGCAGCAGATATTTTAACAGTGGGATGTTAGGAAAAACTTTATAACGATTAAGTACACTACAGTATTACTATCGAATCAGTTACACAGGCAGCTGGAATTATTTTAAAATGAGTGCAGCTAATTCTACCAGAATAACATCAATGCAAAATATTCCCGGCATAGGTTTCATTTTTTTCTCTTAAACTTGAAACATTTTTTTTTCTGTTTCTTAAAATAGGAAATATACAATCATCCCTTGGATTACAAAAACAGAAAGAATCCCGTGATTGTAAACATTTGCACCAATAAATATGCTGAACATCTGTGCAGGACTGTACCAAGACTGCAATCTTACCACCTACTCCTGGGCATGAGGGATTTGAGTGAATAAAAGAACTGTAAGAAGCCATGGGGTCCTAAAGTTCAAAACGAACACCCTCCCCCCCTTTTCTAGAAGGAGGTCATTCATTTTAACATACAGTGGTATAATCCCATTAAAGACTAATAGAAAAAGAAATTATACAGGCTGCTATTTGGTGAGAATTAAATACAAATTAAGAGCAAATGCTGCCTGTGTTTTTTTTTAAAGAACCGCTGTACAATTTTCTTAATACTTGCACAATTTAGATGAACAATTTTCTTTCATTCGCACAGTTTATTCTAAATATAAAACAAGGCCCCCCTTAAGCATTTTTCGTAACAAATTAAACATTTACGTTTTTTAGTGTGTAGGGAGGCTTAGCATTCACGCAGCTTCAAAACCGAAGTACAGCCTCAAGGGAAGCCTCTCCGCTGACAAATTAATACCTTAGAGAATAGGCCTGAATGGTGGCAATGAACTCATTTGTTCCCACAGTAATGAAGAATGACTCTTTCTTTACCACATCTGTGACTGTTGCTATGGTGACCCAGACTTACCTCATTGCTTCTCGAAGGGCTCCACGCTCACCCACAGTCGTGTGCTTGATGTCATCAAAATTATTTTCCAGTTTCTCACAGTTCTGCAATAGTAATAGCAATAATAATAACATAAAGCAATATAATGCAAACAGAAGACTCTGCGTAAAAAGTAGCGTTTCCAAATCCAAAAAGCAGCGTTGGGCAAATCCCCCATTCTAGTGGGCTAAATTGCCTGCATTCATTCTCAGTGCAAACATAGCTGATTATATTGATTACATATTCACACAAATTACTCATTTTTGCTTTTAATTGCATAGCAGTAATTAAAAATGACACTGTGAACTCAGCAACAAAGTACAGGTGAAATTTGTATGGTTGCCATGACAACCCTCTATCAACATTCGGGGGGGGGGGGAATAAAAATTTCTTCCTAATGTGTGTACATGTTTTTCTATATGTAAAACAGCGAAGGGAACACCATCAAATAGTTCTGCTAAATTACATATATGCACTATATGGAGAAGAAATATAATCAGCCATGCTTTAACATTATAGGAAAATTTTATACACAGATTACAGAATCCAAAATTTCTTAATAGTACATATGAAAGTCCAAGCTTCATCAAACACAAACATCAACAAACTGTAGAAAACTGTAGAAAAAAAAGAGAAAATATGTTTCAATAATGGCTGCAATCCTAAGAGGATCAAATTAGTCTACTTTGCCTAGGACAGATGTGCTCATAATATTTGCACTCTAGATCTTTGTGGCAAACCCACCAAAATTTTGCTTCATCTCCCTTGATTGTTATGTTTTATTAGAGCTTGAGGTAGAAGTTATAGCAGTGGTGGGTTCCTATCGGTTTGGACCAGTTCAGCCGAACCAGTAGTGGTTTGGCAGCCTGGGTCGCTGAAACTGACAGCGACCCAGGCCTGCCACGCCACCGAACCAGTTCTCCGGGCAGCGCCATAGTGGCCACCATCTTGGTTTTTTGCTTCTGCGCATGCGCAGAACAATTTTAATTGCACTGTGCATGCACATGCAGCACGCATCAAGTGTGCGCACGCACAGCGGCCCACGAGCAAAGCAGCAGTAGTGTGTGCCGGGGCCTACCCCCTGAGTTATAGTTAACATTTCAAATGTATTAAAGCCCTACAAAGGCGCCACAAGTTATTATCTCTAAATGGGCTGCTGAAAGTAATAAAGTATTTACTAGCTGAGCCTTATTTGCAAGATTAGTCTGAGTGATAGCAGCAATATCTCAGTGATCTAATGGGTTTGGAATTATTGTCATATCACAACTGAAGACCTGTAGGGAGGTTCGACATATCTGCCACACAACCAACATTATGAATCACTTAGTTGTTCTCAGGGGCACAAGTTGTGTGAAATCTCTGTGGTGGCTGATACAGCATTTTTCCCCAAGCAAATGCAATTAATTCCAAACCACAAGAGTTACAGAACCACACCATGAAATCACCTACTCTAGACTCTTTCCCTCATCCCCAAATCAAAATGCAAGTACAGCCTGATCTTCTGTTAATAACAGCAGAAATTTAAGGAGCCAAATTTAAGATGATTTCCCCCCCCAACAATCTCCCTGATGTGTTTTTTTTTTTTTAAAAAAACACCAAATTCTAATAAATCCCCTTTTTTCACTATGACTCCTGCTCTGATTTCTAATTTGGTATTCTGTAGCTTCATCCTCTCTATATTCTTGATCTTTTCCTTTCTGACCAAGTGCTTCTTAAGAAAGATAAAAGGTGCATTTCAGGATTCCTTTTGATTGAGTTAGTTATGGACTCCAATCATCCACAAGATATGATAAATTGTTAGTGGAGAAATGACCTGAGACTGTTCACAATGAAGCAATGCTGTAGTCCTGTTGTTTGAATTTAACACTTTAATACACCTCTTCAAAGAAGCCTTATTCACCCAGAGTAGCTAGGAGATTTCTGCAGTCCCTCCGGAACCAGACCAATCTTATCATTTTCTTTCTGAACAGGAACTGTCTTGAGTGAGTTCAGAAAAATTCCCTCTTTACTTCTCCTGGAAAGAGCCATAAATACAAAAGAACCAGTGGTGGAATTCAATTTTTTTTTACTACTGGTTCTGTGGGCGTGGCTTGGTAGGCATGGAATGGCTTGGTGAGCGTGGCAGGGGAAGGATACTGCAAAATCCACATTCTCCGCCCCCACATTCCAGTGTGGGCGGGGCCATCCTATTTGCTGGTTCTCAAAACTACTCAAAAATTCTGCTACTGGTTGTCCAGAACCTGTCAGAAATGGATGAATACCACCTCTGAAAAGAAACCCTGAGTCAGGGGTAATCCACCCCATGAAGAGACACCAGTGAAACAGAGCCCCCCCCCCCCCATATCTGCACCTAAACCCTACACCTAGGGTTTAGGTGTACGACAATTTAAGCCTGTTGTCTCACATTAAGACCCTCATAGCCTCCAGGAGGACATCAGACACATCACCAATCAGCCTTGTTAGACCTCTTTCAGTGGCTTCGTGACAATGCTAAATAGTGGTGAGGACCAAACTTGTAACATCTTCAAGGAGCAGCCACTGGTCAAACCTGTCCTCTCCCAGCACTACTAATAGGAACCCCCTGCAGTGGATGAAGTAGCATCACTTAACACCTATTGGTGGTACAGAAGAATATCATGATTGACTGTATCAAAAGTTTTAAAGAGATGTAAAGGAACAAGGGTGGATGAACTACCCTCATCTAAATCCCTATAAAGGGAATCTACCATAGCAAGCAAAAGGGAAAGGTTGGAGGTCAAGTAATAATTTCTACTCTCTCTCAAGCCAGCAAGGTCCTCTTAAGGAGAAGGCACACTGTAGCCTCCTTCAAGGCTAATAGCAGTGTTCCTTCTCATAATTGAGGCATTATTAATCTCCCAGGTCAAGCAAACTACTACAACTGCACAGATAGCCAGGAGATGCAAGGTAAGAACTGTTATGTTTTTGGGAGAAAACAGAATGTTATGCAAAGCCAAGAGAAGGAGGAGGATATTATTAACCCAAAGGAATTAAAGGGATGAGATAAGAAAAAGAAAACTAATTAAAACTAATTTATACTAATACACCACTGAACATCTTGATACCTTCCAATCCTTGGAAACTATTCTTTAATCACATCCATGGATTGCTTCATTTTTTTCTCCTTTAAAGGTCTATCCTCTTTTTCAGAATCTTATCAGTTTCACCTAACAATTTCTTTCTTCTTATATCCCATTCACTCTTCAGTCATATATGCATTCTAAAAGTTGATCTTTATTCAATCTCACTAAATGACCAGCACAGCTCTGTGAACTTTTTTCATATTGCTTAGTCGCTTTTTTATTTAGGCTACAGTTTTTTGGTAACGGGAGTTACAGAGATATGTTGTTTTTATTACAAAAGAAAGAATACTTACTGCTTTCTAATTTACAATCAATATTTCTACCCTGGCTCTACTATTTTTAGAGGCTTAATCTTCCAAACTGTTCTTTGTTCCTAATTTACTTCAAGTCTCCAATCTAATTCTATTTTACTATGCTTAACTACTTCCCATTCTTACCTCCCTACTTATTTTCTGTAACAGTCTAACATTCTCACATTTCTAATCTGTAATCTCTATACAATTTTGTATTTAAAATTTTAGCTGTACCCTGGTCCCAATTATTGATACTGTCAACTACTACTCCTGCCTGCCTCTACTGTTGTCAGCTTTTTAATCTGAGTTCAACCATCCTGTTGTGGCTTTTGCCACATTTGCTTCTGGTTCCACCTCTATTAGCATTTTCAGGTTTAGCTTCCTGGCATGAGGTCTCCTCTTTGGCCTGCTCCAGCTTGACCCTTTCTGAGCTACTCTTGCTTGACACTTTAGAAGCCACACTCATGCTTGGTCCTTTTCTGTCACAGCTGCTTTGCAGACTAGAGGGTGAGCTGCCTTCTGTCTCCTTAATGGGGTGATGACTGGGGTGATGAAGGCATGTCTAGATGTTGATTGGTTGTAATTCAGACTCCTTGTCTGGCTCCTCTATATTAATTACTTGGCATTCCCAAAGTGGAAGAGACTAATCATTTTCTCTCCCTTCCTTATACTTTTGGCTTAGACTTCTCACAGAACAGAACACAACAGAACAGAACAGAATAGAATTCTTTATTGGCCAAGTGTGATTGGACACACAAGGAATTTGTCTTTGGTGCATATGCTCTCAGTGTACATAAAAAGACAAGATACATTCATCAGGAATCGTAAGGTACAACACTTAATGATAGTCATAGGGTACAAATAAGCAATCAGGAAACAATCAATATCAATATAAAACATAAGGATACAAACAACAAAGTTACAGTCATGCAGTCATAAGTGGGAGGAGATGGGTGATAGGAACGATGAGAAAACTAATAGTAATAGTAATGCAGTCTTAGTGAATGGTTTGACAGTGGTGAGGGAATTATTATAGTGATGGTGTTTGGGGGAAAAAACTATTCTTGTGTCTAGTTGTCTTGGTGTGCAGTGCTCTATAGAGTCGTTTTGAAGGTTGGAGATGAAACAATTTATGTCCAGGATGCAAGGGGTCTGTAAATATTTTCACGGCCCTCTTTTTGACTCATGCAGTGTACAGGTCCTCAGTGGAAGGCAGGTTGGTAGTAATTGTTTTTTCTGCAGTTCTGATTATCCTCTGAAGACTGTGTCTGTCTTGTTGGGTTGCAGAACCAAACCAGATAGTTATGGAGGTGCAGATGACAGACTCAAAAATTCTTCTGTAGAACTGAATCAACAGCTCTTTGGACAGTTTGAGTTTCCTGAGTTGGGATTATGCATTATTTACTTAGTTTTGACAATATATTGCTCTTACCACATTTAATAACCACATATCACCTGCATAGTGACAAAAAACTGTATAATTTGTGTACATTAAATCAACAAATGTGAAACAAACTTTATTTTTCAAAGTCGTATAGTTTTTAATCACTTTGTAAAACATATATCACATCTACACGCTCTCTATTGGAAAAAGTATGCTAACCTTCACAAATGTGGTTAAATTTTCTGAATATCTTCCTAGGTACTTACAAATTAATCCCCATGTCATTTTTCCATTCATTATTACCTTTTCCTTTATATAAGGAAATAATAAAATCCTCCCAACTACCTGACACAAAGTCTTTGCACACATTAAACAAGGAACAAAACAACTCTAGAAGCAAATAGATCGATATTTTAAAACTTCTTCAGCTACATCTTCTACAACAGGAATCTTAAAACTTTTTATCATTCTCGCAGTATTTATGTCTACCTTTTCAGTCTTATTCTTCATAGACATTTATACTCAGAATATGTTCCATTTCTGTTCTTTGACATATGATTCTGAATCCCATACAGATCTTTAAAACACTCTGTTTAGGATTCTCTAGTTGCTTCCAAAATAATTTTATCACTTTAATTTTTAATGCCGTATAAAATAGATATTTGGTAAGTCATCTTCAAGCACTTTCAAAACATTTTTATCATTTCATCAAAATTGTTCTCCATTCCCTTTGACTAATTAAATCTTAAATGACTCTTTGTTTTTTGATTACATTACATAAATACATTATATTACATTACATACAGGGAAATCAGACTTAGATAAGAGTTGCTTACTGCAACTATGAACCTCATCATTGTGCACTAATGTGGGAGCTCAGGAAAAACAAATGAACTTCCTTCAGAAGCAGAAGCTCCACGCAGATAAATCCAAAATCTAGTTATCAGGAGTAATGTTTGTCATGCCTCTTTTTTTCTACGAGCTTCATTGAATTTTTGTTTTTGTTTTACTTCCTTTATGTTTCTGCCTATCTGAAGATCATTTCTGACTTAGGCTCTAAGTCAAGTAACTCAGCCTTCTGTTGTGCTTCTGCAACAGGTAGCTGACTATCTAGCTCAGGGGTTTCAAACTCAAGGTGCTTAAATCTGGTCATCAGGCTGGCCTGGAAATAGCAACGAATGTGGTGCCTCTGGCAGCCAGAATGGGGCATGGGGTGGGTGGGAAACACATGTTTTCAGCCTGGACGGCCTCCTGCAGTACTCTACCAGGCAAAACGGGGCATGTGTGCCCCCTCGCATTCTGTTTTGGCTGGCAAAGTGCTGCAGGAGGTGTTCATCCTGTCTCTCCCCCCCCTGCCAGCCCTCCCTTGGAGAACTATAATGCTGATCCAGTCCTCAAAAAAATCCAGTTTGACACCCCTGATCTGTGTAGGGGAGCACAGGGGGGTCAAACATGCATGCGCAGGGGGAAGAGGCATGGGGGTATTGCATGTGCATTGCATTATGGGTATGGGCATGTAGACATGCGCTATCACTCAGGCACGCTTTCGGAATGTGAGGACAAAAAGATTAGCCATCACTGAACTAGGACATCTAAATAGTATACTTCTGCACTCATGATATATAAATAAATATTCCAAGATACAAAGTCAAATATTTACAACAGTCAGTGTCTTAACACCAGCAATATTTTCAAAGTTAGTAATTAAATTAAATTTAAAAAGCTAAGTAGCTTTAATTCTTGCAGAGATGTTTTGGGTTGTTTGTTTTCTCTTTATTTTTTTATTAACCAAATAGAGTCCCTTCAGGCAATTGTAATTTTTAAGTACAACTAGAAAAAAAGCAACTGTATTTTTACTATCAAGAAAGGAAAGGGGGAACTTAACGAGGATTTTGACTTTAGCTGCCCAAAAATATGAACCAGTTTTGGTTGTTCTGCAATTAGCCGGATGGAGAAGAGGCAAAGTTAGTTGCTACTTGGTCTTGAGCAGCCTATTCTAATATTCTAAACTCATTTAATCATGAAAGTTTACTTAGATGACATCTATTTATCGGGGGGGGGGGGGGGGTTAAACAAAAAAAGGACATTCAAAATCTCCCAAACCCTACCGGATGACAGTAGTAAAACATCTCCACAACTGTTAAATAAGCAATTAAGAAATATCCAAAGGATATGTCTTATTTCTATTCTCTTATTTACCTTTTATTATTCTTTATAATATTTAGACGTATGGTCCACTATGAGTATGTTCTGTTGAGAAAAACCTAATGCTTATGTATTTACATAATGTCACCCTCTATGCCAATCCTGCATCCATTTCCTAATGAAACCCTCAGTCTTGCTATTGTGAAATTATGACAGATAGCTCAATTCTTTAAAAGACAAACATGAATGAAAAATAATTACCCAAGCTTCCTTATATCACTTTATTAAAAAGGCCTTATCAACTTGTCCAGCTAATGTCAAAATTAGCTTGTTATAATTTTTCAGATAATGCTACAGACATTTTAATACACACTATTAAACATCAGGCTACACTACTGACACTGCTAAGACATAATTACCAAATCAGCAAAGAATATTTCAATCCAGCCTATGTAAGCAGTTCTTTCCTTTCATCTTTTTTTTCAAGGAATTTAGAAGGCAATTTTTAAAAACTAAACTACACATTAATTCTGTCCCATGCTTAATCTGATATGTTTTATACTATTCATTGATAATATAAAATTCATTCTTTGTAATGGGAGAAGAAAAGAATAGTCATCCTTCTGTATCCTTTGTAGATAGAATAAAAGTCTGTTTCCATGGAACAATATTAAATTGCTTAAAGGCACACACAGGTATAGAGACATTGTACAATTAATGAAGTTATGAATAGATACATGGATTATTTAAAAATTATTGAAGGGAAAACTTCTCTAGAAAATAGCATTCAAAAGTGTTTTCAACTAAAACACTTTACATAACATTTGTATGTTCAAAAACATGCAATTCTAATGTAATGAGCAATAGTGCCAAATACAAATATAAAGCCTTGGCTACGACTACATGATCAATGCAGAGAATTTGAAACCATATTGATGGGACCGTGAGCAATCAGCTGCAATGCTGATCTTACACAATAAGCCTCTTTTATTAAGTAATACAATTAGAAAATACAAACTATAAGAATAAAAGAAGAATATAGAAAAAAGGAAGTACCAGATTTTTCAGAGTATAAAATGCACTGGAGTATAAGACACACCAAGATTTTGAAGAGGCAATTTTTTTAAAAAAAAAGTTTTTGCACTCTGCAGACCTCCCAAAAACGGTCCTTTTTTTTGCGAAAATAGGTTCGTTTTTTGTCCAAAAAAAAAAGGGCATGCATAGCCTTTAAGAGGCTTATAGAGTGCTCCTCAGGGCTGGGGGGGCAAAATGGCCTGTTTTTCATTCATTTTTGCCCTCCCCAGCCCCCAGGAGCAGTCTGGAAACCTCCTAAAGGCTATGCATGGCCATTTTTGCAAAGGGGGCAGGGTTTCAGGAGGCTAAAAATGATGTATTCAGTGTATAAGACGCACCCAGATTTTCAGCCTCTTTTTTGAGGGAAGAAGGTGTGTCTTATACTCCGAAAAATACGGTATATAAAGAATCACAAGAAGTTTAAACACTTTTAGTAACTTAACACTATCTCATAAAATACCACAAATACTCTTTTCATCTTATACCTCATTTCTTAACTTCAAACAAAATCCAACAGCTTCATTATTCATTCCTTATTAGAAAAAATACATTTATCAGAAGTAACTATATATCTATTTCCACCTTGATCAAACAAATAAATCCTTTATTCTTTCCCTATAGTTTCAACAATCATAGTTTTAATTACTTCAAATAATATCATAGAAGTTGATTTGCTTTCATTTTTTTTTCTGTCCCATCTCAGAGAACTAGTCAGAGAACCCTTCAAGACTTTAACAGATGTTTTATACATAGTACAGGTTATACAAATCAATCTTCTGTTTTAGTACAAATCATTTTCAGTCTTATCCAGTATACTTTGTTCTTCTTCTGTGATATCATTAACATTACATTTGTCTACGATATGAGATTAATTTGTGAGTCCCTTGTTCAAAAACATTCTTCAAAACATCCAGTGTTAAAGTATTTTGTCCTATTCTTTGTTAGCAAGTCAGATTTAAATATTCTCCTTTAATTGTAATCTTTATTTTCTTCTAATTCTCTTTGGTGTGCAACCTTCAAAGTTCCATCCTATCATCATGTTTTTCCACAGAACTCAAACATCCTAATTTTCCCAGAAGAAGAATTTTTGTAACTAATTTTAAATTTGTATTCCAAATCCATCTGGATCCTTAGTCCAGCTTAATTTTTCAAAACCCACATTCTAAACATCCTCTTGCTGTTTATTAAAAAAAATAAGTCTTTGAAGTCATATTTAAAATTTATTTCTTTAAGGAGAAGGAAACTGACCCAGTGAATGCAATAAAAAGTTGCTGTTCTGAAGGATGTTAATATTTCCAAAGCAGTAAAAAATAATTCCAAAGGTGATTAAGTAATGAGATTTGTCTACTTTTCTACTCATAAAAGGCTGCATTACAACTTACAATCTTAAAAGATATCCCAACTATTTGAGTCATAAGCAGAGCACAAAACCTTGGTTCATGAGGTCTAGTAATGAAGAACCGCTGATCAGAGTGTGCATGGGCAATCTCCCAATCTCTCCTTTTTTGAGATATTTCACTGACTAGGCTCCAGGATTCAGCCACCGATCTCCACCGCAAACACTAACCCAATTCTATAGCTCTACCTGGTGCTCACCCAAGTATCTCTGATCTTTAGAATCTGGATTATATATTCACTCCTGCTAAGAAGGCATTTACAAATCTGATAGTAGGCAAAATTGTGAGGAGAATAAGTAACCTTTTGCTTGAAAAATCATTATAAAAGTTTAAAAGAATACACACAGGAAAAGCCCATTTCACCTTACTATTTCACTGTCTTCTTTGAAATAACATCTAAAGCAAT
The DNA here is from genome assembly GCF_964273705.1 of Natrix helvetica. NCBI lineage: Eukaryota > Metazoa > Chordata > Lepidosauria > Squamata > Natricidae > Natrix > Natrix helvetica. Next base: position 86,395,000 of record NC_138549.1, read on the forward strand.
TTTTTTCATGAAATTAAAATAGAACTAATGCAGATTTGAAGAGCTGTCTAATCAACATCCAGATAAAAGAAATGGATCCAAAAGAATTTTTAATCATTGGCAGATTGAACAGGGATACAAGACCCTTTTCATTCATAATCCCCACTGGGTGAGTTGCACAAATCACAAATAAAAAATTTGGGTAGGTAATCTGCAGTTAAATTCACAGTACACTGGTGAAAACTTAATAATTCAAGTCCTAACTGAGGACCTAGGAATTATTAAGGTAGTGTCTGAGAATAAAGGCAATTCCAAGCAGGGTAACTTTTTTTTTTTTGTAAAATTAGAATCTCCAAGTCTGATAAATTCAAAATTTTCAAATATCAAGGGAGTCATTTACATATTGCTCCGAGGGCTCCTGATTGATATAACAGTGGATTTCTTTTTCCATAAGCATTCAGCTTTGATCTGAAAATCCTAGTATTTTGTAATTGTTTTCCAATTTAGTTTCCTCAATCCTTGCATCATCTGATACAGCAATATCAATGAACCAAATTTGTTGGTTCATTGTCTGTTATGTCAGGCAAGTTATAAACAAGATGCCTATCTGTTTGGATCTTGAAATCAATTAAGATCTTAACTCTATCGTTTTACAAAAGCTTCTCAACTTGGTAGTCCCAGTAGTTTTTACTACATTAAAATCCAAACTTCTGCCAAAGTTTCCAATGAATAATTCCAGCAACTCGGTCATGACATTGCTTGTGGCCAGTTTAGAAATTTTTCTGCAGCCACTGAACAAATAGTCAATTGTTTCATTCTTTTCACTACAAATGCAGCATTTGTTGTTGCTAAATGTTAAATTTTCACCTTTATGCAATTAATTGGCAAATCTTATTTTTAGGTCATTAAAACATTAGGCCACACTTGGAATACTACATTCAGTTTTGATCGCCACAATGTAAAAAAGATGTGGAGACTCTAGAAAGAGTGCAGAGAAGAGCAACAAAGATGATTAGGGGACTGGAGACTAAAACACATGAAGAATGGTTGCAGGAATTGGGTATGTCTAGTTTAATGAAAAGAAGGACTAGGGGAGACATGATAGCAGTGTTCCAATATCTCAGGGGTTGCCACAAAGAAGAGGGAGTCAAACTATTCTCCAAGGCACCTGAGGGTAGAACAAGAAGCAATGGGTGGAAACTAATCAAGGAGAGAAGCAACTTAGAACTGAGGAGAAATTTCCTGACAGTTAGAACAATTAAACAGTTGAACGACTAGCACATATATCTGAGGGGAACCTTTACCTTTATTCACAACAATGTAAAGTCACATCTGCCAGTTATCCGGTGTTGGTTTTGATGTGCATCCAGTTCTTAATATCTTACTTTAAAACCAACTTCTTATCCTGGGTTGTGTGGAAATAATTCACCACAATTCTTCGTTCGGATACCAAGAGAATCCAGGATCTTCAAAATGATATTCATAGGAACCCATAGGAACCCTTACATTTTACTGCTTCCCAATAGAAGCAATAAATAAATATTTATGGTATTATAAGCATAGCTCAAGTTATGGAGGAGGAGCAATATTCAACCAGTCATACATTTATCACATTGACTTTGGCTCTGTGATATTTTTATCCAAGAAGATAAAAAGAAATTAATTCCAAATTTTGAGCAGCAATTAAAAAGAAAATGAAAGCCCGAGCACGGAGGGTGGGCATGCATTTCTAGTGGCTTTCTGCCAAATTATTTCCTATGGGTCTCGATAAGGTCTAAAAGTTTTTACTGTGATGAACCAATTATACTATATTTGCATCTTATCTCTATTAACAGTTGTGTAATGCTGTATGATACCAAGCCAAACAACTCAACAGGGTTATGATAGCAAATCAAATGTAAAAAGACACAATTACAAAGTCAGAATTAAAAAGGAAACTGTGGTCTGCTAATATAGGACACCATACTAGAATTTGCTAATGAGAATTAAATACATAAAAACATTTTATAGATCGGTGAATATCTGAATATATACAGATAATTATTGTGATATGCAACAATGCAAGGTTAAAAATAGTATATATTTGATTATTGTATAAAAGTTTTGTAACTAAAATAGTATTAATTATATAAAACAGTATTAATCATATGCTTCAACTATGGAATGAAGAATTAGAATATCCCATTTTGGAGAATCAATGGATTTAACAGGACTAGGAAACCTGAAAAATAATTAAAATGTAACATTAAAGGATCCAAAAATATTTTCTCATGCTTTTGGACCTTTAAAAGAAAAACAAGTGGACATTAGATTTTTTTTATGTTGCTACTGTAACATAAAAATGTTACTTACTGTAAGAAATGTGTTTTTTTAACTAACTCATATGACCTGTCTTGTCCAGTAATAACCTTATTTTGATTTTAAATCAATATATGTCAATACTATCTGGAAAATAATATTATAATTTAAGAATTTGAATGTGATGCTGAATAAGAAAAGGACAGGAATTTCACAACATGAACTTTGGACGGCTGCTTCTCACAAGGAAGGGGTTTTCCATAGCGCTAGTGATGACAGGTTCAGTCATTTTGTGTGTAACCACAGTGGTGCCTTTTAAGACACTAAGTTCAAACCTCACTTCATAATCACTTTTGGAAATTGCCTATTAATTATTCTAAAGCTATTAGAGATCTTTGGAATTACACTTTGAAAAGCCTTCATCAGGTGAATTCTGAACAAAAGAAAAATGAACTACAAGGTTGAGAAGTTAAGGAATTTGGAAAAGCCAGCAAAAAGCTAAATAGATTTTGATCTAATCTAAGAAGGTTATAAATATATTAAAGATCAGATAAATTTAAGATATTGAATTTCCCTGTAAGATTTTGGGATTATCTATTAAAAAATAAACAAAAATTTAATCGGGAACAGATTTATTTTCGTTATTACTTCTTTTAAGCAGAAGTAAAAAAAGTACAAGTGTAATGCCAATTAATAGTGGGACTTGCAGAATGATACAAAATTATATAACATTGGAAATATGAAAGGACAACTTTGAAGAATGGAAGCCAGAAGCTAGTAACTACAATATCAACACTGTCAACAATGATATCTGCTTCTATTGATAGACTATGTTTAAAAGGTGTTAATGAAAGAAAGACAGATGTGTAACAAAGTTTAATTGATGAGATAAAGTAAAGAATTTGGAACTGCAAATGACAGACCAAAAGAATGATTTGGAAAAGCATTTACTCACTTTTTGAAAACTTCTGAATTCTGCCCCCAATATCAATCTGCCCTCTGAGTCTTCAATCCCACCTACTTTGGGATGTGACCTTGACATACCATGTTCTGCCTAGTGGAGTCTTTGAGCCAATGGAAGTTACAAACCCTGAGCTAACAACATCAGTCATTTGCTGAACCGAAAGTAAGTAATCTGGGTATGTAACTATTGGGATTTTCTAAGAGGAGTTCTATTTAGAATTATAACTTCAGTTAAAAATGAATACAGATCTGTTTGTTGATTAAATGTATTGGTTACCAAGCTTCATCACAATCTTAGGTGGTGTGCAGAATGAAACAATTAAAAAATAGCAACACAAAACATAAATCCACCCTTAAATTAAACATGATTCTTGGGAATTTCATGCAAATGGTCCACACAGTTTTATTTGGCAACAATAAAGAAGTGATTTTGTCACTGTTCTTTATGTTCTTTATTTCTTTTTTTAATTCAGGTCTGGTCTATAGTTGTGATAGAACCTGGTGTTGGCTTTCAAATATAGAGTAAGAGCTTTCTATTTGGCTCGGATAGAAAGAAGTAGAATGCGAGAAAAAGACATGGAATGAGAAAGAGTTTGTATGTTAAATGTTAGAGAAGAAGGTGGTTACCCAACAGCAGAATTGTTGGTAAAAGATTCTGTTTAGAGAAAAGGGTTTAAACTATACCCAACCCTTACTCCACTGCATCTATAACTGGAGTATTTAAATTCATGTACCTCCAATTCTGCCAAGGAAAAATTACATTTTATTTTATCTCTTTCTCCAGTGTAACAAAAGGCTGTAAATTTCAGCCAATGCAAGACAGTGACTCATCTAATTTTTCGCTCGCACAGAGAGGGACTCCTCCAGGTGCCGTCCACCAGACAATGTCGGGGGGCGGCGTCTAGGAGTAGAGCCTTCTCTGTTGCGGGCCCAGCCCTGTGGAATGACCTTCCCCCGGATATTAGGACTACCTCTGACCTCCGCGCCTTCCGGATAAAGCTCAAGACGCACCTATTTCAAGTAGCTGGCCTGGCTCAACCATAGTTCGTTCACACTGCTCCTGACGGGTTTTTTAATTTTTGTGACTTTTAGACTTTTATTAGGGGATTTTAAACTATGTTTTAACTGTCTTTTCTTATCTTCATACCTCCTCCATGTACGCGTGTTCGTTTATTCTGTGTGTGTATTGTTCATATTGTTTTTTATGCGTTTTATTGTACGCCGCCCCGAGTCCTTCGGGAGAGGGTGCGGCTAAGAAATAAATTTATTATTATTATTATTATTATTATTATTATTATTATTATTATTATTATTATTATTATTATTATTATTAATTATTATTATTATTATTATTATTATTATTATTATTATTATTATAGCGTTATATTTTCAAAAGGGTCACTATCATTTCTTATTTTCTCCACATGCTTCTGTATAATCCAAGATGCTAAAACATAAGGTGCTGTTTTAATCTCATTAATCCTGCAGGAGTTTCCTCCATTATCACTTGAACTGAAGAGAAAGGCTTAATGCAATTATTGGAGGGGGGCTCCATCTTTCAAGCTTACGTTTCAACTTTATGTTGCAGAGGAAATTGCACACAATCTTATAAATGCCCCTAGTGTCTCAAATGCCATACAGTGGCAAAGAAACCACAGTAAAGTATGAAGCCTAAGAAGAAAGTCTGCATATGCAGGATTTCAAGCACCTAATGCAGAAGCATTTTTAGCAAGTCAAATACTTGACTAAATAAAAATATTGACTTGAAAAAAAACTGTTCATCAATTTTGTTTCATGTTTGAAAGCAGAAAAGTATCATTCCTTCCTTTCCCCCCATACTCCTTGTTTTTAACAATTTGATAGGATCCTTCTCTTACTACATTTGACACTGCATTGTATGTCTTTTTAAACCAACTTGAAGATATAAACAAAAATAATTGCTTAAAAAACAAAGTCTTCATTTATACCTTTGTCCCTTATTTGTCCCTAATTAAAATACAATAAGTAACTCACAACATGCATACAATGTCAAATGGTATTTAAACCAGAGAGTTTCAAACTTTTTTTCGGCTACAAAATCCATTTCTTAAAAAAAGAATCCTGGAATTGCTGATCAAGAACCAAAATTTCCTCAGGGGATCGGTCTCCCATTGAACCCTAGAGTTCCCCTAAGCACTGCTAGAAAACTCTGATCTAAATCACTTCTTTCTTTTCCATTCAAGAGGAATGAATATAGAACAGTGAGGAAAGAATGGAGCAATTCTGGATCTTCTGAATACCGAACATCAATGAAATCACAAATATCAGAGGCAAATCACTTTTCAATCTTACATCAAGGGGGCAGGAGACACACACTATGATGTGAAATGTTTGCTACTTCATCATATATGAATCATATGTATATGATTAAAATGTGTAGGTTGGGACTACATAAATATTGCACATGAATGCACACCACGTAGACATGAAAAGCAGTGTGGTATGGGAATTAAGATCCTGAACTAGGAGTGTGAAGGCCCCAGTTCTAGTCCTTTCTTTGGTACAGAGAGTCCATCACTCACTCTCATATTCCAGTTGGGGCAATGGGAAAATATCTATTCATCAACATGCACTAGAATAGCATTGTGGATTTTGACCTATAACTGGCAGACAGGAAACATGACTACATGTACTATATCTACTTCCCACCTCTTTTAACTGCATGATCTATTAGGGTGAGTCCTTCCTAAGATTCTTCCTCACCATTAATCCATTGGTGGCTCCTGCCTGTCTTGTCTGTTCCTCATTCTCCATTCACACATCCACACATTACAATAACTTTCAATGAAAAGGATGTCATTCTGCAATGGATTGATTTGGGTTAATAAGTGTTATACTTTTACACACAAACTGCATTTTCAACCTCTAAGGATAACGGCAGACATGGTAGCAATGAGAGCAATTCTTCTCAGAGTAATTTTTTACCCTTCCCAGTTCTCCACTCCTCCGATTTTGGACTGGAGAACATTTTTCAGGGGGGGGGGGGTTATGCAAGTTAGATCCTACAGAAGCTTATCTCAAGTATTTTTGCTTTTCTTTTTAAAATCAAATCTTTGTGTTTGTTTTGAAATACATATCAATACATTTAAGAAATCTAGAAAATAAGGCTAGGAAGCCAAATACAGGTGATGGATTACAGGTTCCCATGCTTAAATAATAATATACAACAATTTTTTTCTAATAATTTAAAATCCATTGATTCATTCATTCATACATTCATTCATACATTCATTCATACATTCATTCATAAATGATAGATAGATAGATGATAGATAGATAGATAGATAGATAGATAGATAGATAGATAGATAGATAGATAGATGATAGATAGATAGATAGATAGATAGATAGAAGATAGATAGATAGATAGATAGATAGATAGATAGATAGATAGATAGATGATAGATAGATATAGACAGACAGACAGACAGACAGACACACATACACACACACACATTGTTTGACTTAATTAGATGTGCAAATCTGATGGACTCTGTGGTATCAATGAACTCTGGTTATATAAAGCTTCCTATTCCAACTTCAATGTTTTACTAGAGTCAGAAGCATCTTTTTTTAAAAGGAGTAATTTTGTATAATGTTAAAATAATGCTGCAAATTTTGTAAGCACAAACAAAGGGCTTTCAAGATTTAGCTACTTTTCAAGGGTTCAACAATTTTTAAATTAATTTTATTGGGATCAAATAAAATGGCTTTTGTACTTTTCAAGGTTTCAACAATTTTTAAATTAATTTTATTGGGAATCAAATAAATTACAGGATTACAGTGTCTCCTGTGGGCGCTATCAAGTTTAGCGACTGTAGCTAAACAGGTGATATATGAGTAAGTACAATATAGTGTACTTACTCCTATATACAATACAATACAATAGTAGAGTTGGAAGGGACCTTGGAGGTCTTCTAGTCCAACCCCCTGCCTAGGCAGGAAACCCTATACCGTTTCAGACAAATAGCTATCCAACATCTTCTTAAAGACTTCCAGTGTTGGGGCATTCACAACTTCTGGAGGCAAGCTGTTCCACTGATTAATTGTTCTCACTGTCAGGAAATTTCTCCTCAGTTCTAAGTTGCTTCTCTCCTTGATTAGTTTCCACCCATTGCTTCTTGTTCTACCCTCAGGTGCTTTGGAGAATAGTTTGACTCCCTCTTCTTTGTGGCAACCTCTGAGATATTGGAATAATGCTATCATGTCTCCCCTAGTCCTTTTCTTCATTAAACTACACATACCCAGTTCCTGCATCCGTTCTCCATATGTTTTAGTCTCCAGTCCCCTAATCATCTTTGTTGCTCTTCTCTGCACTCTTTCTAGAGTCTCCACATCTTTTTTACATCGTGGCGACCAGAACTGAATGCAGTATTCCAAGTGTGGCCTTACCAAGGCATTATAAAGTGGTATTAACACTTCACGTGATCTTGATTCTATCCCTCTGTTGATGCAGCCTAGAACTGTGTTGGCTTTTTTGGCAGCTGCTGCACACTGCTGGCTCATATTTAAATGGTTGTCCACTAGGACTCCTGTCTGTATAGTGATTACAGGACTTTGTATTATAATTTAATAATTACATCTATTTTCCCAGATCAGGAAAGCATGAAAGCTGAGCAGGTGACTTTGGATCAGTAACTCTCCCTCTCAACCCTCTCAACCCCCATGGTAGTTGTTGTTGTTGTGGGAAAAATAGGAGGAGGAAGAAGTATTACGCATGTCCTCCACCTGGAGAAAGCTGCTATTTAATTTATAAGTCTTCATTCTAAATTTTAAATGCAAATAGGTCTCAAAATTTTAGCTGAGATTACCTAATTTGAATTTCAAGAAGGCACCCTTATCTAAGCAACTCATCACCAAGATATCTTAAAACTATTGAAATTTAAAAGGCACTTATGAAAAAGTAAAGTTTACAAGTTGTTCTCTAAAAAAAAGTCTTATCTTACAAAGTACCATTATTGCCTTTTAAATATTTCCAGGTCAACAAAAACATTTTCACCTCTTCATTTATTGATCTGCTTATTGATATCTTAGCATTAAAGACAATAACTTGCTATTCTGGAAAAAAAAATCCTGGATTACTAATCAGTAGAAAAACTTTAGAAACAACTGTCTAGTGTTTTGTAAACCCACAGCAAAATCATAACAGAAATTTAAACTGCAATATATTACTGCAAGTATAATTATTAAGGGAAAACACAGCTGACATTTTCTGATTTATGCACACAATCAGAGATGGAGTCCAAGGACTGTGACATAATTATCTTCATGCTAACCATTTTTGTAAATCTCTCAACAGAATTTTAGCTAATTTTAAAATGCCTTCTGAAGATTAGCTCTTAAAATTGTTGGGGAAAATAACACAACTTATTAGCAAGGGTATAATTGTAAACCTTCCAAATACTCGTTGCGAATATCATTTAGACAGTAACTCCTGCTTCAGCAGCTGGTAGAAAAAACACCAGTTTATAGAATCTTGAAACAACAGAGTAGAATCTAATTAAATAGGATTACATGCCAAAGAAAAAATTATTTAAAAAAAAACAGCCAACAACCAGTCTAATAGGCTATTGTTATGAATTTGAAAGCTCCTTCCAGCTTTCCGCGCCCCCCCTTCATCCACATCTATGAAACCATAACAGAGAAAGAGTCAATTCCAAGTAAAAAAATATGAACTTTTACTGACTTCTTCTATTTGGCACCCAAGAGGATTTCTTATAATGAAATTAAGATACAAATAAAGAGTAATAAAAATACTCGGAACCAAAAACCATTGCTGCTGTTTCAATTTTGAGCCTATTGCTATAGAACTTAGCTGATGTCCACTTCCAGGAATGTTTTTCCCATATTGCTAGACAGAGCAGCAGTTTGAAGACCAAAAAGGTAGGGAAATAGCTTCAATCATACATATATTCAATTGTAGAATCCAAGCAGCTCTGATCTACCAGCCACATGTAGAGTCTTTGAAGTATCTACACTACGTGTAGTTCCCTAAAAGAGATGTCTCCAATAAACAATGTGACACCAAACATGATGATGTGTAGCTATGACATCATGTAAAATGCCTCTTATATTACTTGCATCCTAATGCATTTCACTATGCATATTTTGTCATGTTTCCGTATCCTTTTACCCTACTGTTCGTGACCACACTTACAAGCTCCCTTTTGCAGAGGTTAATTAGTCACATGCTAAATTTTGTTGGCACAAACGCTGAAATCTGGTAATGGAAGTTTCTGCCGCATTGATACAGGATACATGAAAACGGTAATGCAGGGTTTAAAGTAAATTTGACACAATGAAAAAAAGAAAAAGAAAGAAATACAATTTTACCTAAAGAGGTGGGGGGAGGGCAGCAAAATCCCATATCCATAAAATTGCATGAAATAACTCCTCATTTTATGCTCAAATAGTCCAGCTTGCAGACATCCTTCAACTAAACAAGAAGTCTGTTGTAAGCCTGTATTTTTGATTCAGGTGAAAAACGTAATTTTTCCCATCACGGTTCAAATAAACAAGCTTTTAATATGATGGAACGATGCTAGAGATTTTTGCAGAATAACACTTACCAAATTCCAAATCACTAGATTTAATAACTAGTTATGCTGCAGTAGACATGCTCTTTATTTTTATGTTCTCTTCCTACTTCATCTCACTGTTCCTTTCAAATGTGTCTGTTCTTCAGAATCTAAGCTATTTTAGTTCATACAAAGGAAAATAAATTATTTGCAGTGACAGGACAGCAATTGTAAAGAATAAAGACAGAATGATATGGGTCCTCCCACCACTCTCTCCTAAAAGTACATGAATTCTTCCCAGCTTGAGATAGCATATATTAAGCTCTAGGCATTCTACACTATCTTTAATATATGCCTATGCCATGCCTATGCCAATGTAAAAACATGCTTATGTTTTTACAATATTCTTTGCTTTGCATTACATATTAAATTTTAAAAACAGACCACTGCTAGAAGTTTGGAAAAGTTATCTATTAGTATGATTATTTTTAAAGGCTAATCCATGCAAAATTTATTTTTAGTAGGATATTTAACATATTTTAATGCTACTGTATTGGTAGTACAGGTAGTCACCGTTTAGCAGCTACCGCAGACAGTGACTGATTGTAGTTGTATTATTTTTTCTTAAAGTATTTTTTTTGCAAAGTTAAAAGATAAACATGAAAAAATCCAGAAGGAAAATAGGAAAGAAGGAAAAATTAAAAGTATTGAAAACAATAAAGTGAAAAGAAAAAGAAAAAAGCTTAAAGATGAGACTTGTGATCTTCGTAGCAATTATAGACATATTTGTTACCATTTCTTTCTTTCAAATTGCATAATAAACTTCCCTTCTTCCCAGATACAGCTCTTTTTAATCAGTAAATCAAGAAATAATCAGTTCTGTTTTATCCATTTTTAGCAAAAAGTCCATAAACAGTTTCCAGCCTTCTATAAAAATAGTTGTTCATCCAAGGTTCCGGCGGCTACGGCGACGGGCAAGCCCTTTGCCCGCTCCCGCTCCTCGGTGGGCTTCCCCGCTTCTGGGGGGGCACAGGACGCCCCGGAGAGGCGTCCTGCCGAGGGAGCGGCTCGCGGAGGACCCTGGCATCGGCGGCGGCTGGTGGGGGCTTCTCCGCTTTGCTCCAGGCATCGAGGAGCAGTCTCGGAGGGCGCGTGGGCGTCTCGCCTCAGGCTGTTCGGACAATGCAAAATTGAAGGAAGCAGCAGCGGTGTGGTGAGGCGCTTCCACTCTTCATTCCCTTTCTTTTGATTTGATGGACTTTTCAGCAACTTTAAAGTTAAACTCTCGGATTTTTTTGGAGGTGCGGCTGGAGGGAGGGGGATTTCCCCCCCCTTGGACAAGCGGCTTGAGAAAATTTTGCTTTCGCCCCCAGGGGAAGGAGGAGGGGGAGAGCCAACCAATGATACCTCACCCCTGTAAAAGTGTTTTTCACTGGATTTAGCTACAGAATTTATTGATGATCTGAGAATTTAGTGAACTTTTAAAACTTTACTATGCCTCTGAGCCCAAAGCTGGCAGGGCAAGATGGCACACTTCCGTTGTCTTCATGAACTGTGAAACCTGACTCCACCTTTAAAATTCAGGCTTCCGGTCTTTGTCTCCGTGTCACCCAGAAGAATCTCTTGTGGATTGTTATTTCTTGAACTCTCTGGGGGGAAAATTCCTCTCTATTGCTAGACTGACTAAAGAAACTCCCATCTGCTTGGATCTTCTGCCTCCTGGACTCATCTGTCTGCTCTACTTCTCCAGCTGTCCATTCTCTATACTGACTGATCTCTCTACTTAATAAACTATGTCTCCAAAAAGACCACCCCCTGGAAAACCTGGCTTTGCTACTTCTGCACCGACATCCGCAACATCCAGTCCTGCCACACAGTCAAAGATTACAGAACTGATGCAACCTAAGAGTACAGAGATGGATTTGCAACAAATGCTTCAGCAACTTATACAGGGCCAGGAAGAAATTAAGAAACAATTAAAGGAAATGAAGGAAGAAATTAAAGAGAATCAAGTCCAAATTTATAAGAACTCACAGAGACTGGACCTTGTGGAGGGTGGGGTGGCGGAGGCGAGGGGGTGGGGGTAGAAGCATTGCAGAAGGGAAACAAAGAACTTGATATTCAACAAATGAAAACAGAATTTGAGAGAATGTCCTTTTATCTTAGATTTCAAAATGTTATAGAAACAGATGGGGAAAATATAAGGGACATTATGACTAATATTTTAGCTGAATATATACATAAAGATAGACAACAGATGGAATGGGAGATAGATCTGGTCTATAGAGTGAATTCAGCATATGCCAGAACACACAATGTACCCAGGGAGGTCCATATTAAATTCCTTAGGAAAAGCACAAGAGACGAAATTCTGGGTGTACAAAGGGGGCAAGCACTGACATATCACGACAGGGAGATAACCATTTTGAAGCAGATCCCCCAAAAAATTAGGGAGAAAAGGAAAAATTATTCGCAATTGGCGAATAAATTATACCAGAAGGGGGTGTGGTTTAGATGGTTGATGCCTGAAGGTATGCTGATATTCTGGGAGGAGACAAGAATTAGAATCAACACACCCATAGAGGCACAGGCCTTTATGGAAAAAAACAAAGCGAACCTAGAAAAAACAGAAGACTCTACAACGGTTATACAGGACACGGGAGGGGCCGGAGCTCTGCCAGCGGGGGGAAAAGGGGCAACACCAAGAAAGCTCAGATCACAAAAATGAATAAAAAAACCACATTGTTATAAACAGACCGAAAGTAATAATGAAATTATATGTAGATTTTATATTATAATATATAAACTGACTGAAAATTTTTCTACAATTAATATGCTGATTTTATATGATCATGTATTAATGTTTTTTACTTAGATGTATTCAATGAGTTTGGAGGGAGGGGGTGTCTGCCACACTTGCAACTGCCAAAATTTGTATACCATTCCACTTACCCTTTTCCTTATAAATGTTTAAAAAAACCAATAAATTTTTTTGAAAAAAAACAAACAGTTTCCAGCCTTCTATAAAAATAGTTGTTCATCCAAGAGTGATTTGGATAACTTTTTTATATTGCATTTACAAAAATAATCTGTTAATGTTGTCAAAAAAAATTATGAGAGGAGACAAAAAAAGAATGAGAAAAAAAATCAATGTTTTTATACTCTCTAAAGGAATTACTGTATTTTTCGGAGTATATGAGACACCTTTTCCCTCAAAAAAAGAGGCTGAAAATCTGGGTGCATCTTATACACTGAATACAGCATTTTTTTGCCTCCTGAAACACCACCCCCTTCACCAAAATGGCGGTGCATAGCCTTTAGGAGGCTTTCAGAGTGCTCCTGGGGGCTGGAAAGGGCAGAAATGAGCAAAAAACAGGCTGGGTTTTGCTCAATTTTGCCCCCCCCCCAGCCCCCAAGAGCACTCTATAAGTTTCCCAAAAGGCTATTCATGCCCTTTTTTTGAAAAAAAACCCAGGCCCGTTTTCAGCCATTTTTTGCTTGTTATTGCCCCCACCCCCACCCCCCCAGGACAGTGATAGCGAACCTATGACACGCGTTCCACAGGTGGCACGCGGAGCCATTTATCAGGGCATGTGAGGCGCTGCCCTGTCAGCTGGCCAGCGCGCATGCACGCGCTGGCCACCTGAGTTCACCTTTTTAAAAGCCATTTTTCGCCCTCCCCAGGCTCCAGAGGCTTTATAGGAGCCTGGGGAGGGCGAAAAGAGCCTCCACCGCCCTCCCCGAGGCCCTCCGGTTTGTGACTTCCGGTTTGCTTGGGGGGTCGTTTTAAGCGTTCCGAAGGCTTCAGGGACCGTCCGGAGGCTTCCCTGATGCCTTCGGAGCGCTTAAAACAACCCTCCGAGCAAACCGGAAGTGACTTCCGGTTTGTTCGGAAGGTCGTTTTAAGCGCTCCGAAGGCGTCAGGGAAGCCTCCGGACGGTCCCTGAAGCCTCCGGAACGCTCAAAAGGATCCTCCGAGCAAACCGGAAGTGACTTCTGGTTTGCTCGGAGAGTCGTTTTAAGCGCTCCGAAGGCGTCAGGGAATCCTCTGGACGGTCCCTGAAGTCTCCATAGGGCCTCCGGGGGGCGGGGAGGCTCTTTTCACCCTCCCCAGGCTCCTATAAAGCCTCTGGAGCCTGGGAAGGGCGAAAAAAGCATGTAAAATGGGGGGAGCACGTTGTGCACACATGCACACTGGGGTGTCGCGCATTGCATTATGGGTGCAGCACGCCCGCACATGACCGCCCTGCGCTCCCCCCCCTCGTGGCATTGCTGCCCCAGGAGCACTCTACAAGCCTCCTGAAGGCTATTCATGCCTTTGGGGGGGGGAATGGGGCCATTTTTGGGAGGTCTGCAGAGTGCAAAAACTTTTTTTTTAATTTGCCTCTTCAAAATCTTGGTGTGTCTTTTACTCCGGTGTGTCTTATACTCCGAAAAATATGGTAAAGTCCAAGATTGATAGGAGTAAGAGGAAGGAATATAAAGTTGGTTTATTTGACTAAGATTAAAATAGATTTTCCTTATCGGCTTTTTTCTGCTGGAGATGATGATATTTTAAGATTTTGATGATAGATAACATATGGTATATTATTTGCATTGTAAGTTTATTAATAAACTTCAATTTATTATGCTATTATCTCTGCTAACTTTTCTTGGAATCTTTATTGATTAGATTTGAATGATTTGGTTTTGGGAATGTGTTTAAAGATTGAAAATGAGATATATAAATGTCAAAGGAAGCAATTCAAGTTTATTAGATCAAGTCTATAATAGATATATTGTTATATCTGATAAACCTTAATGGATGTTTGTTGATTAAGATGAATGATAACAAGTTTAACATTTGTTAATAATAGGTGGTTGATGGATCAATAGCAGATCCCACATTCCCTCCCTCACACGTCCTACATATTAATATAAATTAATTTTTATTGTTAAGGCGTAAGTATATATTTCAAGGTTTTATTGCTTTAAACAGTGTATGCCACCCAGAGTCACTTCACAAGGAGATGGGCTTCAAATAAATTTAATAAATAAAAATAGAAAATCAATAAATAAATGACATATGGAATTTAGAGACTATTATATTTTAAAAGATGGTGCCAAGTTGTTAAAGTTGTATATACTGCTGGGATGAAGGGGGAAGTTACTTTTTTTGTTTTTAATTTTTCTTTTTTACTTTGCATTAGTTTTACCTGGATAATATAATCTTTACTAAAATTATTATTGAAGTAAATTACTCTGCAATTGTTCCCTTGATTTCATCTTTTAAGCTCTCCATTTTCTTGTACTAGCAAAACATGGATATAGTAACCACTTTAACTTGCCTACTGTTTCTTTTCTATAAAAATGCTGCTTGTGCTAAGGCCAATAAAGACATTTTCAGGCACAGCCTGGGTTTATATCAGTTCCATACTTATTAAAATGGTTTTGTTGACATAAACAATGTTGAAGCCTACATTAATTTTAACTTTACTATATATACAGTATATATATATATATTTAAAAAAACATGCCATCCAAACCTCAGGCTGCGTTCTTCTAATTCTAACATTCTCTTATTTCTTAGCAACAGTTATAGTGACAATTTGCCATTAATAACAGTGATGAAAAGTAACTTGGCGAGCAATGCCACATGTACAACCTTCATAGCATCTGTATCTCAACCATATGTTCACTATAACACCCAGTTAGTATGCCCTGTCCTGTACCAAACCCATTTTTTTCTTTTCCCCCAACCCTTGCATAGCAGAAAGACTGTCTAAACAATCTATCTCTTCCTGAGCTGCTTTTATCCACAGCACAGTGCATTTCTAAAAAGTGCTAACCGCAATTAACAAGCTTAGGTCTGTGACCTTAATTAGTTGATAAGAACCCTCCAGTTCCCAAATGCTGCCTGACACTAACAAGACCTTATGCAATTTCACACTAAAGGTTTTTGGGTTTGTTTTTTTTCCTGGTCTCCAAAGCGATTGGTAGCTTGCAGGCAAGAGTGCTCTAGGCAAAGAGACAACACCAGCACATTCCTTTCAATGTGTATTCCTCATGTTGTGCCTTCTCAATTTCTTTTCATGCCCATCTCTCCAATGAATATTAATTCATGCCTCAATTCTCTTCTTGCAAATTATCTCAGCACTGGGGATAAGCATTCCCAAGACATGGAAGTGGGGAAAGGGAGCAGTAAGATTTGCTTTTTTCACCAAATTCCTCATGGGTTGAGTTCCAGAAAACTTACCCATCATTCAGACACACCTAGTTATTTGGTTGTTTCACCACTGTAAAGTAAAACTGAAGTAAAATGAGTTATGGTTACATGATTTTTGACTTAGTGGTTTCTTTTAATGACCAAACTGCTGATTTAAAATGTGGTCATTAAATAAGGGTGCAGTGGCTGAGTGGCTAAGATGCTGAGCTTGTCGATCAGAAAGGTCAGCAGTTCAGCATTTGAAATCCCTAGTGCCGTGTAACGGAGTGAGCTCCCATTAGTTGTCCCAGTTTCTGACAACCTAGCAGTTCGAAAGTATGTAAAAATGCAAAAAGAAAAATAGAGACCATCTTTGGTGGGAAGGTAACAGCATTCTGTGTGCCTTTGGTATTTAGTCACGCCAGCCACATGACCACGGAGATGTCTTCGGACAGCGCTGGCTCTTCAGCTTTGAAACGGAGATGAGCACCACCCTCTAGAGTCGGGAACAACTAGCACATATGTACAAGGGGAAGCTTTACCTTTACTTGTATATGTCCAATTGTTGTGTACACATTTTCAGTATTGCTTTTTGGGGTGCTTCAAAATATCTGATGGGGGAGAATACACCAGTCCTTCATATTATTCCTTCTTACAACAGCCCATTTCTTTGAGGGCTTCCTTCTATTTCTAGTGCTACATGGACAATGCAGCATTGTTTTCCAACAAAGGAGAGACTAACACTAGAGACATACCTCTCTAAGGATGTATTCGGATGTATTCTTGATTCTTTACCCCTACTGCCACTACAAAAATATAGTTTCAGAATCCTTTCATTGATGAGACCGGTTTTGCCTCAGTTTCTCATTTCCTCATACCATATTGTTTTCCTTCTAGATTTTGTTCTCACTTCAATCTAAACTCCACACTCTTAGACTAGAATAAAATAAGAGTTGGAAGGGACCTTGGAGGTCTTCTAGCCCAACCCCTGCCTGGTCAGGAAACCCTACATCACTTCAGACGAACGGTTATCCAACATATTCTTAAAAAGTTCCAGTGTTGGATCATTCACAACTTCTGGAGGCAAGTTGTTCCATCTGATTATTTGTTCTAACTGTCAGGAAATTTTTCCTCAGTTCTAAGTTGCTTCTCTCCTTGATTAGTTTCCACCCAATGCTTCTTGTTGTACTCTCAGGTGCTTTGGAAAATAGTTTGACTCCCTCTTCTTTGTGGCAACCCCTGAGATATTGGAACATTGCTATCATGCCACCTCTAGTTCTTCTTTTCATTAAACTAGACATATCCAGTTCCTGCAACTGTTCTTCATATGTTTTAGCCCCCAGTCCCCTAATCATCTTTGTTGCTCTTCTCTGCACTCTTTCTAGAGTCTCCACATCTTTTTTACATTGTGGCAACCAAAACTGAATGCAGTATTCCAAGTGTGGCCTTATCAAGGCATTATAAAGTGGCATTAACACTTCTTTTAGTTTCTAAGCCTTGAGTATTAAGGACAAGAAACATTATTCTATATCCTTCAGAACTCATTACGTTACTATGAAAGTTTATCATTTTGGCCAACTTTTTCTTTTTCCTCAGAAACTAGACTAGTCAGTTTAGTTCTCTGAGCAATGCAACATCCCCCCCCCCCCAATCTTATCAACTCAGTTCAGCATGCCAGAAATACAATGCTAAGTAGATTGCCACAGGCCATCACTATATCAGAGTTATACGATTTATTTGGAGATTATATTTATGGCACTTCAATATTAGTGATACATATGTATTTTAATTATTGCGTTTGCCCAATGGCTAAGGGTCTGATTGTGGAAAACCTGTAATTCAATTCTAAGCCAAAAATTAATAGCAGGACCTAGACAAGCCATGTTCTGTATACCTTGACAATCTTTTGTATAACATTAGGCTGCAAGCAGTACTAAGATAATATATGATGATATAGCATGAATGCATGAAACTCTATTAATTTTTAAGTAGGCTCTCTTGAGTTTAGTGTAGACACGTCTCTTTGAGCTAGACTGAGTTAAGAAACTGGAAGCAGTCGAGCCAATGAGAGGCGTGTCCAGACATTTCAAACTCAGTCTCTGGGCAGATAGACAGAAGTTATACCCACATTTGGATTCTCCAAGCAGCGCACAGGAGAACGAGGACGTTTCCAATAAAGATCCACAAGCAGAATTCTGATCCCATACATTTTTCCCATTATTTCTGCCATGCTTATTTAGCTGCAGAAGGCATTTCCTAAAGCTGCCCCATCAAGTAAAAAAATTAAGTTTAGGCCAGTCCAGCAGTTATTTCTATCCTTTTGTCAATGGGCACATTTCAGATCAGATATTCCCCACTTGCACTAATGCTAAATACAAAGAATCTTGCTCCTGTTCAAATTTTGTTGACAGCAGAGAGAAAAGAGGGAATGGGATGTGATCCAGCTGGGAGCACTGCAACACATAATGTTGATATAATAAAGATGAGACAGACAAGGCTGAAAGGAGCCCTGGGACCAAGCTCAAAACGAAACAAATAAGAGTGTGTGAAAGCCAGGGGTTGTGATTTGAGGAAGCAAAAGAGTAAAACAACACTGAAAAGCCAAGGTAAGCCTGGCACAGGGGGAGTAATAAGAGACAGAAAGGTAGAATGCTGGAAATTCTGTCAAATGGCTCACTCCCAGCATATCTGGCCATATCACGGGGACCTCTCAGCATACAGAATCATATTTACCTGTGCTATTCTAAATTCTGTAGCATCATTCAAAAGAATTATCATTTATTTTCCACCACCTTACGAGCATTGGTGCGCAATTTAGTTATTTACTTTTTACAACATTCTTAAGTGAAGGTATTCTTTGGTTACTCTGCTGTAGATTTTCTGAGCTGGGTTGTAAAGACGTTAGCCAAAGGCCAATTCAAACGTCAGCATCCAGCAGCAATATCATTATTTTAGTCAGTATTTTATTGCCTATGCTCATCCACACAACTAATCCTACAGCAAACAATACATATATACTCTACTTTCCAAAATATAAAGTATTGTCTTTCTGCAGCCCCAAATCCTTGTAGAGTATAACTAATTTCCTGCAGGTTCAAATATCCATTTATCACTCTATGCTCGTATTAGTAAATGAGTGTTCACCTTGTGGGGTAAACTAGATAGGTATCATGACCAGATGAGCTAATTCTACTTTATTGTAAAGTTAAATTGACAGAACCTTGTAAGTTTGCAAGTGCATTCCCCCCACCCCATCCTTTACAGTCTGAGAAACTAGGGAGGGTTTCTTCTAATCCTATTGCCCTACCCACTATCCAGCCATATATCTATCCATGCTGTCCCTTATCTCAAATCAAATCAAATCAAATTTTATTTGATTAGCCGCACCCTCTCCAGAAGGACTCGGGGCGGCTTACAATTAAAACACATAAAAATATACAAATATAACAATACATAAACATATACATATGCATGTGCATGGAGGAGGTAAACAAATGAATAAAATAGCATTAAAATTTCAATTTAAAATCCCTCAATTGCAATACAAAATACACAATTAAAAAAAACCCGTCAGGAGCGATATGATAAAACTATGGTTGAGCCAGGCCAGCTACTTGGAAGAGGTGGGTCTTAAGCTTTACGCGGAAGGAGCGGAGGTCAGAGGTGGTCTGACTGTTCCTTTTGCAACATCGCTTTGCCCAGTATCCAAAGATATTTCCAACATGAGAGATATGTCCTTTGGAGAAGAATTCTTGTGTACAGTGCAGGGGTGGGCTGCTAGGGGTTCACCCAGATTCGGGAGAACCATAGCTAACATTATGGACGCTTCAGAGAACATCCAAATCCCACCCCTTGCTGGCCCTGGCCCGCCCACCCCACCTGCCACTTCCAGGAGTCTCCACATGGCCCATTTTAGATGCAAGATAAGTACAGGGCCCGCATGGAGGCTCAAGGCTGGGGAAAAAACGGGCCTCCCAGAAGTTCCAGAAGGCCGGCCTCCAGAGGACCTCCAGAGCCTGGGAGAGGAAGTTTTCGTCCTCTCAGGGCTCAAGGAAAGCCTCCAGAGCCCGGGGAAGGCAAAAACATCCCCCCACCATGGTGCAGGAGGCCAACTAGGCAACACCCACCATGGCCACACCCACCTAGTAACCGGGCAGCGAATCCATTGCTGAAAATTTTGAAGCCCACCCCTGGTACAGTGGATCAAGGCTCCCAAGCCAACCTCTCAAAGAAGGGCTCCCATTCCAACCTTTGCCAAGCTACATTTCAGTTCTACTAGCTATGACTGGCACATCCAAGCCACTTTCAGTAAGAAATGCTCAGAAAACTCTCTTGGGGTGAAGAGGATAGCAGTTTCTACTAAACGTCTCTTGAAGATATATAGTAAGAAATATAGAATTAATCTTTAATTGAGATCACTAAATTATCATTAATTGCCTGTCCCAGCAAGAACCCCTTTCACTTGAAAAAAACAGCTATAGACACACATCCATGAATCCTGTGAGGATGAAGATTTCAGTAAGGGCTCAGACAGGATTGTGTAACAAACTGATGAAAGATGCCGTCTACAGGCACCAATTGCAAGAACAAAATACCCTGTTTTGTTCAATTCTTATAACAATATTTAGCTTTTTCAAGTGGCATTTTTCAAGTGATCTCATAGTTCCAAATTCTGTGACTGATCTGCTCCTTTGTGAATACTCACTGAGGTTTTTCAAACTTAATCCAGCAGTCCTCTCCTGCTGCTACTGGTTTAGACTGCATGCAATTATATGGAAATGGAATGCTGAGAGGAAAGCATGACTTAAGCATTTAAAACACATAGAGATACAGAAGAAGACTGAATGAAGATGCCTGACTGCCATTGTCACTAATAAATTACAGGTAGTCCTCAACTTACAACCATAATTGAGGCCAACATTTCTGTGGCTAAAGGAAACACTTGTTAAAGGAGACACTTTGCCCCATTTTATGACCTTTCTTGCCACTGTTGGTAAGGGAATCATTTTAGTGGTTAAGTTAGTAACACTCTTCTTAAGTGAATCTGGCTTCCTGATTGATTTTGCTTGTCAGAAAGTCACAGAAAGTGATCACATGACACCAGGACACTGCAACCGTCATAAATATGAATCAGTTGCCAAGTTTGATCGTGTGGCCATGGAGATGCTGCAATGCATTTTTGTAAATGTGAAAAACAGTCATAAGTCACTTTTTTTCTATACCGTTGTAACTTAAAACAGTCATTAAATGAACTGTCAAGGACTACCCGTTTTGTTTCTTTTTTATGAACAAAGTTCTTGCTATGAGAAAGTTGCATGCCAGCAGTCTTGTCTGAGAAGAAAACAAGTAAATGAAATAAACAGATAAACACAAAGATGTGCATGCTTTATCGATCTTTTAAATAAAAGTTAAGTGTATTTCAAAATGTAATTAAAAATAGATCCTTAGTATACAGGTATGAGAGAGGTATGTGGTTGATCTATGACTGCTCTTGAAATTTCAGGACACTTTTAAAAATGTAAAGACTTCTGTTTTAGATTGAGCTGATTTGTTAAGCTTTACGCCTTGTTGAAAGTGAGCTTCCTAAATGTCTTTAAAATAGCCAAGGCTGTTGATTTGATGGAACATTTGCCCTACCTTTTTCTGTGGATGATGATAAATGCTATGTCTAAAAGAACATTCTGCTTAGGTAGTTGAAGATATGCATGACTGCTCTGTTATGTTAACATTTCAGAATGATTTTGTTTTCTGGTGGTAGAACCTGGCTCAGTAACATCTCTTTTGCTTTGATTTGCTCACTGATAACTATTAATACGGATGTATTTATTCCTGAAAGAGTTAAATAGAGCTGCCTTTAACTGAATTTTTTAAAAAAACATCAAATCTACAGCTTCACCCTAAAGGTGAAAGTACACGTATTTACTATCAACCTACAGAGCAATTAGTCAAAGAATTTTATTTTATTTTCTGGGAAATAATTTTTAAAAGAAAAAAGATACACAGTCCATTACTATTTCAATTTGCCCTTTTTTCCTTGTTTATCTCCTAGCAGACAATTGATATTTGAAACAAACATCAATGATATAAATTATTTTGTCTTATTAATGAAATAGGTAAGTTCCTCAAGGCAGATTTGTTTGTTTGTTTTTAAAAATTGAAAACTAAATCTTTTGAGTAGGATGGGGAGTTAAATTCTGATTTTTATAATTTATAAAATAAAAATAATTCCTTTGTCCAATTCTTCTGCAAGTTGGGTTGTCAACTAAGGTAAGGTAGGGATGTTTCATCCCTTCTGCTCCTACTGCTGTTCAGAGAAAACATTGTTCCATCAAAACATGGAACATTTAAGCCATTATAAGTTTGCTTCTACCAGAATGCACAAAATATTCATCTCTTTTCATTCAAGCTTGAAACAGAATACATTTTCTATTTTGTATATTCCCCTATTGAGAAACTCAAATAAGTGTTCTTTATACAGACGCATTTTGTATCTTGTACTTTATTCATCCTGCCAGCTTTACTAAAGAATTCAATTTGCTCTGAAAAAGTTGATAAAACTAGTGTTTTCATAGATAATGAAGAGATATTGGATAGCTACAGTGGATGACAAGCTAATTAACTATGTTTTTCAATCTCTGTTTACATTAAAAGTAATTGTTGCTTTAAAACTGTACATTTCTAAAAAATTCCAGGGAATAATGGTATCTATGAAGTAACTAGTCCAAAGAAAGGCATGAAAGATGGCCCATTCTTAGATGTATTTATTTTTATTTATTTATTACATTTATATTGTTGCCTATTCGCCCATGGTGACTCATTCCTGAATATTCCACTCAGCATATTTTCATAGTATGAATTTGTAATATTCAAGTCTGTTTTAGCAATCACAACTTTCTGAAGGATTTCTTTCATCAAGATTATTCCCCATCGGTTTCCTAGCATTGCTTCTATCAGGATTTTCCATTCTGTTGAACTATCAAACATTCCCTTATTTATCCAGCAGAATCTGTATTGCTTTAATGCAGATCCATAAGAGAGAATTATACAAAATCTGTCTCTAGATGGTTTTTTCAGGCTTTGGATCTTTCACTGCAATTTTTTTTTTAAAAAAAATATATATCTCAGTGAGGTTTTATTCCTCTGTTAACACTTTCTTCGAAAAAGTAATTGTGATCAGGTTGTAAATCAGCTGACATAAATTTTGGTTGCCTCAGAAACAAATATCCACGCTTAGTTATATCCCACCCTGATTAATACAGTGCATTATATTCTTGAAAAGTATCTGAAAACTTCAATAAATGAAAAATATGGTCGCTAGGCTAGTTAAGTGATATATAGGACAACATGAGGCTTTTGATGGAATACCTGCATTAATTGTCTGTTGTTTAGTAGGCAGAATTTAAGGTACATTTAAAAAAGAGTAACACAAATATCTTTAAAGGCCTTTTCAGCTTGTGTCCTAATTATCTAAAGAGTCTTTTATTTTGGTAAGGATTTGTCTTAGATATCAGTTTATTTTAACATACTAAGATAGTAGGTTATGAATCACTTTTTCTCAGAAGAGTCATTCAGAATTTTCATTCAGTCAGACAGTTTTTTAGAAAGCTTTTTCGAAAGGAAACAAGACTTTCCTCTTTATTTAGCCATACTGTATTTAGTTTGAATTAGCACAGCGGTCCCTAACTTTTCCAGCTTGGCGACCTGGCTCACTGCAGGGAAGGCATGTGAGTGGCAGGTCATGCGTGTGTGCACAGCTCCACTTGCGTGTAAGCACAAGCACCTTCCACTCATGTGAATGGAGCTTCCATTCGCAAGCACAAATGCCCTTCACTCATCTCTCCTGTAGCCCAGTTTTGAACAGGCCGCAGCTGTGGGTTGGGGACCCTTGAATTAGCAGTAAGGATATCAAGCTTTGTTATGTGGAGTGGTATGGTGGCCTAGAGGTGAAGCTCTTGCCTCACAATCAGGATCTATGAGTTCGATTCTAGGTAGAGGCAGATATTTCTCTCTCTGGGCGTAATAAGAATATATCTGCTGAACAAAATTCTGCAATGGCGACAGGAAGGGCATCCGGCCAGTAAACACTCTGCTAGTTCCATTCAGTTGCTCAGACTCCACCCCGCAAGGGATTATCGGGTTGTTAAAAGATGGTGATATCACACTTTGTTGTGTGATGGCTTTTTTTTAGACAATCAGATTTTGACTGTGTTCTTTTTTCAGTAGTCTTATATGACAATAAACTACAGATCAATCAATTAAACAATCATCATCAATATCAAGGACACCAATGAAACATCTAAAAATAACTTACTTCATACACAACTGTTTGTCATCTACCATGGCATCTGTCAACTAGTTTATATTCTGGTCTCTCTCTCTCTCTTCCATGACTTCGTTCATTATTTTCTTCAACTAAATTTATGTTCTGTTTTAATATCTTCTATTTTAATTCTACAATGTAGGGACAAATGTTACCAAATCAGAGTCCATAAGTAAAATTATAAAAATTTGAACTTTTTTCTTAAACTGAAGCACAGAACAGAATTAAGACCCACTCATGTCAGGCAGTATAACTTCTTTCTTTATTTTTGGGTAAGCCAGTTATAATGGTTTCAGTGTTGTTTCTTTTCTTTTCCTATACTCCATAGTCCAAAATTTTCAACAGCATTATATGCCAATATAGTTTCCTCAAATTCTTGATTTCCATTTTCATAGTTCCTCTCTAACTGGCCAATGCCAGTATTTTTCACATCAGTCTTTGTCTACTAGCCTACTAAACGTAAGTGAGTAATAGTATACTAATTCTACCAAAATAGTAAATATGCGTACAAGGAAACACACTTCAAAGTATTGATTCTGTATTTAGCTATAATGCAATAGCTAATTCTGTGGCATCACATATATAATCCCCATGCATATTTACAAAACCAAGACAATATTACATTTGATTAATCATTACTGGTTATAAAAGCAGCTTATTTTATAAACATTGTTAAACTCGGTTTGTTTCTATTCATTATGCTCATGATTAGTCACGTTTTGTCGCTTTGAGTGATTCAGCAATTTGTAGTTAATATAATACAGAAACAAAAGCTCTTGAACATCCCATATTTATGCCAAATCAGGACTAGAAACACAGTATGAAAGAAACTGAAGAAAAATCTGACTCATTTTATTAGCACTAAGTTATAATCCATGCCAGTTCTCCAATTACTAAAACTTTTGCCAAGACTGCAAGGTGTTATAACTTTTTTTTCCTCTGATATTTCTCCTTAAATCTCCTCTTGCGAGTATTTTTTTAACTACCACCCAAATGCAAGATGTTTTCAAAAATAGTAGTGTTTAAGTTGCCTAGCAACAGTATACATTATATTTCCCCATGTTTAATCTGGACACCTTATGGTAAAGATGCTTTTCAGAAGCTGTTACAAGAAAAGTATGCAAAATTGTCCACTGTATATTTACCTCTTCAGTGTAAAATGACGCATGAAATCAGAATGTATATAAATTCTTCAAAAGAAGCATCAGAAGGCAACTATCTCTCTATATATTGCTAAAATAGACTAACTTCACTTGGGAGCTACAGACTGCATTGCTTATTTGTCTTGTCTTCTTATGAAGCTGCTACAACAAAGTTATAAAATTCTGTTTATTTTGCAATTCATTTTTAAAGACTTCTCAAATATTACTAGATTCATCTAAATGGTTGTAGTCAGCTGTGAATTCAAACCAAAGCCATTAGTCATTCACTCTTCAATCTAAACAAAGTCAATAACCCTTTCAACTACGCATACAACCTAGGAAAATACAAAGAACTTGGAAAGTACAGCAGATAATCAAAAGAATGCAGTTTGTTCTTTTGAATGAATCCTCCAAGAGCTTAAGAATCTCAATTCCCATCGACTTCAGATATAATATAAGTGGAAGCTAACAGTCAAGCTAAGCAAAATCCCCCATCAAAAAAACATAAACTCTATTTGTTTAGGGAAATGGCTGCACTGGCAGAAACATTTGTCAACTAAGCAACTTTGGTATCAGATTCCAACATGCAATAGTCTAATCTCCATTATCACGCATTCATTTGTTTGATTTGAGAGTACACCTTTATCCCAGTAATGATCTGCTGGATCAATTCTAATAACCTCTGAGATGGCCTAAAGCCAGAAGGAAGGAACTTTACGCTTTTTAGCTGTTAAGCTGAACTTGTTAAGCTGAAGGGAGCTGAAAGAAGGGAAGCAGGTTGTCTACCCGATATAATATCTGGGATATAATATTATTTGTAATTATCCAGATTCTACAATCATGTCAAGTCTATTTTTGTGCAGTTTCCTCAAATGGCAAACATTTGTTCATATCTTCAGAAAAATAATGTTAAAAAAGTAGGATGCATCAATTCAAAGATTAATGTGTCTTTTAATAAATTATACCAGTTACTGGTTAATACTTATGATTAAAATGACAAAGATTTCATAGACGCAGTATTTTATTGTAACATATATCTGAAATTACTACTGGATTATGATTACCAAGTAATGATTACAGAGTGATCTATATAGAATTGCTGTTAACTGTAGATAATTTTAATAGAAATAGGACAGGTGTTTAAATAGTTAATCCATCCAAAAGGCATTGCACTGGATCCAAACTGCACCTTCTACAAAGGTGGCCTATGGGGAGCAAATGTCCAGGAAAGGAAAACATTCAAAATAAGCTTCCTTGAAATGATCAAATGGTTCACCATTTTTTCTTGAATGTTTGGGCCCCTACTTGTTTACTAGGCTATACAGTCCTGAACTTTCTTTTTGCCAACTGGGGCCACAATACTGGCAGATGTTTCTGCAACCAAACAAGACACAGACTTCAACGGATAATTAGAGCTGTAGAAAAAACAATTACTACTAACCTGACTTTCATTGAGACCTGTATACTGCACAAGTCAAAAAGAGGGCTGTGAAAATATTTACAGACCCCTCACATCCTGGACATAA
This sequence comes from Natrix helvetica, assembly GCF_964273705.1. Classification (NCBI taxonomy): domain Eukaryota; kingdom Metazoa; phylum Chordata; class Lepidosauria; order Squamata; family Natricidae; genus Natrix; species Natrix helvetica. The sequence goes on from NC_138549.1 coordinate 86,421,969, forward strand.
ATTGTTTCAACTTCTACCCTCAAAACTACGCTAAAGGGCACTGTACACCAGAACAACTAGGCACAAGGACAGTTTTTTTCCCAAATGCCATCACTCTGCTAAATAACTAATTCCCAGAACACTGTCAAACTGTTTACTAAGACTATATTACTATTATTCTTCTCACCCTTCCTATTACCTATCTCCTCCCACTCATGACTATAACCTTGTTGCTTGTATCTCTATGATTTATATTGTTTTATTTGCTTTGTAATATGATTTGATTGTTTATTTAGTATCACTATCACTGTTGTATCTTATGATTTTTAATATATATTTTTCTTTTTATGTACACTGAGAGCATGTGCACCAAAGACAAATTCCTTGTGTGTCCAATCACACTTTGCCAATAAAGAATTCTATTCTATTCCATTCTACACACACACATACACACACACACACACACACATACACTATATTGCCAAAAGTATTCACTAACAACTGAGTCTGATTATGTGGATGGGTGAGCGAATACTTTTGGCAATATAGTGTATGTAATATACACATAATATATATATACACAAACACACATACGTATATATGCATACATATATATACATACACTCACACACACATATACATATATACACACACATATACAATCATTCCCCTGGCTCAGCTGATAAGGGAGGAGAGCTTGTGGCTTATTATAATTGCCTAATATGTAAAATAGCCCAAGTTCAAATCCCAGTAAGTGTATGGCTAGCTGCTGAGAGCTAAATAGCTTGAAATAGATCTATACTAGTCTCCCTTCATTTATTTATCAGTAAAATAAAAATAAAAATCAATACACATATACATATATATCTTGTATATACTTAGATATACTTGCATATACTTATATAAAAATATAAGTGTATATAAAAGTATATATAGGCAATCTCACCATACATGAAAAGATAACTTGAATATTGCTCTATTGGGAATCCACAAGTAATAGGGAAATTATGCCTTTTTGTTCCTGGACAACTGCCATCATTTCTCACTATGAGCTTTTTAGCTTGGGATACTGGGAATTGTAGTTCAGTGACATATTTCTCTATTTCTGAATGGAGACTGTCCTTGAAAAGGTGGGCCATTTTCTGTAAATTCGGTCAACTTGTGTTAGCCCCACCAGGCGACTAGACAAGAAGCACAACTAGGACTGGCTCTATTGTTATTGTAAGGTTATTTAACATAATCTTGCAAAATTAAAAGCATTTATCCCTTTTCTTTTATTGTCCAGAAAACTATATTCGGAAATGTTTTCCACACTTCTGTGGGCAAATTATCTTTTACATGCCAGTTGCATTGAATTGGAAGATACCACATTGCCAACCCTTTGAAGTAGCAAGGAGAAGAAACAAGACTAGAAAGGGTTTCAAGAATGTTATTTATTTTTACAGGATATTATAACAGAATCTTGAAAGTCTCTATCATGTCTTATATACAAAATAAAATTAAGATTTTGTGTTGTTGTTTCTTTCATGTGATTTCTTCTTCTTCAGGACTTAGTAATCTTTTCTCAAACTCTTCAACATTTTGTTCATTTCTTTTCCACTCCTGGTGCCTGACCATCATTCTATTGCAACATTTGCCCAATCAAGGTAGACTTGGTATAATTCTAGGGCAGGAGTTCCCAAACCTCAGTCTGTGGACCGGTACCCGGATGTGCCATGCCAGAAACAGGGCGACACAAACAAGTGAAGCCCCATCCATGGGATACAGGCGGCATGTAAAACCATACCCCCTCCAGTCCATGGAAAAACATATCTCCTTGGAACTAGTCTCTGGTGTCCAAAAGGATGGGGGCCGCTGTTCTAGGGCACTGACAGCTACTAATGGAATGCTGGCAGTGTGCCAATCATGCTGAATGAATGAATGAATGAATGAATGGACTACACACACACACACACATTCCAAAAAGATCCATGCTGGGTTTACAATACCAAGCATAAAATGACAGTTGGTCTTACCTGAAGTATTATTTTAAGAGGTGTTTGCAGGATGGGCCAGTGATGGTATTGTCACAGCCAATTGGCCTCGAGACTGGGTTGAATCTGAAGCCACACCTCTGGGCTCCTCTCCTCTGACTCCAGTTTCAATGCAGTATGCGCTCCCGAGATCCTGAAAACAAGTCACAAAGGAGATACCTCCACCTCAATACTGTCTATCTAACCTAGGGTGGGAACTGGCCCATCCTGCAAACACCTCTTAAAATAACACTCCAGGTAAGACCAACTGTCATTTTCCAGAATGGGTTTGCAGGATGGTCCAGTGATGGCACAAACCCAAGTTCCTTCCCATAGGGTGGGCCTTCACTGATCTGACAGGACCTGCTGCAGGACCCTGCGGCTGAACGCCGTGTCGGAACATGCGAAGGCATCCAGCCTGTAGTGCCGGTTGAAGGACGACAGGGAGGCCCACGTCGCTGCCCTACAGGTGTCTTCTATAGGGGCCTGAGAGGCCCAGGCCGCCGAGGTAGCCGCGCTCCTAGTGGAATGGGCCGTGATGCCGGCCAGAACTGGCAAGTTTTGTGCCTTGTAGGTGAGGGCAATGGCCAGACGGATCCACCGGCTAATGGTGGACAGGGAAACCCCCTTCCCTAGTGATGAGGGTTGGAACAATACAAACAGAGCCTCAGACCTACAGCCTTTCTTACATCTAGGCGGTGCCAACTGTACTCACGCTCCCTGGCCGGGTCTGGGCAGAAGTCCGGGACAACCACCTCTTGGACCCGGTGGAAGACCGTGTTTACCTTGGGCAGGAATGCCGGGTCCAGGCGTAGCACTACCCTGTTGTTGTGAAACATGCATAGTTCCTCCCAGGAGGAGAGAGCCCCCACCTCCGAAACCCACCTAGCCGAGGTGATAGCCACCAGGAACACCACCTTACAAGTGAATAGCTTCCGGCTGACCGTCTGGAGCGGTTCAAAAGGCTCGGCCATAAGGGCCCGTAGCACCGTGGGAAGGTGCCACATAGGAAACCTGTGGACTGGTGGTGGAGAAAGGTGGGCCGCCCCCTTGAGGAACCTTTTAACTAAGGGCAAATGAGGTAGCAGAGTGGGCCACTCCCCAGGTGGCACCGTGGCCAGTGCCGCCAACTGTCTCCTAACCATGGCTAGGGACAGGCCCTTGTCCAGACCCTCCTGGAGGAATTCCAAGACTTGAGGGACCGTGGCCCTGGAAGGGGACAAGTGGGCGGCCTGGCACCAGGAAACAAATGTTGTCCAGGTGGAATCATAAATCCTGTTGGTTGACTGTCTGCGGGAGGCCTCGATGGTTCTGATCACTTTTTGGGAGAGGAGGGCGCCTCTCAGGCACTCCCACTCAATCTCCACACCACCAGTTGGTGCACTGTGGATCTGGAGGGACCAACTATCCCTGTAACACTCTCACCTCCCCCCGGGGAATCCTCCACGGTCTCCCTGCTGACAGGCTCAGCAGGTCCACGAACCAGACCCTCCTGGGCCAGTAGGGGGCCACTAGGATTACTTCGGCCTGTTCTCTGACTACCTTCTGGATGACCCCAGGAAGGAGACGTAGGGGGGGAAGCGTACAGCAGCCTGACCGGCCACAGAGCGAAGGGCGTTGACCCCCTCCATTCCCCGAGCTGGGAACCGAGAGAAGAACTGCGGCAGCTGAGCGTTGGATGGAGTGGCAAACAGGTCCACCACCGGTCTCCCGAACCTCTGGCATATCCTTAGGAAGAGCTCCTTGGACACGCCTGAATCTGCTCCATCCAAAGGATGGCCATACGGTTAAAACAAGGCGGAGGCTGCCACCTTAATGGCCCAAGCCGACGACTGGAAGGTCTTCCTGAGGACCATCTCCACCTTCCTGTCCTCTGCCTTCAGGTTGTCTGCCACATCCTTGGGTACCAGCGAGGCTGAGGCAGCCAAGGCCACCACTGGCGGATCCACAGAGGGCATATGCAATGCTTGGGAGTAATCTGGTTCAATGTTATAGAATTATCTGTCATTGCTGCCTGGGGTGGGGAAGGCCCCAGGTATCTCCCACTGCCTCTTAACTACTTTCATGAAAAGGTCGGCAGCAGGGATCTCCTCCTTAACCGTTTTGGTCTCGGAATAGACCGTGCCCTGGAGCTTCCTTGCTGGCTTCCCTTCCTTTGCCACCTCGCCCCTCCCCCCAGCTGAGCAGTGGCACGTGCTTTGCATAGGAGGGACCGGAACAAGGTAGGAGGGAACAATCCCGTGAAGGCTCCAGTTCCTCCTCGTCCTCAGAGAGATCTGGGTCATGCTGCGCCTTGTCCCCCAGGACAGACCCCTCACTTGCCAAGGATGGGGACCCAGGGGGACAGACTGGCTGGGAAGGGTCCTGTGGCTGGGATGATGAAGAGCTGGGGACTGTGACCTCGCCCTGAGGGGCAGAGCGAGGCACCTGGTGCTGCATGCCTGCAGCCACACCAGAAGCAATGGCTCTTTCAATGAGGTTCTGAAGACCCACAGACAGGTCCTCCATATCTAAAGAATCCCAGCTGGATCCCACTGGTACCTGACTGGGTGGGGATAGGTGCCAGGGTTGGCCTGGATGAATCTCTACCTCCCAGCTGTGTCTCTAGGGATAGAAACCAGGCTGGTTATCTACTTGGTCAAGATCCTCCATGGAGAGGGGAGGGGAATGGACAGCCCCCCCACTACACCCCCTCAGGGAATCAGGGGACCTGGGGGGAGAATCTTACCTAGAAGGGCCCCCCAGGGTTGACCTGGACATGGATCTGGAAAGGAAAGGGCTGATCCCACCCTGCAGGGCCCGCAACCTCTCTGCCCTGGAAAAGGTCTTTAATAGAGCCCTATGCCTCCTTTCCTCGTCCTTCTGGCAGGCATGGGAGGGGCGATGGTTGGCTGAGGTCTTAAGCCTCCTGCAGGAGGCAGTGGGCCACTGCCTTGAAGAAGTACCCTCCCCTGGGGACATAGGAGGTGAAGGGGCCCTGTCCGCCATCGTGCTCTACTTACGGCCTCACGCTTCCGCCCAATCCGTCCCTCACCTCCTCTTCAGTTGCAGCAGCCAGTCTCTCTCTCCTTTGAATTTGCCGCATTTGCACCCTCCGAGGCTGCTGCGACTTCCGGGGGGGGGGTTGTGCTGCCACTGCGCGCCTCCCCAGCCGCTTCTGCGGCTTTCCCTGGCACCAAGGGCTTCGCGCTCTTCTCCGCGCTCCCTCTGCTTGCTGGTGCTTTTCTCAGGCTTTAGGCTGTCAGGCTGGAAACCAGAGCCCATTAGCCTCTTCCGGTGTCGATCACGAGGCCTCAGGCTTCACGTGGTAGCCTGCTAAAATGGCCACTGGAGCAGCGACCCAGCCACCGGAGCCTCCCAAACTCAAAAAAAATCAAGCCCCAGGCAGCTGGAAAACCACAGCCACCAACGGGGAACTTATGAAAAGGAGGAGGTAAGGTCCCTGGAAAGCAGGAAGCCGCGCTGGTTTGAGGAGGGCCCAGTAATGGATTTTTCTTTCAGGAGTCAATCTTTTTTCAGTCTCTATGCTGGCCAGACTGGATTGAAACTGGAGTCAGAGGAGAGGAGCCCAAAGGCCATAAGTAAACATCATCCTGTATTTCTACCAACATATTCCTTCACAGGAATTACTTTAAACTCTACTGAGATTATAAAATCCTTATAAAATACTCTTGGGGATTAGTTTGCCTTCTGATAAGGATAATTTGTGATTGGCCATGCATGCTCGGGCAGACATATTGTAAATAGGAACCCATTACATGCTCTCAAAATTTGTGAATGTACCCGTACAATCAAGGGTGCATTCCAATATACTAAAAGTATCACCCAGTAGGATTTTAGATAGATTTTTGTTTTTGTTCTTAATTAGAGTTACCATATTTCAATTTAAATATATTCTGGAAAGGAAATGTTTATGTTAATATACTGCACAAAATTTATTTATTTATTTTTATGCCTCTACAGCAGTATAACTGCAAATGGCTCATTAAATCATTCATAGCTTCTTTCGTCACTCCCACCAGAGCTAAGAAGCCTGAGGCATTATTTCAAAATCAACAATCCCTGCCACATTGTTTTATTCATTTTGTTAGATTTATATCCTACCTTTCCTCCAGGAGCTCAACCAGCTTACATGGGAATTTCCTTCATTTTTATACCCACAACAGCAATTCTGTTAAGTAGGTTTGGGATGAAAGGAAATGATTCAGCCAAAATCACCCAGTGTTTCTATGTCTTAAGTGAACTTGAACCGGGATTTCCCTGGTCCAAAAGTTCTTAACCGCTATACCACATGGCTTTTCATAACACACTTAAATCTGTTTTGATTTGAGCTAACAGATCGCTACCACTTATAGTGGTGTTCAAAAAAAAAGGAAAAAGGGAACAGAAAAAGGAATTGTAAGCAGCAAATTAGATGCCACTCCCTCTGCCTTTCAAGGTTGATACTCAGGGAAGCAATATCCTTTTTTCTCTGTCCTAAAATGTCCAAGATTGGAAACCGGAATATTTCAGAATATTTTTTTTCTTCCTATCAAAGGTGTAGCTAGAACAAAAGGACATCATTTTCCAAGGATATCCAGACATAAAAGCTTGCATGAAACTGAGTTTTATCCTATTTTCACTCTATATTTATTACAATTATTTATGTCCAGCCTAGCAGGCTAACAGAATAATCAAAACAGTTGTAAATAAAAACACAATAGATGCTCTTTTAAATCAAGCGGATGCTAATACCTCCAAAAAGAGAAAAAGGAAAGCCTTTTTTTCCTGTCTTCTAGAATCCTTTATGTGAGGCAGTTTGACAGTTCGTAAGTTCATTAAACCTCAACTTGCCATATCATTTGAGCCATTTAAAAAAATAGATTGAAAAATCTCTCCAAAGCAAGATTACAAATCACAGTTTGGGAAATAAGAACACAATGTTTGCTTACTGATATACAATTACTGCAATCTAGTGTACAATTAAGGAACTCAGCCTTCACCCAGATCCAAAGTTAATAATAATAGTTGTTATACTTACTGAACAGTTTTTATCTGCATTCCTTTTCCAGTGCTTTTTCTCTACTTTTTTTGCTGCAGTTGAATTCAAAGATGCATGAGTTTGTATACGAGGGTTGAGAGCTAAAATATTCTGCAGATATGAAAAAAAAGAGATGTTTCCTTTTTTTAAAAGTGAAAAGCACAGAAAGAAACAATTAAATACTTCTGCTTACAAAACTTCAAAGCTCCCAGCTTCTATTTGTTTAAAAAGAAGAAATTTAGCAATGTAAAGTAGATGTTTGAGTCAATTATATTAACATGATTTCCTATTAATCTATTAAACTATTAATGTTCCCTAGCCTTTCTTACACAAATGAGGATTCTATTCGAGTAAAAATTAAGAATTATATTGCTTTGCCAGAATAAAATTAGATCTCTGCAGTTATTCTTTTTAAATTTCCTCTCATAATTTAAATTTCATATACTTACAATATATGCATGTTCTGTGAGTGAAACACGGCCTATAACACTATCTATAATTTGCAGATAACATCAATGTAGGGAGAGTTGTCAGCACTTTAGAAGATAGAGTCAAGATTCAGGAGGACCTTGATAGATTTGAACACTGGGCCCTATCAAACAAAATGCAATTCAGTGGCGAGAACAGTAAGGTCCTGCACTTAGGCAAGAAAACAACATCTACAATAAATGGTACCTGTCCCAATAGTAGTGTCTATGAGACAGATTTAGGTGTTCTAGTGGATCATCACTTAAGTATGGGCCAGCAGTGTGCTGCAGCTGCCAGAAATGCCAATGCACTCATAGGCTGCATCAAGGGATAGTATCAAGATCTAATACTGCTTTATACTGCACTGGTGAGGTCACACTTGGAATACTGCACCCATTTCTGGTCACCATGATACAAAAAAAGATGCTAAGACCCTAGCAAGAGTACAGAGAAGAGCAATAAGGAGATTAAGGAGTCTGGAGGCTAAACCGTACAAGGAACAGTTAAGCGAACTAGGTATGTCTAGTCTAACAAAGAGAAGATTAGGGGTGAGCGGTCTTCCAATACTCGAGGGCTATCACCGGAGTAGAAGACCTCCAAGGTCCCTTCCAATCCTATGATTCTACTTTCAACACCGGTTTTACAACACTGTTCTATAGGCTTTGCACTGTACCTCTCTCATTAAGGCAGACAGTTCAGTTGAAAGTTATCAAAATGCTGTACAATAGTTCCCATCTATTTAAAGAGCCTTTTACAACCCAGAATAGAGAAGTGTGCCACTGGAAATACTTATTAAATACTGAAGACTTCACGCCTATTATCAGCCTACTCAGTATGATGCCCTGCAGCGTGGGAACATGCCAATTTTAGTTCAATATTCTGAACATGTTCGAAAAAAATGTTCCATGTTTGGTGGTTTGTTAATTTGTTTTGTTGATTTGGTACATTTGTTGGTTGCTTGGTTGGTCAACTGACTGACCAACCTTCAATTTCCCTTCAAGTCAATGTCAATTCTTCGTGACCTCCAGGAGGATCTGTCCCAGATATTCCAATGTTCTATATTTTAATTTTGCGTATTTAATGTAATTCTTTTACTTTCTGATATTGTACTGTGCACCACCCAGAGTATCTTTTTGAGGAGAGGGGCAGTCTAGAAGTGCTAAATATAAACAAATAAAGTAAATAAATAAGTATATTACAGTGTTATCTGCATCTAGTTCTGATACTCATCCTCAACCAAAGAAGCTGACCAGAGCCGGCTTGAAGAGGAGAAATCTAGGTCCACCCATCAAGATGATGATGATGATGATTTGTTGTATACCTGTTTAGACTGGATTTGGCATCTTTATCCACCTATCAAGTTATTATACTTATAGTTCATTACCCAGTTTAGACTGGATTTGGCATTTTTGTCTACCTATCAAGTCCTTCTCAAGAACTGGGATAGGCATATGTGGATGTTTTTGGTGTTAAAGGTATTGTCATAGGATGTAAGTTTTTCTGAATAAAGCTGCCTTTTGCAATTGACTTATGGTGATTTTATCAATGTCAATGTAATCTTTATTTTTATTTCTCTGAAATCCAAATGATCTATATATACAGTAAGCCTAGCTATTGTTACCATTTACGTTTCCTTTCTATTACATCTAAAATTTAGCGCCTCTTACTTATGTTACAAGATTATAATATTGCTAAAACGTTCAACTGGTTCTTTGTATTATAACATACTTTGTATAAATTTGTTCATTTATATAACCCAAAATGATACCTTTGTAGCCTAAAATTCCATAAAGTCATACCCAATCTTATAAAAAAAATTAAAATATTCTTTAAAAAGCTGACCTTGTAACACATTTAATGTAAAGCAGGAGAAGGAGGAGGCGAGGAGGAGGAAGGAAGAGGAGGGGAGGAGAGGGGAAGGGGGGGAGTTTCTTGGCAGAGCATTAGACATTCCCAGTCATTTTAAGCTCTGAATTCTGGAATAAGTATTTCATAATGTTTTCATTTTAACTCGTGAATTGTTCTAGGTATCATTCAAGGAGAAAATATGGTATTTTTCTCCAAACCCAATACTTGCAAAATAAAATTCTGTTTAAGATTAAGAACATTGCCCATTTACAAAGGAAATGATTTCAGAAAAAGGACAACATAAAAATTGTAGCAGGCAGTGGCTTACAGAACAATCCTTCCCAAAATGAGAATCTTCATTTTCCAAACCTACAGTAAGTTGTTATCCTTGTATTGAAAAGATAATGTTTGCAAGCATGAGAGTAATCCCTTGCTAAAACCTCATAATCAAACAAAATGGGTTCATCAAGCCTAATTATTCCTTTTCTTATTCCTCGAAGAGCAAAACTTAAAATACACATAATTTAGGTACCACTCCCTTGCAGTTCTATTTCTTTTTCTTGCTCTGGACACATTTGTAAATGTCCTTTTACATAAAGTAAAATTTAGAAGTTATTTAGGGTGAGCAGCACTGGTTTAGGAGAAGGCAATTTGTATCCTTCACAAATTAGCTTCTGTAAAGTAAAGGTTCCACTCACACATGTCTGTCGTTCCCAACTCTAGGGGGCCATGTGGGCAGCATGACTAAATGCCGAAGGCGGGCGGAACGCTGCTACCTTCCTAGAAAAGATGGTTCCTATTTTTCTACTTGCATTTTTCTACATTCTTTCAAACTGCTAGATTGGCAGAAGCTGGGACAAGTAACGGGAGCTCACTCCTTTACGTGGCGCTAGGAATTCAATCTGTCAAACTGCTGACCTTTCTGATCGACAAGCTCAGTGCCTTAGCCATTGAGCCACCGCATCCCTTTACGCTTCTGTACTAGAAGCTATGTAAATAGAAAACAAATTATACCAGAATACACTATTTGTCCATCTAATCTAATCTTTCCAATAGTTGATAAACTAGCACTTGTCCAGATGATAAGGATGTCAACCTCCCTCAACCCCAATCAGCAGGTAAGACATGTTGTGGGTTTAAAAAAAATCCAGGTGACGCAAAAACTAATTACTTTTGGTCTACTCTAATGACCATCCAAGAGTTCTTTCTTGCTGGAAGAACAGGAGATGACATTGTGTCGCAGTGTGAAATACCACTGTGCTCATCATCTTGAATTGAGGTGGCAGGTACCTCACATAAATAAATAAATCTTCATCATAAATTAGTGTGGGAGAGAAGTTAATAAAAAAAGAAAAAAGAAATCTTACCAAATGTAAGATAAACATGACAAAACATGCAGCGCATTTTATTTCAAGGAAGAGAAACTGCCTCCTACAGTAACAGGCACAGAATCACATGTTCATCACATCAAACAAACATGGCTTTCATATGTCTACGAAAACATTCTGTAAGTGCTTTACTAAATGTGAAGCTACAAAATGCTTAAAACAAAACCTAAGGCCACTGAGCCTGACACACTGCAGTGATAGCATCTGACAGAGCACCTTAGCTCATTATAAATAATTGCTTTCATAAAGTGTATCTGAATTCTGAAACTGCATATTAAAAGCTGGATGGCAGAGGAAGGAGAAAGCTATGAGAACAGTATTCATTTGTTAAGAAAATACTACTCACTCATCTGCTCCAGACATTACCTCCATATTGTGGCTTCCAAAATGTCTTCATAAAAACAGTTTCCATGCATTGCCATTTTTTTCCCAATACACTGCAGTACATAATACCATTCCAATGCATTCTCCAAAAAATATTTATTTTCCATTAATTTTATGAAATACTTGCAATGCATTTCAACATTATTTTCACTTGATTAAAAAAACATCACTGACTTCCGGTTGTTCCTGGTGCCGATGGCAGGCTTTTTTTTGAGCCTGTCAGATCAAGAGACAGTTAGAGGTGTTTTTTTACGATCTTTAACACCTCGGACACTCGTAAATTCTTGGAATTTATGAGGGAGAGATTCAGCTGCTGGGTTGAGCCCTCGTGTACCCTCCGGAGTCCGGAGTCCGACGAGGTTTGCCCCCCTTCGCAGTTGTTGTATTCTCCTGCCTTTTTGATAACCTCTGCTAATTAGCAGAACCAGTCGCCGGGAACAGCCTTAACATCTTAACATCTTAACATCCCAAGAAGAAAGCAAGACTTTTGCAAGTATTTTAAGTTTTAATTGGGGGAAGAAAAAAAAAATCTCTTTAAAAAGAACGCTACTGCTGAGTTCGAGAGGCGTGGGCTTAGAACAAAGGATTCAAAATGGCGTTGATTTATAGCTGAAAACCTACAGAAAACGAAAGCTAATTACCTGCTGATAGCCGGGGCAGTAAAGGCGGAACGGCTGAAACAACCCTAACTATTAACAATCTTTAAGCCAGTTTACATAACCTGAACTACTTAAATGTCAAAGTTTTAATTTCGAGCAACTTAGAAAGAAACATTTGCAAGTATTAATTTACAGCTGAATACCTAAGGAAAACGAAAGTTAATTGAATGGTGACAGCTAGAGGCGGCTGTAAGAATTATTAATTATGGCAACGGAACAAAAAGCCTCATCGGGTGCTACAATAAATTATCAGGATTTCAAGGACTTTATAAGGGAAGAAAATGCTTTTTTACCCAAAAAAATTAAGGAGGTTAAAGAAATGGTTCAGGATACCATTAAAAAACATGATCAACTTGATAAAAAATTACACACTTTAGCCACAGGTCTGTCAGAAGTTGTTCTTAAGGTGGACAGCAAAGTTGATCATCTGACTTTGGATTTGGAAACTAAAACGAAGGAAACAGATTTGAAATTTGTTGAAATGGAGGGGAATATGCAGAGGATGGAGAAGGAGATTATCATGATGCAATTCAGATCTATGGAGTACGCTGTTAGACTGAGGGGTATCAGAGAAAACCCTAGAGAGGACTTAAGAAAAGTTTGTGCTGATGCTCTGGCCACGTTATTGAAGATCCAGGATTCTTCTGAGATTTTTGCAAGGATTGACAAAATTTACAGAGTTAATTCACGTATTGCATCACAAAGGCAACTACCAAGGGATGTTGTGATATACTTTACTGAGAGAAAT